>NW_028172863.1:70000-720000 GCF_963971535.1 Notolepis coatsorum | reverse complement strand
GGGCAGCCCTCAACAACAAACAGCAGCAGACCTACCTGGGCAGCCCTCAACAACAAACAGCAGCAGACCTACCTGGGCAGCCCTCAACAACAAACAGCAGACAGACCTACCTGGGCAGCCCTCAACAACAAACAGCAGCAGACCTACCTGGGCAGCCCTCAACAACAAACAGCAGCAGACCTACCTGGGCAGCCCTCAACAACAAACAGCAGCAGACCTACCTGGGCAGCCCTCAACAACAAACAGCAGCAGACCTACCTGGGCAGCCCTCAACAACAAACAGCAGCAGACCTACCTGGGCAGCCCTCAACAACAAACAGCAGCATACCTACCTGGGCAGCCCTCAACAACAAACAGCAGCAGACCTACCTGGGCAGCCCTCAACAACAAACAGCAGCAGACCTACCTGGGCAGCCCTCAACAACAAACAGCAGCAGACCTACCTGGGCAGCCCTCAACAACAAACAGCAGCAGACCTACCTGGGCAGCCCTCAACAACAAACAGCAGCAGACCTACCTGGGCAGCCCTCAACAACAAACAGCAGCAGACCTACCTGGGCAGCCCTCAACAACAAACAGCAGCAGACCTACCTGGGCAGCCCTCAACAACAAACAGCAGCAGACCTACCTGGGCAGCCCTCAACAACAAACAGCAGCAGACCTACCTGGGCAGCCCTCAACAACAAACAGCAGACAGACCTACCTGGGCAGCCCTCAACAACAAACAGCAGCAGACCTACCTGGGCAGCCCTCAACAACAAACAGCAGCAGACCTACCTGGGCAGCCCTCAACAACAAACAGCAGCAGACCTACCTGGGCAGCCCCCAACAACAAACAGCAGCAGGCCGCAGGACAGAAGTGCAGTAACTTGCCTAAGTTGGTGACACAAAAATATACATCCACACTAATCACAATATATTGTCAAAACACATTCAAAATATAAATAACACACTTAACACATTGGACGCCAGAGGTCGCTGTGGGCGTATGGCCGTTTGTGCCAGCGCTGTAATGAAATGGGGGTAGATGCCGGTGTTTGCAGTGCTAAAACTATATTAAATATTATAGCTATGGATCTAATAACAACGTCGATTGTCAGTGAGTTTCTTCCGGTCAACAGATAATTTTTTCATCCATTCATTTCCGTTTTATACCGTGGTGAACAGTGCTTTACTGCATTTCATTATAAATCGTTCCATTTCTCGCCTGGATCAATAATCAATCTGAAATCAACGCTAGATTATCGGTATTATGTTTCATCATCGATGCATGAAAGGGGGGGGGGGGAAGCCGCTCCTCCGTGCTTTGATCGCAACCAACGGGACACGGCCCACACACACACACACAGACGCTCCGATCGCGGGGAAACAATTATCGGATCAACGCAAGATTGATAATGAATGGAAATAGCTAATAAAAGAAATAACGATCATAATAACGAGTATACTCGTTGTTGGCGTCCAACGATTGGCGGGCTATAACGAGTATACTGGTCATTGGCAATTAATGTGTTAAAGGTGCAATAGATAAAATGTAGAGTAAGAAATCTTTTTTTTATACATCCACAGAGCTGTTAGAAAGGTGTGGAATAAACATATTGCTTTTCCCCCCAAATAATGATTGATTAATGAATGTATCATTAAAAAAATGGTGTGGGTCCAAAATTAATGTTGTTGTTTACATGTTGTGTGCATGTATCTCCTCCCTACTTCCCATTTCCCCATGTGGAATGCACCTGGTTGGATAAATGACATGCTGGTGCTCTAGTGCGACACCTAGTGGCTGGATGTTATCTATAGCACCTGATTGGATAAATGACATGCTGGTGCTCTAGTGCGACATCTAGTTCAAGTTCAAGTTTCAAGTTTCTTTAATAGTTGTCATACAGAAGTACAGAATACTTTTATACAAAATGCTTCTTACTGTTACGCTCCAGAGACTGTGCAAGACAAGATAAGTATGAAATAAAATAACATAGTATAGCATGTAAATTAGGAGTAAAAAATGAGGTCACAGTGTTCAGTATAGACAAATTATGTACAATGTTCGATGCAGAATAGAAGTAACTGAGTTACCATAATATACAATATACTATGCAGTGTACTAATATACAATACTATATAGTGCAAGGCAGAAACGGGATGAGGTGCAATTTAGGTACAATTTACAGTAGGTGTACGAGTTGTAGTGCAAATCCTTTATCAATAAATATAAAGTGTGTTTGTGTGATCTAAAGTGTGGAGAGTGGGTGCTGCAGTGTGTTGTTTGTTTAAGTGAGTGTGTGCGTGTGGGTGTGTGTGCTGTGTGCATTGTATCTAGTGGCTGAATGTTATCTATAGCACCTGATTGGATAAATGACACGTTGGTGCTCTAGTGCGACATCTAGTGGCTGGATGTTATCTATAGCAAACACACTGTGATTATACAAAGCAAATAGACACGCTCAGACTGAATCCATCATGATCTAATTCATAATATAATTTAACATAGATAGCCCATTTAACCTTCCTCCCAATGGTGACTTCTTTGGAATTCTAGAACTCTTGTGACTGGTAGACATTGTTATCGTACTACAATGTTGTTCTCGAAATTATAATCACACTGATTTGATGAATGGTTAAAGGGGGACACCTACGGGAGACTGCAATTCAACACTGGCCCCTGTAAATATCCTAACCCAACCCCCTCCAATGTACAGTCATTTACCTAGTATGGTTTTGTCAATAGTCCAATGTACAATTTTGTTTGTTTGTACAGTGTCTCCCCCCCCCCCCCCTCAATGTACAGTTTTGCTTGTATATACAGTGTGCCCCCCCCCCCCCCCCCCAACCACCTCCAATGTAGATTACCCAGTATGGTTGTCAATATCCCAGTGTACCCAACCCCCCCCACCCAACCTCCTCCAATGTACAGTTTCTACGTCAAATGTATATACTCCCTTTTCCTGACTCCTTCTGTATCACAAACAGTACTGCATTTGCAAATCTGGTATGTCATAAATGTATAGATGTAGCAATACTGACTATCTGTATGTCATGTATGTCATATATGTCCTGATGAATTGAAAATGGGGGACCCTGATGTAAACAAGACGAAAGTCTTTCTCTGGTCTGCATCCCCTTAACAATTGTGTGTATTGAGCTGTACTGTATTGTACCCATTCTGCAATCTGTTAATAATAATAATAAATAATGGATTGGATTTATATAGCGCTCTTCTCTGACTGACTGTTGCTCTGACTCAGAGCGCTTCACAGAGTCCATTATTCGTTCATACACAGTCATCCCGGTGGTGGATAAAGTTTTCAATCAATCAATCAATCACCCCCCCCCCCCCCCCAAACAAATATTTTAATCTAAAATCTCACACACATCCATCCATTCAATTTGTTTAGGACATTGAATCCTTGTGTTGTGTTAATTACAGCTCAATGAAATTTTAGCAGTCCCTATAAGACATTTTTAATTAAGCTGTAATTAACTGATATACTTATTAAATACCTGCTGCTATACACTGATATACATATTAAATACCTGCTCTAGACACTGATATACTTATTAAATACCTGCTGCTAGACACTGATATACTTATTAAATACCTGCTCTAGACACTGATATACTTATTAAATACCTGCTGCTAGACACTGATATACTTATTAAATACCTGCTCTAGACACTGATATACTTATTAAATACCTGCTCTAGACACTGATATACTTATTAAATACCTGCTGCTAGACACTGATATACTTATTAAATACCTGCTCTAGACACTGATATACTTATTAAATACCTGCTGCTAGACACTGATATACTTATTAAATACCTGCTGCTAGACACTGATATACTTATTAAATACCTGCTGCTAGACACTGATATACTTATTAAATACCTGCTCTAGACACTGATATACTTATTAAATACCTGCTGCTATAAACTGATATACTTATTAAATACCTGCTCTAGACACTGATATACTTATTAAATACCTGTTCTAGACACTGATATACTTATTAAATACCTGCTGCTAGACACTGATATACTTATTAAATACCTGCTGCTACACTGATATACTTATTAAATACCTGCTCTAGACACTGATATACTTATTAAATACCTGCTGCTAGACACTGATATACTTATTAAATACCTGCTGCTAGACACTGATATACTTATTAAATACCTGCTGCTAGACACTGATATACTTATTAAATACCTGCTGCTAGACACTGATATACTTATTAAATACCTGCTCTAGACACTGATATACTTATTAAATACCTGCTGCTAGACACTGATATACTTATTAAATACCTGCTGCTAGACACTGATATACTTATTAAATACCTGCTGCTAGACACTGATATACTTATTAAATACCTGCTGCTATACACTGATATACTTATTAAATACCTGCTGCTAGACACTGATATACTTATTAAATACCTGCTGCTAGACACTGATATACTTATTAAATACCTGCTGCTAGACACTGATATACTTATTAAATACCTGCTGCTAGACACTGATATACTTATTAAATACCTGCTGCTAGACACTGATATACTTATTAAATACCTGCTGCTAGACACTGATATACTTATTAAATACCTGCTGCTAGACACTGATATACTTATTAAATACCTGCTCTAGACACTGATATACGTATTAATACCTGCTGCTAGACACTGATATACTTATTAAATACCTGCTGCTAGACACTGATATACTTATTAAATACCTGCTCTAGACACTGATATACTTATTAAATACCTGCTCTAGACACTGATATACTTATTAAATACCTGCTCTAGACACTGATATACTTATTAAATACCTGCTGCTATACACTGATATACATATTAAATACCTGCTGCTAGACACTGATATACTTATTAAATACCTGCTGCTAGACACTGATATACTTATTAAATACCTGCTCTAGACCTGATATACTTATTAAATACCTGCTGCTAGACACTGATATACTTATTAAATACCTGCTGCTAGACACTGATATACTTATTAAATACCTGCTGCTAGACACTGATATACTTATTAAATACCTGCTGCTAGACACTGATATACTTATTAAATACCTGCTCTAGACACTGATATACTTATTAAATACCTGCTCTAGACACTGATATACTTATTAAATACCTGCTGCTAGACACTGATATACTTATTAAATACCTGCTGCTAGACACTGATATACTTATTAAATACCTGCTGCTAGACACTGATATACTTATTAAATACCTGCTGCTAGACACTGATATACTTATTAAATACCTGCTGCTAGACACTGATATACTTATTAAATACCTGCTGCTAGACACTGATATACTTATTAAATACCTGCTCTAGACACTGATATACTTATTAAATACCTGCTGCTAGACACTGATATACTTATTAAATACCTGCTGCTAGACACTGATATACTTATTAAATACCTGCTCTAGACACTGATATACTTATTAAATACCCTGCTCTAGACAACTGCTATACTTATTAAATACCTGCTCTAGACACTGATATACTTATTAAATACCTGCTGCTAGACACTGATATACTTATTAAATACCTGCTCTGCTAGACACTGATATACTTATTAAATACCTGCTGCTAGACACTGATATACTTATTAAATACCTGCTGCTAGACACTGATATACTTATTAAATACCTGCTGCTAGACACTGATATACTTATTAAATACCTGCTGCTAGACACTGATATACTTATTAAATACCTGCTGCTAGACACTGATATACTTATTAAATACCTGCTGCTAGACACTGATATACTTATTAAATACCTGCTGCTAGACACTGATATACTTATTAAATACCTGCTGCTAGACACTGATATACTTATTAAATACCTGCTGCTAGACACTGATATACTTATTAAATACCTGCTGCTAGACACTGATATACTTATTAAATACCTGCTGCTAGACACTGATATACTTATTAAATACCTGCTGCTAGACACTGATATACTTATTAAATACCTGCTGCTAGACACTGATATACTTATTAAATACCTGCTGCTAGACACTGATATACTTATTAAATACCTGCTGCTAGACACTGATATACTTATTAAATACCTGCTGCTAGACACTGATATACTTATTAAATACCTGCTGCTAGACACTGATATACTTATTAAATACCTGCTGCTAGACACTGATATACTTATTAAATACCTGCTGCTAGACACTGATATACTTATTAAATACCTGCTGCTAGACACTGATATACTTATTAAATACCTGCTCTAGACACTGATATACTTATTAAATACCTGCTCTAGACACTGATATACTTATTAAATACCTGCTGCTAGACACTGATATACTTATTAAATACCTGCTCTAGACACTGATATACTTATTAAATACCTGCTGCTAGACACTGATATACTTATTAAATACCTGCTGCTAGACACTGATATACTTATTAAATACCTGCTGCTAGACACTGATATACTTATTAAATACCTTCTACGTCAAATGTATATACTCCCTTTTCCTGACTCCTTCTGTATCACAAACAGTACTGCATTTGCAAATCTGGTATGTCATAAATGTATAGATGTAGCAGTACTGACTATCTGTATGTCATGTATGTCATATATGTCCTGATGAATTGAAAATGGGGGACCCTGATGTAAACAAGACGAAAGTCTTTCTCTGGTCTGCATTAAATAACTGCTGATATATATATATTTATAACCCTAACCCTAACCCTAACCCTAACCCTAACCCTAACCCTAACCCTAACCCTAACCCTAACCCTAACCCAACAGAACCAGTGTCCAGGTTTAGTTAATCCCTTTCAACAGAACCAGTGTCCAGGTTTAGTTAATCCCTCAACAGAACCAGTGTCCAGGTTTAGTTAATCCCTCTCAACAGAACCAGTGTCCAGGTTTAGTTAATCCCTCTCAACAGAACCAGTGTCCAGGTTTAGTTAATCCCTCAACAGAACCAGTGTCCAGGTTTAGTTAATCCCTCAACAGAACCAGTGTCCAGGTTTAGTTAATCCCTCAACAGAACCAGTGTCCAGGTTTAGTTAATCCCTCATCAGAACCAGTGTCCAGGTTTAGTTAATCCCTCAACAGAACCAGTGTCCAGGTTTAGTTAATCCCTCAACAGAACCAGTGACCAGGTTTAGTTAATCCCTCAATATAACCAGTGTCCAGGTTTAGTTAATCCCTCAACAGAACCAGTGTCCAGGTTTAGTTAATCCCTCTCAACAGAACCAGTGTCCAGGTTTAGTTAATCCCTCAACAGAACCAGTGTCCAGGTTTAGTTAATCCCTCAACAGAACCAGTGTCCAGGTTTAGTTAATCCCTCTCAACAGAACCAGTGTCCAGGTTTAGTTAATCCCTCAACAGAACCAGTGTCCAGGTTTAGTTAATCCCTCAACAGAACCAGTGTCCAGGTTTAGTTAATCCCTCAACAGAACCAGTGTCCAGGTTTAGTTAATCCCTCAACAGAACCAGTGTCCAGGTTTAGTTAATCCCTCAACAGAACCAGTGTCCAGGTTTAGTTAATCCCTCAACAGAACCAGTGTCCAGGTTTAGTTAATCCCTCAACAGAACCAGTGTCCAGGTTTAGTTAATCCCTCAACAGAACCAGTGTCCAGGTTTAGTTAATCCCTCAACAGAACCAGTGTCCAGGTTTAGTTAATCCCTCAACAGAACCAGTGTCCAGGTTTAGTTAATCCCTCTCAACAGAACCAGTGTCCAGGTTTAGTTAATCCCTCAACAGAACCAGTGTCCAGGTTTAGTTAATCTCTCAACAGAACCAGTGTCCAGGTTTAGTTAATCCCTCAACAGAACCAGTGTCCAGGTTTAGTTAATCCCTCAACAGAACCAGTGTCCAGGTTTAGTTAATCCCTCAACAGAACCAGTGTCCAGGTTTAGTTAATCCCTCTCAACAGAACCAGTGTCCAGGTTTAGTTAATCCCTCTCAACAGAACCAGTGTCCAGGTTTAGTTAATCCCTCAACAGAACCAGTGTCCAGGTTTAGTTAATCCCTCTCAACAGAACCAGTGTCCAGGTTTAGTTAATCCCTCTCAACAGAACCAGTGTCCAGGTTTAGTTAATCCCTCAACAGAACCAGTGTCCAGGTTTAGTTAATCCCTCAACAGAACCAGTGTCCAGGTTTAGTTAATCCCTCAACAGAACCAGTGTCCAGGTTTAGTTAATCCCTCATCAGAACCAGTGTCCAGGTTTAGTTAATCCCTCAACAGAACCAGTGTCCAGGTTTAGTTAATCCCTCAACAGAACCAGTGACCAGGTTTAGTTAATCCCTCAATAGAACCAGTGTCCAGGTTTAGTTAATCCCTCAACAGAACCAGTGTCCAGGTTTAGTTAATCCCTCTCAACAGAACCAGTGTCCAGGTTTAGTTAATCCCTCAACAGAACCAGTGTCCAGGTTTAGTTAATCCCTCAACAGAACCAGTGTCCAGGTTTAGTTAATCCCTCAACAGAACCAGTGTCCAGGTTTAGTTAATCCCTCAACAGAACCAGTGTCCAGGTTTAGTTAATCCCTCTCAACAGAACCAGTGTCCAGGTTTAGTTAATCCCTCAACAGAACCAGTGTCCAGGTTTAGTTAATCCCTCAACAGAACCAGTGTCCAGGTTTAGTTAATCCCTCAACAGAACCAGTGTCCAGGTTTAGTTAATCCCTCAACAGAACCAGTGTCCAGGTTTAGTTAATCCCTCAACAGAACCAGTGTCCAGGTTTAGTTAATCTCTCTCAACAGAACCAGTGATATTTCATTTCAGTAGAATTGTCAGGTTTCAGCAGTCTTGCCTCCAGAAAACAGTGGAGATGGTGGTGGACTTCAGGCATGACACTCTCCCGGGACCTGAAATGGGAGCTGTACACCATCGCTCTCAATAAAAAGGCCCGGAAGAGGATGTACTTCCTACGTCAGCTGAGGAAGTTCAGGCTGCCGAGGACCATGATGGTCCAGTTCTACACTGCCATCATCCAGTCCATCCTCACCCTCTCCATCATCACCTGGTTCCCTGCAGCCACGGTCAGGGACAAGGCCAAGCTGTAGCGGGTGATACGATCAGCGGAGAGGGCTGCCCCCTTCCCTCCCTCGAGTCCCTACACTCGGGCTGTAGCGGGTGATAGGATCAGCGGAGAGGGCTGCCCCCTTCCCTCCCTCGAGTCCCTACACTCGGGCTGTAGCGGGTGATAGGATCAGCGGAGAGGGCTGCCCCCTTCCCTCCCTCGAGTCCCTACACTCGGGCTGTAGCGGGTGATAGGATCAGCGGAGAGGGCTGCCCCCTTCCCTCCCTCGAGTCCCTACACTCGGGCTGTAGTGGTGAGTTGTTAACTTGTTCCTGACCCTGACCCTAACCCTCGAGTCCCTACACTCAGGCTGTAGTGGTGAGTTGTTAACTTGTTCCTGACCCTAACCCTGACCCTCGAGTCCCTACACTCAGGCTGTAGTGGTGAGTTGTTAACTTGTTCCTGACCCTAACCCTGACCCTCGAGTCCCTACACTCAGGCTGTAGTGGTGAGTTGTTAACTTGTCCCTGACCCTGACCCTAACCCTCGAGTCCCTACACTCAGGCTGTAGTGGTGAGTTGTTAACTTGTCCCTGACCCTGACCCTAACCCTAACCCTCGAGTCCCTACACTCAGGCTGTAGTGGTGAGTTGTTAACTTGTTCCTGACCCTGACCCTAACCCTCGAGTCCCTACACTCAGGCTGTAGTGGTGAGTTGTTAACTTGTTCCTGACCCTAACCCTAACCCTCGAGTCCCTACACTCAGGCTGTAGTGGTGAGTTGTTAACTTGTTCCTGACCCTGACCCTAACCCTCGAGTCCCTACACTCAGGCTGTAGTGGTGAGTTGTTAACTTGTCCCTGACCCTGACCCTAACCCTCGAGTCCCTACACTCGGGCTGTAGTGGTGAGTTGTTAACTTGTCCCTGACCCTGACCCTGACCCTAACCCTCGAGTCCCTACACTCGGGCTGTAGTGGTGAGTTGTTAACTTGTCCCTGACCCTGACCCTAACCCTCGAGTCCCTACACTCGGGCTGTAGTGGTGAGTTGTTAACTTGTCCCTGACCCTAACCCTAACCCTCGAGTCCCTACACTCGGGCTGTAGTAGTGAGGTGTTAACTTGTCCCTGACCCTGACCCTGACCCTCGAGTCCCTACACTCGGGCTGTAGTGGTGAGTTGTTAACTTGTCCCTGACCCTAACCCTAACCCTCGAGTCCCTACACTCAGGCTGTAGTGGTGAGTTGTTAACTTGTCCCTGACCCTGACCCTAACCCTGACCCTCGAGTCCCTACACTCGGGCTGTAGTGGTGAGGTGTTAACTTGTCCCTGACCCTGACCCTAACCCTGACCCTCGAGTCCCTACACTCGGGCTGTAGTGGTGAGTTGTTAACTTGTCCCTGACCCTGACCCTAACCCTCGAGTCCCTACACTCGGGCTGTAGTGGTGAGTTGTTAACTTGTCCCTGACCCTGACCCTAACCCTCGAGTCCCTACACTCGGGCTGTAGTGGTGAGTTGTTAACTTGTCCCTGACCCTGACCCTGACCCTAACCCTCGAGTCCCTACACTCGGGCTGTAGTGGTGAGTTGTTAACTTGTCCCTGACCCTAACCCTGACCCTCGAGTCCCTACACTCAGGCTGTAGTGGTGAGTTGTTAACTTGTCCCTGACCCTGACCCTGACCCTAACCCTCGAGTCCCTACACTCGGGCTGTAGTGGTGAGTTGTTAACTTGTCCCTGACCCTAACCCTGACCCTCGAGTCCCTACACTCAGGCTGTAGTGGTGAGTTGTTAACTTGTCCCTGACCCTGACCCTGACCCTAACCCTCGAGTCCCTACACTCGGGCTGTAGTGGTGAGGTGTTAACTTGTTCCGTGGGCCGCAACTATGTCAAAAAGAAAAACAGAAACAACACGTTTGTCATTGTCGTGTTACTTCACAGTACAAATACGTGAGTCCTCTGCTGTGGTTGTGAGTATCCTTTATTAGCTTAAAGGATAACTTCACTTTTTTTTTTAAATTAGCTTATTTAACATCTTCCCTGGAGTTAGACAAGAAGATGCATACCTTTTTTGTCTCTGCGTGCATTTTAGCTTTGGGAATAGACGCTCCGTTAGCATAGCTTAGCTTCATCACTGGAAGTGGGGGAGGACAGTAGCCTTACAGTGCCTTACAGTGTATTGCAAGGTCTGACATTGACCAAACTTGATATGCATGACCTTGGTGGGCTCTAGGTCAACTCCTGAAAAGGGGGTCAATGTCAGACCTTGCAATCAAAAGTTAGGGGGCGCACTGAAATTATGGCAAGGGTTATTAGCCCCCTAACTTTTGATTGCAAAGTCTGACATTGACCCCCTTTTCAGGAGTTGACCTAGAGCCCACCAAGGTCATGCATATCAAGTTTGGTCAATGTCAGACCTTGCAATACACTGTAAGGCACTGTAAGGCTACTGTCCTCCCCCACTTCCAGTGATGAAGCTAAGCTATGCTAACGGAGTGTCTATTCCCAAAGCTAAAATGCACGCACAGAGACAAAAAAGGTATGCATCTTCTTGTCTAACTCCAGGGAAGATGTTAAATAAGCTAATTTAAAAAAAAAGTGGAGTTATCCTTTAACTCCGTAGCAACATCACACCGGTGTATCTCTCTGGATCTGGTAGATCCAGTAGCAGAAACGCATTCACATCATTAGGCTATGTCAGAAAACACGTGCACAAATCCTGCATTAGGCCTACTTTAGCGGACAAAACCCAAACAAAACTTATTTCTCACACGTTGATCTACATCTGATACTCATCGGAGCCCATATGAGCATGGAAACTTGAATGAATGAAAACTTTATTTAACAGATTGCAAAATGGGTACAATACAGTACGGCTCACAAAAAATGTATGCAAAAAAATTATTTTATTATGACTAGGGGGTTATAAAAGGTCATAAATTCCTGTTCGGATGGCATATCAAAAAATCCTCTAGCAAAAAGTTCGGTATTTAATGTAGTAAGATGAAAAACCATGAGAAAATATCTATATATCATCCATTTTTTCAAAATTTTGTTTGGGGTAACATGCAAAAAGGGGCCATTTTGAATATACCACGCCCCTTTTTGGGTAATAAAATTATGGGACCAAATTTTTTTTAATAAATCTTCTTTCTTTTTTTGACTATTCTAAACAATTAAGATGTTTGCAAATGATTTCATCCTTTATTATTTGTTCCCCTATCTAGGGGGGTGGTCTCCCCTTAACACATTGAGTGCCACGGACGCATTTTGTCATTAGTTCATGCCGAACTTTAGTGCCCCCGACGCTATATAGCATTTGTCGATTTGAATTCATATTTCATCAATCGAGCCTCGAGTTAGTGCTGCAGAGTCTCTCTGAACTCAATTGGGAAGATACCGCCCCCTATCGTCTCTCCCTGTGGTACTGCACCCCATTACTTTACACTGATGCAGGGGGTGTGGCCAGTTTGCTCATTTTACTTTCCCCTCAAGCCAACTGAAGGATCGATTGTGCTCGCTGGCCCGGAAAACGTGTGGATTATGTATTTACAGGACCCAACACTGTAATCAATAAGCGTGATCGATATTTGGAATAGCGATCAGGAATTGGAATAATCTTTTTGGATAACATCTGATCTCAGGTAAGGAATTTATTTGACCAGTCTTAGGATAATCAGAGCTGTTTTCACAGAGATATAAGCGTTTGCCCTATGCGTGTGTGTGTGTGATCGCTGATGAGGAAATGAGAGAATCGATTTTTCAGCCCGCCTCTATAGCGTGCATAATTACACATATACTATCGATAATCTAGCGTTTATTTGAAAACGATTCATAAATAGGCCGAAAAATGACAACGTTTTTGTGTATGCCAGAATATTCCAGTAAATGCCGTTTATCACAGAATCTATATATTTTCCTGAAAAACAAGGGCTTTTCAAAATGCTATAAAATGAAAATGAACCAATTAAAAAAAAAAAAAAAAAAAATCCGTTTCGACAATGTTGACTGCAAACAAGTCATTGATAAACGACAGGCAGATTAGACACATCATTTAAGAGAGAGATTATGCGTTCACAACGCTATCATTGAAGTGGGTCCTGGCATTTAACCATGTCTCCCATGTTAATGGCTGGCACTCAAACTGTTAAAGGAGGCTTGAGCCCCCCCTGGAAGGGTCTGGTAATGCTACTGCTAGTTACTATATTGCTGTCTATTTGTTCATCACTATATATTATAGCTGTACAGTGACTTATCTTTTTAATAATTATACTATAATTATACTGTGCGTTTCTCCAGACCTTGAGAGAGCCTGAGCCCACACACCAGACCAAATACAAAAATATAAATACTATACCAAACGAGGCTCTTTCACCTAGAGGTCGCTGTTTCACGACCTTACAGATTCTGCCTTTAAAGAACACCAGCTGAGAACCACTGCTGGAGCCTATGGGGCTTATAATAATATATTATAATAGGGACATAAGATCGCTGTGGTTCCATTGTTTTGCACCATTACATATTTTGGACTGGGGCCCAGAGACAGATTAATGGCCTGGAATGGGGTTGAGCAGCTAAACAACGGAATGCTTGTTTGTTCAGAACGCACACTTGTCCTCCATGTTGTAAATTAACAATGATTGCTACAGTATGTGTTTATGTTTGAGACATATCAACAAAAATGTAATAACTTGGTGTCTTATTGCTTGAACTTGTAGACAGATTGCAGTGAAACAGTGATGTCGTGCTTTTCCAGTGTAAATTAGGCATTTTCTTTCAACAGTGGTTACCAATGATTACGGGCAGCCATGTTGGAAGAGGTAGAACAAGGCTTCTATTGGGACGGTGGACACATGTCTTAAACTCCCACATGTCTTCGCGCTGGGCTAACGGTTAGAGAAGCTTGTGATAGGAAGGTTGCTGGTTCTATCCCCAAACTGGTAGGAAAAATGTGGGAAGGACAAAGTTAGTGCTGCTCTCCTAACACCCCTGCTGTTGGACGTGCCCTTGAGCAAGGCATTGATCCCCCAACTGCTCCAATGTTTGTTCTCAGGTTGTACTGGGCAGCTCCCAAGTGTGAAGCAATGAAACTTGGAAATGTTGAATAAATATGAACTACTTACTTCCAGACTCTGTCACTGGCGTGCACCCAAGTGTACCTCCTGTAAGCCCGGCTTCCCACTGTGTGTGTGTGTGTGTGCGTGTGCGTGTGCGTGTGCGTGTGTGTGAGTGTGAGAGAGAGGGAGAGAGAGAGAGAGGCTATAAGAAGTTTGTTTTTTACTCCACACAAGGCTCTCAGTAGGTAAGTGTTCAGATTCATCTTCTCTTTTACTGCCTTCAACCAGAAACCACTTGGACCAGTGTTTTGGTTGTTGAGATATTTAAGTAGAAAATATTATCATTTGTTAGCATCATGCTAAGCTTGCTAGTGGAAGTCAGTGGAGGGCATAGAATATAATATAATTTATAATGTCTCCCTCACCCTCTTGTCTTCCACTAGCATGCTAAGTATGATGCTAACACATGATCATGAGCTTCCAAAACCTCAAAATGTATAACTTTAATTGACGATGCATCTTCGGTCTTATGTTAATGACTGTAAGGAATGTTTATGTGCATAAAATACACATGTCATGAGTATTTGCAAATAATTTCCAATGTAAAATTCTTTTCTATTAGGATTCCAATCATATTCTGATAATATCAGTTTGTTTTAATCTTTGTTGTAACATTGTTTGATGTTATTAGTATTTTATGTGTATTTTCAGTCTCTATTAGGATGTTATTAGTATTTTATGTGTATTTTCAGTCTCTATTAGGATGTTATTAGTATTTTATGTGTATTTTCAGTCTCTATTAGGATGTTATTAGTATTTTATGTGTATTTTCAGTCTCTATTAGGATGTTATTAGTATTTTATGTGTATTTTCAGTCTCTATTAGGATGTTATTAGTATTTTATGTGTATTTTCAGTCTCCATTAGGATGTTATTAGTATTTTATGTGTATTTTCAGTCTCTATTAGGATGTTATTAGTATTTTATGTGTATTTTCAGTCTCATTAGGATGTTATTAGTATTTTATGTGTATTTTCAGCCTCTCTGTATTAGATTCAAGAGATTTATTTGTCACATACATACACGAGACATGTAGTGACTAATAATATTAGGATGTTGTTAGTATTTTGTGTATTTCCCGTCTGTATTAGGATGTTGTTAGTCACATGATGCTCGCCAGATATATCATCTTGTAACTCGAGGCCCAAAGCACACAATTGGTTGAGTGTGGTGGCGATTGAAAGGTGGCAGATTAAACTTTTGAACGGTGTATTGGATGATCAAAAGATGCAGCCCGGAGCTGGTAGACGAGAGCAAAGTGCTGCCGTCCTGTGCACAGGCGTGGTGTACCGTATACGGTACGCTGAACGTTAAGAGGTTAACCCTTAAAGCCTTATATCTGACCTGATTATGACCTTTTAACCATGAAGCGACCCCAGATGGGCAGGTGAGAGTGGGGGAAGGTGACGAAGAAGTCCTTTGTCCCGACTCCTTTGTCTGAATTAATTGAAGTGGACGGCTATTTTGGATTATCACGCTGAATTATTGCGGTACACACATTACAAAAACCTTTCTAAAAAAACTAATTTTCCGTGGGATTCTTATAAACTTTGGACTGTATGACTATAAGACTTCAGGCTATGGAAACGTTGTGTTTTCCAGGTCCTACCTCTCATCTGGAACCCAGAAACAGGCATCTGGCAACAAGTCAACACAAAAATAAGGAGAAAATATTTTATTCAGTGTTCAAACCTCTGTTTCTCCAATACATTAGCACTCAAAGTGATTATTTTTGTTTTCTGCTAAATGGGGCGTATGCTTAAATCAGAGGTTAACCCTTAACCTGTTAAGCCCGGAGCCCTATTTTCTGAAAATCCGCCTAAAAATACATACCTAAGTAAATGGAAGATTTCTCCACTTCTATAAGGTCCATTTGCATGTTCTTGGTATCTAGGGACATCTATGGATCTCAGGGAATGTATTCCCAGTGTCAGAAATATTGTGTCTGTTACTAGGCTTGAGTAACTTGTGATGAAACAAAGGAGAATATAAATTATGATTTTTCTTTGCATCTTTGACAGTTAATAACGCCATGCTAATAAGGACCAGACAT
Source organism: Notolepis coatsorum (assembly GCF_963971535.1). Lineage (NCBI taxonomy): Eukaryota > Metazoa > Chordata > Actinopteri > Aulopiformes > Paralepididae > Notolepis > Notolepis coatsorum. The sequence continues at coordinate 703,789 of NW_028172863.1, read as the reverse complement.
GAACAACGGCCACTGAGCTTGTTCAGCAGGTTTTTGAGATCATGTGTACAAAGAATTTAAGCAAATGAATAAAGGGAAGATGATTAAACGGAAGGTTTTGTAGATACAGTACTGAATTCTGCCATCTGGACACATTTTGAAATATTATTATAGAATATAGAATACCAGGCCTATAAATGACCTTATTATAGCCAACTCGCACATGTATGGATCAGGCCAAATCTCCTCTTTCAAATGACAGAGTTCAATTTGGATTTAGTATCTCCAGGCGTGCACTGAAGAACCGTGAATGTAATCTACTGTATGTACAGTTCCATTCTTATAATGGATATGACTCCACCATTTTGGATCGGATTGCAACAGGGATTGTTGATAAATGTTCACAGAAGGTAGACACACTAAGTGCGCTCCAATCTATGCCAATAACGTTCAGTTTTGTTATAGAGAATCCAGAGAAATAAGAACAAAAAAATACAAATAAACTGGAATAGGCTGGGAAAGGTAGTATTTTGAAATCGCTCATTGAGAGCTCTGGATGCCCTCTCCGACTACATTTGGCGCCATGCTGCTAATTCAAAATGGCAGATATTCGCTAAATTATAAACACATTCCATGAACTAAAATCTCACTAATAACACTTTACCCTATTGGTAAACAAACGTATTGTTGAAAATATACACTATGACTGCTGTTTTGACAGGATTATAGTCTTTACTCTTGGATACATAAAAAAAAGATTATTACATTGTGTCATACAGTCTAGAGAGATTAAATAAATAAATAATAATAAATAATGCAGGACCTCTTTAAGGGTCTTTATTCGGCATGCAACGACATGGGACATGCAATGGCGGCACACACCCACAGGAATACACACACACACACATGCATTGTCTTTTTCTGAGTCGCCGATGCGATTGAGTCTCTGCGCTTAACCCGTCCCGTCGTCCTTCCCCCCATGGGCAGCCGGGAGCAGATAGGGGCGTCGGCGAGGTACCGCGCCCCGGGGACCAATCCAAGTGCTCCTGTCCGTCTTCGTCAAGGACGCCACAGCGTCAGCGATCTGTTGTGCATGTTTTTCCATTGGGTTTATCTTATTGGGGGGGAAACCCTTGCGAGCCCAGAGGGGGAGAACATGCAAACTCCACACAGAAAGGCCTGGGAGATACCCCACCTGGGTACCTGGCAACACGGCAACCCAGTCCACAAGCGGGAATCGAACCCTGGACCTTCTTGCTGTGAGGCGACAGTGTTAACCACTACACCACCGTGCTGCTTAGATTGATTTATGACGTGATGTCATTTTGGGACCGGTACCGGACCCGTTGGGCTTAAGAAGGTGACATTCATATAACTTATATGAATGTAACATACTAGTATAGTAGGAAGAGTGCATGATAGTATAAGACAGTAAGAAGGTTCGTTTTATATATATATATTTATTTATTTTTATCATTTCAGATATTGATTGAAGAAGTATATATATATATATACATACACATGCACACTTACATGATAGCTCTGTATTCATATAGTACACAAATAGTGTAAGGTGACAATAAATATCTCTAGAAAAAAAGTATTCATTTATGCACAAAAAAAAATATATATATAGAGAGGAAGACACTCAATAGGGTCCCTAACCACCTTGTAGGGTGTCATCAAGTACGGGGAAATGCTAAAGAGGCACCTCTACTCCTATAAAAGGTGTCATATTTTCGGAGACCAAAAAGAAAAGGAGAACACAGATGACAAGCGAATACACATATTGTGATATAACAATGGATATAACAGAGGCAAGTAATGGGTCTAGGAGGAGTCCATTTCCTCATTGACCACTTAGCCCGTTCATTCAGACAGATTTCCAGCTCATTTGAACAGATTCCAATGTAGCTCCAAGATCCCTACCAATAGCCTAGAGACTATGTTGTGGCTATGGTGAACTAAATATTTTAGAGCCGGATAATACCACTGTTATTATTAGTCTGATATTACGTAAAATGGTTTAATGACCTAATAACAATACAACCCCCGGAACGTGTGTCTGTTGAAACTGTAGAACCAATCACATCCCTCCTTATATACAGTGTTGTACTTACTTACATACATAATTGTCAATATATTGGGAGGTGTTTTCTTTTTCGCTACAGCAGGTTATGTTTATAGACCACATTCAAGTTTCCAAGTTTTTTTAATAGTTGTCATACAGAAGTACAGAATACTTTCATACAAAATGCTTCTTACTGTTACGCTCCAGAGACTGTGCTAGACAAGATAGTATCAAATAACATAGTATAGCATGTAAATTAGAAGTAGAAAATGAGGTCACAGTGTTCAGTATAGACATATGTACAATGTTCGATGCAGAATAGACCTAACTGAGTTACCATATAATATACAATACTATGCAGTGTACTATTGTACAATACTATATAGTGCAAAGCAGAAATGGGATGAGGTACAATTTAGGTACAATTTACAGTAAGGTGTACGAGTTGTAGTGCAATCCTTCATCAATAAATATAAAGTGTGGGGAGTGGGTGCTACAGTGTGTTTGTTTAAAGTGAGTGTGTGCTATAAAGTGTGTGGAGGGGGTGCTACAGTGTGTTTGTTTAAAGTGAGTGTGTGTGCTATGTGCGTTTGATGGTTGTTGTTGTGTAGTGTTCATTGTTCGTTTAGCAGCCTGATGGCCTGGGGATAGAAGCTTCTTCTGAGTCTTTCTGTGCTCGCCTTGAGACTCCGGTATCGCTTGCCTGACCGCAGCAGTTCAAAGAGGCAGTTGTTCGGGTGACTGGAGTCTTTAATGATTCTCTTAGCCTTGCCCCTGCACCGCTTGTTGTAAATGTTCTGGAGGGTGGGGAGCCCCCCTCCAATTGTGCGTTCGGCTGAACGTGTCACAACTTAACCTAGCATAACCTGTCTTAGCTAAGCAAAAGCCCCTCACCTTTCTGTTCCGATAAGTCTCCTCTAAACATGAGCACAAACACACACACCGTCACACGCACTGTTAGGTACCGGCACAGGTTTATGGCTAACGATGGTAAACCGACATCCTCTTTTTCTCCCCCTCTCTCTCCAGGCATTTAATTAACCAACTCTTACCATTGGCCTCTGCGTTCATCTGGCCTCTGTTTGCTTTTCTCTTTGATCAGCTGTGCATAAGTTAGCGTGTTAACACACAAATGCGCAATATTGATTGATTGATGTTTTTTATTTTCATGTCTTACATACAGATGTATGCCCAGCCCGACACACAAACAATAAGTATATAATAGTATACTTGACAATAAGTTATATAGACCAAGATGGCCACAAAAAAAGAAAACAAACGAAAACATAATATAACAAGCTGTAAACAATGTATGTAAACAAAGAAACAAGAGGGATTCATATAAAATTATATTGGATATAATGTGTTTTGTCTCAAGTGCCATGCTTTCTCCAAAAATCCTGCAAAACTGAAAATCTCCTCCACCAAAAAACAACTCAAAATACAACTCTCAGACTGCCAAAGCAAATCCGGATTTACAAATAGAATTTTCTCAAATAAAAACCTCCTCAAATCGGTGTACAAGGGGCAATAAAAAACTAAATGATCCTCCACCACTCCCAGATCACAGAGAGAGAACACACAACCGCTCCTCCTCAGGTTTACCCTGGAATCTACCCACTTCCACAGCTGAGCACTTTCACTTTCCCACTTGAATTGTTAGTTTCTGTTTAGGCTGTCATGTTGTCGATGTCAAATGTCCTTTTTATATGTTTAAGATGTTTTTATGTGAAGCGACTGTCTAGCTCTAGCATCATTAACCTTTTATCCATCGGGCAGAACATGGCGCTAGTTTTGCACCACACGCCTGACAATGGCATACCCAAAGTCATATTCATCATTCATACCCAAAGTCATATTCATCATTCATACCCAAAGTCATATTCATCATTCATACCCAAAGTCATATTCATCATTCATACCCAAAGTCATATTCATCATTCATACCCAAAGTCATATTCATCATTCATACCCAAAGTCATATTCATCATTCATACCCAAAGTCATATTCATCATTCATACCCAAAGTCATATTCATCATTCATACCCAAAGTCATATTCATTCATTCATACCCAAAGTCATATTCATCATTCATACCCAAAGTCATATTCATCATTCATACCCAAAGTCATATTCATTCATTCATACCCAAAGTCATATTCATCATTCATACCCAAAGTCATATTCATCATTCATACCCAAAGTCATATTCATCATTCATACCCAAAGTCATATTCATCATTCATACCCAAAGTCATATTCATCATTCATACCCAAAGTCATATTCATTCATTCATACCCAAAGTCATTTGCGATTTATTCTTGAACCACTTATAGCACATGCATGGATCTGGTGTATTTTCAAAGGAAACATTATGAACTTTCAACAGGAAGAATCACTCGGAGTGCTAATGTAACAGAGTTACAGAGGTTTGAACACACTGAAATAAAAGTTTCTAATATCACAACTCAAGCACGTGCCGCCTAAAGAAGTTCTCTGACGACTCCTCCATCGTCAGTTACTTACTGTACATCACGGACGACAATGAGGATGAGGACCGCCAACTCAACATCAGCAAGACCAAGGAGCTGGTGGTGGACTTTCAGCAAGGCGAGTCCCCCTTACTTACTCCCATCATTATTTGAGGGGAGGAGGTGGAGATCTACAAGCTTCTACAGTAGGCAACAGTAAATTGGACAAGGCCCAGGCACAGGCCCTGTACAGGAAGGGACGGAGCAGGCTGTTCTTCTGAGGAGACTCTTTCAACATGTATAGCTGCTGTGTGATCCTCCCTGCGCCGTCCTTGATGTGGCTAACGGCGTCGACTGCAGCAGCTATTCCTCCTCAGACCGGTTCTGACCGCCACCACAGGCACAATGGATCCACTCTACTGTACAGTACATCGCCCTCAATTGGCCGGCATCTAACCATGCCCGCTCTACTTCAACTGGACACGAGTGGTTCTCTTACCCGCCTGGGGATTATGACTCTGATACTTTGAGCTCCGAGCGTTGACTTTTAGCCTTTATCTTGTTTTCATACCGGCACTCGTTTACCTATGCTTTTTTGTTGTTGTTGACTGTCCGACTGCTGTCAAGGATTGGATGGCAAATAACTTCCTTCAGTTAAACGCAGATAAAACTGGAGGTTCTCTTATTATAGGCTCAGAAAAAGTCACCTCAGAAGTTGCCACATGCACGGGGACCCTCTCAACAACTCTGAGGCCCAAGCTCAGAAACCTTGGTGTGATCTTTGACCAGCAGATGCACGTTGATCACCACATTAGATCTCTGACACGTACCTGTTTTTTCCATCTACGAAATATCGCCAAACTTCGATCTGCTGTGTCCCAGGCTGAGCTGGAAATGATTGTTCCTGCTTTTGTTTCATCCCGCCTGGACTATTGTAACTCCCCGTTCACCTGCCTCGATGCATCCACTTTGGGCCGGCTACAAATGGTCCAGAATTCAGCCGTAAGGCTGCTGACTAGGTCCAGAAAGTCACGCCACATCACTCCCATCTTAGTTTCCCTTCACTGGCTCCCCATCAAATTCAGAATTCACTTTAAGGTTCTGGTCATCACCTATAGAGCACTCCATGATCAGGCACCTGCCTACATCTGTGACCTAGTGCGTCCACACACCACGAACAGATGGCTCAGGTCGTCTGATCAGGGCTTGCTGGCTGTCCCCCTGTCTAGATTAAAGACTAAAGGTGACCAAGCCTTCAGAACCGTGGCCCCCAGGCTATGGAATGCTCTGCCCTTGGACCTTAGATCTGTGGTCTCTGTAAACACCTTTAAAAAAGCAGCTAAAGACTGTGCTGTTTAAACAGGCGTTTGGCGAATTATGCTCTATGTAAATCTTTTATGTCTTTTTGATCTGTTTTGGTTTTCCTGATCTTTCACGTTTTTTATTTTCTTTTACCATGCTGCTATCTTTTGCATTTTATTGATGTTTTTACTATGTGAAGCACTTTGTGACCCTGGTCTGAGAAAGGTGCTATATAAATAAACTTTACTTACTTACTTACTTCTTAGCTCTATTTTTACTTATTTTGTATGTTCTCATGTACCTTAGATACTATTGCTACCATGTATGTATATATGTGTTTCATTACATGTATATGTACCTGTACATACCAATTATTCGCCTGTTCTATTCTCCATCCATCTATCATCCATAGAAACACTATATTATCACCAACATCCAGTTGGGGGATCCCCCTTTGAACAGCCCATCTGAGGTTTCTCTCCTCCACGTCGCCTGTGGTGCTTTTCTTTTCTATTGCTAGGTTTTTAATGAGTCGTTCCTTATCTTCATTGGAGAAAGTCTGGGAGTGTCGTATATTTGCATTTTATGGTGATTTTTGTTCTGGATCTATTGTGATGTTTCTTCTTGACTTGTACAGCCCATGGGGGCAATTCCATGTGATCTTGGGCTACAAATAAATTAGATTGTATTTGATTTGCTGCTACAGTCGTTTCACCATATGTGGCAGCCAGTGTCTCTTCTTTGCCACTGTATGCTGGGAGGTAACATCAACTCAAGAGACACTAACAAACTGAACTGGTGAGGAAGACTAGCTCTGTAGTCAAACTGAACAAGCTGGTGAGGAAGACTAGCTCTGTGGTCAAACTGAACAAGCTGGTGAGGAAGACTAGCTCTGTAGTGAGTCAAACTGAACAAGCTGGTGAGGAAGACTAGCTCTGTAGTGGGAGTCAAACTGGTCAAACTAGAGGTGGTGGCAAAGGAGGACGAGGAGAAAGCTGGATGCTATATTGGAAAAGCAAGTTCGGCCATAGACTTATCCCCCCAGAACACACCACAAACCGCCTCGACCAGTCCTTCGTGCCAGGCCACCAGGCTCCATGACCGTGGGTAATGGGTATGGACTGCTGCCAATAGCTGGAGAGCTGGTGAACCTGAGAACTGTTGGGATCGTCTGACTCTCGATCTTAAAAACTGCACGGACTCTGATGCATTGTGTCGCTATTTTCACTAGTATTTCCATAACATCTATCACTATGTCCTATTATTTATTACCTCGTCTCCCTGGAGCTGGAATTGAACCAGGAACCTTCCGATTACCAGATGACTGCCCTGCCTCCTGAGCCACTGTCACCCTCACCTGTGACAACAGTAGAACACTGTACACACTGCATTGTGGTCTCTTCAGAAAACACGTAATGACATCTCAATGTTATTTCAGTGTTGTAGGACTTCATGGGAGTAACTCATGGTGCTGGGACTCAGTGGGTCTGATGAACCTCCTTCTCTTCTAAAGTGGTGAAAGCTGACTAAGGTAGGAATTCCTCTTTTGAATGTACTCACACTTTATGAATGTGGAGACTTGACAAGAGCAGTCTTGGGGGTCTCAGCTACTTACCAAATAATTCAAAACAATCCCTTACACATAAAGAAGTTGATAATTGCAGATTGAAGATAATTGGAGAAGAGATACATTATTTCATGCTATGAGTAGTAATGTTTTTCTTCTCTTCTTTCTGCAGGAAACATGGCAGAGTCCAGAGTTCACCGTAAGTCATAATACAGAGGACATTACTTCTACTGTACAGACAGACAGACAGACCATATATTGATCGGTAGAGTCCTTTCTCAGAACATGCTGTGTTTCATACTGGATACATCTAGCTCCAGCTAGTTTGTCCCAGAACTTGATTGATTGATTGAAAACTTTAACAGATTGCAGAATGGGTACAATACAGTACAGCTCAATACACACAATTGTTAAGGGGATGCAGACCAGAGAAAGACTTTCGTCTTGTTTACATCAGGGTCCCCCATTTTCAATTCATAACATATATGACATACATGACATACAGATAGACAGTACTTGTAACTGAGGGGTACAATTCCCTGACTGTATTGATAAGTATGGTATCATTAAACCACTACTGAGTTATGTACATTACTACTGGCCATACAGTACACAGGTATATGTGATGAACACCCACACAATAACACGGCTTAACAAAGAAAGTCCTGTTTGGAATATTTATTAGAAGAGCATCAATATTATCTTACAGTATTGAGAATTAGAGTCGCGCTTGTAAGGCGAAGAATGTGCATGAATAGGTCAAGAGCGTAAGTCCATGAGCATATTACGAAGGGGATAATTAATACCACCTGTAGCATAAGAATTATATAAGGTACACTCGTAGGTCAGCTGGAGATACTAAGGGGGTTCCCTCCGGTTGTAAGCCAGCAGGGGAGAGGAATGTTCGGGAGCAAAAGTCTGGATCAACGAGGAATCAATAAGCTCCAGCTACGGGAGGCGGTACATATACTCCCCTCGATCGGCAGACAAAAGCAGCAACTATAATCCAAGTATGCGGGACAGCATGGATGAAAGCCAGCCAGCCTCTTCCTAGAGACGGGCTCGAGTGATGCTCCTCACGGGTAAATCCCACACAGCAGCGGGGTAGACGGTTCTCTGCTCCAGCAGCCACTGTACCAAAGCAATAATAATCCAGCCGGAAAAGGCTCTGCATTCACCGGTGTAGATTCTCCTGTGCACGGTACTTCACATTTAACTAGGTCGAACTTGACATTATTTCACTAAGCTCTGACACTTTTACTATCCTATTCGCACGCGGTTCTAAGTGATCTATTTAGACTTCACTTGGTCGTTGACTCCTGGTGAAGGCTTCAACTTGTTGGGTTAACTCGTTTGAGGGTAACTAACTGCTGTATCCACCTGCAACGTATTTATACGTAAGGTGAATAATCTAGTGCCAACCTCAGTTCTGTCTCGTATTACTGCGCAAACCTGGGCATGTTGAGACATGTCTTAGCGGTGGCTTTGAACTAGACATTGGGGGTATGGCCGTGGCGCCTAGGGGGTCGCTGTCCAATAGGAGAACGAATATTATGGTCTGGCCTGTACCTAGGTAAAGGGATATTCCGTGTATATGTACAAAGAATATACAAGGGATATCAGACGATATACAAATACTATACAATATATCTCAAGTAATAAATATATATATTCGGTTTAATCTGACCCTTTGTAACAGCCGCCTCCTAATTAGTCCGCACCTAATTAGATAAGCAGAGACAGATTAACCGCACTGTCCACTACTCAATGTCCATTGTGAGGAGTAGGGCAATTCACAAAGTCAGTGGGTCATGGTCGTCAGCAAGGGAATCAGGTAGCCTTGGCAACTCTATCAGCCTCGCCACGGGTCGGGTGTATGTCCGTCCCTGGACGAGCACTTCTGCCGCTCTGACCTTTCCGTCGGCACCAGTGATCACTTTGCTTACGCGGCCGGCCGGCCACGCAGCTCGGGGTAGTGACTGGTCTATGATCACGACGACTGTGTCCACTTTTAAGTTGTCCCCGTCCTTGACCCGCTTCTGACGGGCTGGAAGGGATGGAGGGGGGGTTAGGAGGAAGCAGGCCTGAGACTGCTTTGATCTGTGCTTGGCTGTGCCTCCACCTCCTCCGTCTGTTTCTCTTGTTTGGTCTGTACCCCGTCTGAGGAGGGGCCGGTTCCGGCCGCCCCATCAAGGAGTCGCTTGGGGTGCTGGGTTCGAGGTCAGCTACGTCTGGAGCGCAGCTGAGGGGGATGGAGTTCGGAACTCCCTCTTGTGCCCACGGTTCTCTCACAGGCCTCTCGCCTAATGTCAATAGCCTCTCAACGGGCTGTACGGGAGAGTGGCCGGTGTCGCTCACCTTTGTGTGTAGGCAGCGTGTAGACGTGGGTTGACTGTCAAGTCCGTAGAGGGGGCCCTGGAGCGTCCACCCCAGTCGGGTCTGAACCGTGACTGGGCATCCTTTGGGTCCGATGTGGGCCGCCTCAATTGGGAGAATGAGGTCCGCGTGGTCGGAGCCGATGAGCAGGGTCGGTGTGGCGCCGTCGATAAGCGGTATAGGTAGTTGACGTAGGTGCACATACTTCGCCATCAGCTGTGGGATGGGGTAGGTGTACTGTGATAGGCCTATGTCGTGGCTGGTGAAGACGTTGGTAATACTATACTGCTTCTCTGGCTGGTCCGCCGCTGCTATCTTGAAGGAGACATTTTTACCCTTTATGGTCTTCTGGTCTCTTCTGATGGTACGTATGGTCATTGTTCCTTTGGCACCCCGCAGACCCAGCTGGGCTGCGGCGGAAGCGAGGAGGAGAGTCTTTTCAGACCCATCGTCTAGGACGGCGTAAGTGTCCAGGACCTTGTCCTCGTAGCTCAGGAGCACTCTGACCACTTTGATGAGCACTCGGGGGGTCCCGCTATGCTGGTCTATATGGAGCACTCCTGTTGGTCGGTTGCCTTGGATCTTCTGGTGGGCCCCGCACAGTGCTGCGCGGTAAGCGGCGCCCGCCTGGGCCGCCTCACGCCACTGGTCAACTTGGACGGGGTTCAGTGTCTTATATTCGGCGCACTGTGCCAGCCAGTGTCCGCCATCGCAGTAGGTACAGTAGGGGGCGGTCTGGTGGATCTTCGGTACTGGTGCCACCGCCTCGGCCTGGTACATTACCGCGACGGGCCCACTTTGTTGTCCTGGCGGACGCCTGTTGATGTCATGCAGGACCTCCAAGTGGGCGCCGCCGCACCTGCTGCACTTCTTCTTCAAGCGGCACTCAGCTGCCATATGGCTGCGCGTGCAGCGGAAGCAGCGGCGGTGGTCTTTGATCCACTGACTCACCTCGTCCGTGGTCAGCTTCTTGAACTTGTCACATTGATACAGCCGATGTTCCCCTTCACAGTACTGGCATTCAATCTTCCACTCCTCTTTCGTCGAGGGGGTGTTGTGGTTCTTGTGCTGCGGTACTGATTCGGCTTGGTGCATAACGGTCACCGACCGGCGGTTGTCATTTGATCCCTGAGGTCCATCTCTTGGGCTTGGTCCACTCTACAGGAACGTGTCCAGTCGTAGGCTGCTGACCTCCCTGGCGAGGAACTCAGATAGGTCTAGGAGGGATGCCTCTGGGCCGTTGGGGTCGCGGTGGTCTCTCTGCCGCCTGAAGCGCTCTTGTCGGGCGGGAGGGAGCTTCTCTAATATCCTTTCTACATTAGAGTTAGCATACAGTTCATATATCCCTTTCTCCTTTTGGGACCCCAGCATCCCTACCAGGGACTGTACCTTGATAGAGAGGTCGTCCAATGCTCTATTGTCTCTGGCTGGGGGGAGGCGGTCGATATCTCTTATTTCCTGTATCACGTAGTCCCATATGCGTCCATAGCGCTGGTCGAGGGCTACTAGAGCCGTGGTGTATGGGGTACTTGAGTTGGAATATGCCAGCGCTATATTGTGCGCTCTGGGCACCTTCAGGTGCTTGAGGAGGATAGCATATTTGTACGTCTCATCGGGGACGTCGGACATCATAGTCTCTAAGCACATCCGTAGTTCCGTGTACTGTGCTCTGTCCTCGTGTGTAAAATCCGGGAACGTCGGTGTGCCAAGGTACGATGCCATGGATGGCTGGCACATCGGTGAGCGTTGGGGAAGAGGCCTCCTGGGCGAGTCTCCCCGTACGTGTTGTCGTGGGTTGGTACTTGGTGGGTACCGGGGGCCGGGTACCCAGGTGCTGTTCCTCGGTGCTGACGGTGCGTCAAACTCACCCGTGAGTTGAGTCGGGGGTTTGTAGCGCAGTGACTCTGGGCTGACGTCTGGGCTGTACTGGGCCTCCTGGTCCAGAGTACGTTGCTGCTGGTCGGGGCTGTACTGGGCCTCCTGGTCCAGAGTACGTTGCTGCTGGTCGGCTTGACGTTCCTCCTCTTCCTCTTCCTCTGCCAGGTCCTGGAGTCTTCTAGTCAGTCTCTCGGCGACGTAGGCCGGTTCTTCCCGGTTGCTGGGTCTCGTATGGACCGGCCGGGGAGGGGGTTCGGAGACGCAGACAGGATCCTCCTGTTGGCGGGGTCCCGGGTCGCTTGGTCGGGTAGGGGAATGTGCCCTAGACCCTTGTCGGGATGATCTCCGGGAGCTCCGTGCGGAGAGAGGGTGTCGCCATGGCGATCAATTGTTCTACCGGCCTGCAGCCGGTCGCGCTCTGCTTCGCGCTGGGCATGGGCGGCGTCGCGCTGTGCTTCGCGGTGGGCATTGGCGGCGTCGCGCTGTGCATTGGCGCTGGCATGGGCGGCGTGGAGCTGTGCATTGGCGGCGTTGCGCTGTGCATTGGCGGCGGCGTGCTGCGCATCGGCGCGGCTTCTTTCAATGTTCTCTTCCGTCTGAAGGCGTCTGGTCTCCAGTCTTATGCGGTCGTCTTCACTCCTTTGTTGCGCCTGGAAGCGCTCTCGCTCGATTGCAGCGCGTTCGCGCTCGCTCGTCTGTTGAGCCTGGAGGCGTTCTCTTTCCATGGTAGAATGTTCGCGCTCACTTAGTTGTTGCGCTTGAAGTCGATCGCGTTCGGTGGAGGCTGCCAGGGTGGCGATGAATGCCTGCGCCAGCATCTTGTCCGCTTCGCTGGGGGAAGACACTGACGGAGGTGATCGGCTTCTGGCAGTGCTCGTTGGAGATCTGTTCTCTGGGCGCGCCTCGAGGTCCGTCTCCTGGGCGCGCTTCTCTTCTGGTAGTGGGTCGGGTTCCGTCCCTGGAGCGCTTTCTTTATCCTGGAGCTCTCCGGGGACTGTCCCGTTGACGTTGTCTGGGGGTATAGTCATGTCATGTCCCCCCTGGTCCCCCCCGTGAGCTTGGTCAGTTACGTTAGAACCCACTAGGGTCTCTACTGGCAGGGTCGCCTGGTCGGTAGGGTTTGACATACTTTTACTATCCGCTTTTTCCGCGTTTAACGTCTGTATAAAGCTAGGTAGTAGACTGGCAGCGTAGTCCTCTAGGTAAGGAGGTGGCTGCCGTCTGCGCTGCGAGCGATCTAGCTTAGGAGAACCGTTTGTGGAGTGTTCATCGCTGGCCATGTCAATATTAATATTATATTAATATTACGCTAATTACCATCCGGCTCGAAGGACCAATTGTAACTGAGGGGTACAATTCGCTGACTGTATTGATAAGTATGGTATCATTAAACCACTACTGAGTTATGTACTTTACTACTGGCCATACAGTACACAGGTATATGTGATGAACACCCACACAATAACACGGCTTAACAAAGAAAGTCCTGTTTGGAATATTTATTAGAAGAGCATCAATATTATCTTGCAGTATTGAGAATTAGAGTCGCGCTTGTAAGGCGAAGAATGTGCATGAATAGGTCAAGAGCGTAAGTCCATGAGCATATTACGAAGGGGATAATTAATACCACCTGTAGCATAAGAATTATATATATCAGCTGGAGATACTAAGGGGGTTCCCTCCGGTTGTAAGCCAGCAGGGGAGAGGAATGTTCGGGAGCAAAAGTCTGAATCAACGAGGAATCAATAAGCTCCAGCTACGGGAGGCGGTACATATACTCCCCTCGATCGGCAGACAAAAGCAGCAACTATAATCCAAGTATGCAGGACAGCATGGATCAAAGCCAGCCAGCCTCTTCCTAGAGACGGGCTCGAGTGATGCTCCTCACGGGTAAATCCCACACAGCAGCGGGGTAGACGGTTCTCTGCTCCAGCAGCCACGGTACCAAAGCAATAATAATCCAGCCGGAAAAGGCTCTGCATTCACCGGTGTAGATTCTCCTGTGCACGGTACTTCACATTTAACTAGGTCGAACTTGACGTTATTTCACTAAGCTCTGACACTTTTACTATCCTATTCGCACGCGGTTCTAAGTGATCTATTTAGACGCAAGGTTGCTCACTTCACTTGGTCGTTGACTCGTGGTGAAGGCTTCAACTTGTTGGGTTAACTCGTTTGAGGGTAACTAACTGCTGTAGTCACCTGCAACGTATTTATACGTAAGGTGAATAATCTAGTGCCAACCTCAGTTCTGTCTCGTATTACTGCGCAAACCTGGGCATGTTGAGACATGTCTTAGCGGTGGCTTTGAACTAGACATTGGGGGTATGGCCGTGGCGCCTAGGGGGTCGCTGTCCAATAGGAGAATGAATATTATGGTCTGGCCTGTACCTAGGTAAAGGGATATTCCGTGTATATGTACAAAGAATATACAAGGGATATCAGACGATATACAAATACTATACAATATATCTCAAGTAATAAATATATATATATTCGGTTTAATCTGACCCTTTGTAACAGTACTGCTACATCTATACATTTATGACATACAAGATATACAAATATACAGTACTGTTTAGGAGACAGAGTTTCTAAAAGAGAATATATACATTTGAGGGGGAGGAAACTGTACATTGGGGGGAAGGGGGTTTGGACATTTACCACTGATGATGATTACTGAAGAGGAAGAGTTACCACTGATGGTGATTACTGAAGAGGAAGAGTTACCACTGATGATGATTACTGAAGAGGAATAGTTACCACTGATGATGATTACTGAAGAGGAAGAGTTACCACTGATGATGATTACTGAAGAGGAAGAGTTACCACTGACGCGTACTGTACTATGGCGCGACCCCGGTCAGTCGCCTTTGGTTTAGCTCCGCGACGATTGTGCACATTTTTAGCTATTATGTTTTTTTTTGCCTTTCTTATTAAAACATCACTGGCGGGTATGTCATACGACCGCCAGACACTTATGAACCTAAACTCCGGACTCAAAGAGGAGTTGGGAGACACTTTATGCCCAGAATGGCTAACAGAAATCAAGCGGGAGAACGACAACAAAGGAAACGGCAGAAAGAAGCATAGAGGTAGACAAGGAGGTATCAGACTTAGATTAAAAAGATCTGCTTACCGTCCAGCAATTCCATCCATCTTTCTGGCGAATGCACGTTCGTTGGAGGGAAGGATGGACGACTTGAGAGCGAGGGTCCGATTCCAACGGGAGATGAGAGACGTTAACGTCATGTGTTTCACTGAGACATGGCTCAAGCCAGCGACGCCGGACAACAGCGTCTCTCCATCGGACAATTTCACCGTCCTGAGAGCAGATCGCACGGCAGCCTCTGGGAAGAGCATCGGAGGTGGGGTCTGCATCCTCACGAACAATCTCTGGGTTAATCCCAAGGAAGTACATGTCCTCTCAAGTTCATGCTCCCCAGATATGGAACATCTCCAGATCCTGTGTCGCCCGTATCACCTACCCCGTGAGTTTACCGCGGTCATTTTATCCGTCGTGTATATTCACCCACAGGCAAATACTGGCAAAGCGCTGGGGGAATTACACGACTACATCAACAAACAGCAGATCAAGCACCCAGAAGCCGCGACGATAGTGACTGGTGACTTCAATCAGGCAAACCTGAAAAAAGTGATGCCGACCTTCTTTCAGCACATCGCCTGCTCCACAAGAGGGGGGAACACACTCGACCACTGCTACACCCCGTTCAGAGCTGCCTACAAGGCTGTAGCGGCTCCGCCACTGATGGGCTCTACAAGCGCGAGCGATCACGACTCCATTTTTTTAATTCCAGCATACAAACAAAGATCGCGTGACGTCGTCGTGTCACGTGAGACAAAAAAGTGGTCTGACGAATCAGAGACCGAGCTCTGTGACGCGTTCGCGGATACAGACTGGGACATGTTTAAAGGAAGCGCCAGTGACGTCAGCGAGTACGCTGATACCGTTGTTTGTTACATAGCAACAGTGGTAGACGGCATTGTCCTCACAAAGAAGGCGCGGGTTTTCCCAAACCAGAAACCTTGGGTGGACAGCACTATAAGAACAGCCCTAAACTCACGCACCACGGCTTATAACCTGGGCAGAGAGTCAGGAAATATGGAAGAGTACAAGGCTTCAGTCTACACTCTGCGCAAGGCTGTTAAACTTGCTAAGAGGACATATGCTGAGAAACTGGAGACACAAATGGCACAAAACGACACAAGAGGCTTGTGGAGGGGACTGAAGACAATAACTGACTACAAAGTCAGCGCCCCCTCAATGGGGAGCGACGACGCCTCTCTAGCGGACAAACTCGACTCCTTCTACGCTCGGTTCGGTGTAGACAGTGTCGCCGCTAGCCCTCTGGCTAGTGACGTCACTGGCGCACCGGCTGTTGTGGAGGGGGGGGGGGCAACCGCGGGGGGGCGGGGGCGCTCTCTCGTTGTCGGAACACAGTGTGAGAAGAGCATTTATGCAGGTGAACACCAGGAAGGCTGCAGGCCCAGATGGTATAACAGGACGCATACTTAAGTCCTGTGCAAACCAGCTTGCCCCGGTGTTCACCGCCATATTTAATCAATCCCTGGCGGAGTCAGTAGTCCCTGCCTGCTTCAAGATGTCTACCATCATCCCTGTACCGAAGAAACCCTCCCCAACATGTCCAAATGATTACAGACCGGTGGCACTCACCTCTGTGGTCATGAAATGTTTCGAGAGGCTGGTCAAGGACCACATTTGTGCCTCTCTCCCCAGTGATATGGACCCTATGCAATTTGCATACAGGACAAACAGGTCCACTGATGACGCGGTCTCCCAGGTACTGCACAGCACTCTCTCCCACCTTGACCGTCAGAAGGGGGGCTATGTGAGACTGTTGTTCATTGACTACAGCTCAGCGTTCAACACCATAGTCCCCACCAGACTGGTGGACAAGCTGATCGAGCTAGGCCTGAGCTCCGCCCTGAGCGCCTGGGTACTGGACTTTCTGAGTGAAAGACCCCAGGCGGTCAGGGTGGGGGGTCAGACCTCCAACACCATCACCCTGAGCATCGGGTCCCCCCAGGGCTGTGTTCTAAGCCCCCTGCTGTACTCACTCTACACACACGACTGTGCGGCCAAGTTCAGCTCCAACTCCATTGTGAAGTTCGCCGACGACACGGTGGTGGTGGGGCTGATCTCGGACAACGACGAGAAGGCCTACCGAGAGGAGGTTGAGGTACTGGAACGTTGGTGCCAGGACAACAGCCTGCTCCTGAACATTGGTAAAACCAAGGAGCTGATCGTGGATTATAGGAGAGGTCAGCAGGAGACACACACACCACTGACGATTAACGGGGCTACTGTGGACAGGGTGAGCAGCTTCAAGTACCTGGGGGTCCACATCTCAGAGGACCTGACATGGTCAACACACATAAACACAGTAGTAAAGAAAGCGAAGCAGCGCCTCTACCACCTGAGACAGTTAAGGAAGTTCAGAGTATCGGGGAAGATACTCCAGTCCTTCTACTCAGGAGCTGTAGAGAGCATCTTGACCGGAAACATCACTGCCTGGTATGGGAACAGCACGGCACAGGACAAGAAGGCCCTACAGAGTGTGGTGCGCTCAGCCGAGCGTACCACGGGTATTGCGCTACCTCCCCTGCAGGCTCTATACAACAAGAGGTGCAAATCCAGAGCCTGCAGGATAATGAAAGACCCCCACCACCCCAATAACAGCCTGTTCCAGCTGCTGAGGTCAGGCAGACGCCTGCGAACTCCAGCTACTAGGACGGAGAGGCTTAGGCTAAGCTTCTTCCCCCAGGCCATCAGAGCCTTGAACAATGAACATTGAGAGACACAGAAACTGAACTATCCACACACAAGCACATACACGACACGCACGCTGAGCACGCTCACACACTAGCAGCCACTTTAACACTCATGCCGCACACACGCACACTTATGGCCAGAGGAAAGGCCACTTAAAGTAGTATAGCATCAGGAACAGTGTATTGCACTACTAAAGCTACCTAGCATGTCCTATATGCTCTGTAAATACTAATGTACAGATACCGAGATGGCACACCATGTACCTGTTTATTGCACTGTTTTATTGGATTCTATTAATATGTTGTACCACTGTATTTTATTGGATTCTATTATATGTTGTACCACTGTATTGCACATCGTCGCGGGCAAGACCAGCCGCATTTCATTGTATACCTGTATGCCGTGACAATTAAAACTCTTGACTTGACTTGACTTGACTTGATGATGATTACTGAAGAGGAAGAGTTACCACTGATGATGATTACTGAAGAGGAAGAGTTACCACTGATGATGATTACTGAAGAGGAAGAGTTACCACTGATGATGATTACTGAAGAGGAAGAGTTACCACTGATAATGATTACTGAAGAGGAAGAGTTACCACTGATGATGATTACTGAAGAGGAAGAGTTACCACTGATGATGATTACTGAAGAGGAAGAGTTACCACTGATGATGATTACTGAAGAGGAAGAGTTACCACTGATGATGATTACTGAAGAGGAAGAGTTACCACTGATGATGATTACTGAAGAGGAAGAGTTACCACTGATGATGATTACATTTACATTTACATTTAGTCATTTAGCTGACGCTTTTATCCAAAGCGACTTACAAGTTCTGTGCGACAAGACAGCAAGAAGGGTACAACTCTATCAGCTGAGTAACAATGTTCATCAAAGTGTTGCGTGTTACAGTGTAGGTTAGTTTATTAGGACAAGTGCATGACATTAAGGTTAGTCGGGGTTAGATTTTTTATTTTTTATTTATTTTTTTATTATATCATTTCAGATAATGGTTGAAGAAGTGAGTCTTTAGTCGACGGCGAAAGATTGGACGGGATTCGGCTGTCCTAACTGGGATGGGTAGTTCATTCCACCATTGTGGGGCAAGGACTGAGAATAGGCGGCTTCTCTTTGATGACCCTCCGGGAGCTTGGATAGGAGTAGATCTGAGGCGGCCAGAAGATGCAGAGCGTAGGGGTCTTGAGGGTGTGTAGTTAGAGACCATTGACCGGAGGTAGGCGGGAGCGGTTCCCTTTGCCGCACGGTATGCTAGGTCGAGGGCCTTGAAGCGGATACGTGCAGCAATGGGGAGCCAGTGCAGGTCCCTAAGAAGTGGGGTGACATGGGCCGACTTCGGTAGGTTTGAGATCAGGCGGGCCGCTGCGTTTTGAATGAGTTGAAGAGGCTTGGTGGCAGTGGCCGGGAGGCCAGCTAGCAGTGCGTTGCAGTAGTCGAGGCGGGAGATGACTGTTGATTGGACGAGGAGTTGGGTGGCTTCTTTTGTCAGGAAGGGGCGTATCCTTCTGACGTTGCTCAGGAGGAATCTGCAGGTTCTGGTTGTCGCTGCGATGTGAGCAGAGAAGTTCAGCTGGTCGTCGAGGACAACACCAAGGTTCTTGGCGGTCGGCGACGTGGTCACAGCTGCATTCTCGACTGTGATGGAGAGGTCGGTCAGGGGGGAGGATTTGGCCGGCAGGTGGAGCAATTCTGTTTTGCTTAGGTTCAGTTTGAGGTGGTTGGTCGTCATCCAGGCGGAGATGTCGGACAGACAGGCCGAGATCCGCTCAGAGACGTGGATATCTGAGGGAGGGAAGGAGAGGAAGAGTTGAGTATCATCGGCATAACAATGATATGAGAAGCCATGAGACATGATAATGTTACCCAGTGATTTAGTGTAGAGGGAGAAGAGAAGGGGTCCTAGGACCGAGCCCTGGGGGACACCCGTCCGGAGGGGGCGGGTGGCCGACAGAGTCCCTCTCCATGACACTTGGTAGGAGCGGTCATTGAGGTATGATGTCAGCCATGTCAGCGCAGATCCAGCCACTCCCATTCCTGCGAGGGCCGCGAGGAGGATCTGATGGTTGACTGTGTCGAAGGCTGCAGATAGATCTAGGAGAATCAGGACAGAGGAGAGGCCTTTCGCTTTTGCTAAGTGAAGTGCCTCTGTGACCGCAATGAGGGCTGTCTCTGTGGAGTGGCCAGTCCGGAAGCCAGACTGATTGGGGTCTAGGAGGTCATTCTGTAAGAGATAAGCAGTAAGTTGGTTGGATACAGCACGTTCAAGTGTACTGAAGAGGAAGAGTTACCACTGATGATGATTACTGAAGAGGAAGAGTTACCACTGATGATGATTACTGAAGAGGAAGAGTTACCACTGATGATGATTACTGAAGAGGAAGAGTTACCACTGATGATGATTACTGAAGAGGAAGAGTTACCACTGATGATGATTACTGAAGAGGAAGAGTTACCACTGATGATGATTACTGAAGAGGAAGAGTTACCACTGATGATGATTACTGAAGAGGAAGAGTTACCACTGATGATAATTACTGAAGAGGAAGAGTTACCACTGATGATGATTACTGAAGAGGAAGAGTTACCACTGATGATGATTACTGAAGAGGAAGAGTTACCACTGATGATGATTACTGAAGAGGAAGAGTTACCACTGATGATGATTACTGAAGAGGAAGAGTTACCACTGATGATGATTACTGAAGAGGAAGAGTTACCACTGATGATGATTACTGAAGAGGAAGAGTTACCACTGATGATGATTACTGAAGAGGAAGAGTTACCACTGATGATGATTACTGAAGAGGAAGAGTTACCACTGATGATGATTACTAAACGTTTTAAAGTAATTTCACCTTGTATTTAATCCTATTTTGACTGAAGTGAAAGAAGAATCTGCCAGTGTACTAATTTCACATCTCAATACTGGATTCTGAAGGAAATTAAACATTCATCTTTATTTTAGTGATTACATTCATCACATCAATACCCATAAAACGGAAATAGGGTTCACTAGTTCAGCCTGCTCCAGTGATGAACGTGAGACATGGATGAAGTACAAGGTATTTCTCGACAACATGAGAATGAAGCATGGGGCGGAGGGTGGAGGGTTCTGATGACGGAGCTCGGATAGGTGGGCTGGGTACGAAGTGAGTGCACTGCATGCGAGCGGCTGGCCAGCAGGAGGGAAGCAGGTGGGCAGGGGCAGAAAAGGGACGTCGACAGGGTCTGGAAGTGGCTGAGGTGAGAGGGTATGTCGAAGATGAAGATGGAGTGAGATTGTCCGACTTGGTCCGTCATGCTGTACTTAATGTCTGGACTGGTCTGGACTCTACAGGGTGTGTGGGGAGAAGAAGGGCTTGAGTGCAGGTAGGAGACTCTGGAGACTAGGTAGGAGACTAGGTAGGAGACTCTGGAGACTAGGTAGGAGACTAGGTAGGAGACTAGGAGACTAGGTAGGAGACTCTGGAGACTAGGTAGGAGACTCTGGAGACTAGGTAGGAGACTAGGAGACTAGGTAGGAGACTCTGGAGACTAGGTAGGAGACTAGGTAGGAGACTCTGGAGACTAGGTAGGAGACTAGGTAGGAGACTCTGGAGACTAGGTAGGAGACTAGGAGACTAGGTAGGAGACTCTGGAGACTAGGTAGGAGACTCTGGAGACTAGGTAGGAGACTAGGTAGGAGACTCTGGAGACTAGGTAGGAGACTAGGAGACTAGGTAGGAGACTCTGGAGACTAGGTAGGAGACTCTGGAGACTAGGTAAGGGACTAGGTAGGAGACTCTGGAGACTAGGTAGGAGACTCTGGAGACTAGGTAGGAGACTCTGGAGACTAGGTAGGAGACTAGGAGACTAGGTAGGAGACTAGGTAGGAGACTCTGGAGACTAGGTAGGAGACTAGGTAGGAGACTCTGGAGACTAGGTAGGAGACTAGGAGACTAGGTAGGAGACTAGGAGACTAGGTAGGAGACTCTGGAGACTAGGTAGGAGACTCTGGAGACTAGGTAGGAGACTAGGTAGGAGACTAGGTAGGAGACTAGGAGACTAGGTAGGAGACTAGGTAGGAGACTCTGGAGACTAGGTAGGAGACTCTGGAGACTAGGTAGGAGACTAGGAGACTAGGTAGGAGACTAGGTAGGAGACTAGGTAGGAGACTAGGTAGGAGACTAGGAGACTAGGTAGGAGACTAGGTAGGAGACTAGGTAGGAGACTAGGTAGGAGACTCTGGAGACTAGGTAGGATACTCTGGAGACTAGGTAGGAGACTCTGGAGACTAGGTAGGAGACTAGGAGACTAGGTAGGAGACTCTGGAGACTAGGTAGGAGACTAGGAGACTAGGTAGGAGACTAGGAGACTAGGTAGGAGACTAGGAGACTAGGTAGGAGACTAGGAGACTAGGTAGGAGACTAGGTAGGAGACTAGGAGACTAGGTAGGAGACTAGGTAGGAGACTCTGGAGACTAGGTAGGAGACTAGGTAGGAGACTAGGAGACTAGGTAGGAGACTAGGAGACTAGGTAGGAGACTCTGGAGACTAGGTAGGAGACTCTGGAGACTAGGAGACTAGGTAGGAGACTAGGAGACTAGGTAGGAGACTAGGAGACTAGGTAGGAGACTCTGGAGACTAGGTAGGAGACTAGGAGACTAGGTAGGAGACTAGCAGACTAGGTAGGAGACTAGGAGACTAGGTAGGAGACTAGGTAGGAGACTAGGAGACTAGGTAGGAGACTAGGAGACTAGGTAGGAGACTCTGGAGACTAGGTAGGAGACTAGGAGACTAGGTAGGAGACTCTGGAGACTAGGTAGGAGACTCTGGAGACTAGGTAGGAGACTAGGAGACTAGGTAGGAGACTAGGTAGGAGACTAGGTAGGAGACTAGGAGACTAGGTAGGAGACTCTGGAGACTAGGTAGGATACTCTGGAGACTAGGTAGGAGACTAGGTAGGAGACTAGGAGACTAGGTAGGAGACTCTGGAGACTAGGTAGGATACTCTGGAGACTAGGTAGGAGACTAGGTAGGAGACTAGGAGACTAGGTAGGAGACTCTGGAGACTAGGTAGGAGACTCTGGAGACTAGGTAGGAGACTCTGGAGACTAGGTAGGAGACTAGGTAGGAGACTAGGTAGGAGACTCTGGAGACTAGGTAGGAGACTAGGAGACTAGGTAGGAGACTAGGAGACTAGGTAGGAGACTAGGTAGGAGACTAGGTAGGAGACTAGGAGACTAGGTAGGAGACTAGGAGACTAGGTAGGAGACTAGGAGACTAGGTAGGAGACTAGGAGACTAGGTAGGAGACTCTGGAGACTAGGTAGGAGACTAGGAGACTAGGTAGGAGACTCTGGAGACTAGGTAGGAGACTAGGAGACTAGGTAGGAGACTAGGTAGGAGACTAGGAGACTAGGTAGGAGACTAGGAGACTAGGTAGGATACTCTGGAGACTAGGTAGGAGACTAGGAGACTAGGTAGGAGACTCTGGAGACTTGGTAGGAGACTAGGTAGGAGACTAGGTAGGAGACTAGGAGACTAGATAGGAGACTCTGGAGACTAGGTAGGAGACTAGGAGACTAGGTAGGAGACTAGGAGACTAGGTAGGAGACTAGGAGACTAGGTAGGAGACTAGGAGACTAGGTAGGAGACTCTGGAGACTAGGTAGGAGACTAGGAGACTAGGTAGGAGACTCTGGAGACTAGGTAGGAGACTAGGAGACTAGGTAGGAGACTAGGTAGGAGACTAGGAGACTAGGTAGGAGACTAGGTAGGAGACTAGGTAGGAGACTAGGAGACTAGGTAGGAGACTCTGGAGACTTGGTAGGAGACTAGGTAGGAGACTAGGTAGGAGACTAGGAGACTAGATAGGAGACTCTGGAGACTAGGTAGGAGACTCTGGAGACTTGGTAG
Source organism: Notolepis coatsorum (assembly GCF_963971535.1). Taxonomy (NCBI): domain Eukaryota; kingdom Metazoa; phylum Chordata; class Actinopteri; order Aulopiformes; family Paralepididae; genus Notolepis; species Notolepis coatsorum. The sequence goes on along the minus strand of NW_028172863.1, from coordinate 680,410 downwards.
GAGACTAGGAGACTAGGTAGGAGACTAGGTAGGAGACTAGGTAGGAGACTAGGTAGGAGACTAGGAGACTAGGTAGGAGACTAGGTAGGAGACTAGGTAGGAGACTAGGAGACTAGGTAGGAGACTAGGTAGGAGACTAGGTAGGAGACTAGGAGACTAGGTAGGATACTCTGGAGACTAGGTAGGAGACTCTGGAGACTTGGTAGGAGACTAGGTAGGAGACTAGGAGACTAGGTAGGAGACTAGGAGACTAGGTAGGAGACTAGGAGACTAGGTAGGAGACTAGGTAGGAGACTAGGAGACTAGGTAGGAGACTAGGAGACTAGGTAGGAGACTCTGGAGACTAGGTAGGAGACTCTGGAGACTAGGTAGGAGACTAGGTAGGAGACTAGGTAGGAGACTAGGAGACTAGATAGGAGACTCTGGAGACTAGGTAGGAGACTCTGGAGACTAGGTAGGAGACTAGGAGACTAGGTAGGAGACTCTGGAGACTAGGTAGGAGACTAGGAGACTAGGTAGGATACTCTGGAGACTAGGTAGGAGACTCTGGAGACTAGGTAGGAGACTAGGTAGGAGACTAGGTAGGAGACTAGGTAGGAGACTAGGAGACTAGGTAGGAGACTCTGGAGACTAGGTAGGAGACTAGGAGACTAGGTAGGAGACTCTGGAGACTAGGTAGGAGACTAGGTAGGAGACTAGGTAGGAGACTAGGTAGGAGACTAGGAGACTAGGTAGGAGACTCTGGAGACTAGGTAGGATACTCTGGAGACTAGGTAGGAGACTAGGTAGGAGACTAGGAGACTAGGTAGGAGACTCTGGAGACTAGGTAGGATACTCTGGAGACTAGGTAGGAGACTAGGTAGGAGACTAGGAGACTAGGTAGGAGACTCTGGAGACTAGGTAGGAGACTCTGGAGACTAGGTAGGAGACTCTGGAGACTAGGTAGGAGACTAGGTAGGAGACTAGGTAGGAGACTCTGGAGACTAGGTAGGAGACTAGGAGACTAGGTAGGAGACTAGGAGACTAGGTAGGAGACTAGGTAGGAGACTAGGTAGGAGACTAGGAGACTAGGTAGGAGACTAGGAGACTAGGTAGGAGACTCTGGAGACTAGGTAGGAGACTAGGAGACTAGGTAGGAGACTAGGTAGGAGACTAGGAGACTAGGTAGGAGACTAGGAGACTAGGTAGGAGACTAGGTAGGAGACTAGGTAGGAGACTAGGAGACTAGGTAGGAGACTAGGAGACTAGGTAGGAGACTAGGTAGGAGACTCTGGAGACTAGGTAGGAGACTAGGAGACTAGGTAGGAGACTAGGTAGGAGACTAGGAGACTAGGTAGGAGACTAGGTAGGAGACTAGGTAGGAGACTAGGAGACTAGGTAGGATACTCTGGAGACTAGGTAGGAGACTAGGAGACTAGGTAGGAGACTAGGTAGGAGACTAGGTAGGAGACTAGGAGACTAGATAGGAGACTCTGGAGACTAGGTAGGAGACTCTGGAGACTTGGTAGGAGACTAGGAGACTAGGTAGGAGACTAGGTAGGAGACTAGGTAGGAGACTAGGTAGGAGACTAGGAGACTAGGTAGGAGACTAGGTAGGAGACTAGGTAGGAGACTAGGTAGGAGACTAGGAGACTAGGTAGGAGACTAGGTAGGAGACTAGGTAGGAGACTAGGAGACTAGGTAGGAGACTAGGTAGGAGACTAGGTAGGAGACTAGGAGACTAGGTAGGAGACTAGGTAGGAGACTAGGTAGGAGACTAGGAGACTAGGTAGGATACTCTGGAGACTAGGTAGGAGACTCTGGAGACTTGGTAGGAGACTAGGTAGGAGACTAGGTAGGAGACTAGGAGACTAGATAGGAGACTCTGGAGACTAGGTAGGAGACTAGGTAGGAGACTAGGAGACTAGGTAGGAGACTAGGAGACTAGGTAGGAGACTAGGTAGGAGACTAGGTAGGAGACTAGGAGACTAGGTAGGAGACTAGGAGACTAGGTAGGAGACTCTGGAGACTAGGTAGGAGACTAGGAGACTAGGTAGGATACTCTGGAGACTAGGTAGGAGACTCTGGAGACTAGGTAGGAGACTAGGTAGGAGACTAGGTAGGAGACTAGGAGACTAGATAGGAGACTCTGGAGACTAGGAGACTAGGTAGGAGACTCTGGAGACTAGGTAGGAGACTAGGAGACTAGGTAGGATACTCTGGAGACTAGGTAGGAGACTCTGGAGACTAGGTAGGAGACTAGGTAGGAGACTAGGTAGGAGACTAGGAGACTAGATAGGAGACTCTGGAGACTAGGAGACTAGGTAGGAGACTAGGTAGGAGACTCTGGAGACTAGGTAGGAGACTCTGGAGACTAGGTAGGAGACTAGGAGACTAGATAGGAGACTCTGGAGACTAGGAGACTAGGTAGGAGACTAGGTAGGAGACTAGGAGACTAGGTAGGAGACTCTGGAGACTAGGAGACTAGGTAGGAGACTAGGTAGGATAATCTGGAGACTAGGTAGGAGACTCTGGAGACTAGGTGATGGCGAGACGCTGCGGAAGAGGGCAACCAAAAAAACACCGGGGGAAGTAGAAGTAGAAAGCTTTATTGTCATTAAGCACAATACAGTACAACGAGATTGGTTGGTGCAGCACCTAAAACAACGACACCTACATGCCCACTCTACCACACAACACATCCATGATGTAGCTATAGACACACTACCATACATACATGTGTTGTACCCACACTCACTGACACACCATACATACATGTACCCACTCAGACCCTCTGCACCAAAAATTAGTTTATAATATGATGATAATATTATAATATGAAATTAATAATTATTCTGATCTGATGGCGGAGGTGGTGCACATGGGGTAGGTGATGGAGGAGGTGGTGGAGGTGGTGGGAGTAGGTGGTTCTTGTAAACTGATGACTCAGCAGGTTCTTGTAAACTGAGAATCAGCAGGTTCTTGTAAACTGATGACTCAGCAGGTTCTTGTAAACTGAGAATCAGCAGGTTCTTGTAAACTGATGACTCAGCAGGTTCTTGTAAACTGAGAATCAGCAGGTTCTTGTAAACTGATGACTCAGCAGGTTCTTGTAAACTGAGAATCAGCAGGTTCTTGTAAACTGATGACTCAGCAGGTTCTTGTAAACTGATGACTCAGCAGGTTCTTGTAAACTGATGACTCAGCAGGTTCTTGTAAACTGATGAATCAGCAGGTTCTTGTAAACTGATGAATCAGCAGGTTCTTGTAAACTGATGACTCAGCAGGGGTGAGGGTTAAAGGGGAACTCCAACATTTTGGGAAATTAGCTTATTTAACATCTTCCCTGGAGTTAGACAAGAAGATACATACCTTTTTTGTCTCTGTGCGTGCATTTTAGCTTTGGGAATAGACGCTCCGTTAGCATAGCTTAGCTTCATCACTGGAAGTGAGGCAGGACAGTAGCCTTACAGTGCCTTACAGTGTATTGCAAGGTCTGACATTGACCAAATTTGATATGCATGACCTTGGTGGGCTCTAGGTCAACTCCTGAAAAGGGGGTCAATGTCAGACCTTGCAATCAAAAGTTAGGGGGCGCACTGAAATTATGGCAAGGGTTATTAGCCCCCTAACTTTTGATTGCAAAGTCTGACTTTGACCCCCTTTTCAGGAGTTGACCTAGAGCCCACCAAGGTCATGCATATCAAGTTTGGTCAATGTCAGACCTTGCAATACACTGTAATGCACTGTAAGGCTACTGTCCTGCCTCACTTCCAGTGATGAAGCTAAGCTATGCTAACGGAGCATCTATTCCCAAAGCTAAAATGCACGCACAGAGACAAAAAAGGTATGTATCTTCTTGTCTAACTCCAGGGAAGATGTTAAATAAGCTAATTTCCCAAAATGTTGGAGTTCCCCTTTAAGGCTGCTGGGATGGAGGTGGGTCCTGCCACGAAGAAAAGCATACATGTAGGAATGTGCAGGTCGAGTCTGAACTCAGCCCCCAGGTGTGGACAAGTAATTTGTCAGTGGTGTTCTTCTGTATATCTGCTTGATTATGAATGATAATAAACAGTTATTTTTTCATACATGTAAAAATGTTTTTCCTTCAATTCAACAGAAAAATTTCACCTCATCACTGAAAGCGCTGTGAAGGGTGTTTTAGGCCATGGTGTCATCCTCTCCTGTCACCTCTCTCCTGACACCAGTGCTGTTGCCATGACAATCAGGTGGTTTAAGGACACGGAGTGTATTTACCTGTATAAGAATGGCCAGGTGATAGAGGGGAGGGACTACAAGGACAGACTGAGTCTGACCAATGAGCTGGAGAGAGGCAACGTGTCTCTGACACTGAAAAGCTTCAAAGGATCTGATGATAGAGGAGTTTACATCTGTCAGGTCGTCCATGGAGACCAGAACGTGGAGGCTACGGTGGGGATCGACTACTACAGTGAGTATTCTACAGTCCATGATTATCAACCTTGACATTGACTCTCACATTGATATTATAATAATAAACTAGTCTCATCTCTCTGTCAAATAAACCAGTCAGCTTGGCTGAAACCATGTTACATAATCCTACGACACAATGGAAGCAGTGTTGCCAGATGTACGATAATTAATGTATTTGTATAATAATTTACAATTAGTTTTGCCCTCTATACGATAATATGTTGCCCTCTGTATGCCTACAGTATTTGTTCTCTTGGTTATGACTTGCAAACGATAATAAAGAAATCTCAACAAATGATTATTTTAAGCCTTAATGATGACTAACGTTAGAAGCATATAATAACGTTAGCTGTCTCTGGCGGGTCTCAAACTCTTCTAACTCATAATGTTATCAAAAGCAGGTCAGGACGCATGAACACTTAAGGTAACCTACTTGCGTTCAGCGTTTCTCTGATTGGCCACGACGCCCATGTGACCGTGGCAGAGCGGCAGAGCGGAAATAGGCTGCTGCTCCGGCGAAAGAAAGACAGGCATTCTATCGCCATGCTCTGCGACAAACTCTAACCTTAACCAACTCCGAAAGAATGCCTAAACTTAACCGGCGAAAGAAAGACGTTTATATAGAGAGGTGATAAATTAATTAAACGTAAAAAAAATAAAAGAAGAAATTGAAGTGATTCGAACTCGTCACTAACTGGACCGCAGGCTCCACAGCAAGCTGGCGAACGAGTTGAGCTAACCGTCGATGTTAAAACAGGGGATTGCGTGCGGCAACCTGCGCGCCTCTGCCGCCTGCCACTCTGCCGCTCCGCTCTGGCGCTGCCGTGCTAGGCGTGGTCACGTGGGGCGCTGAACGCAAGAAGGTTGCCTTAAGTAATGAAGCAGTCAGGACTAACGTTGGAAGCATCTGATGGATGCTAACATTAGCATGGCTGAGGCTATACTAGACTAAAGGCGGTGCTAATGTTAGCTTTGCTGACGCTACCAGGCCTATCATAATAACAATGAGCTACCGTTGCTAACGTAAGTTGGCCTATTTGAAAATAAAGGCTATATTAAACTGAGTTGTCTTTACTACATGTCTCTTACGGGTCTCAAGTTGTTATAACTTATAATGCTGATAATAACATAATGTTATTTATCAGCAGGTCATGACTAGAAGCATTATGATTGAAACCAAGTGGCTATCTAGCTGCCCACTAACATGCAAGTGAAATCCACTCAGTTGACTGTCGCGTTAGGTAGCAAGCTAGTGTGACGTGTTGTGTGGACAATGCAACAGTGGTTTTTATTTATTTATTTAAGACTAAGTCCTTCCTGCCTCACTAACTGCAAACCGTGCAGATTCCAGTTATGCTGGATTAGCCATGTGATGTTATACTGTCATATTTTAGAGCTGTATATAAAAGAGGGTAACTACTATAAACGTTACACATGTATAGCAAACCATACTACAACCAGACAATTCACCACGCCGTGATGTTTGTGTGACAGAATGTGACAGTGAGGACCGTGTGTTGTGCCCTGTGAGGAGCGTGTGTTGTGCCCTGTGAGGACCGTGTGTTGTGCCCTGTGAGGACCGTGTGTTGTGCCCTGTGAGGACCGTGTGTTGTGCCCTGTGAGGACCGTGTGTTGTGCCCTGTGAGGACCGTGTGTTGTGCCCTGTGAGGAGCGTGTGTTGTGCCCTGTGAGGAGCGTGTGTTGTGCCCTGTGAGGACCGTGTGTTGTGCCCTGTGAGGAGCGTGTGTTGTGCCCTGTGAGGACCGTGTTGTGCCCTGTGAGGACCGTGTTGTGCCCTGTGAGGACCGTGTGTTGTGCCCTGTGAGGACCGTGTGTTGTGCCCTGTGAGGACCGTGTGTTGTGCCCTGTGAGGACCGTGTGTTGTGCCCTGTGAGGACCGTGTGTTGTGCCCTGTGAGGACCGTGTGTTGTGCCCTGTGAGGACCGTGTGTTGTGCCCTGTGAGGACCGTGTGTTGTGCCCTGTGAGGACCGTGTGTTGTGCCCTGTGAGGACCGTGTGTTGTGCCCTGTGAGGACCGTGTGTTGTGCCCTGTGAGGACCGTGTGTTGTGCCCTGTGAGGACCGTGTGTTGTGCCCTGTGAGGACCGTGTGTTGTGCCCTGTGAGGACCGTGTGTTGTGCCCTGTGAGGACCGTGTGTTGTGCCCTGTGAGGACCGTGTGTTGTGCCCTGTGAGGACCGTGTGTTGTGCCCTGTGAGGAGCGTGTGTTGTGCCCTGTGAGGAGCGTGTGTTGTGCCCTGTGAGGACCGTGTGTTGTGCCCTGTGAGGACCGTGTGTTGTGCCCTGTGAGGACCGTGTGTTGTGCCCTGTGAGGACCGTGTGTTGTGCCCTGTGAGGACCGTGTGTTGTGCCCTGTGAGGACCGTGTGTTGTGCCCTGTGAGGACCGTGTGTTGTGCCCTGTGAGGACCGTGTGTTGTGCCCTGTGAGGACCGTGTGTTGTGCCCTGTGAGGACCGTGTGTTGTGCCCTGTGAGGACCGTGTGTTGTGCCCTGTGAGGGAAGTCACGCTTCAAACATCTAGGCCAAGAACACATGATTGGTTGATACAAACGGAAACAGCTGGTCCAAATATGCAGAAGCCGTTATTGATCGGCTGCGGTCCCTACCGGCAGCTGGTCGTTATTGATCGGCTGCGGTCCCTACCGGCAGCTGGTCGTTATTGATCGGCTGCGGTCCCTACCGGCAGCTGGTCGTTATTGATCGGCTGCGGTCCCTACCGGCAGCTGGTCGTTATTGATCGGCTGCGGTCCCTACCGGCAGCTGGTCGTTATTGATCGGCTGCGGTCCCTACCGGCAGCTGGTCGTTATTGATCGGCTGCGGTCCCTACCGGCAGCTGGTCGCCCGGAGGCTCCTCTGAATGCAGGTCCTGCTGTCGGCACGCACAACCTATATTAGACGGATCACTCTCACATTGATATTATAACAATAAACTAGTTTTATATCCGTTAAATAAACCACCATCACATTGCTATTATAATAATAAACTAGTTTAATCTTGGTCAAATAAACCACTCTCACATTTCTATTACAATAATAAACGAGTGTTAATCCTTGTCAAATAAACCCCTATCAGATTGATATTATAATTATAAACTATAGTTTAATATTGGTCAAATAAACCACCATCACATTTATGTTATAATAATAAACTAGTTTAATCTTGGTCAAATAAACCCCTATCAGATTGATATTATAATTATAAACTAGTTTAATCTTGGTCAAATAAACCACTATCACATTGCTATTATAATAATAAAGTAGTTTAATCTTGGTCAAATAAACCACTCTCACATTTGTTATAATAATAAACTAGTTTAATATTGGTCAAATAAACCTCTCTCACATTGCTATTATAACAATAAAGTTTAATCTGTCAAATAAACCACTATCAGATTGATATTATAATTATAAACTATAGTTTAATATTGGTCAAATAAACCACCATCACATTTATGTTATAATAATAAACTAGTTTAATCTTGGTCAAATAAACCCCTATCAGATTGATATTATAATTATAAACTAGTTTAATCTTGGTCAAATAAACCACTATCACATTGCTATTATAATAATAAAGTAGTTTAATCTTGGTCAAATAAACCACTCTCACATTTGTTATAATAATAAACTAGTTTAATATTGGTCAAATAAACCTCTCTCACATTGCTATTATAACAATAAAGTTTAATCTGTCAAATAAACCACTATCAGATTGATATTATAATTATAAACTATAGTTTAATATTTGTCAAATAAACCACTATCACATTGATATTATAATAATAAACTAGTTAAATCTTTGTGTAAAATAAACCACTATCACATTGATATTATAATAATAAACTAGTTAAATCTTTGTGTAAAATAAACCACTATCACATTGATATTCTAATTATAAACTAGTTTAATCTTGGTCAAATAAGCCACTCTGACATTGATATTATAATAATAAACGAGTTGAATATTTGTGAAATAAACCACTCTCACATTGATATTATAATACACTAGTTTAATCTCTTAAATAAACCACTAGCACACTATTCTGTTCTATGAGGAACATATTAATTTCTTATCTGAGATGTTGTGTTTATTTTCTTTGTCTTTTACAGGATTTTCACTGGGTGAGTCTAGATCTTTCTTTTTCCTTAAATCCCAATGTTGTTAAAATATCAAAAGTCAAGTAAAGTGAAGTACAGTAATCCCTCCTGGCAGCTGGAAAGGCTCTCTGAGTTTTATATAGTTCTACTATGCCGATTACACTGCTATCGCCCTCTTGCGTCCACTCTCACCCTCTTGCGTTAAAAAGGTGTAACATAATTTTCTACAGAACTGCATGTATGTCAACGCACAATTATGGTAATTATTATTATAATTTAATTTTTTACCTGTCGTTGCCCAATATGAAAAATCTTTGAGCATACAGGTCCCTGGCAGCAGTCACAACCAATATTACGCTGACCGGCCCCATATGGGACACACACACACAACTCACACACACACACACACACACACACACACACACACACACACACACACACACACACACACACACACACACACACACACACACACACACACACACACACACACACACACACACACACACACACACACATCTCTGTTAAATAAACCACTAGCACACTATTTTGTTCTGCAAGGAACACATTAATTAGCTATCTGTGATTTTGTTTTTTCTTCTTTTTCTTTTATAGGATTTTCACTGGGTGAGTCTCGATCTCTTTTTCTTCTTAAACTCCCAATATGGCTAACATGTACTAAGTTGTTAAAATATCAAAAGTCAAACCGAAGGGATCTTCTAGGCATATTTTGCTTTGTAATTCTGTGAATATCATATAGTGTTTGTACACTCAAGACTAAAAGTTGATGACAACTTTTTTTGTGTGACTATTTTGTTCTATGTTTTGTCTTTTACAGTGTTTACAAAGGGTGAGTATATCTAGATCTATTTTTCTCAAACTCCAATATGTTTCAAATATAATAAGTTATTAAAATATCAAAAGTCAGACTGAAGTGATCTTCTAGGTATATTTTGCTCATGAACTCATGAACCATGGTGGACATTTTAAAATGCTATTTATTTAACATTTATTTAACCAGAAATTATCTTGGGATTGAAATTCATTTTACAGTTACAGTTTAAAATGAAAATAAATAATTAAATGTTACTAAATATGACTTATCAATATGTGAATTACATGGTGTGACTTAATATGATGAAATATTAAAACATAGAACTAACTTCTGTTTGTAAACAGCGAGACCTGAACGGTACCTAGATAAAGAAACAGTGGAACAGAAGCAGAAAAGATCAGAATCAGCTCTTGAGCTTGGTAAGTGAGAGAGGATCTGGAGGAGAAGGTTAAACCACTGTTTTAAATTATACTGTAACAGATTGAATACAGTAGTTTAGCGATAAATGACTGAAGATCAATATCACCAGTTTGTTTCAGAATGATTTTCAACTCAGCAAATGGAAATGACAGGTCTGTTAATAAAACATCATACATAAATGTATCCACTCTCATTCTATTCTAGAAATAAAAATGCTTGAACGAGAACAGACCATACAAAAAGAGAAGATGAAGACATTGAGAGAATCTGAAAAAAGACTAAAAGAAAGAAATTCAACATTGGGGGATCAACTAGAGGACTCAGAGAAAACACTGAAGAAGACCATGCAGGAACGGGATGAGAAGATCAGAGTCCTTCAAGACAAAGAAACACAACTGACCCAACAAGTGAAACAGAATGAGACTCGACTCCAGAACACTGTCAAAGAGATGGAGGAGAGTAAGAGACAGTTAGATAAAATGACCCAACGAAACACAGAGAAAGACAGACAACTGGATGAAATGACCCAACGATACAGAGAGAAAGACAAACAACTGGATGAAATGAGCCAACAAAAAACAGAGAAAGAAGGACAACTGGATGAAATGACCCAACAAAACACAGAGAAAGACAGACAGCTGGATGAAATGAGCCAACAAAAAACAGAGAAAGAAAGACAACAGGATGAAATGACCCAACAAAACACAGAGAAAGACAGACAACTGCATGAAATGACCCAACAAAACACAGAGAAAGACAGACAACTGCATGAAATGACCCAACAAAAGACAGAGAAAGACAGACAACTGCATGAAATGACCCAACGAAACACAGAGAAAGAAAGACAACTGGATCAAATGAGCCAACAAAACACAGAGAAAAAAAGACAACTGCATGAAATGACCCAACGAAACAGAGAGAAACAGAGACAACTGGAGGAGGGAGAAAATAGATTGCGGGAGAGAGACGACAAACTGGAGACACTTAGAAAGGACCTTAAGGACCAGAACAACCAAGTAGAGAAGCTCAAAGTCCAACTGAAGGAGAGAGAGAGTGAACAAAAGGAGAGATTGGTAGATAGAGATAACAAACTAGAAGAGAAGAAGAAACTACTGGAGGAAAAAAACAGACAGCTGAAAGAAAAAGAAAAACAACTGCAGAGAAGAGATGAAGAACTGATGAAGAGGAAGAAGGAACTAGAAGAGAAAGGCCAACAGGTAGAAGAGAAGAAGAAACTACTGGAGGAAAGAGACAAACAGCTGGAGAGAAAAGATGAAGAAACGATGGAGGGGAAGGAGGGGTTGAAAGATGCCACTGAAAACACTCAGCTTGGTGAGATTATATTTTTTCTGTTAACATTTATATTTGATATAGTTCATATTTATATGTGTATGTGGTAATATGTACAGTATATTGTACCATGCTAATATTTATATTAGGGCTGGGACTTTATCGCGTTCATTTTGATGAATTAACTACAGAAAAACATTTCTGAAAAATAAATTACACATTTTATCGCACGTCGCGGCACTTTGCTCTCGTCTGTCGGCTCCTTAGTACACACAACTTTTACGTCAGTGTGTTCAAACCTCTGTTACTCTATTTCATTAGCACTCAAAGTGATTTTTCTTTATTGTGTAAGAAACGTCGGAATGTTACCTTTCAAAAGAGAAAAGGTCCTTTGCGCTATATATATATTATTTCTAAAATTGCTGCACTTTGTTAAAAATGGCATTGATCTGACTGTTGGTCTGTGTAGTAGCTAATAAACAATATGTTGCTGCTTAAACGTATATGTATAATGTATATTCATTGATTCACTCATATACTTTTCGCATCAAATATTGATATGTAATTAAAATGCGATTAATTACAATTAATTAACTAAGGGAACGGACGTGAAGCAAAAATTTTTTTCAAAAAAACCCAACCCTGTGGCAAGGCCGTAGCAGCGGGGCGCGGAGGAGGTCTCAGCCCCAGGCCACATCTCGGGAGCTAAGACCCCCTGAAAAAAGGGGCCTGGTGAGGTCAACAAGGCCGCGGCATCGAGACCCCACCAGACGGTCACTGGTGACACCACCCCCCACATCGCCACCGTATCGGACAGGGCCTAAACCAGGTGAAGGCCCTTCTCCCCTTGGCACGCCGCTCCGAAGCGCTCCCAAAGAGGCTTCCCCCCCACAATATTGTGAGGCCAGCCGGCGCGCCGGGGAGACAACCCTCCAAGGAGGTTGATCCCTCAATCCAGGCCGACAGGTTCCAAGAGCAGAACTCGACCTGCGCCCGGAGCACTGTGGACTAGACAGGCGCCTAAGGGGCTTACTGTAAGAACGGCGGAAAGGGTGTTTCGGTATGCTGTGCACCATGTCACAATCTCCACGAACCCTGACCCCGCCAATTTATTAATGCCGCGGGTCGAGGTTCAGAGAAAGAGTTTGACACAATAGGCAGACGTCATGCTGGGGCATACTCTCTGGCAGCCAGGGTCAGACCCGGGCTCAACCTGAGAGTCGACTCTGCTACCAACACACCAGGGAGACAACCACCCCCCTATGTTTACTTTAACAGGAGGTGGTTGCGCCCTTAACCCACTAAGAAACCCCAGAAACATAACTGCGCGTATACACAGGCTATACAATGCAGTTCAAGCGTTTCAGGTTTAAAAAGGGTTAACCCAGGCCAACAGATCATTGAGGTCAAGGCCCGACCTGGGCCTGGCGGACCGGGACCTACACAGGGATGCATAGAGGAGTTGACAGAAGCAGCCTCCCCGACAGCCCCCTCCCATCCCCGGTTTAGCAAAGTGGTTTTGTGAAAACAAATGGAGAAGGACCAACCCCCTAACATCGTGCAAAAGGTACAACACAGTATGGACCAATGCACGCCACTGTTAAGGGCAACTCGTGGTGACATCTATATGAGTCTTTCGGGGTACCAGAACCTGTCTGCGCCCCGGCGGACAACGGGTTAAACTGATCCAGTTTCGGCGCGACCAGGACCAGTTCTGTGCCCTAGTCACGCCGCCACCCCCAGTCCTAAGAGGGTGGTAAGTTCGCATGTCGATCCAAAACATCACAGAGGGAGCCACCAAGACGGTCAGTACGCGAACGCACTACTCCTGGTGGCCCAACGGGCGTGAGACCCCCCTGCCAATGTTTTGATCTACTCCGTCATCTCCCCTGGAGATGTATGTGAGCCGTCAAGTCTAACCTAGTGCACTGGCGCACGGTAGAGACAAAAATGTCCTTCCCAGCCGACTGCATAAAAAACGCAGTTTTTATGATGTTGGGCAACCAAGGCGCGCCGGACCCACAAAGCATATTCAATCATTGAAAAACACCCTGGGCCAGCGCTGATTGGTCTCGTAATACCATACGCTGATTTCATAAAACAGCGTATATGCTCGCAAAGAATCCAAGAACAGTGACAGCGAATTTCTAACAAGAAAGAGCCTCACAACGTTTCCCCTTGCTGTCTGGGACGAGCAGCAGGGAGCCGGTCTAGAGACACAGACACGGGTTCACATACGACGAGCCTGGGAATAACAACCGCGTCAATTCTGCTCTTTATGTAAGAGGAGAAGACAGCGATTTTCCCAGAGAGACCACAATGTGAGTAAAACAATTGAAAAGGTTCATGTAACAATTGGACTAAGACTCTCTGAAACTCTGAGGAGGCTCCCTCACTGAGAGGGAGGTTCTGAAAACTCAGAGGAGGCTCTGAAACTCCCTGAGGAGGAGGCTCTGACCCAATATACACTACTGGTAGGGAGCAGAGTAGAAGACAAATTGCCTCTACTGCATTGCATCACCTATCCTTTACAATGACAGCGGTCTAGGGCGGTTAGGTGGCCGAGCGGAGATTGCGTTCGTCACCAGCCCCGGAGCTGTGGGCTGGATTCGCCTGTTCGAATCCAGCTCACAGCTCCGGGGTTGTCACCAGCTTGGCTGGCCGTCTGCACTAATACAATTGGCTGTATTAGAGGGTGGGAGAAGCTGGCGGGGTGGGTCCGGGTCGTTGTAAACAGCGACTCCTACAGTTCGGTCGGGGCGCCTGCTAAGCGCGGATAGGACTCGAGGGGGATAGTGTGATCCTCCCACACGCTACGCCCTCTCAATGAGAATCCGCGCTGCCAGGTGAAAAGAAGCGGTGATTGGCTGGACATGTGTCGGAGGAAGCACGTGGTAGCCTCCACTCTCCCAGATGATCTGACTGTGGGGGGTAAGTGCGCAGCGACCAGGAAGGGACTGGGAATTGGCATACGACTAACATTGGGATGGGAGAAAATCGGAGGAAAATGGAGGGGGAAAAAGACAAAAAAAAAAAAAAAAAAACAATGACAGCGGTCTGTAGTACAGGCCCTGTAACTCACGGACATGTCTCTTGGCCAGCAAGAAAAAGCGCCTGTGATGTTTTCAAATGGCCTGGGGCATCCCATGTCCCACCTATCCTTATTCGGTGTGGGAGACAGGAAAATCCCCCCCCCCCCCCCCCCCCTGTGACGAGAGAGAAAACACCCTCGACAGGGAGACACAACCTCTCGGCCAATCAGTTTCGTAAAGGATATAACTATATCTGGGGGGGGGCGGGGGGGGGTTTGTTTTATCCACCCCCTCACCACCTCACCCCTGATACGATGCCATAAGAAAGCAGAGCCGTGACACCAGTTGCATGGCGCGCCAGATGAAAGCACATACTTACCTGTAGAGTAAAAGCTTTACATCACGTACGCCAGCCACAGCCGATAACCTTGTTTGTGTAAAAAACTGGCTTTATCCACGGCTCTGGCTTATGTGTGAAAAACTTGCCACCCGTTATTTTTATCATTACCCTTAAGCAAGAAAAAATATCAGATTAAAGAGAGGGACTCAAAAGGTCCTTGGTTCATATGCCATATATGTACAAATCTGTAAACTAACACCCATACTCATAACACACTCCTGCGCGTGATGTAATGCTTAATCATATGACAGTTGCCACAATAATCTCATAGTCATTACTAATGTGACATTCACAGCTGTCCAAACACTGTTGACGCTACATGTAACTGTACTGTTGAAGCTACATGTAACTGTATTTTCCATCTGTCATTACAGCACAACAGATAAGTAGCCTGAAGACTGAAGTTGAGACACTGAGGATTAGATTAGCAGACCAACAGACTGGTCAGTTTGTATCTATTAAATATAATTTTTTTGTTTCCATGTCTTTATATGATACAGTTATGGAAACTGATGTTTGTATTTCAGAGAGTGAAGACATGTCTGAAACGGTTGTCAAACCACAGACAACAAAGCGACACAGCATGGGACCTCTTACTTCTCGTTAGTGAACTACAGTATATATGTATCATCCTGTGTCATTATAAAGATGGTGCTAGTGTATTTGGTTGTATAAACATGTTTATAAATATGTTTCAGTGAGTGGGGAGACTACAGGTGCAGCCTCCACGCTACAACCATTGAGGAGAAAAAGCATGCCATGGATTCCTCCACATAGTGAGACCACATCTCTTTCTCTACATGTTACTGATGTTTTGTTTATAGTGTGACACATTTTAATAACATCATCATAGTTTAAAAGGGTTTTAAAATAATATATATATTGTTCAATAAGTGTTTTAATAATATATACATATACAGTATATATAAAATGGGAGGTGACTTGTGAGATCCACAGCCTTTGTTGACGCGTGCATGCACTTTTCCGTAAGAAAACTGAGATGAATTGTTTGGTTTATAGAAAAGAGTATTTATTGTCATTTACTTGAAGCTTTGTTTAGCGTGGATGGGTTCTTACCGGATGACGTGGAGGTGTGCTGGCTTATTCCCATTGCATGGTGTCCTGTTTCCAATTTCTAAGGTTTCAAATCCATAGCGCTTGCGACGGTCAAAAACCGTGTGGGCTGCATGCCTTGCATTCCAGTGTCATGTTTTTTACTAGCGCACCAGTCCATTGATAAAGTGAGTTCACACACTAGGGTGCTGTAATCACCGGTTCAAAATGGGCTGGACCAGACACGCCTCCACGTTGTCAAAGCAACACACATCCAAGTCATAACAAATAAAAGATGTTATCAATCAAGTTAATTTAAAATTGTTTTCCAAACAATATTTCTTCATATTTTTAACTGGACTGAATTTGGCTCGAACATACCGGCCCCTAATTGTTCTGTAACATATTTAAATATAATATCCAATATATTGTTTAATCTTTAATATAATCGATGTATGTTTTTTAATAGTGCATATTATATATTGTTTCATAAGAGGAGGCACTCATTGATTATCATATACAATATATGATAATAATACATCTATATTGTTTAATACCTGGAGGTGATCATTTATTATCATATTATTGTTAATAGTGCTGCATAAAGAGTTACGACTGATAATGATTACTAAAGACGCAAAAATAATAGTAAATACAAGTAATGTGACCTTGTATTTAATCTTATTTGAACAGAAATTAAGAAAAAAAATCTGAAAATCCTTGAAACTAGGGATGGGCGTGAGTAATGGACTCCTCGATTACTCGTTGTTATGAGGGAACTACATTTTCATTTTCTAAACCCACTAAAAGTGCTTGTTTTTTACACTGAAACAGAAATCTTGCTCAAGCATAAGTCTTGCTCAGAAATCCTAAGGAGGCGTGAGTTGTTGCAGGAAGACAACAGTGGAAGCCTGAGAAAGTTTGTTGCATTGGAATAGAGCTAGCTTAGCGTTATCTAAAAGATAAAAACAATGGTTTGTGTTTGTGCATTTCCAAATTGTGCCAACAACATGTTGCCCACTTCGCGTAGAGTTCATATACTATTGATACGGACACACTGAAGTTGTGGCTAGCTGTTAACGTTAGTTGTGCTACATGGACGCAAACACTGCTAGCCAAAGAGAACACACCCTGTACCTAAACACTGCTGCTACTGCTAGCCAAAGAGAACACACCCTGTACTAAACACTGCTGCTACTGCTAGCCAAAGAGAACACACCCTGTACCTAAACACTGCTGCTACTGCTAGCCAAAGAGAACACACCCTGTACCTAAACACTGCTGCTACTGCTAGCCAAAGAGAACACACCCTGTACCTAAACACTGCTGCTACTGCTAGCCAAAGAGAACACACCCTGTACCTAAACACTGCTGCTACTGCTAGCCAAAGAGAACACACCCTGTACCTAAACACTGCTGCTACTGCTAGCCAAAGAGAACACACCCTGTACCTAAACACTGCTGCTACTGCTAGCCAAAGAGAACACACCCTGTACCTAAACACTGCTGCTACTGCTAGCCAAAGATAACACACCCTGTACCTAAACACTGCTGCTACTGCTAGCCAAAGAGAACACACCCTGTACCTAAACACTGCTGCTACTGCTAGCCAAAGAGAACACACCCTGTACCTAAACACTGCTGCTACTGCTAGCCAAAGAGAACACACCCTGTACCTAAACACTGCTGCTACTGCTAGCCAAAGAGAACACACCCTGTACCTAAACACTGCTGCTACTGCTAGCCAAAGAGAACACACCCTGTACCTAAACACTGCTGCTACTGCTAGCCAAAGAGAACACACCCTGTACCTAAACACTGCTGCTACTGCTAGCCAAAGAAGAGAAGACGTCCTATACCAAAACACTTTTATCAAGAAATCTGCCGTTCCATGATTGAAGATACCTGATGCAGACAGCGTGGAGGTAATGTAATTATTACAAATAGTAAATAACTTTTTTGATTGACAATAGCAATATTGATGTGCATTGTTATCGCTGCTGCCATGCTCTTTATACCCATCCCAGGCCCAGTTAGAAAATTCATGAACTTGAACTTACATCGGTTTAGATTATTAGTTACTGGGTATGTCAAAGTACCTCATATTTGGTACCATTTTTAAGCTAACAACTATAGGGCTTTCCAATGATATAAAATATGTGTATGATTATCATCATTATTATTGTTATTATTCTCCATATGTACGGCAAATATTTTGAGTTGAACTTGACTTGAAGATACAGTACAAATACATTTTCAAGCCCTTTACTTACATTGGATTAGAAAGATATGTGTATGGAATGTAGACAATCTTGTGGGCAATATGGAACATCTGACTAGAAATATCATCTATTGTTCAAAAGTTATGAATGAATGAAACTAAATATAATAAATCATTTCTTATTTCTTCTTTTTTTATTACATATTATTTATATAATAATTTAATGTGTGTGTTCAAATTTGTAATCAAACTTACTCCATTCTCTTCCTCGAGGTACCACTGGTCTCTGCTCTCTCTGGCTGCCTCACAGCGTCAGTTCCTGGGTCAGTGGGGATCTGCCAAGGGGGTCGGTTCTGGCTGCCAGCTAGGTCCGAGCTAGCTCTGCTGCCGTCTGGCAGCCGGCCTAAAGGTTTCAGTTGAGGGCGTGTTTGCTGAGGGAGTCCGCTGGATATTCAACAGTCTCCATATCGGGCCAGGGTTGATAAAAAAACTAATAACAGCAAATAGACTTTTTATAAAAACATCGTTATGCTCCGTCAATTGACTGATGTCTGGGGGCGAGCCGACACAGAGCCTGCACGGGGCATGGGGAGCGAGCGCCCCTGTTCCTGGCTAGTGAGCATGCAGCCAACGCTGTTCAATGAAATGTAGCGTGAAGCTAAAAGGAATCGCCAAAATGCCCGCAAACACTTTTCACAAACACTAAAAACTGTCTGAAATTGAACTAATGCTATAATATGTCACAACAACTGCCTATAATTTATTATTAAAAACACTACTTACACATTGTTTCAAAATGCACGCTAGCAGCTTTGTTCCTGGGTAGAAATCTGCTTCACGGCCGCTCGCTCTCGGTTTCTTCAAATGACAACAGCGAATTTCCGACTCAACATTTTGAAAATGTTAATGAATGGGCCCAATCTGCATGACAACGGCGCCCAACAGCGTCCTTTCACGTAAACACGTAATCGATCACCCCTGGAAGAAATCATGCGATCACTCCATCTGGGAAGACATTACTTGTGCCCATCCATACTTGAAACCAGATGAATTCTGAAACACGTTGATGTTTCTCCTTGTTTAACCCTCCAGTCACCCTTGTTGCAGTTCTGATCAAAAAGCCTTCTCTTTTTTTTTTTTCTTTTTTTTTTTAGCGTGGATAGCGTTGGCTAGATTTGATGTATATGCCAAAAAAGTAGCTCAGTATCACATCTTGGACTCACATTACAATAATCCATGTTTGTTTTTTAAAAACAATCACTATTAAGCGTGTGAACAACAAGTGTCACACCTTTCACCCTAGTCGCAGAACTGGACAGGTTAGGGTTAGGGTAACCCTAACCCCCTAACCCTAACCACAACCCTAACCCTAATTTAAGAAATGGTTAAAATCCTGAAAATGAATAAATATTCTATATGTATGGTGAGGACTGAAGTTAATAATGATATTCATGAAAATAATTTGAACAATACATGAAAAAGATAGGTTTGACTGAGATTGCAGTTTCGGTCACTAGGGAGACAGATAGTGGGTTTTTTGAAGGTTGACTGAAGTTTCAGACTCAATACAAGATCACCTTATATGTTACACCAACAGTTTTTCTAAAGGACCACTGTGTGTATAAAACTTGAACTACAGAAGACAAATTATTTGTCAGTGATGTTCTTCCGCTTGATTATGAATAATAGTATTAATTCATACACATGTTTTTCACATGTTTTTTCTTTCAATTCAACAGAAACCTTTCAACTCATCACTGAAAACGCTGTGAAGGGTGTTTTAGGCCAAGATGTCGTCCTGTCTTGTTGCATCTCTCCTAAGACCAGTGCTGTTGCCATGACAATCAGGTGGTTTAAAGAGACAGAGTGTATTTACCTGTATAAGAATGGCCAGGTGATAGAAGGGAAGGGCTACAAGGACAGACTGAGTCTGACTGATCGGGAGCTGGAGAAAGGTAACGTGTCTCTGACACTGAGAGGCTACAGAAGGGATGATGAAGGATTTTACATCTGTCACATCATCCATGGAGACCAGCAGGAGGAGACTACTGTGGGATTGTACTACTATAGTAAGTATTCTACAGCTACAGTCCATGATTATCAACCTTGACACGGACAAATATATAATGCCATGTATTTCCCTTTACCTATTAATTACACTGTTATTATACATGAGTAGGAGTTATTTCCATACTCTGAATCTTCATTATGTTAGACATGATCACTCAGAAAAAATAAATAATGCACATCCTCCGTTTGTTGGTGCTGAGCCAAACTGTAAAAACAGTAGTACATGAAACAAAGCGGGGCTCGCAACTCATTAGTAGTTCCAAGGTGTTTATTTTACAAAAAGGCAGATGCAACGTTTCGACCCTTCCGTTCTTCTTCAAGCATGAAGACAACACAACACTGACATATTTTTATACAGGAAGTGAACTAAATTGAATATCAGCCCCACCTGGTGATCAGGGGCGGTCCCAAGATTTACATGATACATTCTATACATGATTAAGTAACAATTTCTTTTCATTTGACATTTTTTTGAAGATTTGAGAAATATCTATGTTAAACTATTTGACATTTTTTAGAAGATTTGAGAAATATCTATGTTAAACATAGATATTTCTCAAATCTTCTAAAAAATTTCAAATGAAAAGAAATTGTTACTTAATCATGTATAGAATGTATCATGCAAATCTTGGGACCGCCCCTGATCACCAGGTGGGGCTGATATTCAATTTAGTTCACTTCCTGTATAAAAAGACATGATCACTACCACATGAAGTAGTTTAATTTCTCATATAAACATAATAAACCACTCTCACATTGATGGTATAATAATAACCTAGTTTAATCTCTGTCAAATAAACCACTCTCATATTGATATTGTAATAATAAGTTAGTTTAATCTCTGTCAAATAAACCACTCTCACGTTGATAGTATAATAATAAACTAGTGTCATCTCTGTCAAATAAACCACTCTCACCTTGATATTATAATAATAAATAGTTTAATCTAAATTTTTATAAACCACTAGCACACTATTTTGTTTTATGAGGAACATATTTGATTTTATGTTATTTTCTTTTTCTTTTACAGGGTTTTCAATAGGTGAGTCTACTGTAGATCTTCCTTAAACTCTCAAATGTGTCAAATGTACTAACTTGTTAAAATATCAAAAGTCAAACTAAAGTCATCTTTACATATTTTTGGGATTCTATGAATATCTAATAGTTTGTACATTCAAGACTAAAAGCTGACTTAAATTAAGACTGACTGACTATTTTGTTCTATGAGCAACACATGCATTTTATAACTGAGGTTTGTTTTCTGTTTTACAGTGCTTACAAAGGGTGAGTATATCCTGATCTCTTTTTCTTCTTTGAACTCCTATAGGGTATGTTTTGCTTTGTTGCTCTATGCATATCTCATAGAGATTGGGGAACTGTGACTTAGTTTATCACATAGTCTGAACCTTGGACGTTGTGAGGATGTGGCCAAGCAGTGGAAAACTGGTGACCACATGTGGGGACCAGGGCTGAATGAATGAATGAATGAAAACTTTATTTAACAGATTGCAGAATGGGTACAATACAGTACGGCTCAATACATACAATTGTTAAGGGGATGCAGACCTGAGAAAGACGTTTGTCTTGTTTCCATCAGGGTCCCCCATTTTCAATTCATATAGACATATATGACATACATGACATACAGATAGTCAGTACTGCTACATCTATACATTTATGACATACCAGATTTGCAAATACAGTACTGTTTGTGATACAGAAGGAGTCAAGAAAAGGGAGTATATACATTTGACGTAGAAACTGTACATTGGAGGAGGTTGGGTGGGGGGGGTTGGGTACATTGGGATATTGACAACCATACTGGGTAATTTACATTGGAGGTGGTTGGGGGGGGGGGGGGGCCGGGGGGCACACTGTATAAACAAGTAACACTGTACATTGAGGGGGGGGGGGAGGAGACACTGTACAAACAAACACAATTGTACATTGAACTATTGACAAAACCATACTAGGTAAATGACTGTACATTGGAGGGGGTTGGGTTAGGATATTTACAGGGGCCAGTGTTGAATTGCAGTCTCCCGTAGGTGTCCCTTGAGAGAGGTTTTGAAAGTGGGTAGTGATCCACATTCCTTTACAGCTTTGGGTAGGGCGTTCCACATTGATGTGGCATAATTGCGAAACGTGTTTAGTCCCTTATTTGAGCCGAATCTGGGTTTAACATGATTTGTGGAGCTCCCTCTGGTGTTGTGATCGTGGTATTCACTGACCTTTGGGAAGTATTTTGACATGTACATGGGTACCTTGGTCGTGTAGTGTATCTTGTAGACCAGGCCCATTGCAAGTTGTTGTACTCTGTCGTCTACTCTAAGCCATCCTAGGTTGTCAAAGTGGGCAGGGGTGAGGTGGGTTCTAGGAGTAAGGTCAAGCAGTAGTCTGACCAGTTTGTTTTGAGATGTTTGTAATTTTGTTTTTAGCGCCTTTGAGGTGCTTTGGTACCATGAGGTGCAAGCATAGTCGTAGTACCCCTGAATGAGTGCTCCTGCCAGAGTCTTCAGGGTGTTCTTGTTTACCAGAGAGGAGATCCGGTACAAGAATCGAGTTCGTTGGTTGACTTTTTTTATTACATTGGATGCCATTTTGTCACAGGAGAGATTAGCCTCTAGGATGGAACCCAGGTAGGTAATTTCATCTTTCCTTGTGACAATATTAGGACTGTGAGGCAACCATTACAGGGCACGGGGTTAGGGTTAGGGTTAGGGTTAGGGCCCCATGACAGACGTGTTCAGTCTGACCAAATCAACTCATGAACTATGGTGGATTTTATCTTCTAATCTTAATTCTAATGTAATGATCAGATCCAGACGATTTTCAGTCATGATAACAAATTAAATGTAACTATTCTTTGGACACTGTTGTCTTGGATATTGTTAGTGTGTCTCTAAACTGATATTTGGGAATTGCATGGTTTGACTTGAATATGGCCGGCTGCCCCCGGCAGCGTGTCGATGTGCCCTTGAGCAAGACACTTAACCCCTAACTGCTCCCGATGAGCAGGTTGGCACCTTGCATGGTTGCCTCCGCCATCGGTGTGTGAATGTGTGAGTGAATGGGTGAATGTGAGGCATAAGTTTTAAAGCGCTTTGGATAAAAGCGCTATATAAATGCAGTCTATATAATATGTTAATGTGATTTAAAACATAGAACTAACCTCTGCTTGTAAACAGTGGGAGCTGAATGGTACCTAGAGAAAGAGACCGTGAAAGAGAAGCAAAGAAGAGCAGAATCAGCTCTTCAGCTTGGTAAGTGTGAGCGGAAGTGAAAACACTGGACCTCATTCACTAACATTCTCGTAAATAAGAAGTTTGTAAGAGGAAACCTACGATAGTCCTCCCCGGATTCCTGAACGAGTGGAGAGGTGCTCGTACGTGGCCAAAATGATCGCAACTGAATGAAGAACGTCCCTCATTCTTAAACTGAAAGCGTGTTGTCGTACACCTGAATTTGCATACAGAAACGCCCCACCAGCTCCTTCTAAGGGTACGAAGGACCGTGTGCAAACAGATTCAACAGCTCCTTATACCTGAAGGGAGAGGCTAAACATCTGTGTTGTGCTGACCCCCGTATTCAACAAGTAGCGGAAAAGCAATTTGCGACTAATTAGATTAGATTCGATTAAAATGTATTGTCATTATACAGCAAATACAATTTATTTATTTATTTCACACCATTTCAACAAAACAGTAAAAAAAAACATTGATCATGACAGGAAGTATATAAAGGTGCTGAGTAGAGGCAAGAGACCCAGATGGGCCTCAACTCATTAAATCATTGGATTAAAAAAAATAAACACAAAAATAAAAGTAAAGTGAAATAAGTTCATAAAACAATTTTCATAATATTAAGATAATAATAATGATAACAATAATAATCAAAGTAATAATAATAACAACAACAACTACATTAATAATTAGTCTAAACAAATTAACATGAAACTGTAAAACAAAATGACATTAATGGTTTTATGAGATTGAAACTATTCATTTAATAATCTATATTTAAGCTTGGATTTGAGTGATGAAATAGATGAGCACATTTTTATTATGGAGGGTTTTGCATTCCAAATAGTAGGACCTCTAAATCTTATACTGAACTGACCTAATGTGTTGTGCGGAAGAAATTACAATGAATATTGTTTGATTGCCTTGTTGGATATGAATGAATACTGGAATTTGATATGAAAAGATTATGGAAAACAATAGGAAATAAATCTAAATGAACAGTGCAGTTAAACATAAAAATACATATCTGGTATACATTCATATCAAAGATTGATAGTATTTTAAGTTGCTTAAAAAGAGGAGCAGATGGTTCATGGTGATTAGAAGTAGTGGCAAGTCTTGTGAATTTCAATATAAAAAGTTTATCAAGAGAAGTAGGAAAAGTACTGGCCCAAATAATATTACAATATGATACATATGGGTATATCAAACTATAATAAAGTGTCAATTATTAGTGCATACAATAGTTAGTGCGTCATTGCTAATAAACTATAGATTTATAATATACAGTATATTATTAAATATATAGCCTACATGAAAGGAATGGGGTGTGCTGAGAGGTGAATGTAGTGTCCATTCTATTCCACCTAAGCTATATCCACACGATTGAGTTTAGTTCTTATTTATTTATTTATTTATTTATTTATTTATTTATTTATTTATTTATTTATTTATTTATTTATTTATTTATTTATTTATTTATTTATTTATTTATTTATTTATTTATTTATTTATTTATTTATTTATTTATTTATTTATTTATTTATTTATTTATTTATTTATTTATTTATTTATTTATTTATTTATTTATTTATTTATTTATTTATTTATTTATTTATTTATTTATTTATTTATTTTTTCACTGTCATTTGCAGTGTTTGTATATTTATTCTCAGACATCACGATGCCTATTGTCGTATTTATTATTATTATTATAATTATTTAAATCCGAGGATGTCTGTAGAATCGACGTGAAAGCGATCACCATGCTTTCTCCCAAATTAAGCCCAGCATGCAACGGCCCACATGTGGGCCCTCTTGAGGATGATTTTCCAACCGGCACTTTGGTGACCTCAAGCGGCTGGTGTGCATATTTTTGTTGCCTATTTGTTGCCTGTCGATTGCCATTTCAGGCGTCAAAATCCGTTCAGCGGTTCTCGAGTTACATGCCGATATGTGAGGCGTGCGCCGAAGCAGTGTTCGAATTATGTGGGGGCCAATGGGGGCTCAGGCCCCATAGATAGTCTGAGCCCCCATAGTCAACAATACCTTATTTATATTACATTTTTGTTTTTTATATATTTTTTTTTCACTGTACGAATTAGTATTATCTAATATCTGTTACCTAAATAAATTGTAAATAGATCATATTTGTCTTTTCAGTTTTTAAAATAACCGAGTAATTAATGTTGTGGAATAGGCTGCGTTTCATCTCCAAGTCGCTATGTGTCGCCCATGAGCGTGTCTAACGCTCCTCCAACCCATTTGGTGAAGAAGAAGCAGCCAGCTTAACGTTATGTAACGTTAAACAGTAGGTTGCCCAGTGCCCATGGTCCTCATGTCCTGCAACTGCGACTCAAGTAAAAAGTAAACAGTGCCGCCGAAAAAAATGCTTAACCCGCCACAAGGCTGTACAGGGCTGGACAGCTTCGTCTTTATAAAAAGGCCAAAGACTAGTCAAAGACTTTGACTAATGCTGTTAGCGCAGCAGCTAGCAGTGCTACTGGTAGGGCTGTCTTAAATACTTCGAAGCTTTGAAGCTTTGTTTGATGGGCATGGGCTTTGAATCTGAAAATTAAATTCGATTATGTAAAAAAATATATATATGAATATATATATATATATATATATATATATATATATATATATATATATATATATATATATATATATATATATATATATATATATATATATATATATATATATATATATATATATATATATATATATATATATATATATATATTTTGCTAAATCAACTCTACCACTCTTTGTTAATTACAACAAGCAATGCTGTTTGTTATTTAAGATGAGGTCGGACTCGGCACTGACAGATTTGTGTTCATTGTGCTGCTTTTATAAAGCCTCAAATGACGGCTTACAATATTTCATGGAAGCAAAGTGTTTAGTTTGTCTAAGATTTAAAAAGGTTTAAACTTTACAGCACTGACAAAGTTGAACAAAGTACTGTACAAGTCCCTACAGCATAAAAAAAAATGTATAATATTATTTTTATTATATATTTATTTCGAAGCTTCGAATTAAAAACGAATCTCGGCCCCGAAGCTTCGAATTCCAAAAAAAAATCCAAGGTCAGCCCAAGCTCTACTGGTTGACAGTGCTAGTAGTGTTAGCCCTGCTCCTGTGCTGCTCAACCACCACAATGCTGGGGACCGAGTCAGTGGACCTTTTGGAAAACTAAATACAGCTGGTTATTTGCCAAGGAGGTAAATGATGCTGTTAAGTGCCATACAACTATTTATTTTCCATTCGAATTTCTTGTTCGTTTCTTATTTATAATATAAACAAATACAATGTTCATTCAAGTTCATAAATTTGGTCTAATTTTTCAAATTAAATTGTTGTATTATTTGATCAGATGCAAAATGCAAATAAGTACATATGGCATTATATATCAGAGGTGAGTAATACAATTAACAAATATTGATGGTTAGGAATGAGACTGAATAATGACATCACACAATAGTCTAATGTTGTGTGATGTGATTGATTGATTGAAAACTGTAACATATTGCAGAATGGGCACAATACAGTACGGCTCAATACACGCAATTGTTAACAGAGATCCTAACAGAAAATATATATATATATACGAGGGGGAGGAAACTGTACATTAGGAGTGGGTGGGAGGGGGGTTTGGACATTTACGGAGGCCAGTTTTTTTCAAATACCACTGCCGACTCTCGAGCCTCTACCTCCGTCAATCATTTGGCGATCTCGAAAGTTATTGGACAGGGTTGTAACCAATCAGCGAATCAGGGATCTAGGTGAAAAGTCACGAGCCAAAACAGGAAGAGAATTCTCCGTCGAATGCATTGAAGTCTATGAGAAAATTGTTTTCTGAGCTCTCTCACCTTTTACCAAAACCGCTTCTAATCACTCATTGTCATTTCTGAACAGATTTTTATGAAATTTTTACATGTACTACACAAGACTTCAGGCTATGGACCCATGGTGTTTTATTTTCAGCCATACCAATTTTTGGGGAAATACTACTTCAGGACTACTAACTACTACAGAAAAAACGCGAGTAACAAGTTTTTCTACAACTCAAGTTCAGACCTATGTTACTCTATTTCATTAGCACTAAAAGTTAATTTTCTTTATTGTATCAGAAACTTCAGAATGTCATCTTTCAAAAGAGTATAGTATAAAGTATAGTATTTTGGTTTGAAAAGAAAGTATGCAGTCCTCAAAAACGAAAACTAAAATGGCCACTTTTGGGGGCGATTGTTAAGAGGTTAAGAACATGCCTTTCTGCGCTTGTAAATCCTGCTCTTAGATACGAGCGAATCCCCAAGAAGGAACCGTTCATGAATGCCAAAATCTTCCCGAAAAGCTTGTCAGTGGAGTTTGCAATGACATTTGTTCGTAACTTTTCTCGTAAGTCCGTTGGTGAATGAGGACCACTGTTTTAATTCATTGATACTGTAACAGATTGAATACAGTGGTTTACCAATACATCTGTGAATCACTGAAGATCAATATGACCAGTTTGTTTCAGAATGATTTTCAACTCAGTGAATGAAAGTCTGTTAATGAATACCCTCTCATCCTATTCTAGAAAACAATATAGTTAAAAGAGAACAGACTCAACAATTAGAGGACATGAATGAGACTTTGAAAGAATCTGAAAAAAGACTAGAAGAGAGAAATTCTACATTGGAGGATCAACTACAGGACTCAGAGGAAAGACTGAAGAAAACCACACAGGAACTGGATGAGAGGATCAGAGTCCTTCAGGACAAAGAAACACAACTGAGCCAACAACTTCATAACACTGTCAATGAGGTGGAGGAGAGTAAGAAACAGCTGGATGAAATGACCCAACGATACACAGAGAAAGAAAGACAACTGAATAAAATGAGCCAACAAAACACAGAGAAAGAAAGACAGCTAGATGAAATGAGCCAACAAAACACAGAGAAAGAAATACAGCTAGATGAAATGAGCCAACAAAACACAGAGAACAGAAAGCAACTGGATGAAATGAGCCAACAAAACACAGAGAACAGAAAGCAACTGGATGAAATGAGCCAACAAAACACAGAGAACAGAAAGCAACTGGATGAAATGAGCCAACAAAACAGAGAGAAAGACAGACAACTTGATGAAATGACCCAACAGAACAGAGAGAAAGACAGACAACTGGATAAAAGTACCCAACGAAACAGAGAGAGCTTAAGACAACTGGATGAAATGACCCAACAAAACACAGAGAGCGGAAGACAACTGGATGAAATTACCCAACAAAACAGAGAGAAAGACAGACAACTGGATAAAATGACTCAACAAAACACAGAGAAAGAAAGACAACTGGATGAAATGACACAACAAAACAGAGATAAAGAAAGACGACTAGATAAAATGACCCTACAACACAGAGAGAATGAAAGTCAACTGGATGAAGTGACCCAACAAAATATAGAGAAAGAAAGACAACTGGATGAAATGACACAACAAAACAGAGAGAAAGACAGACAACTGGATGAAATGACCCAACAAAACAGAGATAAAGAAAGACGACTAGATAAAATGACCCTACAACACAGAGAGAATGAAAGTCAACTGGATGAAGTGACCCAACAAATTATAGAGAAAGAAAGACAACTGGATGAAATGACACAACAAAACAGAGAGAAAGACAGACAACTGGATGAAATGACCCAACAAAACAGAGATAAAGAAAGACGACTAGATAAAATGACCCTACAACACAGAGAGAATGAAAGTCAACTGGATGAAGTGACCCAACAAAATATAGAGAAAGAAAGACAACTAGATGAAATGACACAACGATACAGAGAGAAAGAAAGACAACTGGGTGAAATGACCCAACGGAACAGAGAGAAAGAAAGACAACTGGATGAAATGACCCAACAAAAGACAGAGAAGGAAAGTCAACTGGATGAAATGAACCAACGGAACACAGAGAAAGAAAGACAACTGGATGAAATGAGTCAACAAAACACAGAGAAAGAAACACAACTGGATGAAATGAGCCAACAAAACGCAGAGAAAGAAAGACAATTGGATCAAATGAACCAACAAAACAGAGAGAAAGAAAAACGACTACAGGAGGGAGAAAATAGATTGCAGAAGAGAAATGACAAACTAGAGACACTTAGAAAGGACCTTTGGGACCAGAATAACAAAGTAGAGAAGCTCAAAGTTCAACTGAAGGAAAGAGAGAGTGAACTAGAGGAGAGGAACTACAGACTGATAGAGATAGATAACCAGCTAGAAGAGAAGAACAAACTACTGGAGGATAGAAACAAACAATTGGAGGGAAAAGATGAAGAAATGATGGAGAGGAAGATGGAACTAGAAGAGAAAGACCAACAGGTAGAAGATAAGAAGAAACTACTGAAGGAAAGAGACAAACAACTGGAAAGAAAAGATAAAGAGCTGATGAAAAGGAAGGAGAAAATAGAAGAGAAAGACCGACATATAGAAGAGAATAAGAAACTACTGGAGGAAAGAGACAAACAATTGGAGGGAAAAGATGAAGAACTGATGAAGAGGAAGATGGAACTAGAAAAGAAAAACAAACAGGTAGAAGAGAAGAATAAACTACTGAAGGAAAGAAACAAACACTTGGAGAGAAAAGATGAAGAACTTATGAAGAGGAAGGAGGAGTGTAAATACATCACCACTGAAAACACTCAGCTTGGTGAGAACATATTTTTACTGTGTTAATATTTATACCTTTACCCTGTTAATATGTATGTTCTTATTGTGTTAATATTGACCTCAGATGCCACAAACTGGAAGTGCTTCTGCTGTGATTGATCCAAACAGACCATGAGAAGCAGATGTAGTTCTTAAAGATCCCCTCCATGTGTTTTTAACCATGTAAAGATGTTGTATATTGAATATCAATTAGTTTGGTATGGTTTCTCCACCAGAACATTCAAGAAATTACTGAAACTGGCTTAGCAGCACCTTACACCATATTCCCCATGCATTCACTCACCTACATACCACTGACCTCCACCCCACTTATATTTTTTGAAGATTATTGATTTAATTTGCAATAAATTACCTGTTGTTATTCCTTTGAACCAGTGTCTCCCTTTTTGTCATGGCTTTGAGCCAGGTTGTGACAAAATGGGGGCTCGTCTAGACTAAGACTCCCTAGATCATAGGTGTCAAACTCATGGCCCGCGGGCCAAATGTGGCCCGCCACGTCATTTGATGTGGCCCCCCAAGAGCTCTGGTAAAAAAAAAAAAAAAAAAAATCGTTTTTTTTTTTAACATTAATCTTGGGTTAAAAAATAGCGGCGTTAAAATAATTGTGGGTTAATGCGTTAATAGAGCTTTAACTTTGACAGCCTTAGTTATTACACATTCTTACACATACATGTATGTTGAACATTTGAGGTATTGATGAAGTAACAAAGGAAAAAAGCCAAAAGCACTTACTCCTCAGACATTCTTTGACAATTTTACAGCCCAAAATACAAAAAAGATCCAGGCGGAATAGGTAACAAAGGGTTGAAGAAATATTGTCTGAACTGTCAGATGCAAACTGGCTGTGTGACATAACCGAGCATCTCGCTCAATTGAATAAGAAGCTGTAGGGACGCAAACAAGTCCCACCCAAAACTTGACCAATATAGTTGTGAACTGAGACAACCCTTATTTTGTTATTTTTGAGTACAGTTACAGTTGTGTTGCAGACACATAATAGCAATTTCATTACGAATTGAAAATGGGGGACCCTGATGTAAACAAGTCGAAAGTCTTTCTCTGGTCTGCATCCCCTTAACAATTGTGTGTATTGAGCTGTACTGTACTGTACCCATTCTGCAATCTGTTAATTAAAGTTAATTAAACTATCTTCCATTAGTTGGATGTATGGCCTCTGCAAGGTTGTGTGCAGCCATTTGTTTTTGTAACATCTGCTACATCTGTCCCACGTGTTCTTTGCAGCTCACAGTTGTTAGTTCTGCCCCTCTTGACTGTGACAAAAAGATTTTGAACAAACTTAATGTCATAGCTTGTATTTGATGATCTTCTTCTTTGTTATTTACTTGAATGGTTTGATCATTGATTAATGGAGTAATATGGGGTTCTGATAAACTAAAATTATTTGTTAAAATAACATAAGCTAACATATATTTTTACATCTATGCAAATGCATATTGCAATATGTATAACTTGAATAAGTAATAAATACAGAAACAACATGTTTAACAATATGTAAATGAGTAGCTACATTTATTTTACATTACATTAACATTTATACGGTCTTTGGCCCTTTGAGGGCAACCATAATGGTGATGTGGCCCTCTGTAAAAATGAGTTTGACACCCCTGCCCTAGATGTAACACTGAACAGCACAGGAAGTTTATTTGATTCTTTATTCTTATTGTTATTTTTAATATTATTATATTCGTATTCCTATTTTGGTCCTATTGTATTGACTACCTAAATGTTTATTGTTGTTCAATGTGAGCGATCTGTAGTGCTGAATTTCCCTCTGGATTTCTATTCTATTCTATCTATTCTATTATCTATGAGGAATTTGGCTCTACCCTTGAAACTCTGTCTAACTCCTTGTCGCCAAGCGACCCGCCCCACTATCTAGCCGCTACTGAGCGAGCCCACCGGTCCCCTAAAATCACAGTTCTAGCCTTGAGTAGGAGATACGTCATCCTGGTTGCTTAGCGCTTCCCCCGTGTCTGATGAAAGATGATTCTGTCTCCCACAGCTCTACTTTAACTATACAATTTAGGAACAGTCACCGGCAGAACACAATCATGGTTCAAACAAAAAAACATGTTTGAGTGGAGGGGACCTTTGAACTGGTAATCTGACATGGATGTAAATACACTCAGATGGCAGTTGGCACTATAAACTCATCACTAAAGTGACATTCACAGTAATACCTACATAGAGATGAAACCTCAAAGATGTGATGCTGTCCAAATACTGTTGAAGCTGCATGTAACTGTATCGTCTATCTGAACCTACTGTACATGTAACTGAAGCTACATGTAACTGTACTGTTGAAGCTAACTGTAACTGTATCGTCTATCTGAAGCTACTGTACATGTAACTGTATCGTCTATCTGAAGCTACTGTACATGTAACTATCGTCTATCTGAAGCTACTGTACATGTAACTGTATCGTCTATCTGAAGCTACTGTACATGCAACTGTACTGTTGAAGCTAACTGTAACTGTACTGTTGAAGCTAACTGTAACTGTACTGTTGAAGCTAACTGTATCGTCTATCTGTCATTACAGCACAACAGATATGTGGTCTGAAGACTGAAGTTGAGACACTGAGGATTAGATCATCAGCCCAACAGAACAGTTAGTTGTATTCATCTATTAGATATCTATTTTTTGTGTCTATGTTTTTATATGATACAGTGATGGAAACTGATGTTTGTATTTCAGAGAGTGAAGACATGTCTGAAACCGGTGCCAGACCATCAATCAGAAAGAGGCACAGCATGGGACTTCTCACTCCCTGTTAGTGAACTACAGTATATTTAGAAACACACATTTGGTTGTATAAAAATGCATATATTTTAACCCTCTAGTCTTGTGTTTCAGTGAGTGGAGAGACTACAGAGGCCTCTACACCATCACTGCTGAGAAGAAACAGCATTCCTCAACATAGTGAGAGCACATCTCTTTCTCTATATGTAGTTGATGTTTTCTTTTATACTATGACACATCATTATCTATATATTGCTATATAGTGTTGATTTTAATATAATCTATATATTGTTAGGTGTTTATCTATCTATATATTTAAAAAGAAATATATATATATATATAGTTTAATACCTGGAGTTAATGATTAGCCTTGTCTCTAGATACTATTGCTTTATTTATATTGCACTTTAATATAATTTATACCAGTGGTTCCCAAGCTGTGGGGCGCGCCCCCCTTGGGGGACCTGGGCGAATTGCAGGGGTGTGTGCATCCATTTTCACTCGACCAAAGCCGTGGCATTATTCAGTTGCATTGAATTTTACTTTATCAAGTTAATTATTGGTAACTCATCATACCTACTCTGAAATCAAAACTGTGGAAATGATTGGTTTTGCACATGATACGTGAAAGCTATCGTGAAAAGAAATGCTGAGGTCAGAGGTGTGTGTGCGTGCATGCGTGTGTGTGTGTGTGTGTGTGTGTGTGTGTGTGTGTGTGTGTGTGTGTGTGTGCGTGTGTGTGTGTGTGTGTGTGTGTGTAATAGGATTTTGAAAAGTGAAAGCCGAGGGAGATGTTGTGTGTGTGTGCCTGCATATGTATTCTACTTTGTTCCGGGAACAATTTAACTTAGAATTGCTAATCTTGTGGGTGAATAATTCATTTAAACCTACTATCTGTAATTTAAATCTGTAGAAATATTTTTATCTACAGTATAATAAGCCAATATCCATTGACACCTCCTTACCCACCATTAAACAAATGGTCTTCATTGTATTCATTGAGGCACCAGAGAATTAACAGAAGTGCGTTTACATAACAGTGTATTGAACTGGTATGCACAAATTGTATAGATTTGAGAAAACAAAATGACCAATTAAGCAAGTGACCTCAGGAAAATGCACTTGTTTCGGTATAGACTTGTTTTAGACTTTAACAAGTTTTAAGACTTTAACTGGTGTGTCTGCTTGCAGTGGGAGCAGGCAGCAGCAGGCCAGGCTCTCCAGTGTCTCCCAGGGTGTCTGAGCTGAGACTGGTGCTGCTGGGGAGGACTGGAGCTGGGAGGAGTGCAGCAGGAAACACCATCCTGGGCAGAGAGGAGTTCGGGACCCAGGCTGTACTGACCCAGAGGAGTAGGAGGAGAGAGGGGGAGGTGTGTGGGAGACGGCTTGTGCTGGTGGACGCTCCAGACTGCCCTGGACTCTCTCTGGAGGAGATGAGACAAGATGTGGGGCTCTGTGTCCGTCTGTCTGCCCCGGGACCCCACGCCTTCCTCCTGGTCCTACCAGTGGAGCCCTCACTGGGGGAGGAGAGAGGGATGATGGAGAGAATGGAGGAGATGTTTGGAGAGGGTTGTTGGGGACACACCATCATTCTGTTCACCCACACTGACAGACTGAAAGAGCAGAGCATGGAGGAGTTTCTCCAAGCAGGGAGTCAGGAGCTCCAGCAGCTTGTAGAGAAATGTAGGAACAGGTACCATGTCCTCAACATGAAGGACGGAAGCTGTGGCCCTCAGGTCTCACAGCTGCTGGAGAAGATAGAGGGGATGGTGTCAGGAAACACAGAGAGCTTCTACAACACTCAGACCTACCAGGAGGCAGAGAACCAGGTCAGAGAGATGGAGAGAAGGATTGAGCACGAGAGGAAGGAGAGGGAGGGGATGGTGTCAGGAAGCACAGAGAGCTTCTACAACACTCAGGACTGATTTGCCTTTGTTTACTCTATGGCCCTCTGTCTGGAGAACTACCCTACTTTACAATAGGGGTTCAACAGATATCAGTATATAATAGGCCATTATAGTAGAAATTATCCACCAGGAAGCACACTGGACACACATACAGACACACAAAAACACTGACCACTCCCATTATAGGTATTAACATTAGCATTAGCATGCTAACAAACATGGGAAGGATGTTAGGAAGTATAGGACGGATGTTGATAGGGAGCATTTTAGAAACAGATCCCAAGCACAAGGGGTTGGGACTTATTTCAATAGACTGATGGATATTAATTCATGCATAAATGTTTTTAATCCATAGGTATAGCTACGAGAATAAATTCACTATGGCATCTCCATGTTGTAAACGGGGACCAGAGCTGATTTCCCTGAGGCAGCATACCTGTGTAGTATCGCCCCCTTGTGTTCAAAATGTGTAACTTCATACTGAATCTACTGTAATTCAATGAACAATGATGGGAATGAATTCTAATTAAATAATTTCCGATTTTCAAAATATGCCAGGAGATATGGTCTGGAGATATAGCCTCTCAAGGCGGTAAAATGCCTTTTTTAGCATCGGCAGTTATAACAGCAATATGATTTATTTTTGCATACTGTATTAGGGCGGGCCATACTTTTTTTTTTTTGGAAAATCAATCGAGTGGGGTGTCTAAAATATGTGTTTTTTTGTGGGGAATTCAAATATGGGATTATTTTTCTAATCGGATAACTCCTACCTACATTGTTTTGGATTTCAAAATGGCCGATTTGACCATTTTTCACCCCTTGGCCATACATGGATGCCAACATGAATCTGAATGAAATCCTAACATGCAAGGTGTCTAAATGATGTGTTTCTTAATGGGGAATTCAAATATGAGTTCATTTTTGGGATAGAATAACTCTAACCTACATCATTTTGGATTTCAAAATGGCCGATTTTACCATTTTTCACCCCTTGGCCATACATGGATGCCAACATGAATCTGAAGGAAATCCTAACATGCAAGGTGTCTAAATGATGTGTTTCTTAATGGGGAATTCAAATATGAGGTCATTTTTGGGATAGGATAAATATAACCTGCATAATTTTGGATTTCAAAATGGCTGATTTTACCATTTGAACCCATTGGTATTGTATTACAAAATTGCAAAGATAAAAAATATATGGGAAATCATTTATAATGACAAAGCCATCAAATTTATTAACAAGTGAACTGTATATAACTGGATACAACTCCAAAGATCAATAATAATAATACTAACAATAATAAATTGTATTTGTAATGCACACAAACACCTAAGTGCTAAATCTCGATCTCCTGACTTCTTGAACTTTGCCAGGTTCCAATATCTTGATTGGACTCATTCTTGGATGGCAAGATCTCCTACTGTACTGCTTTAGCCACCAACCTACAAACACAAACTTAAAGTCAACGTCAGCCATAAATAGGTGAGCTCTTTCCAGAACTACTCAGCAGAAACCTCTGTAACCATTTTAACAAACGTCTCAATGTACTGAGAAAATCCATGGGACTCCATCAATCCTCTATCTTCTTAAATTTGATCAGGTTGCACAAGTCCTGCTTGGATTCATTCTTGGACATCAGCCTCCTGCTGGTCTCCTGAGCCCTGATCCCTCCATCCCTTTTTTCTTGTGAAAAGTACTTAGCAGAGGCCTCAGTCACCATTTTAACAACCCTCTCGATGCTTTGTGTGTGGCAAGGCCAGTCGAGAACCTCCATGGGGGTGTTGATTAAGTTCTTCACCTCGGAAGTGCTTAGGGAGCAGGTGAGAGGTGGCTCTGACAAATCTTCTGACCAGCTGATTAAGCCACCAATGCTGGAAGCGTCACTATTGATGTGAGGTGTTCTTCTGATCCTGACACAGGAGTCTCCCAGCTGAGTGTCTGGATCCTCCTCTCCCCTGATGGCCAGGATTCTCTCCACCCCCTCAATTCTCTCTTTTTGATCCTCAGAGCACAGCAGTGTTTGGAGGATGGCTTCACTGTGGGCATACCAAGCAGATCTTCTCACAGTTGGCATCACAACATCCAGCACCTCCTTCCTCTGAGACTTGAGGCAGTCCATCTGAAACAGGATGTGCCTAGGCCCTTCGATTCAGGAGTGCTTGACCTTCATGTTGAACCAACATGGATAATACACTCCAATGATGAATTCCACAATGCATTGTAGATTATTCAGGTTCTTTCTTTTAAGTTGATGCTTTGACACCCAGAGCCTGAGGAGTCTGTTTGCTGTGGTGAGCCAGCGGCTGTGGTTTACCAGTCCAATCTCCAGCAGAGCCAGCCTTGCAGAAAGCACTCCATCCCTGATTGCACAGACCAGCTTATAGCCATAGTGTTGATCAGTTGAGAGATCTTGAATGATCTTCTCAGGCAGCTTGATCAGCGGAGGGCCAAGAAAGATCCTGGTGAAGTTAGGATTGATCTCCAAGTCTGTAACAGAATCAAGGAGCTGTCCTATTGGCCGAGACAATTTGTTGTCAGACAGAGTAGCCCCATCAACTTCAACAATGAGACGGCGCAGTGGAAGTTCACCAGTGTGCAGGTTGCACACCAACCAGACCAGCTTTCTCCCCAGGTGCA
The DNA here is from genome assembly GCF_963971535.1 of Notolepis coatsorum. Classification (NCBI taxonomy): domain Eukaryota; kingdom Metazoa; phylum Chordata; class Actinopteri; order Aulopiformes; family Paralepididae; genus Notolepis; species Notolepis coatsorum. The sequence goes on along the minus strand of NW_028172863.1, from coordinate 643,268 downwards.
GCTCCAGCATTACACCTGCCTTCACTCCAGTGTTGACATTGGTCGAGTCTCCTCCAATGGCCCACAAGGTCTTATCAGAACCTCTCTCTTTCAGCCAGGCAAACAGGACCTTAGCAATCTTCTCTGCATGAGACTCCTCTTTAGTTGCTTTCTCTGGTGTAAAGTGGAACAGATAGTTGCTGCCAGGCTCACTAGCAACACTATAGTGTTCTTCCTTGATCTTTGCAGGAAAAGATTGGTCACTGCCCTCAGCTTCCATCATCACATTGGTCATGTCAATCCGCCCATCAAAGAGGATACAGGAGATCCCCCCCTCCTCCCTGCACTTCTCCTCAAACTCTTCCCCCAGCTCTTGCATCAACTTTTCTTGTGCTCTCTTAACCTTGTTCTTATCAATCACTTTACTTGTGTCATCTTCTAAGATGAGTCCTGCATCAATCAGAGCTGCAGTTGCTATAGCTGCAGTTGGCCTTAGACCTATGCCATACCTTACACTGGCAAGGGCGATGTTTGGAATCTCATCATAATTTTTCCGTAGCTTTGCTGAAGCTGCAGGGTCAGTTTCAGGAATGAGCTCAACTTCAGGGACTGTAAGGAAGCTCTCAACATCCTTCCTGGCAACCTTGTCTGCTGCTGCAAAGCTTTCTTCTTTGCCCCTTCTCCTTTTCTCTGCCTTCTTTTCCATCCCCTGCCTTTCCAATGTTTTAAGAAGATAGAGGATTGATGGAGCCCCATGGATTTTCTCAATACATTGAGACGTTTGTTAAAATGGTTACAGAGGTTTCTGCTGAGTAGTTCTGGAAAGAGCTCACCTATTTATGGCTGACGTTGACTTTAAGTTTGTGTTTGTAGGTTGGTGGCTAAAGCAGTACAGTAGGAGATCTTGCCATCCAAGAATGAGTCCAATCAAGATATTGGAACCTGGCAAAGTTCAAGAAGTCAGGAGATCGAGATTTAGCACTTAGGTGTTTGTGTGCATTACAAATACAATTTATTATTGTTAGTATTATTATTATTGATCTTTGGAGTTGTATCCAGTTATATACAGTTCACTTGTTAATAAATTTGATGGCTTTGTCATTATAAATGATTTCCCATATATTTTTTATCTTTGCAATTTTGTAATACAATACCAATGGGTTCAAATGGTAAAATCAGCCATTTTGAAATCCAAAATTATGCAGGTTATATTTATCCTATCCCAAAAATGACCTCATATTTGAATTCCCCATTAAGAAACACATCATTTAGACACCTTGCATGTTAGGATTTCCTTCAGATTCATGTTGGTATCCATGTATGGCCAAGGGGTGAAAAATGGTAAAATCGGCCATTTTGAAATCCAAAATGATGTAGGTTAGAGTTATCCTATCCCAAAAATGAACTCATATTTGAATTCCCCATTAAGAAACACATCATTTAGACACCTTGCATGTTAGGATTTCCTTCAGATTCATGTTGGCATCCATGTATGGCCAAGGGGTGAAAAATGGTCAAATCGGCCATTTTGAAATCCAAAACAATGTAGGTAGGAGTTATCCGATTAGAAAAATAATCCCATATTTGAATTCCCCACAAAAAAACACATATTTTAGACACCCCACTCGATTGATTTTCCAAAAAAAAAAAAGTATGGCCCGCCCTAATACTGTATTATACTGAAACAATTCATGATGTTTGTTTGTATTTTTAACAAAACCTGTCTGATCAATATGTTCAATGTCAGGTAAAACCTTAGCTATTATGTATGATTTTTGAGAAAAGTCGATTGTCACAATTCATTATAGTCTGCAGGTGACTGTCCTGTTCTTCCTGTTTTTAAAATAACTGAGATTCCCCATTGATATATTGAATGTGACTTTTGATTGTTTTTTATTGCTTGATTAAATAAAGTTGCAATATCCTCCCAAAATACTGAGTAGAATTAAATGGGAAAACCATCCAATCCTGGTGCTTTCATTAACTACAGAAGGTTAACCCTTTACTATCACACTACCAACGGTTACCGTAGTGTGGCAGTAAAGGGTTAACCTTCTGTAGTGTGGCAGTGAAAGGGTCAACCTGCTGTAGTGTGGCAGTGAAAAGGTTAACCTGCTGTTGTGTGGCAGTGAAAGGGTTAACCTGTAGTGTGGTAGTGAAAGGGTTAACCTGCTGTTGTGTGGTAGTGAAAGGGTTAACCTGCTGTTGTGTGGCAGTGAAAGGGTTAACATACAACTATCACTGATCCAACTGTTTCTGCTGTTAGTTGTTCCTTATAGAGGTTTGATCTCATAGAGCTTTGATATTATAGATATTTGATCTTATAGAGCTTTGATCTCATAGAGCTTTGATCTTATAGAGCTTTGATCTCATAGAGCTTTGATCTTATAGAGCTTTGATCTTATAGAGCTTTGATCTCATAGAGCTTTGATCTTATAGAGCTTTGATCTTATAGAGCTTTGATCTCATAGAGCTTTGATCTCAGAGCTTTGATATTATAGAGCTTTGATCTTATAGATATTTGATCTTATAGAGCTTTGATCTTATAGATATTTGATCTTATAGAGCTTTGATCTTATAGAGATTTGATCTTATAGAGCTTTGATCTCATAGAGCTTTGATCTCATAGAGCTTTGATCTTATAGATATTTGATCTTATAGAGCTTTGATCTTATAGAGCTTTGATCTTATAGATATTTGATCTTATAGAGCTTTGATCTTATAGAGCTTTGATCTTATTTTGATCTTATAGAGCTTTGATCTTATAGAGCTTTGATCTTATAGAGATTTGATCTTATAGATATTTGATCTTATAGAGCTTTGATCGGGCCCAACAAGGATTTAAACGTATGTTTATACTGTCCTTTTTTTTATTCCCATGTATTTAAAGTTATTATTTTATTGTTATGTATGATAGAGCAAGTAATTATTTTAAATTCATCTTTTAACATAATTACAGGTTTTGATTGTATTTTCTTAGTTAAGATTGACAGATTTATTAGCAGTCAAATAGCAAGCTTTTGCACAATCAAACTTAAAATGATTAGCCCTCCTTTATAATAATGAGTCATATTCCATTTTTTGTTTCTGCAATTCCAATAGAATGTCTTTGTTTGAATTGTTTTCATGTTAGAATTTCTTTGGATTGTTTTTATGTTTATTCTCAGCTTTTTAAATGTATTGTTATAAATTGCTTTCAAGCTGGAAAGAAGCTTTCAATGCATCCCAGATTCTGTGCGATGATGTTTCTCTATATCCCCCACATCTACATTAGGTTATAAAAGTTTTTTTCAGAAAACCCTTGAAACCAGATGGATTGTCACTGGAGATTTTCACAGTGTATGTTACATTTCACAAACAGTTTTTCCAAAGGACCACTGTGTGTTTAAAACTCAAACTACAGAAGAAAATCACATGTGGACAAATAATTTGTCAGTGATGTTCTTCTATTTATCTGCTTGATTATGAATAGTAGTAAATAGTTATTATTTCATACATGCCAATATGTTTTCCCTTCAATTTCACAGAAAATATCACAACAGAACTCATCACTGAAAGCGCTGTGAAGGGTGTTATAGGTCATGGTGTCATCCTCTCCTGTCACCTCTCTCCTGACACCAGTGCTGTTGCCATGACAATCAGGTGGTTTAAGGACACGGAGTGTATTTACCTGTATAAGAATGGCCAGGTGAGAGAGGGGAGGGACTACAAGGACAGACTGAGTCTGACCAATCAGGAGCTGGAGAGAGGCAATGTGTCGCTGAAACTGAGAGGCTTCAGGGGATCTGATGATAGAGGAGTTTACATCTGTCAGGTCATCTATGGAGACCAGAATGTGGAGGCTACGGTGGGCTTGGACCACCATAGTGAGTATTCTACAGTCCATGATTATCAACCTTGACATTGACTCTCACATTGATATTATGATAATAAACTAGTCTCATCTCTCTGTCAAATAAGCCACTCTCACATTGATATTATAATAATAAACTAGTTTCATCTCTCTGTCAAATAAGCCACTCTCACATTGATATTATAATAATAAACTAGTTTAATCTCTTTTAAATAAACCACTAGCACACTATTTTGTTCTATGACGAACACGTTTAATTTATCTGAGCCTTTGTGTTTATTTTGTTTTTCTTTTACAGGGTTTTCAATGCGTGAGTATATCTCTTTTTCTTCTTAAAGAGGCCATATTGTGCTTTTTATATTGTCCTCTTACATTTAGGATGTTATAGAGCTGGAGGTGCATGTAGAATAATAGAAGAATGTTCCTGCTTGAAATGCCTCGTTTGTAGTCCAGGCTTTCTAGAATGCCTTGTTTTGTAGTCCAGTCTTTCTTGCTAGAATGCCTTGTTTTGTAGTCCAGTCTTTCTTGCTAGAATACCTTGTTTGTAGTCCAGTCTTTCTTTCTAGAATGTCTTGTTTGTAGTCCAGTCTTTCTTTTTAGAATGTCTTGTTTTGTAGTCCAGTCTTTCTTTCTAGAATGCCTTGTTTGTAGTCCAGTCTTTCTTTCTAGAATGTCTTGTTTGTAGTCCATTCTTTCTTTTTAGAATGTCTTGTTTTGTAGTCCAGTCTTTCTTTCTAGAATGACTTGTTTCTAGTCCAGGCTATCTTTCTAGAATGCCTTGTTTGTAGTCCAGTCTTTCTTTCTAGAATGCCTTGTTTTGTAGTCCAGTCTTTCTTTCTAGAATGCCTTGTTTTGTAGTCCAGTCTTTCTTGCTAGAATACCTTGTTTTTAGTCCTTCTTTCTAGAATGTCTTGTTTTGTAGTCCAGTCTTTCTTGCTAGAATACCTTGTTTGAATTGATTGATTGATTGATTGATTGAAAACTTTAATAACAGATTGCAGAATGGGTACAGTACAGTACAGCTCAATACATACAATTGTTAAGGGGATGCAGACCAGAGAGACTTTCGTCTTGTTTACATCAGGGTCCCCCATTTTCAATTCATCATAACATATATGACATACATGACATACAGATAGACAGTACTGCTACATCTATACATTTATGACATATCAGATTTGCAAATACAGTACTGTTTGTGATACGAAAAGAGTCCAGAAAAAGAGTACATTCAAGACTGAAAGCTTACTAAAATACCTTTGTTTTGTCTTTTACAGTGTTTACAAAGGGTGAGTATATTATCTATATATCCAATATGTTTCAAATATAATAAGTTGTATCTAATAGAGGCGGCTACGTGGCGTAGTGGGCAAGGCGCTCGCCACGAAATGCTGGAGACACTGGGCTCGTCAGTTCGAGCCCAGCGCTCCACATTTGCTTTCAGTTTAGCTGGTCGTCCGTACTAATACACATTGGCCGTATTAGGGGGTGGGAAACTGATGGGTGGGGATCGGGCGTTGTGGACAGCGACTCCTACAGGTCGGTTGGTGCGCCTGCGCAGTAGAATCAGGAAGTGTCGGGGGCAGCGTGAGCCTCCCACGCGTTACTCCTCGCCACTGAGAGATCGAGCTGCGCAGGTGAAAAGATGCGACTGCTGTTACCTCAAGTACCGGAGGGGACTTGTGCTATGTATGACTTAGTCCACATTGCAGCCGGCTTGTGGGAGGCAAGAAACAGCGTCCGTGACAGGGGAGGGTTGAATTGGATGATACGAAATTGGGATGGGAGAAAATATAGAAAATGGGAGAAAAAGTGGATCAAAATAAAGTTGTATCTAATAGTCGATATTCTATGTATCATTTGCTTTGAGATTCTGTGAATATGTCATAGTGTTTGTACATTCAAGACCATGTATTTTTCCACATTATGTACAATTTGCTGTATCCTCTCACCAGTTTATAGAGACACACATCTCTATAAACTAATGGCACAGGTCATTAGCATCATTGACTAAACAATCTGATAGAGTTTCACAATAGAAATAAGCATGTGTCATTTTATTACTATAATTAGCTTTCGCAATCCATTTGAAAGAGTCCTTCCAAAGGTGGATCTTTTCTGTGGATCTTTATTTGAATGTTTTGGTAAAGATTATAATGTAATGATCAGATCCAGATGATTGTCAGTTATGATTAAATGTTACCATTCTTTGGAGGCAGTGGTCTTGGATATATATATATTATGTCTCTAAACTGATATTTGATCTCTATGTGAATTACATGGTTTGGCTTTGTACACAATATGTTAATGTAACAGCGAGACCTGAGCAGTACCTAGAGAAAGAGACAGTGGAACAGAAGCAGAGAAGATCAGAATCAGCTCTTCAGCTTGGTAAGTGAGAGAGGATCTGGAGGAAAAAGTGAAGACACTGTTTTAAGTGATACTGTAAACTATGGACTAGTTGGTCGCAGTCAACCAGCACCTGCTAACGGGTCGTGCGGCTGCCTGTGGATCCTATGGTCCCCGGTTCAAATCCACTCGGTTACATTGGTGGCAGGGGTGGGATCTCACTACCCTGTGAATCTGTATCGAGGTTCACGTAGCAATGGGGGTGGGATCTCAGGTTAGTGCTGGTTAGTGCGGCCTCCTGTGGATCGGATGGTCCCAGGTTTAAATCCACTCTCTTACAATGCTGTGACAGATTGAATACAGTAGTTTAGCAATAAATCACTGAAACTTAAGATCAATATAATTTTTTCAAAATTATTTTTAACTCGGCAAATGGAAATGACAGATTATGTTAATGAAGCCATCACCAATAATGTATTCCCTCATTCTACTCTAGAAATACAGATGCTTGAAAAAGAACGGACCAAACAACTAGAGAAGATGAACACTTCTGAAATCAGACTAAAAAAAATAAACTCAACATTGGAGGATAAACTAGAGGACTCAGAGAAAAGACTGAAGAAAACCAGACAGGAACTGGATGAGAGGATCAGAGTCCTTCAGGACAAAGAAACACAACTGACCCAACAAGTGAAACAGAATGAGACTCGACTCCAGAACACTGTCAAAGAGATGGAGGAGAGTAAGAGACAGTTAGATGAAATGACACGACGAAAAACAGAGAAAGACAGACAACTGGATGAAATGACCCAACGAAATGGAGAGAAAGAAAGACAACTGGATGAAATGACCCAACGATACAGAGAGAAAGAAAGACAACTGGATGAAATGACTCAACAAAACATAGAGAAAGAAAGACAACTAGAGGAGGGAGAATATAGATTGCAGGAACGAGACGACAAGCTGGAGACACTTAGAAAGGACCTTCAGGACCAGAACAACCAAGTAGAGAAGCTCAAAGTCCAACTGAGGGAGAGAGAGAGTGAACTAGAGCAGAAGAACTACAGCCTGATAGAGAGAGACATGCAGCTAGAAGAGAAGAACAAACTACTGGAGGAAAGAGAGAGTGAACTACATGAGAGGAACCACCGCCTGATAGAGAGAGACATGCAGCTTGTAGAGAAGAACAAACTACTGGAGGAAAGAGAGAGTGAACTACATGAGAGGAACCACAGCCTGATAGAGAGAGACATGCAGCTTGTAGAGAAGAACAAACTACTGGAGGAAAGAGACAAACGGCTGGAAGAAAAAGATGAAGAACTGATGGAAAGGAAGAAGGAACTAGAAGAGAAAGACCAACAGGTAGAAGAGAAGAAAAAACTACTGAAGGAAATAGAGAGTGAACTAGAGCAGATTAACCACAGACTGATGGAGAGAGACATGCAGCTAGAAGAGAAGAACAAACTACTGGAGGAAAGAGAGAGTGAACTAGAGCAGATTAACCACAGACTGATGGAGAGAGACATGCAGCTAGAAGAGAAGAACAAACTACTGGAGGAAAGAGAGAGTGAACTACAGGAGAGGAACCACATACTGATGGAGAGAGACATGCAGCTAGAAGAGAAGAACAAACTACTGGAGGAAAGAGAGAGTGAACTAGAGGGAAAAGATGAAGAACTGATGGAGAGGAAGAAGGAACTAGAAGAGAAAGACCAACAGGTAGAAGAGAAAGACCAACAGCTAGAGGAGAAGGAGAAACTACTGGAGGAAAGAAGTAGACAGCTGGAAGAAAAAGACAAAGAACTGGAGAGAAAAGATGAAGAAATGATGAAAAGGAAAAAAGAGTTGAAACATGTCAACACTGAAAACACTGAGCTTGGTGAGATGTGTTCATATTTATATTGTACCATGTTAATATTTATATGCTTAAATAATGTGTTAAAATTCAGATGTTTACTGTATTAATATTGATGTTCTGCACGTTTCTGCTGTGATTGATCCAACCAGACCATGTAGAGAGAAGGCTGTAGTTCTTAAACTGTTCATCTGACATGGATGTTAATATGGCAGTTGAGTTATAAACTCATAGTCATCACTAATGTGACATTCACAGTAACAACTACATAGAGATTAAATCACAAAGATGTGATTCTGTCTGAATACTGTTGAACCTGTATGTAACTGTATCTTCTATCTGTCATTACAGCACAACAGATATGTGGCCTGAGGGATGAAGTTGAGACACTGAGGATGAGATTATCAGTCCAACAGACCAGTACGTTTTTATTCATCTATTAGATATCTCCTCTTTTCTGTCTTTAATTGATAGTGTCAAATCATACATTTCTCCTTATATCGAGATCTTTTCTGGTGACTTTTTTTACTGAATGCAATGTGCAATCTATCCATCCAGATAATTTCAGTGTGATTCGCCTAGTTTTAGAAATATCTGCTGTAGAGATATCTGCCATCACTCAAGTACAATGGAGCTGAAAGTACTCAATGTACCAGAATACATTGGAAAAACTCAAATACAATGACCTGGTTAATCAAGAAAACCCACAGACCTTGTTGTGCGCAGTTACATGCAGGACATATTTTCTACCAAACTACACAACCCTTTGGTTGAAAATGACCTCAATTACACAATCTTAAAATTGTAATTATAACTCCTCCTCAGTCCTACTGGTTAACTTACACAACCCTCTGAAACATACTGATTAGCCAGGGGATCATCCAACATCAGTGGGTGCAGTTTTTCAAAATGTATACGTTTTTAAGCTTGAGATTGCAAGGAATCCATTGATACCAAACATGCGCATCATACTAGCTTACCGGGAAAGGGGATAAATATCGCTCCGAAGTCGCAGTTTATTTAGAGCGGCCCCTAACTAACGAACTAACCCTAACCATTCAATCCCCCACCAAATATAAGGAGACCCTCTTTTTTTCAGGGTGCAAATTGCGGCAAGAAATACTGTCTTATATTCGGGACAATCATTTGGGTATAATAAGTGTAGGTAATCATTATTCTAGTCTCTGTAACATGCTATTGCCTCCTGTTGTTGCCGTCACATGAAAACCTTATTAATCCACATGTTCTTTCTTTCTTTCTTTCACTCAAATTCAACCTGGGACCTTTGTGTAATGAGTAGGCCTAGATATCTTGCATGCCCATTAGGCCCATGAAACCCATTCAAAAGCCAAGATTTAAATTTTTTATTTAATTTTTTTTAATCCTCTTCTCCGCCTGATTTTAAATTTTTTCTCCCCATCCCAATTTAGTCGTTATGCCAATTCCCCCCCCCCCCCTACCTGGTTGTTGTGCGCATGTTCCTCCTACTGGTCGGTACAAGGGAACCCTGAAGTCCACCACATGCTTCCTTCGACACATGTGGAGACAGCCAGTGGCTCTTTTTTCACCTGGCAGCGAGGACTCCCATTGGTGAAGCGTAACGCGTGGGAGGTCACGCTGCCTTCACCATTTCCTGCCTTTCGCTGAGCAGGCGCCCAGACCTGACCTGTAGGCGTCGCTGTCCACAACGCCAGATTACCACCCACGACTTCCCTCCCCCTAACCCAGCCAAACGAGTTAGTATGCCGACCGGCCCAAGCCAAGGCAATGCTGACTCCGGGAGTCGAGACCGCAGCCTCTTGCATTGGTGACGAGCGCAATCTCCGCTACGCCACCTGGCCTCCTCTGAAAGCCAAGATTTTAACCAGTTATAAGACTTGATAGACTAGTACCAGTGGTTCCCAAACCTCTCCTCGAGGCACCCCAGCCGTTCCATGTATTTGTTAAATTCCACCACCAGCACACCTGATTCAACTAATAAAGGGCTAGTTAAGTTGAATCAGGTGTGCTGGTGGTGGAATTTAACAAATACATTGAACGGCTCGGGTGCTTTGAGGAGAGGATTGGGAAGCACTGGACTAGGACTAGACTATAACCCCACATCCAGACGTTAACTGGTGTGTCTGCTTGCAGTGGGAGCAGGCAGCAGCAGGCCAGGCTCTCCAGTGTCTCCCAGGGTGTCTGAGCTGAGACTGGTGCTGCTGGGGAGGACTGGAGCTGGGAGGAGTGCAGCAGGAAACACCATCCTGGGCAGAGAGGAGTTCGGGACCCAGGCTGTACTGACCCAGAGGAGTAGGAGGAGAGAGGGGGAGGTGTGTGGGAGACGGCTTGTGCTGGTGGACGCTCCAGACTGCCCTGGAATCTCTCTAAAGGAGATGAGACAAGATGTGGGGCTCTGTGTCCGTCTGTCTGCCCCGGGACCCCACGCCTTCCTCCTGGTCCTACCAGTGGAGCCCTCACTGGGGGAGGAGAGAGGGATGATGGAGAGAATGGAGGAGATGTTTGGAGAGGGTTGTTGGGGACACACCATCATTCTGTTCACCCACACTGACAGACTGAAAGAGCAGAGCATGGAGGAGTTTCTCCAAGCAGGGAGTCAGGAGCTCCAGCAGCTTGTAGAGAAATGTAGGAACAGGTACCATGTCCTCAACGTGAAGGACGGAAGCTGTGGTCCTCAGGTCTCACAGCTGCTGGAGAAGATAGAGGGGATGGTGTCAGGAAACACAGAGAGCTTCTACAACACTCAGACCTACCAGGAGGCAGAGAACCAGGTCAGAGAGATGGAGAGAAGGATTCAGCAGGAGAGGAAGGAGAGGGAGGTGAGGAAACAGAGGGAGGAGGAAGAGATGAGGGAAAGACAAGAGAAGGAACTACATGACTCCCTTGTCGAGAAAGAGGGAGAGGTCCAGTGATTGAAAGAGGACATTCTTATATTAGAGGTTTAGAGAGGCGAGAGGGAATTGACACAGACATGGAATTGAGGAGATTTAAGGAATATGGAGCAGGTTAGCCCCTTTCGTGACTGCGATGCAAGCCAGGGGCTAGAATACTCAGTCACTTATTCGAACGTAGTAGCCAGGTTAATGTGCACCATCAAGCACTGCTTAAAAGCGAGCGGTGGGTCCAAAATATATCAGATATGAATTTCAAAGGTACCCACCGTTGCATTAGGGTTTCACACACCCGCGTGGCGGGGTTTGAAAGCTCGGCGTTGCTAATAAACATTTTAAATCATTTTTATAAACTGGTCAACACTGCATTATTTCCGGCGTTGAGTGCATGATGCTCACAGCGCAGGCGCACCACGCAGCCAAATATGGAAATACAGCCGTTTTGAGCAGTGTTGACCAGTTTATAAAAATAATTTAAAATGTTTATTAGCAACGCCGAGCTTTCAAACCCCGCCGTGTGTGTGTGTGAAACCCTAATGCAGTGCTTCTCAAACTTTTTCTGTCAGGCCCCCCTTTGGTGGACCAAAATATTTTGGGCCCCCCCCCCCCTCGCCCCAACAAAATAGTCATGAAATGGGCCATGTTTAAATGTATTGAAATAACACCAATATCGTGACCTTTCAAATTGGCCCTATATTTTGTTTTCAGAGCTGTCATGGATGAAAAGCCAGCTTCACACAGATACTGTATATGTGGTGCTGAATGGTATCAACACCTTAACTGCTGCATCATGAGATACTTGGTGGGCCATGAGATGAGATACTTGGTACTCAGCACCACACTCTGAAACTAGCTCTCTAGGTGGTATCAGATGAGATTGGAGTTTGGATGGAGATGTGTCAGGAAGCTTTGTCTCAATGTTGTCTGTAAAGGTTTTTTTTTATCCAGAGTAACTTGGTGATCCTTTTCTGTGTTTTATTAAATAATGATTTTCAGATTTTGAGAAATGGTATTTTCATGGAGAACAGTGCAGCTGCAACAGATAGCACTTTAGTGATAATTTTCTGTAATAAAAAAAAAAAAAAAAACTTTGAGAAACACTGCCCTAATGCAACGGTGGGTACCTTTGAAATGTATATATTATATATATATATTTTGGACCCACCGCTCGCTTTTAAGCAGTGCTTGATGGTGCACATTAACCTGGCTACTACGTTTGAATAAGTGACTGAGTATTCTAGCCCCTGGCTTGCATCGCAGTCACGAAAGGGGCTAGGAGCAGGTGAGAGCAGGAACAAAGAAACCTGGCTGTTTTGTCCTGTATTACAGCAAAACCTTTATGTCTAAAAGTCAGAAACGGATAAACAATTTAGTAGAGAGATAGAGAAAAAATTATTCACATGGACGTGTTAAATAAGTATTACCCATGTAACACATTTCTACACAATTTAAAATCAGAACTCACATTCAGCAAAATATTAATTCTGTAACACAGAAGAAACATAATTTACATTTATCTTTTAACTGTCCTTATTTCTCTCTTTTCTGGGCAGATATTGCTTTGCTCATTTGTGATGCTTTCAACAAAAGACTTACTGTAGCATAAATAGATGGTACAGTATTGTTCCTTGATATCAATGTTTGATCATTTTCTACAGATAATGCTCTCATAATTCTTTGTTTGGTAAATTTCACATGTACAAATCAAGGGTGATGGGTTCCAAGCACAATATTAATTTATTTTGCACAGATCTGTGGCTTTTTTTTCCTCCAGTTTTTTCACAATGCCCCTCAAATTAACAACCACTTTATTTATAAATGCAGCCATTTACTTCTAACAAAGAAGACATTAAAATATCTCCCATGTTGGAGAAAATGAATACATTAGATAAGTGAACTGCTTAATTTTACACATGAATTATTGTGACTCTTGAAAACGTGGCTCCGATTATCATCTCATTATCAAATCTTAAGTAATTATTTTAGTTTTGGGGGAAGGAGGTGTTGTCTTCTTTTTCCATTTCATTTATTTAGTTTATTTCGGTTATTCTTTTTCTCATCTGACTCTCCCTTGTACTAATATTCTGAAGTTGTCTCTTTGTAATCATAAATAATGCAATAAAATAAAAAGTATCATAGTTTAGATTTTGGTGGGTTTAATCAATGGTCCAACAGCAACATATACTACTACTACTACTACTACTACTACTACTACTACTACTACTACTACTACTACTACTACTACTACTACTACTACTACTACTACTACTGGTACTCATTCTAGTGGGAATTGAACCGGGAACCTCCAGATTGCCAGACGACTGCTCTACCTCCCGAGCCACTGGTATTCTAAACAGAGACTCTTTTACCCACAAGGTAGATGGCTAGATCACACAGGTTTATCGCTATTAGAGGCCTTGGACAGTTTGTCTAGTTCTCTTTCTTCCAACAAGAATTTTGCTCTTTTTTTGCCTGTGAATATGAAGAAGATGCAACAATAAAGCTGAATCTGAGTCTGAATGGTTGTCTGTAACCAAAAATCTCTAATAAGAACTAATCACTTAAAATTCCAGAAGAAAACAAAACCAATCAAAATGTGTAATTGAGTGAATCCATCCAGTGAATTGTTACCATTTGGAATTGAAACCACTGCACTTAAATATAAACATTAGTCTACCTGGAGACTCAATGAGGTAATTGTAGATGTCGCCATAAGACGCGTCTGGCCATTTAGTGGGATAATTTTTTCATTATCCTGTTCGGCTGAAAGGACACTGGCCACCGAAGCTCCCCCCTCTGATAGAACAGTCCAGGGCGCGTGTGCGTGGCGTCACAATCCGTGGGCAATCTGCGCATGTGCATGGGGAATAGGTGCTTAAAGTGGGCTTTTTCTCGGCCGATTTAATTCTGATCAATTAGGAATGGCTCGCGCCATCAGAGATTCAGGCGCATACAAGACTATTCGATCATGTCTCCAGCACCCCCACAGCCGTATCTGCAACCACTTACATCACGGCTCTCATCCACATTCATTCATATGCTCCCCCCGCTATCTCCTCCCCGATTTCAATGTAACGCGGAAGTGTAGTGGTCTATTGCTTGTTGTAGTTAACAAAGAGAGGCAGAGTTGATTTTGCAAAAATAAATAAATACTATTTTTTTTTTATCTAATTTTATTTTCATATTCGAATCCCATGCCCATCGAAGGAAGCTTCAAAGCTTCGAAGTATTTAAGACAGCCCTATTAAATGGACTGTTATATCTTATTAAATTGTGGACATTTATTCATTCCCACTTATTAGACACTATTTCTGATGGTAAAATGCGCGTACAAAGCAAAATACAGAATTCTGAATTATTAAAACGTAAAAAACGGAATTTGGAAAAATATGTTATGGAATTTGGAAAAACATAAAACGGATTTCATATGGCTCTAATGACAAGTCCATAAACAATGTCCTTTTGAGAACAGTTTTCAAGTTGGAAAAACCTTTGGGTGAAGCCAGTCGTGCCCATCAAGCCTTTAAGCTTCAGAATACATACCATGGACAAATAAATTATGAGTAGATTCAGTACATAATACACAATTATTGGTCTGTAGCCACTCACACTACCACGACAAGCTCCCCCCCTCTGATGGAACAGTCCAGGGCAGGTGTGCCTGGCGTCACAATCCGTGGGCAATCATTTTTATTGCTCAATTCCGCGATTCCGTCCGCGATTCCGTGAACGCGGATTTCATATGGCTCTACTTGTCATGGACAATATTGCAAAGATGACTTTCTGGTGAATAACGTTATTATTCTTGAAAAAGAATAATGCAATGGAACTTTTTAGCATAATAGGATAATACGATTGACCAAAAAAGAAACTAGCTCTTTCAATTTGATTTGAATATAATTTCAATCTCGATTGATTCGTTTATTGTCCCTGTCTTTTTTGTATTCACCTGATCCTATTGGTCTAATGCGAAGATCTTAAAGCCATGATGTTCATACATGATGCTTATATTATATTGCGTGAAATGTATCAATACAAAAGGTTAAAGAAAACCAAGGATGTGACCCAGAAGAAAAAGCCTAGTTAGTTTTTGCGCAGGTAAAGTTTGTAACATTTGACTATAAGGGAAGGAATCTCTGTAGGTATAATCTCATATCTCAAGAAACATTAATCTGATCGCACTCCCGACACACACAAACACACACTCGAAAACACAGACAAACAGTTACAGTTTAGACTGTATTTGAACAGGGACAGCACACATTAATGAACATAAATGTAAATGTGTGAGACAGTGTTAGCCAAAGATCATGTTCAACTGTTGTCCCTAGGCCTGGTGTTAACCCTTTCACTGCCACACGACAGAAGGTTAGCCCTTTACTATCACACAACCGACGGCGATGCTCCATCATTAGCATCATTAGCTAATGCGGAGCTAATGATGGAGCATCGCCGTCAGTTGTGTGATAGTAAAGGGCTAACCTTCTGTATTGTCACAGTGAAAGGGTTAACCGGCTGTCGTGTGGCAGTGAAAGGGTTAAAAGCTGCTAAAAACACACAAACTCACAAAGATTCCTTCCTTTATAGTTAGATTAGACAGATGGCTTCATAGAACACCGCAAGCAGAACGTTTGCGATGCTTTGTAAAACACTGATGTAAGTCCATCGGTACCAGGTTATTTGAAGATTTGTTTATTCCTAATTTGATTTAGACTCAATAGATATTTTTTGTCAATTTTATAAACCTCACTCATGGTGTGCGTGTGTGTGAAATAGTGGTGTCTGGCACTATCCTGCCACCAGGTAGAATCAGGTTGGATCAGTCTGTGCTCCAGGTAGAATCAGGTTGGATCAGTCTGTGCTCCAGGTAGAATCAGGTTGGATCAGTCTGTGCTCCAGGTAGAATCAGGTTGGATCAGTCTGTGCTCCAGGTAGAATCAGGTTGGATCAGTCTGTGCTCCAGGTAGAATCAGGTTGGATCAGTCTGTGCTCCAGGTAGAATCAGGTTGGATCAGTCTGTGCTCCAGGTAGAATCAGGTTGGATCAGTCTGTGCTCCAGGTAGAATCAGGTTGGATCAGTCTGTGCTCCAGGTAGAATCAGGTTGGATCAGTCTGTGCTCCAGGTAGAATCAGGTTGGATCAGTCTGTGCTCCAGGTAGAATCAGGTTGGATCAGTCTGTGCTCCAGGTAGAATCAGGTTGGATCAGTCTGTGCTCCAGGTAGAATCAGGTTGGATCAGTCTGTGCTCCAGGTAGAATCAGGTTGGATCAGTCTGTGCTCCAGGTAGAATCAGGTTGGATCAGTCTGTGCTCCAGGTAGAATCAGGTTGGATCAGTCTGTGCTCCAGGTAGAATCAGGTTGGATCAGTCTGTGCTCCAGGTAGAATCAGGTTGGATCAGTCTGTGCTCCAGGTAGAATCAGGTTGGATCAGTCTGTGCTCCAGGTAGAATCAGGTTGGATCAGTCTGTGCTCCAGGTAGAATCAGGTTGGATCAGTCTGTGCTCCAGGTAGAATCAGGTTGGATCAGTCTGTGCTCCAGGTAGAATCAGGTTGGATCAGTCTGTGCTCCAGGTAGAATCAGGTTGGATCAGTCTGTGCTCCAGGTAGAATCAGGTTGGATCAGTCTGTGCTCCAGGTAGAATCAGGTTGGATGACCTACGGTACGTACAACTCTTAACAGTATGTGCATTGCAGTTTGTGGGGTATCACTCTGGAATGGTCTGGATGGGAGTATAAAATTAAGCAAAAATATCAATCAATTTAAAGGTAGCTATAAACAAGCACTCATGGACACATATAAGAGAGGAGCTTGAGCAGTAATGTGACTGCTAATACATATTTTTTCTCATTTGGATATAGATTGATAGAAAACTTTATTGCCATTTCAACACATGGTTGGAATTTGTCTTGGTGCCAAACATACAGTGCATACAATATAAAAACACACACGAATACATATGATGCAATCCCCACAATAGAAGTATTGTTTTGGTTTGTATGCGACCCCAATAGCACGACACAGACAGGTCATTCAGAGTTAGCCAAAAACAAAGGACGTATTTATTTGTACAACAGAAATGTGCGACAATGTTCCTTTAAGGACAGAAGAGGAGAAGAAACAGCATCCAGTAACTTGAGCAATAGCATAGTTGGGCTCTGCGGAATTATGCTACTCCACTTGAGGGGAAAAATAGGAACGTAAAATGTCAATAGCCCAAGGCAGAGTCCAGTAACGTAGAAATCAAACACTTCAAGGACTTAGAGAAACACACGAAGGCCAACGAAAGCCCAGAGTCCAGGACTAACGAGGATAAATGTTCAGGGGAATTAGTCTTATTTAAGAAACTTGAAACTTGAGACTCACCAGGAGCGGCGTCGAAGGGCAATTCAAAGGCACCGGTCCACAGGAGGAAGAAGAGTGAGTGAACAGCCAAACTCCATGGAACGGCAGGGAAGCGATAACGTCTCCCACAGGAGCACACGGGAGCACACGGCAGAAGAATGTGGTGAGAAGACGTCTCACACAGGAGCCCACAGGAGCCCACGGGAGCACACGGCAGAAGAAGGTGGTGAGAAGACGTCTCACACAGGAGCCCACGGGAGCACACAGGAGCACACGGCAGAAGAAGGTGGTGAGAAGACGTCTCGCACAGGAGCCCACGGGAGAAGAATGGTGGTGAGAAGACGACCCGACGACGAATGATCTGCAGACAGTGTATAAGAGTCCTCCCCGACGAGCTGATTCATCTCAGGTGCGTGATGTTAATTGACGCTGAGAAGCACGCAGTGCTGGGCCAGCCCTCACAGTACCCCCCCCCCCCCCGGGAGCCACCTGGCGGCGTGAATATTTTCCCTAATGGGGTTGTACTTCCGCGTTCGGTTTGCACGATCTGATTGGCCACTGACGTTTCTGGTCATGTGACATGTGCGCCCAATCGTGTGACGCCTAGTTCTTTCACCGGTTAAGCTTAGGCACTCTTTCGAAGTTGGTTAAGGTTAGAGTTTGTCTTAGAGCAGGGCGATAGAACACCAGCCCTGATTCCAAACTCTAACCTTAACCAACTTCGAAAGAGTTGCCTAAGCTTAACCAGTGATAAACTAGGCGTTAGGTAGTTTGCAGGCTGTTAGAGCCGGAAATAGGCGCAGAACTAGGCGTCACACGATTGGCGCACATGTCACATGACCAGAAACGTCAGTGGCCAATCATATTGCGCAAACCGAACGTGGAAGTACAACCCCATTAGGGAAAATCTTCACACGACCTGGCGACCTGCCCGGCCTCGGCTTGTCCTGATGGGAATGGTGAAAGTCGGTGATCAGGGCGGGGTCCATGATGAGCTGGGAAAACAGTTGCTATGGTAACGGTTGCCATGGCAACATATTATTTTTTTCATTTTACAGTAGGGAGAATCTCTTTCATGTTTGCCACACACTTCTATGCTTAAGTCCTGCCTCTTTTTTGTATCTTTTGAACCGTTTGTCATAGAGACTTGCTGGTTCCACCATTGTACTCAGTAGGGATATCCCCTTTCATTGGTCTATGTTGACCACGCCCCCATGGTTCGGCTCCTCCCCCTATAGGGGATTAACCCTTGAAAGTGGGCACCCAACCAGAGTACAGTGAAATGAAGTGGGCACCTAACCAGAGTACAGTGGAATGAAGTGGGCACCCAACCAGAGTACAGTGTAATGAAGTGGACACCCAACCAGAGTACAGTGGAATGAAGTGGGCACCTAACCAGAGTACAGTGGAATGAAGTGGGCACCCAACCAGAGTACAGTGGAATGAAGTGGGCACCCAACCAGAGTACAGATAAATGAAGTGGGCACCCAACCAGAGTACAGTGGAATGAAGTGGGCACCCAACCAGAGTACAGTGGAATGAAGTGGGCACCCAACCAGAGTACAGTGGAATGAAGTGGGCACCCAACCAGAGTACAGTGAAATGAAGTGGGCACCCAACCAGAGTACAGTGGAATGAAGTGGACACCCAACCAGAGTACAGTGGAATGAAGTGGGCACCTAACCAGAGTACAGTGGAATGAAGTGGCCACCCAACCAGAGTACAGTGGAATGAAGTGGGCACCCAACCAGAGTACAGTGAAATGAAGTGGGCACCCAACCAGAGTACAGTGGAATGAAGTGGACACCCAACCAGAGTACAGTGGAATGAAGTGGGCACCCAACCAGAGTACAGATAAATGAAGTGGGCGCCCAACCAGAGTACAGTGGAATGAAGTGGACACCCAACCAGAGTACAGTGGAATGAAGTGGACACCCAACCAGAGTACAGTGGAATGAAGTGGGCACCCAACCAGAGTACAGTGGAATGAAGTGGACACCCAACCAGAGTACAGAGTACAGTGGAATGAAGTGGGCACCTAACCAGAGTACAGTGGAATGAAGTGGGCGCCCAACCAGAGTACAGTGGAATGAAGTGGACACCCAACCAGAGTACAGTGGAATGAAGTGGGCACCCAACCAGAGTACAGTGGAATGAAGTGGGCACCCAACCAGAGTACAGTGGAATGAAGTGGACACCCAACCAGAGTACAGTGGAATGAAGTGGACACCCAACCAGAGTACAGTGGAATGAAGTGGACACCCAACCAGAGTACAGTGGAATGAAGTGGGCACCCAACCAGAGTACAGTGTAATGAAGTGGGCACCCAACCAGAGTACAGTGGAATGAAGTGGGCACCTAACCAGAGTACAGTGGAATGAAGTGGGCACCCAACCAGAGTACAGATAAATGAAGTGGACACCCAACCAGAGTACAGTGGAATGAAGTAGACACCTAACCAGAGTACAGTGGAATGAAGTGGACACCCAACCAGAGTACAGTGGAATGAAGTGGGCACCCAACCAGAGTACAGATAAATGAAGTGGACACCCAACCAGAGTACAGTGGAATGAAGTAGACACCCAACCAGAGTACAGTGGAATGAAGTGGACACCCAACCAGAGTACAGTGGAATGAAGTGGACACCCAACCAGAGTACAGTGGAATGAAGTGGGCACCTAACCAGAGTACAGTGTAATGAAGTGGGCACCTAACCAGAGTACAGTGTAATGAAGTGGGCACCTAACCAGAGTACAGTGTAATGAAGTGGGCACCTAACCAGAGTACAGTGTAATGAAGTGGGCACCCAACCAGAGTACAGATAAATGAAGTGGGCACCCAACCAGAGTACAGAGGAAGGAAGTGGGCACCTAACCAGAGTACAGTGGAATGAAGTGGACACCTAACCAGAGTACAGTGGAATGAAGTGGGCACCTAACCAGAGTACAGTGGAATGAAGTGGGCACCCAACCAGAGTACAGTGGAATGAAGTGGACACCCAACCAGAGTACAGTGGAATGAAGTGGACACCCAACCAGAGTACAGTGGAATGAAGTGGGCACCTAACCAGAGTACAGTGGAATGAAGTGGACACCCAACCAGAGTACAGATAAATGAAGTGGACACCCAACCAGAGTACAGTGGAATGAAGTGGACACCCAACCAGAGTACAGATAAATGAAGTGGACACCCAACCAGAGTACAGATAAATGAAGTGGACACCCAACCAGAGTACAGTGGAATGAAGTGGGCACCCAACCAGAGTACAGTGGAATGAAGTGGGCACCCAACCAGAGTACAGAGTACAGTGTAATGAAGTGGGCACCTAACCAGAGTACAGTGGAATGAAGTGGGCACCTAACCAGAGTACAGTGGAATGAAGTGGGCACCTAACCAGAGTACAGTGGAATGAAGTGGGCACCCAACCAGAGTACAGTGGAATGAAGTGGGCACCTAACCAGAGTACAGTGGAATGAAGTGGGCACCCAACCAGAGTACAGTGGAATGAAGTGGGCACCTAACCAGAGTACAGTGGAATGAAGTGGGCACCCAACCAGAGTACAGTGGAATGAAGTGGACACCCAACCAGAGTACAGTGGAATGAAGTGGGCACCTAACCAGAGTACAGTGGAATGAAGTGGACACCCAACCAGAGTACAGTGGAATGAAGTGGACACCCAACCAGAGTACAGTGGAATGAAGTGGGCACCCAACCAGAGTACAGTGGAATGAAGTGGGCACCCAACCAGAGTACAGTGGAATGAAGTGGGCACCCAACCAGAGTACAGATAAATGAAGTGGGCACCCAACCAGAGTACAGTGGAATGAAGTGGACACCCAACCAGAGTACAGTGGAATGAAGTGGGCACCCAACCAGAGTACAGATAAATGAAGTGGGCACCTAACCAGAGTACAGTGGAATGAAGTGGGCACCCAACCAGAGTACAGAGTACAGTGAAATGAAATGAATAACACCCTAGCAACCGCCTATAACACCCTAGCAACCGCCTATAACACCCTAGCAACCGCCTATAACACCCTAGCAACCGCTTATAACACCCTAGCAACCGCTTATAACACCCTAGCAACCACCTATAACACCCTAGCAACCGCCTCTTTTGTATCTTTTGAACCGTTTGTCATAGAGACAATACAGAGCCTCTCCCGTTGGCCGGCGGTGCACAGGCGTCACCCACACTTTCACAATTTCCCCCGCGCGGAATTGTCTAGTTATTATTAGATTGTAAAAAATGCATGCATTGAAATGTCTAAGTCTCGACGACATTGAAAATCAGGGTGACCTCTGTCCTTTCGAGAATAAATAAAGGTTTGAATTAATTCATTAATACATTAATTAATTTGAATTAATAAAGCTAAAATGTAAAAATAATACTATACCAAGTGAGGCTCTTTCACCTAGAGGTCGCTGTTTGGCGACATTACAGATTCTACATTTAAAGAACACCAGCTGAGAACCACTGTTGTAGCCTATGGGGCTTATAATAATATATTATAATAGGGACATAATAAGCAATAATAATAAGATTGCTGTGGTTCTATTGTTTTGCACCATTGGATATTTTGGACTGTAGCCCAGACATGGATTAAATACCTGGAATGGTCCTGTGAATAGGATTGAGCAGCTAAACAGAATGCGTACAGTATTTGTTTGTTTAGGTACGTTGGGTCTTAACTCCCACTTAGCTCTGGGCTAAAGGTTAGAGAAGCAGGCGTGTGATAGGAAGGTTGCCGGTATGATATCCAGATTGGCTGGGAAAATGTGGGAAGAACAAAGTTAGATAGTGACACTCCTAACACCCTGCTGTTGGACGTGCCCTTGAGCAAGGCATTTATCATTTAATTAACTGCTCCAATGTTTGTATTCAGGTTGTACTGGGTCCTGTAAGCCCGGCTGCCCACTGTGTGTGTGTGTGTGTGTGTGTGTGTGTGTGTGTGTGTGTGTGTGTGTGTGTGTGTGTGTGTGTGTGTGTGTGTGTGTGTGTGTGTGTGTCACATGAAACTATTGGAGCCAATAGGGAGGGGTTTGGAGAACCAGGCTATAAGAAGTTTGTTTTTTACTCCACACAAGGCTCTCAGTAGGTAAGTGTTCAGATTCATCTTCTCTTTTACTGCCTTCAACCAGAAACCACTTGGACCAGTGTTTTGATTGTTGAGATATTTAAGTAGAAAATATTATCATTTGTTAGCATCATGCTAAGCTTGCTAGTGGAAGTCAGTGGAGGGCATAGAATATAATATAATTTAGAATGTCTCCCTCACCCTCTTGTCTTCCACTAGCATGCTAAGTATGATGCTAACACATGATCATTTCATCTTCTGTTTCATATGTTAATGACTGTAAGGGATGTTTACAGAAATGCTTTCAAGTGCTCAGTATATAAAGTATATTTATATAAAGTAAATAATATATACACCTATCTTATAATAAAAGCAAATAATAAATGTTTAAGAATTAAGAATCCAACCAGTCAGTCAGTCATGTTCTTATAATAGCAGTTCACTTTGTGGTAACATTGTTTTATTTTGAGCTCAGAAGATGTAAATATAAGTTATTATGAGTATTTTATTTGTAGGCCTATTTTCAGTCTCTATTAGCATGTTATTAGTATCTTATGTGTATTTTCAGTCTCTATCAGGATGTTATTAGTATTTTATGTGTATTTTCACTCTCTCTGTATTAGGATGTTATTAGTATTTTATGTGTATTTTCACTCTCTCTGTATTAGGATTGCTTGGACAACATGATACTTGTGACAGCAGTATTCTTCAGTGTACTCCTGAGCAGGTATTAACTCTCTGTTCTCTCATATTGTAATACTGCACTTTGTGTTCCATAGAATAGAAGAGTGTAGGAGTTGATTTTTATGTTGCATCAAATTTACAGTCACCTTGAATCATCTGCCAGCTCTGTTAGGGAAATGTTCGTTGATTTTTCTAGCGCCTTCAACACTAATCCAGCCACATATCCTAGCAAACAAAATGATCCAGTTTAAACTGCACAATTCAACCATCACCGCGTCCATGAAATATCTTGTTCCTCTGCCTCAGTTTGTCAGGCTGGATGATGTAGATGTTATCTGGACAAAAACTGGAGCCCCTCAGGGAACAGTTTTAGCTCCTTTTTTCTTTATTGTTCATACTGCGGACTGCAGACACAGCGAGGCCATGTGCCATATACATACAGACACTTTCAGATGATACTGCTCTTATTGGTCTCATCAACAAAGGTGATGACCGGGCCTATAAAAAGGAGATTGACTCATTTGTTCATTGGTGTGATGCCAATTTTTTTTTACAGCTTAATGTTGAAAAGACCAAAGAGCTAGTTATCAACTTCAGTAGGAAGAAGGTGAATGTATCTCCTGTCATCATTAAGGGGCAGGAGCTGGACTGGAGGAAGAACAGATGTGGTGTTCAAGAAAGCCCAGTATTGACTTTTTCATTTGAGGAAGCTTCTTCATGTTTTCTACCAAGGTATCCTTGCTAGTGTCCCCGTTTAGTGACGGGCTTCTGACGCCTCGATGCTCCACTGAGCGACTGAGAAGGTCCTTTGTTCCTGGCTTGGTTACATTCTTTAACAAACACCGCTAGCTCTGTATTGTGAGGCTCGCTTCTCTTTTCTTTTCTCTCTACTGTGTTGTGTAACTTGTACTGTATGCTATTGTTTCTTGTTTGTGTGTTTGTACTCGCTCTGGTGGCAGAACATGTTTCCCCTCCGGGATTAAGAATAAACCAGGCGACTGGGTGGCGTAGCGGAGATTGCGCTCGTCACCAATGCAAGAGGCTGCGGTCTCGACTCCCGGAGTCGGCGTTGCCTGCGGCTTGGGCCAGTCATCATACTATCTAAATTGGCAGAGGTAGCGGGGTGGAAAGTCGATGGGTGGGGATTGGACGTTATGGACAGCGACTCCTACAGGTCGGTTGGCTGACGCCTGTACAGCAGAGACAGGAAGTATCGGGGGCAGCGTGAGCCTCCCACGCGTTACTCCTCACCACTGAGAGACTGCGCTGTCTGGTGAAAAGATGCAACAGGCTGCCTCCTCATGTACCGGAGGGGACACGTGATGCAAGGTTTCTATCCTCACTACAGTTGACCAGTGGGAGGCATAGTCTAGCAACGTTCAAGACAGGGGAGGGGAGAATTGAAGGGGAGAATAGGCGACACGAAATTGGGATGGGAGAAAAATAGAAAAATAAGGAGAAAAAGTGGAGAAAAAAAAAGAATAAACCATACCATAACCTGAATATGGCCTTTTAACCCTTAAATTGACATTAACCTAATCTCAGAACCCATCGGCTATTGTCTTTTTTTATTTTTATTTACTGGCGACGATTTAGCCTCTGGGTCAATGTCATGAGCTATTGCAAATTGCATCAACGGTAAATGTTTTGTGGCTTCCGATGTGGCTGCTGGCTTCATATCCCCAATATCAAGGCCAAGACTTCCTCTTCTGTGCGCCGGTAATTCTAATTTTAAGTAGATTCTCCACAGAATAAACACATCGGGACCTTTTGTAGGTGTTTTAGATCTAAACAACATGTTGTAGGTGTTTTAGATCTAAACAACATGTTGTAGGTGTTTTAGATCTAAACAACATGTTGTAGGTGTTTTAGATCTAAACAACATGTTGTAGGTGTTTTAGATCTAAACAACATGTTGTAGGTGTTTTAGATCTAAACAACATGTTGTAGGTGTTTTAGATCTAAACAACATGTTGTTGGTGTTTTAGATCTAAACAACATGTTGTTGGTGTTTTAGATCTAAACAACATGTTTTAGGTGTTTTAGATCTAAACAACATGTTGTAGGTGTTTTAGATCTAAACAACATGTTGTAGGTGTTTTAGATCTAAACAACATGTTGTAGGTGTTTTAGATCTAAACAACATGTTGTAGGTGTTTTAGATCTAAACAACATGTTGTAGGTGTTTTAGATCTAAACAACATGTTGTAGGTGTTTTATATCTAAACAACATGTTGTAGGTGTTTTAGATCTAAACAACATGTTGTAGGTGTTTTAGATCTAAACAACATGTTGTAGGTGTTTTAGATCTAAATAACATGTTGTTGGTGTTTTAGATCTAAACAACATGTTGTAGGTGTTTTAGATCTAAACAACATGGTGTAGGTGTTTTATATCTAAACAACATGTTGTAGGTGTTTTAGATCTAAACAACATGTTGTAGGTGTTTTAGATCTAAACAACATGTTGTAGGTGTTTTAGATCTAAACAACATGTTGTAGGTGTTTTAGATCTAAATAACATGTTGTTGGTGTTTTAGATCTAAACAACATGTTGTAGGTGTTTTAGATCTAAACAACATGTTGTCCGATGCGTTCCGCCCCACATGGACCATGTGTTCCTGTAGAACATCACCACCTGACCCATGTGACCATGTGTTCCTGTAGAACATCACCACCTGACCCATGTGACCATGTGTTCCTGTAGAACATCACCACCTGACCCATGTGACCATGTGTTCCTGTAGAACATCACCACCTGACCCATGGACCATGTGTTCCTGTAGAACATCACCACCTGACCCATGTGACCATGTGTTCCTGTAGAACATCACCACCTGACCCATGTGACCATGTGTTCCTGTAGAACATCACCACCTGACCCATGTGACCATGTGTTCCTGTAGAACATCACCACCTGACCCATGTGACCATGTGTTCCTGTAGAACATCACCACCTGACCCATGTGACCATGTGTTCCTGTAGAACATCACCACCTGACCCATGTGACCATGTGTTCCTGTAGAACATCACCACCTGACCCATGTGACCATGTGTTCCTGTAGAACATCACCACCTGACCCATGTGACCATGTGTTCCTGTAGAACATCACCACCTGACCCATGTGACCATGTGTTCCTGTAGAACATCACCACCTGACCCATGTGACCATGTGTTCCTGTAGAACATCACCACCTGACCCATGTGACCATGTGTTCCTGTAGAACATCACCACCTGACCCATGTGACCATGTGTTCCTGTAGAACATCACCACCTGACCCATGTGACCATGTGTTCCTGTAGAACATCACCACCTGACCCATGTGACCATGTGTTCCTGTAGAACATCACCACCTGACCCATGTGACCATGTGTTCCTGTAGAACATCACCACCTATATTTCCCCGCTCAAACGATTGGTCAATACTACTCGGACTACAAACGGAAACCTGAATGCTTCCAATATCAAAATCTTGTCTCTTGCCTACAGATTCCTGCATTCATGCAGATATCTGTTTATAGAGATTATATCTGACCTGAATGACATTTGAACCCGTAAAGTGGCGTTCACAGTTCCATAGAAGTTGTTTTGTACATACCTCTGCCATTGTGCTGAGGATTTTCCCGCCAGTCAGAGCCGTACACGGATCAATCAGCACACAACGAGCTGCCTGTTGCTCAACAGTTCAAACAAATTGACCTTTCAAATGCTCAGCCAGTGGCTTTTACAGTAGGTTGTAGTCACTGGTCATTTGGACACAGATAAGCCTGCTTGATACATTTATGAGTCTGTTGCATGACATATAATTAGCCTATTTGAATCATTTTAAGGAATGGTGGTGTTCGTCATGTCAGTTTTTTTTAGATTCGTTTCGAAAATCCTGTGTGTCGTGACTCATATCCGCTCTACAGTAGAGCGGATATGAGTCTCTACAGCACACAGCAGTAGCGTCTCAGTAGCAGTAGCGTCTGGAACGCGGACATTGCAACAGAGCAAGGATAGTGTTTTCGCGACCCAAAACAAATCCCTGTTGTTTTATTCCGCAACGGGTCAAATGCATATAACATGCTTTGCAATCCTCGCCATTCCTTTATGACCACATCGTATTTAAGACCGGAATTAACGTACCGTTAGCATAAGCTAACAACAAGCTAAAGCCCTGTTCAGAGCGACAGAGAACAGCAGAGTGGGGACTGGGAAGGAGGTGGGGGGGGGGACATTCTCCCTCTGTGTGTGTGCGTTTGAAAAGATATGATGAAGTCAGACGAGTATATTATATTTATAGTAAATGTATTGAGGGTGGACAGATGATGTTGATATTTAAAAATAAAAAATAAAATACATAATAAATGTATGCATGATCATCATGCAACATAAAACAATTGCAGGAACGGTTTGGGAGAGGAAGGGGTTTTAGGTTGCGTGTTCCAAAAATGTTTTACTTAAAGTTTAAAGCTCAATATATCAAAACGTGGCACTTTATAGTGAACAGGAGGTCTATTTGATAAAAAAAACAATAAATCGTTTTTCATTTAAATGTCTGGAAGAGCTAAATTATTTTTTTCCAAATTATATTTGTTACCTTTTGAGTTGATCTAAATGTTACTGATTGTGTTAAATGGGCTTATGATATCATCTCATATCGATTGCAGGCACCTGCATTGTATAAGACGAAAGTCTTTCTCTGGTCTGCATCCCCTTAACAATTGTATGTATTGAGCCGTACTGTACCCATTCTGCAATCTGTTAATAAAGTTTTCAATCAATCAATCAATCGTATCGTGGCAGATATCAGCAAATATCGTATCGTTGTCCAAAGAATCGATATCGTATCGTGATGAAACTGGTGATTCCCACCCCTAGTAGAGTCTATACACCCAACACCAAAACCCATAATTCCTTACACGTAACGTGTCTGGCTGTGTGACGTCAACTTGTCAGCATGAAAATGACAGCCAAACATGGCACTGCAACTAAATAACACAAATACAATAGGCACATTTGTGACTGTTACAAATATAACACGTTTTATACTTTGGCCTGTGCTACAAAACTATCAACCTCTGTAGCCCCAGTGCTATGTGCAAAATTTTTTAACGTACAGCCCTGCCAACATGTAAAAAAAAAAAGGCTTTAGTTTCTACACACTGTAGTTTGTCGTTTTTTTACACGCTGAACATCCAGTCTTTTTCCATAGATCGCGAGATAGGATGCGTTATTGCGTTATGTGCAATAACGTTCTGGTTGATTCCCTGAACCCCCAAATACTCCCAAATCAAAGGTATTATACCATGTACATATGTGGGGGGGGGGGGGGTAGTCTTACCCCAAAAATCCGATCGTTAGAAAATGCTTCGTTTATGACCGGTAGGCCACTGTGATCGTTACATAAACATGTTTCATGTTCGGTAAAATAGACATAGGGGGTCCTTACCTTAGCCAGAAGGTAATCCAAAAAGAATAATTCCAATGATCCCATCTGCGATCGCGATTACAAGTTTATATGTAATTACACGTGTTTACGGGACACTATAGGTTTTGAGGCAATCGGATCTGCTAGCGATTGCTTTGGAAGAGCTCCTCCTCCCTCACAGAGCGAGCCTTGATGCCTCGTTGCATTCATTGACAATTCTGCTGCCTTTCTATCCGAGTTCAAAAGGTAGACGATACTGCCATCTGGTGAGATTCGATCGGCATTGCTCCGGCCGGGTCTGTAGAGTGGGGATCGTTATTGGCGCTCAACGCATGGCGCCCAATAACGAGTATTCTCGTTATTGGCAGGGAATGAGTTAAGCCCGAGGGGTCCTCTTAAGCCTGAGGGGTCCGGTACTGGACCCACAATGACATCACGCCAGTAGCGGCCGGTGTGAACTACATTTGGGTGGGCGCGACTTACCAACGTTAAGTCGAGTTCATCATACTACACTAGTACATGTATGATCAATGCAATAATGAACACATATATATATATCTTGACATTTTAAACAAGTTACCATTCATTCATTCATTCATTATGCGTCACCGGCGGCGAAAATTAACAACAACAACACGCTGTGAGAGAGAGAGAGAGAGAGAGAGAGATTTTTGTGGTCGAGGAGGGCTTGATAAAGTGTATAATTATGTCCACTGTTGTCCCACAGTCCCAGACTGTTGATGTACTGTATATCCACTCTGTCCAGACTGCATCCAGCTATTAGCCAAATAGCTTCTATTAGCCAAATAGCTTGTTAGCACAACACAACAGTACTGTGATGAATGAATGAGTCTGTCTTTGCCCATTTCCGCATCCAACAGCCTGCAAACTATCTGGCGTTCTATCGCCCTGCTCTAAGACAAACTCTAACCTTAACCAACTTTGAAAGAGTGCCTAAGCTTAACCGTCGAAAGAACTTGCCGTCACGCTCTAAGACAAACTCTAACGTTACCTTAACCTACTTCGAACGAAGAGTGGCTACGCTTTCCCAGTGTAGAAACTGACGTCGGCCAATCAGAGAGCGTCTCCGAGAAATGCGGCTACGGAAATTATTGACGCCGCTTGCTTAGATGATAATAGATCGCTTCAAAACGCACCCGGTTTCCATCATAATACATCATATTTCAACGCACAGCGAATTACGCACTGATTGGCTGCGACAGTACAGCGATGAAACCAGTGCACGCCCACTGTAAGCGCTATGCGTCTAGCCCAGGAGAAATGCGGCTATGGAAAGTATAGAGGCGGTTTTATTCTCTAGCAAACATTCACTTCCTGTCTGAAAACAATTATTTATATTTGATATATTAACGTTATATTGTGCATTGGAAACACAAACATACTTAAAATGAGTAAATATTATTCATTTTAACCATGTTTATTTGATTTCTAGGGCTCTAAAATAAAAAATAAAAATAAAAATGTTTCTTCTTCTCCTCTCTCTTTACAAGGGCGGTCGGCGCCCCAGCGCCCCTAGTGGAGAAACCGCCACCTTTTCCAAAGGTAGCATAGAGTAAAGACCCTAACCCTTTCAAAACAGCAGTCAAAGTGTATATTTTCAGCACTACATTTGTTTACCAATGTTTGTAGTCCTCTGAGGAGACCCAGGACTTTCGATGGGCTTTCGAATAAAGAAAAAACTACACTTCCTAGCTCATGCCAGCCCCTGTCAATCATCTGACTTCTGGATAAACTTTTTTTATTTCTCTTATTTTTTTCTGGATTATCTCCCACAAACCTAGTTTAGTCAAGTAAACTCTGTGTTACTTGAAAATATTTCACTGTGCTCCTAAATTTCGTTGTGTGCTCCTAATTTTTTTCATTTCAGGAGCACATGTGCTCCTTGGGAAAAGGGTTAGCATAGAGCCTTTGTTAGGCAACCAAATAGGCGCACTCTGGAGTCCTGCTGTAATGAATTCACACAAGGGCATTTAACATGCTGTTGACGTTGGGCGTATAGCTAGCCATCCTGCTCACCTGTCAGATGGCTTGTTTTCACATCTCGCGTGATGATCTTGTGCGAATCAAGCTGCCGGTGCTGCGCGTGGGCGTAAATGAGACCACATTTTCAAAATAAGAATATCGATATGAACCAATCTTTTTACGTTGCATCGACCCTATTGGATCATTGATAATTAGATCGATGTATGTAGAAACAAACATAAGGATTTTTAGCCTATTCTTAAAAATAGGCAGAGCTGGGGCAGATCTAAGATCTTCTGGCAGTTTATTCCAGCTATGTGTGGCATAGTAGCAGAATGCGGCTTCACCATGTTTTGTTCTGGTCCTAGGAACAGTTAGCAGACCAGTCCCTGATGACCTAAGAGGTCTAGGGGGTTCATATTGTAGAAGCAACATATGGTCGTCATAGTGGTTAATGTCATTACAAATGGATGGTGCTGGTGTTGACAATAATACTTCTTATTCTAGGTCAAAGATAAAAGGCATTTACTGTGGAGTCCTGGAAAAACCCAAGTGACGCCTCAAAAGCATTTCTTCTCAGCATCTCAGATTTCAAATGTTGTTATTTTATTTGTTGTAGGACTTCATAGGAATCACTCATGGTGCTGGGACTCAGTGGATCTGATTAACTTGTTTCTCTTCCAAAGTGGTGAAACTACGGTAAGAATTCCTCTTGAATTTACTCAACCCTTACGAATATGGGAAGTACAAAGTACCAAAGTAATTTAAAACTGTTTCCTTACACAATAAGAAGAGAAGAGAATAGATCAATGGTTTCATGCTATGAGTATTATAATCTGTGCCTTCTCTTTCTTTCTACAGAAAACATGGCAGAGTCCAAAGTTCAAAGTAAGTCACAACACAGAGGACATTACTGTGAAGACTGTGAAGACATTATCTTGTCTAGCACAGTCTCTGGAGCGTAACAGTAAGAAGCATTTTGTATAAAAGTATTCTGTACTTCTGTATGACAACTATTAAAGAAACTTGAACTTGAAACTTGAAACTTGAAGACGGACATGAATGTTGGACACTTAGGCCATGTCCACACGTATATGGATATTTTTTTTATGCAGTATTTTCTCTGTATTTCGGCCTTTAAAAACTCTGTTTGCATGTAGACACTAGAGACACATCGGACCCCAAAGCGCTAGGAAGAGCAGCCGGTTTCCTTCCGCCGCCCATGTTAGCCGATCGGACCGTTCAGCCGCACTGAGCAGCTGGCTCCGCGGTTGGCTCACAATCTTCAGCGATAGTTTCTGTGCGTACATGTGATTGGAGGATAGTTTCTGTGTGTACATGTGATTGGAGGATAGTTTCTGTGCGTACATGTGATTGGAGGATAGTTTCTGTGTGTACATGTGATTGGAGGATAGTTGATTGATTGATTGATTGAAAACTTTATTAACAGATTGCAGAATGGGTACAGTACAGCTCAATACATACAATTGTTAAGGGGATGCAGACCAGAGAAAGACTTTCGTCTTGTTTACATCAGGGTCCCCCATTTTCAATTCATCGTAACATATATGACATACATGACATACAGATAGACAGTACTGCTACATCTATATATTTATGACATACCAGATTTGTAAATACAGTACTGTTTGTGATACAAAAAGAGTCCAGAAAAAAAAAGTATATACATTTGACGTAGAAACTGTACATTGGATTGGGTAGGTGGGGGGGGGGGGACTGTACATTGGAGGTGGTTGGGTGGGTGGGGGGGGGGTCGGGGGGGGGGTGGGTAGGAGTGGGGGGGGGGAGGTTGGGTAGGAGGGGTGGGTGGGGGACACTGTACAACTGTACAAACAAAACTGTACATTGGAATATTGACAAGACCATACTTGGTAATTTACTGTACATTGGAGGGGGTTGTGTTAGGACATTTACAGGGGCCAGTTTCGAATTGCAGTCTCCCGTAGGTGTTTTTTGAGAGTGTTTTTGAAAGTGGGTAGTGATTCACATTCCTTTACAGCTTTGGGTAGGGCGTTCCACATTGATGTGGCATAATTGCGAAACGTGTTTAGTCCCTTGTTTGAGCCGAATCTGGGTTTAACATGATTTGTGGAGCTCCCTCTGGTGTTGTGATCATGGTATTCACTGACCTTTGGGAAGTATTTTGACATGTACATGGGTACCTTGGTCGTGTAGTGTATCTTGTAGACCAGGCCCATTGCAAGTTGCTGTACTCTGTCGTCTACTCTAAGCCATCCTAAGTTGTCAAAGTGGGCAGGGGTGAGGTGGGTTCTAGGAATAAGGTCAAGCAGTAGTCTGACCAGTTTGTTTTGAGATGTTTGTAATTTTGTTTTTAGCGCCTTTGAGGTGCTTTGGTACCATGAGGTGCAAGCATAGTCGTAGTACCCTTGAATGAGTGCTCCTGCCAGAGTCTTCAGGGTATTCTTGTTTACCAGTGAGGAGATCCGGTACAAGAATCGAGTTTGTTGGTTGACTTTTTTTATTACATTGGATGCCATTTTGTCACAGGAAAGATTTGCCTCTAGGATGGAACCCAGGTAGGTAATATCTTCTTTCCTCGTGACAATATTGTCACCCACTGTAACTGAGAAGCCGTCGGTCTTGCTGAGTTTGTTATTTGAACCAAAGAGAATGGACTCTGTTTTGCCCATGTGTAATGATAGTTTGTTATCAGCGAGCCATATGCAGATTTTGCCTAGTTCTGAGCTGAGGGTTTTTTCAACCTGTAACTTGTTCTTGTCAGAGACCAGCAGGGCTGAGTCATCCGCAAACAGGAACAAGTTGCAGTCACAAGCTGACGACATGTCATTTGCATAAATTAGGAACAGTAGCGGACCTAGTATGCTTCCTTGTGGAACACCACAGCTTACTGTGAGGGGGGGGGATAGGGTACCGTTTACCTCCACCATCTGCTCTCTCCCCTCCAGGTAGGATTGCATCCAGCTCACTGATAGACTATCAAAACCAATTGCTTTTAGCTTGTCAATCAGAATGGTGTGATTGACAGTGTCGAAGGCCTTTTGTAGGTCCAGCATGACCATGCCGCAGTATTTGCCCGCGTCCACCTCTTGTTTGATGTGGTCGTTTAAATAGAGAAGGCATGCGTCAGTGGAATGGGATGTTCTGAAGCCAGATTGGAATTCGTAGATTAGATTTTTTTCCGCAAGGTATTTTTCGACCTGTTCGTATACAATTTTTTCCATGACTTTCGAGATGGAGGTAAGGATAGAAACAGGCCTGGGTCTAATTTACTGCCTTTTTTGTGCAGAGGGGTCACTCTCGCAATTTTGAAGTCCTTGGGGACGTGTCCCTGTTTTATGGAGAGGTTTATTATGTGTGTGATGACTGGGGTGATGGCGGCTGCTGAGTCTCTGAGGAATTTGGAGGGGATGTTGTCATGGCCAGTGGCCTTGTTAGGTTGGAGGGCGCTCAGTTTTTTGAGTACCTCATCTGTTGTTACCATTTCCAGTTTGAAGTCGTCTTTGTGGACCCCTAGGTTCTTGTAGTATGCTACTATGTGTTCTACCCCATAATGCCCTGAGTGGGAGGGTAGTTTGTTTACCAGTGTTGTGGCTATGTTTGTGAAGAAACTATTTAAGTAATTGGCTACATCCAGCTTTTCTGTGATGAGCGTGTTGTCCGTCTTTATGTTTATGTTTGAGAATCTGGTTTTAAGTTTTTTACTGCAGCCTAGTTGGTTATTGAGTAATTTCCAAAGTTCACAGGGTTGTTTTTGTTTTCCTCGGTTTTGTCATTGATGAATTTTTTTTTTGCTGTTCTGATCATGGAGTTTACATCATTTCTTAGTCTGTTTCTTTCCAGTTTGAGTTCAGTCACGTGGGCTTGGAGTTCACTGCTCGTGCTTATGGTAAGCTTTGACTGACTTTTACGAAACTCAGAGCATTTTTTGTCTCTGGTTTTCATAGCGGTCAGTATTTCAGCGTGCATCCACGGCTCCGCGAGATTTTTTACCCTGGTGGTTCTTAGGGGGGCCATGTTGTTTAGTATCGTTGAAAATTTGGTTTTGAAGCCAAGCCATGTTTCTTCAACCAGTGTACCATTGAGCTCATCTGACCAGTCCAGACCCTCCAGTTCAAGGTTAAAGGCCTCGCTAGAGTAGGTTTTGAGGTCTCTAGATGTGACCATTTTGTGACAGCCAGCCTTTTGTTTTAGCTTTTTGCGGGTACAGAATATCATATAATGATCACTTAACCCGCATGCTATAACCCCTTTATTGGCGATCTTGGACTTGTCAGAGGTCAGGATGAGGTCAATGGTAGTCTGAGTTGACTCACATACACGTGTGGGTTGCGTGATTAGCTGGCTGAGGCCGTGCAGATCACAAAACCTATTGTAGGATTTGAAGACAGGTGCATCTTTTTGTTGCATATCCGTGTTCCAATCCCCAATAAGAATAATTTCTGTATCCTCAGCTCCAGCTAAGCACGCATCCAACACATCATAAAAGCCATTTTGGTCTGGCGGTCTGTATATTGTGCCGACTAGAACAGATTTAGCCCTTTCAAATAGAATTTCTACAAAAACAGTTTCAATAGCCTCATGATCTAGGTCTGTACGGTTAATAAATTTGGTGTCTTTATGGATGTACATACAGACACCTCCTCCATGCCTGTTCCTGTCATTGCGGACTAAGGACTAAGTTTCTGTTCGTACATGTGATTGGAGGATAGTTTCTGTGCGTACATGTGATTGGAGGATAGTTTCTGTGTGTACATGTGATTGGAGGATAGTTTCTGTGCGTACATGTGATTGGAGGATAGTTTCTGTGAGTACATGTGATTTGGAGGATAGTTTCTGTGCGTACATGTGATTGGAGGATAGTTTCTGTGTGTACATGTGATTGGAGGATAGTTTCTGTGTGTACATGTGATTGGAGGATAGTTTCTGTGCGTACATGTGATTGGAGGATAGTTTCTGTGTGTACATGTGATTGGAGGATAGTTTCTGTGTGTACATGTGATTGGAGGATAGTTTCTGTGTGTACATGTGATTGGAGGATAGTTTCTGTGCGTACATGTGATTGGAGGATAGTTTCTGTGCGTACATGTGATTGGAGGATAGTTTCTGTGTGTACATGTGATTGGAGGATAGTTTCTGTGTGTACATGTGATTGGAGGATAGTTTCTGTGTGTACATGTGATTGGAGGATAGTTTCTGTGTGTACATGTGATTGGAGGATAGTTTCTGTGTGTACATGTGATTGGAGGATAGTTTCTGTGCGTACATGTGATTGGAGCAGAGGAGCAGCAGCTCTGTGCGAACAGCTAGGCTCCCGCTCACTTGAGAATAGACACTTCACTGCCCTTTGGAGTCATGTGTGTCCCCGGCCTGACGCCATGACCATACAGATATTTTTTAAAACGTATTTTCTCTGCAATCATGACCATGGAGAGCTCTCTGTAGCCTGCCATCAGATCAATGAACATTGATGTGTGCATCAGTGGCCCAATGCCACCTATGAGAGGTGGAGATAAGCGTTTCAGCAGACTTTCTGCACTGAGCAAATGGCTTTCAACCACATGTATCAATGAATCTATGGATTTTATTGACAATTTCAAGTTTTTCTGGGATCGCAGACACCTTTTTGCAGATGGAATCCACCTGAACAAGCAAGGTGCAAAACTGAGGCTCTGTGGAGAGGCTGGTGGAGAGGATATCAAAACTACCCAACTCTCAGCTGGCAGCACTGATAGCGAGGCACCTAGTGGTGGAATCATAACAACTGAAGAACACAACAATCTCCGGGAGGAGATTGCGACAGAGCGGTCCATCATTGACAATGGGGAGGAGGACAGTGAGGATGAAGCCCCACCATTCTCTCCATCCTTCTCCCCGTCCCCAATACGTCTCCTCGAATTCACCAACGACATGAATGACTTGATAAGCGCCGGAATTAAACTCACCCCCCCTTATCAAACGCAAGGCCCCGCAGCCACCAACCCTGCCCCAGAAAGCGATATGCCCCCCACCCATCCCTCCTCCACAGCGTAGTCAAAATCACACTCTGGTGGCCTCCCAGCTGACAAGCCCAGCTCCAAATGGTTTAGAAAATACATTTGATTACTGATATCAACAGGGTCCTATGTGCCTAGCAACAAACATGTATGGACCCCACGCGCCGGGAGATCAAAGGGAGGGTGTCTGTATCGTCAGGCCCACAGGCTCCCCTTTGAACCCGCCTGTCATCAGTGATTCTCCGTCTGTCACCAATATCCTAGACCCGCTTTGCAAATCCAAGGGCCTTCCTTTTCTACACATAAATACTCGAAGTCTTCTCCCCAAGCTTCATGAACTCCGGATTATCTCCAGTCAGAGTAAAGTATCTATAATCTGCTGCAGTGAAACCTGGCTGGATGACTCAATAACAGACTCCGAAATTGAAATAGAAAATTGTATTGTTGTTAGGAAAGATAGGAACCGCAAAGGCGGTGGTGTCTGTGTTTATGTTAAGGCAGATTTGGTTTTTAATGTAAGAACGGACCTAAATAATGAGTTGATTGAGGCGGTGTGTTTGGATATTACTCTTCCTAGGAGTAAGCCTATTTTATTGGGAGCGTGTTATCGTCCACCCAACCAAAACCCTTTGTATGAGCTACTAGAAGAGGTATGTTCAAACGGTGAAGGTTTTGCTAAGGCAGAAGTTATCATTCTAGGAGATCTGAACACGGACATTATCAAGAAAGACACTGCAATCTTTAAAGCCTTTGTTAATTTCTGCAGAATGTTTGATCTTCTTCAGATAATAAGAGATCCCACGAGAGTCACAACCCAAACTATTATAGACCTTATTCTGGTGTCCGACAGGAGTAGGATTATCAACAGTGGCGTGGTTGATTATAGCCTCAGTGACCACTCTATGATTGTTTTTAATTGCCATAACTCATCGAGAATATGACTAAAGTAGATTGGTCTAATGTTCTGAATTGTGTTGATGTCGACAAGGCATGGGTCAACTTCAAATCAGTTTTTTTTTTAAATAGTAGATAGTTTGGCCCCATTTAAGATAGTTAGAATCAAACAACGTACAGAGCCATGGATAACTGATGAGATTTTAAAGTTGATTAAGTTAAGGAATTTAAGTTTTATTCATTTTAAGAAAACTAGGGATGAGACAACTTTTAATGAGTTTAAAAAAAATAGAAATGAAGTGAACAGGACAATAAAACTTGCTAAGAAATCCTTTATGTGTGAAAAGCTATTAGAACATAAAAATGATTCACGCAAGCTGTGGAAATCCCTGAAAGAGTTGGGTTACAGCAAAAAGAAATCAACAAAACCCAGCAGCTTTAGCCTAGATATAAAGGGTTCTACCATATCTGATAAGGTGGAAGTGGCAGAATGCTTAAATGACTATTTTACTTCTGTGGCAAGCAATCTGGTTAAGGATCTCCCTTGCCACTCTGGCACATATGGTGCATCACATGTTCAGAGTTTTTATCATCAACAAGGGCTTCAGGCCAACTCCTTTAATTTTTGCAGGGTAATGGAGAGTACTGTTCTCAAGAGGCTAAATTAATTAAAAGACAACAAAGCCACAGGTCTCGATAATATACCGGCCAGGTTCTTAAGGGATGCAGCTGAGTGTATTTCACCCGTGGTAACTCATATCATTAATCTCTCCATAGAACAGGGCAAGGTACCTTCTGATTTTAAAAGTGCTAGAGTCATCCCCCTCCATAAGAAGGGAAAAACATCTGAAAAGGGTAACTACAGACCAATTTCACTTTTAAGTTTTCTATCCAAGGTCATGGAAAAGATTATTCACGAGCAGATTAATGCATTTTTAACAGGTCACAATATTTTATTTGAACTTCAGTCAGGTTTTAGACTATCCCACTCTACGGAAACATGCCTCCTCTATTTAACGGACAAGCATCAGAAAAGAGGTTGACACGGGCCACTTTTGTGGAATGGTCTTGCTCGACCTCCAAAAGGCCTTTGATACGGTCGACCATGGCATCCTGCTAATGAAATTTAAGGCCATAGGCTTCAGCAGGTTGTCAATTGAATGGGTAAACTCCTACCTTTCGGGAAGGACCCAAATGGTCAATATAAATGGTACCTTTTCCTCCCCCAAGAATGTTAGCTGTGGGGTGCCTCAAGGGAGTGTGCTAGGGTCACTATTTCCTTTATTATATATTAATGACATGAAATCTGCCTGTATGTCTGACCTGTTTTTATACGCCGATGATTCCGCCATTCTTGTGTCTCACAAAGACCTAGGAGAGGTAGAGAAGACCTTAAGTAAGGAGCTTCAGAGTGTGGGAACATGGCTGGCCGACAATAAGCTGTCTCTCCACCTGGGTAAAACTGAGGCCATACTTTTTGAATCCAAAATAAAGCTGGGGGCTGAAGATCCAGGCAGGAGAGTCGGTCATTGCTGGTAATGATTCAGTAATATATTTAGGATGCACCTTGGACGAATGTCTCACAGGGGAGGCTATGGCCTTGAAAGCCCTGCCTAGGATAAGCCAAAGGACCAAATTCCTAGCACGTAAGTCAGATATGTTGGATAGAAAAACACTTAGGATGTTGTCAGGTGCCCTGATACAGAGTCATTTTGACTACGCTGCCTCCTTCTGGTACAGTAGTGCACCCCAGAAAATTAAAAATAAATTTCAGACTGCCCAAAACAAATGTATTAGAGTAGTGTTAAAGCTTCCTACCCGCACTCACCTGGATGTAGCCATATTTAATCAACTTAATTGGCTCCCAGTGGAAAAACGGGTTATTCAAATCAAGTTGGGCCTTACCCATAAAATAATGTATAATAGGGTCCCCTCATATCTCTCAAATTATTTTATGTGCTTTAGGGACACCCACTCCTATGCAACGAGGGGCAGTTTAACTGATATCAAACTGTGCATTTTTAGTAGCTCAATGGGGAAAAATACCTTTCGGTACTCTGCAGCCTATGAGTGGAACAAACTGCCAGTGTCCATAAAAATGATTGTCTCAGAAGGAATTTTTTAAAAAGAGATGAAGAAATGGCTTAGGATGATGATATATGGGGGTGTGCTGTAGACTTTGTGTTTGTTTGTGTTATTGCATTTATTTTGTATTGTATTTATATGTCTTATTTGTTTCATGGTGGATACTAGTCATCTTGTCCATTGTCCATTGTGAGGACCACAATGGAAATAAACCGTAAGGTTTTATTGTGTTTTAATCCTCGACGATTTTAGATTATATGTGATGGCTGTACATGTGTGTACCGGTATTGTATGTAATTTTGATTGTCAAATAAATTCAATCAATCAATCAATCAATGACCATGGAGAGCTCTCTGTAGCCTGCCATCAGATCCATGCATGTGAGCGTTTCTGTGTTGTTTTGTGGACTGTGGTGTTCTCCATTAGGCCTGTAGGCGGAGCTCTAACATGGACGGAGACATTTTCTTTTAGAAAATGGAGGGGCGAATATTTTTTTTTTTAATATCTGTGTACATGTGGACATGGTAGCGCATGAAGTTATAATTGATGATTGATAATGAATAATAGTATATCTTGCTTGATTATGAATAATAGTAAATGGTTATTCTTTCATACATGTCAATAAGGTTTTCCTTCAATCCAACAGAACACTTTCAACTCATCACTGTAGGCTTTGTTAGGGGTGATGTAGGCCATGATGTCATCCTCGCCTGTCACCTCTCTCCTGAGACCAGTACGGTTACCATGACAATCAGGTGGTTTAAGGAGACGGAGTGCATTTTTCTGTATCAGAATGGCCATGTGATAAAGGGGAGGGGCTACGAGGATAGACTGAGTCTGACCAATCAGCAGCTGGAGAAAGGCAACGTGTCTCTGACGCTGAGAGGGTACCGAGAGCTTGATGATGATGGAGTTTACATCTGTCAGGTCATCCATGGAGATCGGCAGGAGGAGACTGTTGTGGGGTTAAGCTATGGTAAGTATTCCACTGCTACAGTCCATGATTATCAACCTTGACATGGACAATGATATGATTAATGTAAGATTCTGGTGTTATCAGCCTCCACCGTTGTCATCTCTGCGTTGAGTTTTGTTCATTCCATGAGGCAATCGTCTCCGTGGTTGAATTCCATCATCCCACCGTCTGAAACACACCATCTCTCCCGGTGCATTGATGAACAAGCGTACACTGAATTTGTCATTTTATATCAAAAGGACGTTTATTTACAACAACAACGGAGGTTTCTAACGGAATGAAAAACCAAATTGAAAGTCTTAAAAGGTCTTAAAAAGAAAACTGTCTAGTTCTCTCTCTCTCTGTCTGTCTGTCTGTCTGTTCACTGGTTCTCTCCTCGGGGGTGAACTCGTCTGTCTGTCAGTCTGTTCACTGGTTCTCTCCTCGGGGGTGAACTCGTCTGTCTGTCAGTCTGTTCACTGGTTCTCTCCTCGGGGGTGAACTCGTCTGTCAGTCTGTTCACTGGTTCTCTCCTCGGGGGTGAACTCGTCTGTCTGTCAGTCTGTTCACTGGTTCTCTCCTCTGGGGTGAACTCGTCTGTCAGTCTGTTCACTGGTTCTCTCCTCGGGGGTGAACTCGTCTGTCAGTCTGTTCACTGGTTCTCTCCTCGGGGGTGAACTCGTCTGTCAGTCTGTTCACTGGTTCTCTCCTCTGGGGTGAACTCGTCTGTCTGTCAGTCTGTTCACTGGTTCTCTCCTCGGGGGTGAACTCGTCTGTCTGTCTGTCTGTTCACTGGTTCTCTTCTCGGGGGTGAACTCGTCTGTCTGTCAGTCTGTTCACTGGTTCTCTCCTCGGGGGTGAACTCGTCTGTCTGTCAGTCTGTTCACTGGTTCTCTCCTCGGGGGTGAACTCGTCTGTCTGTCAGTCTGTTCACTGGTTCTCTCCTCGGGGGTGAACTCGTCTGTCTGTCAGTCTGTTCACTGGTTCTCTCCTCGGGGGTGAACTCGTCTGTCAGTCTGTTCACTGGTTCTCTCCTCGGGGGTGAACTCGTCTGTCAGTCTGTTCACTGGTTCTCTCCTCGGGGGTGAACTCGTCTGTCAGTCTGTTCACTGGTTCTCTCCTCGGGGATGAACTCGTCTGTCTGTCTGTTCACTGGTTCTCTCCTCGGGGGTGAACTCGTCTGTCTGTCTGTCTGTTCACTGGTTCTCTCCTCGGGGGTGAACTCGTCTGTCTGTCTGTTCACTGGTTCTCTCCTCGGGGGTGAACTCGTCTGTCTGTCTGTCTGTTCACTGGTTCTCTCCTCGGGGGTGAACTCGTCTGTCAGTCTGTTCACTGGTTCTCTCCTCGGGGGTGAACTCGTCTGTCAGTCTGTTCACTGGTTCTCTCCTCGGGGGTGAACTCGTCTGTCTGTCAGTCTGTTCACTGGTTCTCTCCTCGGGGGTGAACTCGTCTGTCAGTCTGTTCACTGGTTCTCTCCTCGGGGGTGAACTCGTCTGTCTGTCTGTTCACTGGTTCTCTCCTCGGGGGTGAACTCGTCTGTCTGTCTGTCTGTTCACTGGTTCTCTCCTCGGGGGTGAACTCATCTGTCTGTCTGTTCACTGGTTCTCTCCTCGGG
Organism: Notolepis coatsorum; assembly: GCF_963971535.1. NCBI lineage: Eukaryota > Metazoa > Chordata > Actinopteri > Aulopiformes > Paralepididae > Notolepis > Notolepis coatsorum. The sequence continues at coordinate 601,291 of NW_028172863.1, read as the reverse complement.
GGTGAACTCGTCTGTCTGTCTGTTCACTGGTTCTCTCCTCGGGGGTGAACTCGTCTGTCTGTCAGTCTGCTTGCTGGTTCTCTCCTCGGGGTGAACTCGTCTGTCTGTCAGTCTGTTCACTGGTTCTCTCCTCGGGGTGAACTCGTCTGTCTGTCAGTCTGTTCACTGGTTCTCTCCTCGGGGGTGAACTCGTCTGTCTGTCAGTCTGTTCACTGGTTCTCTCCTCGGGGGTGAACTCGTCTGTCTGTCAGTCTGTTCACTGGTTCTCTCCTCGGGGGTGAACTCGTCTGTCTGTCTGTTCACTGGTTCTCTCCTCGGGGGTGAACTCGTCTGTCTGTCAGTCTGTTCACTGGTTCTCTCCTCGGGGGTGAACTCGTCTGTCAGTCTGTTCACTGGTTCTCTCCTCGGGGGTGAACTCGTCTGTCTGTCTGTCTGTTCACTGGTTCTCTCCTCGGGGGTGAACTCGTCTGTCTGTCTGGTCACTGGTTCTCTCCTCGGGGGTGAACTCGTCTGTCTGTCTGTTCACTGGTTCTCTCCTCGGGGGTGAACTCGTCTGTCTGTCAGTCTGCTTGCTGGTTCTCTCCTCGGGGTGAACTCGTCTGTCTGTCAGTCTGTTCACTGGTTCTCTCCTCGGGGTGAACTCGTCTGTCTGTCAGTCTGTTCACTGGTTCTCTCCTCGGGGGTGAACTCGTCTGTCTGTCAGTCTGTTCACTGGTTCTCTCCTCGGGGGTGAACTCGTCTGTCTGTCAGTCTGTTCACTGGTTCTCTCCTCGGGGGTGAACTCGTCTGTCTGTCTGTTCACTGGTTCTCTCCTCGGGGGTGAACTCGTCTGTCTGTCAGTCTGTTCACTGGTTCTCTCCTCGGGGGTGAACTCGTCTGTCAGTCTGTTCACTGGTTCTCTCCTCGGGGGTGAACTCGTCTGTCTGTCTGTCTGTTCACTGGTTCTCTCCTCGGGGGTGAACTCGTCTGTCTGTCTGTTCACTGGTTCTCTCCTCGGGGGTGAACTCGTCTGTCTGTCAGTCTGTTCACTGGTTCTCTCCTCGGGGGTGAACTCGTCTGTCTGTCTGTCTGTTCACTGGTTCTCTCCTCGGGGGTGAACTCGTCTGTCTGTCTGTTCACTGGTTCTCTCCTCGGGGGTGAACTCGTCTGTCTGTCAGTCTGTTCACTGGTTCTCTCCTCGGGGGTGAACTCGTCTGTCAGTCTGCTTGCTGGTTCAGAGAAACAACTGGCAGAAAAAGCTAAATCCTTTTCTGTAACTTGTTATCGCCACAGAACGTGGCCTTGACGCCCGTCTAACTCGCCTCATCGCCTAGCAACCCCCTCCTTGGAGCCTAATTATCCTGTTTATAATCACAACGAAAGCCAACCATATCCTTCATTAATTAAGCAATAGCTCACGACAGGCCGTGGTATATTGTGATTTTATCCAGAGGGCCGACAACCCCATTTAGCTGTGATATAATCACATGACGGCTATTGTTTTTATAAAATTGGCACAAAGTATGGCAATATGAAAGTTATGAACACGTTCCAATTTTAAAAGTTGTATTGCGGGACGGCTGGGTAGAAGCACTCGCCTACCACTGCTGAGACCCAGGGTTCAAATCCTGGTGTCCGCAGTACCTCCGGCGTGGTCAGTCGTCCCTACAAACACAATGGGCAGTGTTTGCGGGTGGGAAGCCGGTGAGGGTATGAGTCCTGGTTGTTGCAATAGTGACTTCTGGTCGGTCAGGGTGTGCCCGTTCAGCAGGGATGGGCTCTGGGGGAGATGGCATGCGCATTGTGAGGTGAAAAGAAGCAGCTAGCAACTCCACATCTATCCCCAGACCAACAGTAATGACCAGGAAAGGGGGTGAAGTCGCCTACTAAGCTCTATGGGAGGTGTAGTCTGACGTCACTGGTTGTTCCACACGTATAGGGATTTATCATTGGGGAAATGGATTATCGGCTATTGTAACAATTCTGCCGCATGAACATTGGCAAGCTTTCCATTTTTGCACAAAATGAGTTCCCTTCTACCACTAACATTATTGTTTAAGCATTTTTGGTTGAAATAAATGTAGTTATAAGGTTTTTAATTTGTCGTAAAAAAAGAACTACATTTACCAGTAGGCAGCCTGTTGTTAAGTAGGCAGCTGTCGCCTACCTCACGTCACGGCAAGCTGATACATAGCTAGCTAGCTAACGTTAACGTTACCCCGCTAAACGTACTAGACGTTAGCATTATGTCTACTGTCGTGAACCATTTTAAATCGGGGCATGTAGAGGAGTTTCGGGAATGAGTAAAATGTGCAGGTCCTCTTCTCAGACCTGTGGGGCAAAGCACTGCACAGGCAGGCGGCTACGCTGTGTTGGCGTCAGTCAGCAGCCCCAAATAGCAGTGTCGTTTCCCAGCGAACGAAAACATAAACGTTGTTATTTTGCTACCTTTACGATTAATTGCGAATATTTTCACATTGAGCTATAGATTGTGGATAAATACGCACAGAAAGGTACACCATGCCAACGTTAATGCTTTATTTATCTAAAACGGTCGATGGGGAAATACATTAAGTGGAACAGAGGGTGGAACAGGAAAAAACGAAAATTACGTAACCACTACACCTCCCTATAGGAGTATTGTTACACCACGGCTATGAACCAATTGGATTGCTTGATTTTAGCTACCCGTTTTATAATGCCATGTATGTTCCTTTACATATACACTATGTTTTATATATATGTAGGCATTATTTACATACTATGAATCGTCATTATGTTAGACATGATTACTACCATATAAACTAGTTTAATCCATCTGTTAATTAAACCACTCACATTATTATAATAATAAACTAGTTTAATCTCTCTGTCAAATAAACCACTCTTACATTGATATTATAATAATAAACTACTTTAGTTCAATCTCTTGAATCTCTTGAATCTCTCTTCAATCTCTTCTTTTTTATTTTCATTTTAGGTAGTTGTACCTTAAGAGAATTGTAGACTGGCATCTGTAAATGCAGATATAAGTACTTTATTCTTATTTTATTATCATTATTATTATTATCATTATTTTCTTTCCAATGAAATGAAAATCAGAAAATAAGTGGTATATGATGGAAAATATGAAAGTCAATGCTTGAAGGAAAATGGACTTTTATTCTATTTATTTACTGTTCTGTAAAAGTCTTGTTGAATGTAATGTTTTATGTTCTGTATCGTTAGTGGCTTAGCTTGGCATCGCTACTGCACTATCTCGCGTACGTGCACGCGTACTGAATAAACCACAAATGTACCTCTAATACCAGTATTAGTCTGACCACACCCCTCATCAGCTTACCTTCATAAGCAGGTGTGTGGTCACCTGCTCTCCTCCTTCTCGCTTTCACCACAAGGAAGAGGTGCCTCGGTAGATCCCCACACTTGACACCATGATGGAAGAAATTGGATTAGGAACAGCTTGGGAAACAAGGATACGTTGACATCATATCTTTATTTTCTCTCTCACTATTTTCGAGAAAATACGGCGATATTGTCTTCGTACTGGAGTGTCTAGAAGATGATGATCATTCTACAAACCCTCCACCGGTTTTCGTATTGGGAGCACGCCGCTGCATGCTTCTCAACTGCAGTTCCTTGCTGTGTTTGTTGGGGTGAAACCTGTCAGGCCACAGCTGAACTGTCGGACATGCCGCTGTTGTGAGGAGCGGTGCGTTCCAGGTTGGGTGAGTAGTGTTTGCTGGCGGGCTCCACTTGTCTGTTAGTGCTATGGGGGCTACTTGACAAAGTTTATGGAAACCGGCCCCAGGCTAGGGTCCTTTGTTTAGCCGTCTAGGCGACAGAAGGCCTTGGTCTGGCGACCATTATAGTTTTAACTAGTGGGCCGCGACCATTGACACTGGTGATCCCTGTGTGTTCTGGACGAGTGGTTTCTCTCTGTCACCGTGTTAAGACCCCATCTTTCATATCCAAATGAGAGTATTCCTTCACGAGGGGATATGTGCATGTAATGTGCGATAGCGGCAGATTCATGTTCAAAGTCAGCTATACAGGCCAGTTGGTACTGTGCTGATTCCACCGGACGTGTTAATGTCACCGTTGTGAAGCGGTGTTGACGTCTTGTTTTCTCTTTTCTCTTAAAAAGTGAGGAGGGTTCAGAACGGCGGCCTGTCTGGGTGAGTGTTATGTCATTGTTTACATGTTCATAGCTTACGGTTAGCCGGTCGGTGGCCTGGCGCGGGGTAGCTTGGCTTCTCGCGCGCCGCCGGGAGCTCGCTCCTGATCGCGTGCGTCGTAGATCGGCGTCTCGCGAGCGGAAGCAATAGCACCCGAACGGTTGGAGCAGCCGTTAGCTTGATGCTATTCTGTTGAACGTGCTTTGATTTTAACATGTTTTACACTCTTGACCACGACGTCATCCTTGACAGGGGATGTTCGTCGACCCTGCCTGAGCCTAGACGGGGATTGCGTCAACAAAGAGGACTGTAGCGACTGGTGGAGCGGCGACGCTGCCCGGATCGAACAACACGGGACGGCTGTGTTCTACGGTGGCTTGTGACTGCACTTCGCTGATCTGCGTTCCGGGCAGGTACGGGGTTGGCCAGACCTCATAACACGTCTTCTGGTTTTACCTTGCTAAATGTATTGTGAATAACGGTGTTTTTTCCCAAAACGTGTGTTGTTGCAATGCATTTGAGATACGTTGCGGGTTGTGTGTGAGCTGTTTTTGTCACTGGCAGTTAGCTTCTCCGTGCAGGTCGTGATGTATTGATCTGGTTGTTGTGTGAGAAACATCATGGTGTTTATGTGTACCGTGTACTCACTACTAAGGCAACTAACCTATGAAGCTATGCTTGGTGACGAGTGAGTAAAAGAATGTTCTTTCTCAGACTGTAATGACAATGAACAGTGAGTTCACACATTAACAGGTTTTCCTGTTTTAACTGGCCGTATTGAGGGTAAAATAGGAGGATTGTGTTTCCCCCCCCGGTTCCCTGGGGACTTTATCACCTCCTATCAGACATGTTGTGCATTAATTGTGTCTTTTGTGTGGTAGGGATACGATGTAACTCTCAGCTTGATTGCTGAGGTTGTGCTAAATCTGCTGGAGAAACTTATTTCCTAAAGGGAAATTGGTTTGGTTGCTGTCATGTGTGCTTAGCAAGGCCTGTGGTCGATACTAATCAAGAATGATGTATTCTCTCATTGTGAAAAAAACGGCGTTCCTCTGTTGAGTGTTTTTGCCATTTTTTGTAGGTGATGATGGGTTGTGTGTGTCATGTGACCTACAACTGGGTTGTACTGGCCACAGAAGCACATGTGTATGTTGGACCGGGGTTCTTAGAGCCCTCTCTATTCTGTGTTTTTCCTTAGTAAAAATCAGATAGCAGGTTAGCTCGTGCGCTGTGTGGAGCTGTGAAACGCTTCATAGAGCTGACTATGACTGTGTCATATTCTCTTTTTGTCGTTACGTCGTATCATGGGTGTGGGGTCGTAAAGGGGTGAACTGGTAACCTTTCCTCTCCCCATTGTTCTGTCGGTCAGGGGTACACCCCCTGTCCTTCAAGGTTCCCGTCACGTGGCGGTTCGGCACGTTACGGGGGGGGGGGGGGGGGGGGGGAGGGAGTTCCTGGTCCCACGGCCTGGTATATTGGGCGTGTGCACCGCAGGAATTCCCCCGCCATAGAGTACGTCACCGTGCGCGTCTCTGTTGGTAGGACTTCCGTGTGCTGTTCAGGTCCATGTGATGGATCTGTTTTCAGGGGGGGTGGTCAGGGCTCCTCCTCACCAAGCGCCTACTCAGGCCTTCTGTGAGTTCGGACTCCTTCTTCCATGTGAGGAAGCCTCCATCAGAGTACAGAGCCTTCCTCCTCAGATTGTCAAAGTGAGTGGACCCTCTAGAAGGGTCCTTTTCTATTGTATGTATATTCGATTCAATTCGTTTATTGAGTGTGTATGGGTTCGGTGCCTCTTCCCCGGAGGCCCTAAAACCAGTTTTTTACATGGCTCAAGGTGCAATATATTCTTTTCAATCTGTACAGCTCGCGTGGGAAGTCTCTCTGGGGATCCCCGTCTCTTTCCTATGGGAGGGTGGTGGGATGTAAAAATGTGAACATTTTTTACCCCGGCTGTGTAGACTGGGATACATACTGTTGATGCTTCCTTCTTTCTATTCCAGAAGTGTTGGAGTTAGGGAGTGTCACACCCCTCTTGTCGTTCCCCTGGGCGCCTTGGGGATTCAATGACAGGTCTAAATAGCCTGTTCATTGATGGGGGTGTGTCCCGACGCACGTATAGTGCTAGCTCGCTGTAAACAGGCGATTGACTGGCACGCCTTAGTTGCTTGTGGTTGAAACAGCGTTTTTATAAAGCAACTGAGATGGGGGTTTTTCCTCTTCCGGCGACCACATCCCATGACCTGGGTGGGTTGTCGACGGATTCTCGTTCATGTCTGGGGGATGATGACGGGATGGATCTGAACATATGTAGTGGGGTCTCACGCCCTTGGGGTGGGCCACCAGGCGCGGTTCGTCCCGACGTCTGGGTGGCGCCTTCTTTTCATGTTAAGATCAACACGCATATCTGCCCTTCTCCTGGAGTAGGCATGTCGGCGTGGTTAGGGCACGGGACTGGTTCTGGTCACGCTGGTCCAGATCAGTTGAACCCGTTGTCCGCCGGGGATGCAGATCTGCTGTTCTGGTACCCTGAGGGACTTGGGCTTTTTTCAGGGGGAAAAATGCCAGGTCGGTCTGGGTGTCACAGGGTTAAGCGCTATGGAGACCCTGGTTGGGTATGTTTTTACTCAGCACTGTCGTCATGGCTTACAGCCATGCCATTCTGTACGCGCTCGATCTCGTCGGATCTCGGCCGCTACACAGGTTGGTCCTGGTTAGTACTTGGTTGGGAGACCGCCGGGGAATACCAGGTACGGTGTGCTTAGGGGCTGGTTCTCCATTATTTTTCGCTCCTCTCTCACGCATGGCGAAGAGGGGCCTGTGGGGGTGGTTTTTTGACCTCCTCTGGTGACCCTGTGCTTCCCGTACCGCCAGGCCCGGTCCGAAGTGATGTTTGCGACCCGTAGGCCTGGGTTAACCCTTTTTGGAAACTGAAACACTTGTACTGCGGTATAGCCGGTGTATACCCGCAGGTGTGTTTTGGAGTTTTTTCTTGAGGGGTTATAGGAACAACCACCGCATTGGGTAACACCGAGGTGGTTGATTCCCTGGTGTGTTGGAGCAGTGTCAACTCCCGGGTTCACCGTTTGAGGGTGCCCCTGCACGTTCATGACGTCTGCCAATCGTGTCAGCCTTCTCTGCCTCGACCCCTCTGGGTGGGGGTTGTTAAATGGAGGCTTGGTCATGCAACACCGCCAGCTTACGCTCCTTCCGCCGGGGCGGCTGTGTTCAGCTGTCCCCTCTGGCGCCTGTCTCGTCCGCAGTCTCCAGGCTAGGGTTAACAGCCTGTTGCCTGGTTTTTCCCCGGTGCGCTGCCTGCTTCCGTTGGTTAACCTTTTTTGTGTGCTTACGGCCATGCTGACTGCCTATTCTGCAGGGTCAGTGTGCCAGGCGGTGTACTATTGGGGGGACGGGGCCCGCTCGGCTTACGGCCATACCGACCTGAACACGCCCGGTCTCGTCCGATCTCGGAAGCTGGGCAGGTTCTGGCCTGGTTGGTTCCGCCTGGGAATACCAGGTGCAGTAACTGAGGGGCCTTTGTCCGAATACGCTGGCGATGTGGGGGGCGGGGCACTACGTGCCCACCTGGTGGGGTCTTGATGCTGGCATCATGGACTTCTCCGGGCCCCCATTCCAGGGAGTCCAGTCCTTTTGGTGGGTCTGGGTCTTCCTTCGTGCTCCGCTGCTACGGCCTTGCCACGGGGTTGGGTTTGCCCTTGACCCCGTGATTCTGGGGGCAGTAACGAGGTTGTTCCTCCGTTCGTTCCCGGGTGGCATGCGGGTTGTGCGTGTGTGTAGTCGTGGGGTCAAGCCACGGTCTGCTCACCCTGTGCGTTGAGTTGCTTGAGTGCCTCTTCGCACGGTCGGGTCCGTCGCCCTCCCGTGACGTCCCTAATAGGGGGGCTACCCTCCATTAGGGGGGGTCGGGGGGGCTCGGCCCTCCCTGTTCTGATGGTTTTGGGGGGCTGTCAGCGGGGTGTATTTGTCAGCCAAGTGGCTCCGCTTGGCCTCCCTTGTGCAGTAGCGATGCCAAGCTAAGCCACTAACGATACAGAACGTTAGGTTATGACTATAACCAAGTTCTGTTAGTTAGGGGCGATGCTTGGCATCGGACGCCGCTGCAGCCCTTGTCCTCACCTTGTGGTGAAAGCTTGGGAAGGAGGAGAGCAGGTGACCACACACCTGCTTATGAAGGTAAGCTGATGAGGGGTGTGGTCAGACTAATACTGGTATTAGAGGTACATTTGTGGTTTATTCAGTACGCGTGCACGTACGCGAGATAGTGCAGTAGCGATGCCAAGCATCGCCCCTAACTAACAGAACTTGGTTATAGTCATAACCTAACGTTTTGTGTGGACCCCAGGAAGACTAGTTGTTGTCATGCAACAGCTAATGGGGATCCTAATAAACTCAATAAACTCAATCTCTCTGTCAAATAAACTACTCTTACATTGATATTATAATAATAAACTACTTTAGTTCAATCTCTCTGTCAAATAAACCACTAGCACACTGGTATTATCCTAGTATTTTGTTCTATGAGGAACAAATTCATTTACTTTTTCATAACTTTTTGTTTATTTTCTTTTTCTTTTACAGGGGGTGTTTTGGGTGAGTCTGGATCTCTTTCAAATTTACTAACTTATTAAAATAACAAAAGTCAAACTTAAAGCAATAATATGTAACATTTCCACATTCAAATGTCTAAAAACTACTAGACGTATATACTGGACATGTATTTTGTTGAATTGCGTACATTATCCCAAATGTTTCCAACAATCCATGAGTTCAAAGCAAGAACACAAAGCTTTTTTTTCTTTTTTTTTTTAAATGTAGGCCTACTTATATAAAAAAAAATATATACTTATCGGCACCGTACCTTGTGGTCCCCTAAACTACCATATCTATGAAGATTGACTAATCCCTAACTAACAAACTAGGTTAGATCACCCAAATCAGTATTTTTATATGACTATATGGCACTAATGACGCTAGCATTTTCCATTCACTTACATTAAACGGTTAGCATTAGCTTTGCTGGGCTAATACTTTTGAGCTCTATCAACTCTGTGATTAGTACAGAGATTAGAGTCAGGCAAATTTTTATTCTCAATCTAGCTAAAAACAAAGAAAAGTGCTTTTTAACAATGAAGACAACTTCCATGATCCCACACTCCTTCATAACGTCATCAAACGGCATCTTTTGTTATTGTTTTGAGTGAGAGACCCCTAGTGGCACATAGTACGTTTAAGTGATCTTATGTATCTTATAACATAGTGTTTGTACATTCAAGACTAAAAGCTGACTAAAACTATACTGACTGACTATTTTGTTCTATGAGCCACACATTCTTTTCATACCTGTGATTTTGTTTATTTTCACAGGGTTACGACAGGGTGAGTCTATTGATATCTGTTTTTCCTCTTAACCTCCCAATATGTTTAAAATGTACAAAGTTATGGGCGGCTGGGTGGCGCAGCGGACATTGCGCTCGTCACCAACGCAAGAGACACCGGATTCGACTCCGGCTGTCGGCGTTGCCTCCGGCTTGGGCCGGCCGTCATACTAACTCAATTGGCAGAGTTAGCGGGTGGAAGTCGATGGGTGGTAATCTGGACGTTGTGGACAGCGACTCCTACAGGTCGGTTGGGGCGCCTGCACAGCAGAGACAGGAAAATGGCGGGGGGTAGTGTGAGCCTCCCACACGTTACACCTCACCAAAATGAGAGTCCGCGCTGGCAGGTGAAAAGATGTGACAGGCTGCCTCCACATGTATCGGAGGGGACATGTGATGCAAGGCTTCTATCCTCCCTACAACCGGCCAGTGGGGGGCATATGTGAGCAATGTTCAAGACAGGGGAGGGGAGAATTGGCACGGCTAAATTGGGATGGGAGAAAAATAGAAAAAGAGGAGAAAAAGTGGATAAAAAAAAAGTACAAAGTTATTAAAGGTAATATTGTAGTCCTTTTCAACAAGTTAAATAGGTCTTTGAGGTGTAAAAAAAAAACTCCGTTTCAGTCCTGTTCCCAACAGGCTGTTTGTGTCTGTAAGGAATTAGCCACTTCTTTGTATGACATCATTGAGGTAGGAGCTGGAACACATAACGGTTCCATAGCCGGACGTGTTATAGTCATACAGGTCCAAGGTTTATAAAAAACCCACAGAAAATGTGTGTTTTACAGATGTTTTTGTAATCCTTGTATCGGTAAAAATGCGTCCAAAATGGCGGACCGCTCATTCATTTGGACGGCGAATGACGGAGAATGAGAAATTCTCCAAACAAACGACTTCTTCGTCGTCTTCTTCTCTCAGTTTACTGTAGAAAGCCCTCATGTAATACCGCTGGCTCCACAATTTCATTGGCTACAAAAGGTGGTCAATCAATTTCGCCATCAGAGGTTACTGGTTGGTTCAGGACCCGGCCAAACCGGACGTGGTCACTCGGCCAAACGGCTTGACCAACGACGCGGATGTTTAGTCTTGTAACTCGAGACTCGAAAACACAGCCTGAAGCCGACCGACTAGGGCAAAGTGCTGCGGGCCGTCGGGGGGATAAAAGGTTAAATAAAAATATAAAAAATAATAAAGAGGATTAACTGTTCATCAGGCCTGTGGGTAGAAACTGTTCTTGTGCCAGTAAAACAAACACTGATTATTTCCTTGTATGAATGAATAACATTCATTTTATAACTGAGATTTTTGTTTTGTCTTTTACAGTGTTTACAAAAGGTGAGTTTATATATAGAGCTCTTTTTGTTTTCTTAAACTCTATATGTATCAAATGTATATATATATATATATATATATATATATATATATATATATATATATATATATATATATATATATATATATATAGCTCTATAGTAACTTATACAGTACATTTCTTCAGACCTCTGTTGGCAGAGGTACAGTATGAGGTATGGCCCACAATAACAACCCCTCCCCTATCCACACTCAACTCCAACCTACACATCAGACCAAAACAACAGAGTTAGACAGTACAGCACAGTATCTAACCTAACCCCTCCCCTATCCACACTCAACTCCAACCTACACATCAGACCAAAACAACAGAGTTAGACAGTACAGCACAGTATCTAACCTAACCCTATCCACACTCAACTCCAACCTACACATCAGACCAAAACAACAGAGTTAGACAGTACAGCACAGTACAGCACAGTATCTAGAGGTTACTGCTTGGTGGCATTAAAGATTCTAACTATCTGTAAAATGGATAATCAAATGTATGAAATATAAAACTCATCTAGCTATCTGGCTAAGCTGAGGAAAGGGATTGGGGAACTGTGACTAATCTTGATTTGATTTGAAATGTTTTGGTAAATATTTTAATGTAATGATCAGATCCAAATGATTTTCAACAAATTAAATGTTACCATTCTTTGGAGGCAGTGGGTTTGGATATTGATATTGTGTCTCTAAACTTGTATATGATCTCTGTGGATTACATGACTTTATTATATGTACATAAACTGTTAATGTGATGAAGTATTAAAACATAGAACTCTGTTTGTAAACAGTGAGAGCTGAACGGTACCTGGAGAAAGAGGCAGTGGAGGAGAAGCAGAGAAGATCAGAATCAGCTCTTAAACTTGGTAAGAGAGCGGATCTGGAGGAGATTCATTATTCATTATACTGTGACAGATTGAATACAGTGGTTTACCAATAAATCAGTGAATCACTGAAAATCAATAGGATCAATTTATTTCAGAATTAATTTAATTTCAAACCTTTATTTATTCTCAAAATAATTGACGGTTGTGGTAAATTCCCACAGACTTTCTACAATAATTTGAGGTTATTGTAGTACAACACAATGAGATTGACTATCTGGAAGGAGGAGGAAAGATTCATACTGATAGAATTGTTGGTCTCCTCATCTGACTTAGCAGATGAGGAATAAAACGTGTACACCAGACAAACCAGAACTGTAGTTCAACTCAACTGATTTATTTGAGTCAGGGCCAAAAGTGAATAAAAGGTTGCCTTTCACATACAAAAGATTATCAGAAAACATTAACAGGGCTGTCTGTTGTACAGAAATATCACAATCAGGTTTGCATCTCAAACCTCAATAATGTACATGAAACAGTCGCTTGGTTAACATAATCTGAACATACATTGACCATGCTGCACACATTATACATGAGTAAATCTGGTTTCTAAGATAAGTATCTTTACATTCTATTTTAACCAACCAAGGGTCCATGAGTTACTCACATAAAAAGCAGCACAGTCTCTCTCTGGTGGAAGGGTGGTGGAGCCCCCAGACCCCCTGGGTTGGTCCGGTCTGAGAGCTCCCGAATTACCAAAATGTCCCCTCCTTTATACTACCATTTCTAGCCAAAATAGAATACAGTTCACTATTACAGTTGATCCAATCATGCATCTCCTGTGGGCGCCTTCTGTGAGCGGTGTCCTGTGGGCGCTGGCAGCCCCTCCCTCTGGGTTTCTCTGTGTGTCTTCTCACGGGGGGGCTGGCCTGATGTCCTTCTGGTGGGGGGTGTGAATACACTTTGACCCTTTGGGCCAAATTACCATATAGTACTAATCTGATCACAGAGTGGGGGTGGAGAGTAGCTCTCGTCACCCCTGCTAGTTGGCAGAGTAGCTGTGATGACTTCTTTAACACGAGTGTAATCACCCTTCAAACCTTATTTCTAATATTATGGTTTACTCTTTTGATACTAAACAGTTGATTAATAGATCCATGACTCTTCAGCATGTAATCAGCATTTACATACAGTCAGTTTGAGTGAGGGCTTTGTGACTTGTAACTATTCCCCTATATACCATTTGGGTATGCAGCCTTCTCATGCGAGGGGGTTGGTGTGAAATGTCTGTCTCTCCTACATTATGACTCTCTAATTATTCACACATATTATTTATGAAATTCAACTCAATATTACCACATTTCCCCGTTTTGACGATTCTTATCGTCTATGATATATTGACTTGATTTTCTATACATTCTAACCATACATAATAAAATTCATTTTTTCCAAAATTAAAATTCATTTTTTCAAAATTTCTCCATTTTTTCTTTTTCCAATCTAAACATTACACATTTAAAGTCTAATCAATCACAATTTTTTTTAAATTACAGTATTCGTTTACATGATCTGGGGAGGACACAGAAATTATTATTCATTCTTTCATACATTTTGCTTCTCCTCTCTTGTTAATTCCTTTTCCAAGTCAGCCCAATCACATTTTGCATAATCAACTCAGTTGGTCTTCTCACCTCTCCCCCCTTTATGAACATCCCTATGGACATAACAATACCTACCACCTCAGCGCACAGTCGACAGGGAGGGCGGAGTATCACGCAAGGAAAAAAATTTGTTCACCATGTCGGCCATAACCTACACCTAATATTCTACCTATGTGTATGTGTCTAGTTTAGTACTCTTGCGTTGTGTCATAATCTATACCAGTTGTTACCGTTCAGTCACCTCCCGTTCAACATACCAATCAATCACACAGAGGCCCTTGTTCAACGCTTTGGTTGCACAGTCTCCGACCGTTTTCGCCCCCCCCCCCTCCACCCCATGTCGGCCAGCCTCAGCTGAAGCCAATGTTTGTAGGCCTGTGACCTCGTTATATTCCGTCCCATGACTGTATTTCCATGGATCTACAGACGAACGACTCTGTCAGTCTGGAGGTTTGTCTCAAACCCCCGGCCTTTGTATCCGGGGCTATATTGAAGGAGGGGCAGCGTCACAAGCGACCTCTCTTCACAATCCAACAATCTCCCACAGGAACTGACTGAACGGGTTCACACCATCGTGTCATAATCTAATGAAATGTATTCCTACACCTTTCCCCATGATCCCTCCACTTGTGATGGTCCATCCTCCCCCTCCGACTGAACTGCAAGGGAACAAAAACACAAAACAAATTTTCTTTACACAATATGTCAAATATTCTCAAGAGAAGCCAAATGTTTAACCATTATGCAAATGTGATGGGACCACTTAACTGCCATCGATCTGATCCAATGCATCCCAGCCTCGATCTGTCCCAATGCATCTCAAACCGTCCTCTCACCAGACCATAACAGAGAAATTTAAGAAACAAAAGGCAAATAATCAAAAAAAACATTCCAACAGATGTGAAAGCAAATCAATGAAATTAACCAGCTCCAACCGCAGACCACCTTAATGGTTATTTAGAAAGAAAAGAACAGAAATCTAGAACTCTAAATTCAAAGATAAAAAATAGAAAAGAACTCTAAAAATCTAATTCAATCCCTCATCCAATTGATTACATAAACACAGATATATCATACTTAAACACATTTTGTTATTCTTAAGACCAGTCTCACCTTACGTGAAAGCTAAGTTGCGTGTGTGTATGTATGTGTGATCAGGTTGTGTGAACATGTGTCTGTGTGTGTGTGCGTGTGTCTGTGTGTGTGTCTGTGTGTGTGTGTTTGTGTGTGTCTGTGTGTGTGTGTCTGTGTGTGTGTGTCTGTGTGTGTGTGCCTGTGTGTGAATGGGTAATTAAGGCTTCCTGGCCACCATCCCCCGCTCAATCATTCACTGAAATCAAAAGGACATCTCAATCTCACAACACATTCAATCCTGAACCTTGTTAGAGTTTTCTAAAAAAGAAATAAAAGCAAAAACCCATCAAACATCACAATTCAACATCATCCACCCTTCATTCATATTATAAACATATACCTTTCACCACACTCGTTAATCATTTCACACCTCTGACAAACAAAAGGTTAGTTCTTCTGCGCTCAACTCTGCTACTCTGATCTCAGGCTCTACAGCCTCTCCTCACATCAGCTCCTCTACTCTTACTTCAAAGACGGACTGGAATCCATCTTTAATTCAGACCTATCCATGCCTTCCAGTGCACAGACAGATCCAGATATTCCCTTATCAAAATAGTCAACATTCATAAGTCATAACCCCAAATGAATGCCTACTTCCCTGATTGTCTCACTCACTCACCCAGCTGTTTCCCTGACAAACCTTCCTGTCACTTCCTGGCCCCCTGGCCCATTACCCCCACTTCCTGTCCTCTGCTCTAAAAATAACGCCATCTGTTATCTTACTTTGACTGTTCCCTCCTATCTCCACCTGTGGCCTCTTTCCTGTTGCATCTAATCTCACGCCATCCTGTCATATAAGAACCGCCATTGTAAGCAGCTGTATACACGACCCCCCTTGGGCCGTTTACTGCCTAGTAAAGATAGCCTGAGTCACTCCTGTGAGTTTCCGTGACCTCCCTGTAACTCAACAGAAGGATTAATCATTTCATACACAAATCATCTAACTAACATTTATAATAACTGCTAAAACACAATCTCACATCATAGCAGCTTCTAAACAACCCCCTGTCACTAAATTATCCTACTGTGACCCAAGGATTTGCAAATGGCATTTAAAGACATAACATTCTTAACCATACTTCAACATAGCAATGAAACTTATTAAGGATTAATAAAAACAATCATTTCGATCACTGTAAACACAACCATATCAAAATTTGTCATTGCAGCAAGCCTCCATCAATAAATTATCCTACAAATCGGAGGCTTGTGTCAACATTTTAACAGTGTATTAAAGATTTACCAATCTAAAACAAGCATAAACACATGTCCTAACCATATTAACAGTGTATTAAAGATTTAGAAAATATACCCCAACAAGCCTACATCACTAAATTATCATCCCCATGATCTAAAGACTTGCAGCAAACATTAATCTAAACATTATCCTATTTAAATCAATGGCCTTAAAGCTATAACAAGTATCAATATCTGACATTTCAACATCAATGCATTCTATACAAGCATCTTAATTCAAGCTACATAAAACACAACATCATTATTCCAAGCTTACAATTGTACATGCTACACAAATTAAAAAAACTGGAAATGTCCATCAACTCAACTCTAATTATTATACATGTAAGCATTATTCATTTCAGCATAACATTATAGTGGTTAGTCCTAAATGCTCCTTTCTTCATACACGTGTGATAAATTGATTTTACTGCAAGCAACATGTAACTCTAGTGTAGAGCCACTTTCCAATTTCAGCCTATAGCTACTCTCAAACTCCCGTTTATCTGTGTACCATGTTATTTTAACACGGGTGACTGAATTTGCAAATCTGGTATGTCATAAATGTATAGTTGTAGCAGTACTGACTATCTGATGAATTGAAAATGGGGGACCCTGATGTAAACAAGACAAAAGTCTTCCTTTGGTCTGCATCCCCTTAACAATTGTGTGTATTGAGCTGTACTTATTTTTAATCAATCCCTACTCATTCCCCCCTGGTTAAAAATATACCCCTGTGCATCAAAGACAATAATACAATCTACCCAGTATAGCCGGTTTGTGACCCCCAGATTTATCATAGGCAATGTATCCATTATTTCATTTCTCCTCAATAGGCTCACTGTATTGTTTGCAGTCTAAGTAAACCCTTACTGACTATCACCCCTAACCTAACCACCATACATGTTACATCTCTTCCCCTGCTTACACAAAAATACAATGCACAATATACAAATACCGCCATATTACATAATGCAGAATATTCTCTTACCGTTATTTCTGTCCCCCGAGCGAACTATCACGAATGCAAATAGACCCAATCCACGCTGTACCGCGCATGCGCAGTAGCAACCGACGCGGCTGTTATAACGTTGCTACGACAATCAAAGTCTGCCACGACATTCATAACCTGCCCCGATATTCATAATCTGCCACGACATTCATCACGTTCTCTACCCCTTCCCCAACATCATTCTCAAAACTCGAAACGTAACATCTGCCGCCCGCAAACGCCACAAAACAACGGCATGCAAGCTAACTAGCTTAGCCAGCTCTAATGCGACGTTCAAGGCCCTCACGGGAGCCGTGCCTTTCAAGATCCGTTCATCCACGCAATTCGCTCAGTACCAACCAAAGCATAAACAATTCACACAAGCTTAAAATAGCCAACCACTCTAACAGAAAATAATTTTTAAAACATTCTCACCAACCAGCGCCGCACATATAGTTCAACACGAATCCTTTCTCCTACCTACTCCGCCTCACTTCATAGCACCGCGAACGCTACACACTCCCCACAACACCATGACGTCATCAAGCAGCGAATCCTTAATATCATATACCATCGTTACCGCATCAATAATAACCCTCAAAACGGCCACAATCTCTCCAGTCTACGTCTAGATTCGCCTTACCTGCAATCGCCGCCACAGTGTTTAAACAATTCTCTCATAACGCCATCGTAACGTCCCCAGTTTCACCGCGGACTCTTCCACAGAGCTAAGCTAGCTAGCCCCAACCAACAGTAGGACTCGCATCCAACCTATGTTCGCTGGTTATTAAAATATCATAACAAAATAACAATAAGCTCCTACGTTTCGCCAATCATCCATAACCATAGCCATAGGCCCCCATACAATTCCTAACCATAGCCATAGTCCCCATACAACCATTAAGTACTTATCAGTCAGTTCGACCGAATTGCTCTTGTATCACAGCGAACGTAATTAATCAACAGGCCGGTTTCGCTCAAGATTAAAAAGGATACTATGCCTAAGGACGGCAAATATATCTACATTTAAAATAGGCAGAGTGGTCCCCCAGACTCCAGTCCGTCCATTATCAAGCCTTGTCTTGAACACGCCGGCACCCTACACTTCTATTAATTACTACGTTTTTATCCTGTAATCGCACAGACCCCTGCGCTGATCATGCCAGGGTCTATCAATCTTTCACCATACTTGACTTGCATGTTCTGAAATAGTAACAGAGCCCTCAGCCCGACGCATTTATGCCCATACTGACCCACTCACGGTCCCCGTCCCGCCTATTCTGTGGCTACAAGCAGGGTCATAATGCACATTGGACACAGCTCTCCTCCCATTTCAGAACAATCAAATCTCCTCAACTTACCCGCGCCCTCTTCCTGAGAATAATTTTAGGGCAATTACATACTCAGAACGCGCTCCTGTCGTATACACCAGAATAACCGTGCTTCCTAGCAAGAAAAGCCTTTTACCTGCCGTCATGCGACGCTAATTCCAATAACCATGATTAGATAGTCTGCGCCCCACCAATACGTCACCCCATTACATGCCGTATCTTCTTGGTGCAACTCCCCCGTACAGTTCATAAAGTATATTCCATACGAGTTAACCAACCCAACCCCCGTGGCCCGCATAGGCCGAGACCGGCCTCCTGTGTCTGAATAAACATACAAACATAAAAAGCCCACGTTTGCATGTTCACTGCACAACAAGCGCGATCTCCATACCTCCGGACATCCTAACCTAAGACACCGCACCCCCAACCCTGCATGCAGAAGCCATATTCACCGTGGGTCCCAACCAGTGGCGTACACAACCAACCTTCATCCTGTCCCTCTCTCTCCTCCATTCAGACAACAAGCCCCTCGTCTATAACTCCAAACGCAGCAACACCCCAGCTCTTTGCCCCGTGTCCCCAACACACAGCAAGGTCCAGATATGATACATATGACAAGACCCTACTGCACCTTTTCAGGGGGAGACACAAAGGATGGGAAGAACGGCACCATTTCTGTGGTAAATTCCCACAGACTTTCTACAATAATTTGAGGTTATTGTAGTACAACACAATGAGATTGACTATCTGGAAGGAGGAGGAAAGATTCATACTTGACAGAATTGTTGGTCTCCTCATCTGACTTAGCAGATGAGGAATAAAACGTGTACACCAGACAAACCAGAACTGTAGTTCAACTCAACTGATTTATTTGAGTCAGGGCCAAAAGTGAATAAAAGGTTGCCTTTCACATACAAAAGATTATCAGAAAACATTAACAGGGCTGTCTGTTGTACAGAAATATCACAATCAGGTTTGCATCTCAAACCTCAATAATGTACATGAAACAGTCGCTTGGTTAACATAATCTGAACATACATTGACCATGCTGCACACATTATACATGAGTAAATCTGGTTTCTAAGATAAGTATCTTTACATTCTATTTTAACCAACCAAGGGTCCATGAGTTACTCACATAAAAAGCAGCACAGTCTCTCTCTGGTGGAAGGGTGGTGGAGCCCCCAGACCCCCTGGGTTGGTCCGGTCTGAGAGCTCCCGAATTACCAAAATGTCCCCTCCTTTATACTACCATTTCTAGCCAAAATAGAATACAGTTCACTATTACAGTTGATCCAATCATGCATCTCCTGTGGGCGCCTTCTGTGAGCGGTGTCCTGTGGGCGCTGGCAGCCCCTCCCTCTGGGTTTCTCTGTGTGTCTTCTCACGGGGGGGGCTGGCCTGATGTCCTTCTGGTGGGGGGTGTGAATACACTTTGACCCTTTGGGCCAAATTACCATATAGTACTAATCTGATCACAGAGTGGGGGTGGAGAGTAGCTCTCGTCACCCCTGCTAGTTGGCAGAGTAGCTGTGATGACTTCTTTAACACGAGTGTAATCACCCTTCAAACCTTATTTCTAATATTATGGTTTACTCTTTTGATACTAAACAGTTGATTAATAGATCCATGACTCTTCAGCATGTAATCAGCATTTACATACAGTCAGTTTGAGTGAGGGCTTTGTGACTTGTAACTATTCCCCTATATACCATTTGGGTATGCAGCCTTCTCATGCGAGGGGGTTGGTGTGAAATGTCTGTCTCTCCTACATTATGACTCTCTAATTATTCACACATATTATTTATGAAATTCAACTCAATATTACCACACGGTTTCCCTCATTTCCAATGATGTGGGGATTACAGGCAAGTCAAAACACAAATGCAAAATAAGGGTGAATAAAAGTCAGTTTAGACAGTTAGACATCTTATATAACAGTATGAAGTCAGTTTAGACAGTTAGACATCTTATATAACAGTATGAAGTCAGTTTAGACAGTTAGACATCTTATATAACAGTATGAAGTCAGTTTAGACAGTTAGACATCTTATATAACAGTATGAAGTCAGTTTAGACAGTTAGACATCTTATATAACAGTATGAAGTCAGTTTAGACAGTTAGACATCTTATATAACAGTATGAAGTCAGTTTAGACAGTTAGACATCTTATATAACAGTATGAAGTCAGTTTAGACAGTTAGACATCTTATATAACAGTATGAAGTCAGTTTAGACAGTTAGACATCTTATATAACAGTACGAAGTCAGTTTAGACAGTTAGACATCTTATATAACAGTACGAAGTCAGTTTAGACAGTTAGACATCTTATATAACAGTATGAAGTCAGTTTAGACAGTTAGACATCTTATATAACAGTACGAAGTCAGTTTAGACAGTTAGACATCTTATATAACAGTATGAAGTCAGTTTAGACAGTTAGACATCTTATATAACAGTATGAAGTCAGTTTAGACAGTTAAGTTTCAAGTTTCAAGTTTCTTTAATAGTTGTCATACAGAAGTACAGAATACTTTTATACAAAATGCTTCTTACTGTTACGCTCCAGAGACTGTGCTAGACAAAATAGTATGAAATAAAATAGTATAGCATGTAAAATGGAAGTAAAAAAAGGTCACAGTGTTCAGTATAGACATATGTACAATGTTCGATGCAGAATAGAAGTAACTGAGTTACCATACAATATACAATATACTATGCAGTGTACTAATATACAATACTATATAGTGCAGAGCAGAAATGGGATGAGGTACAATTTAGGTACAATTTACAGTAAGGTGTACGAGTTGTAGTGCAAATCCTTTACCAATAAATATAAAGTGTAAAGTGTGTTTAGGTGATCTAAAGTGTGGAGAGTGGGTGCTGCAGTGTGTTGTTTGTTTAAAGTGAGTGTGTGCGTGTGGATGTGTGTTGTGAGTGCATTTGATGGTTGTTGCATAGTGTTTATTGTTCGTTGAGCAGCCTGATGGCCTGGGGATAGAAGCTTCTTCTGAGTCTTTCTGTGCTCGCCTTAAGACTCCGGTATCGGATACATCTTATCTAACAGTATGAAGTCAGTTTAGACAGTTTGACATCTTATCTAACAGTATGAAGTCAGTTTAGACAGTTAGACATCTTATCTAACAGTATGAAGTCAGTTTAGACAGTTAGACATCTTATATAACAGTACGAAGTCAGTTTAGACAGTTAGACATCTTATCTAACAGTATGAAGGCAGTTTAGACAGTTAGACATCTTATATAACAGTATGAAGTCAGTTTAGACAGTTAGACATCTTATATAACAGTATGAAGTCAGTTTAGACAGTTAGACATCTTATATAACAGTATGAAGTCAGTTTAGACAGTTAGACATCTTATATAACAGTATGAAGTCAGTTTAGACAGTTAGACATCTTATCTAACAGTATGAAGTCAGTTTAGACAATTAGACATCTTATATAACAGTATGAAGTCAGTTTAGACAGTTAGACATCTTATATAACTGTATGAAGTCAGTTTAGACAGTTAGACATCTTATATAACAGTATGAAGTCAGTTTAGACAGTTAGACATCTTATATAACAGTATGAAGTCAGTTTAGACAGTTAGACATCTTATATAACAGTATGAAGTCAGTTAGTTAGACATCTTATATAACAGTATGAAGTCAGTTTAGACAGTTAGACATCTTATATAACAGTATGAAGTCAGTTTAGACAGTTAGACATCTTATCTAACAGTATGAAGTCAGTTTAGACAGTTAGACATCTTATATAACAGTACGAAGTCAGTTTAGACAGTTAGACATCTTATATAACAGTATGAAGTCAGTTTAGACAGTTAGACATCTTATATAACAGTATGAAGTCAGTTTAGACAATTAGACATCTTATATAACAGTATGAAGTCAGTTTAGACAGTTAGACATCTTATATAACAGTATGAAGTCAGTTTAGACAGTTAGACATCTTATATAACAGTATGAAGTCAGTTTAGACAGTTAGACATCTTATATAACAGTATGAAGTCAGTTTAGACAGTTAGACATCTTATATAACAGTATGAAGTCAGTTTAGACAGTTAGACATCTTATATAACAGTATGAAGTCAGTTTAGACAGTTAGACATCTTATATAACAGTATGAAGTCAGTTTAGACAGTTAGACATCTTATATAACAGTATGAAGTCAGTTTAGACAATTAGACATCTTATATAACAGTATGAAGTCAGTTTAGACAATTAGACATCTTATATAACAGTACGAAGTCAGTTTAGACAGTTAGACATCTTATATAACAGTATGAAGTCAGTTTAGACAGTTAGACATCTTATATAACAGTATGAAGTCAGTTTAGACAGTTAGACATCTTATATAACAGCATGAAGTCAGTTTAGACAATTAAACATCTTATATAACAGTATCAAGTCAGTTTAGACAGTTAGACATCTTATATACCAGTATGAAGTCAGTTTAGACAGTTAGACATCTTATATAACAGTATGAAGTCAGTTTAGACAGTTAGACATCTTATATAACAGTATGAAGTCAGTTTAGACAGTTAGACATCTTATATACCAGTATGAAGTCAGTTTAGACAGTTAGACATCTTATATAACAGTATGAAGTCAGTTTAGACAGTTAGACATCTTATATAACAGTATGAAGTCAGTTTAGACAGTTAGACATCTTATATAACAGTATGAAGTCAGTTAGTTAGACATCTTATATAACAGTATGAAGTCAGTTTAGACAGTTAGACATCTTATATAACAGTATGACGTCAGTTTAGACAATTAGACATCTTATATAACAGTATGAAGTCAGTTTAGACAATTAGACATCTTATATAACAGTATGAAGTCAGTTTAGACAGTTAGACATCTTATATAACAGTATGAAGTCAGTTTAGACAGTTAGACATCTTATATAACAGTATGAAGTCAGTTTAGACAGTTAGACATCTTATATAACAGTATGAAGTCAGTTTAGACAGTTAGACATCTTATATAACAGTATGAAGTCAGTTAGTTAGACATCTTATATAACAGTATGAAGTCAGTTTAGACAATTAGACATCTTATATAACAGTATGAAGTCAGTTTAGACAATTAGACATCTTATATAACAGTATGAAGTCAGTTTAGACAGTTAGACATCTTATATAACAGTATGAAGTCAGTTTAGACAGTTAGACATCTTATATAACAGTATGAAGTCAGTTTAGACAGTTAGACATCTTATATAACAGTATGAAGTCAGTTAGTTAGACATCTTATATAACAGTATGAAGTCAGTTTAGACAGTTAGACATCATATATAACAGAACGAAGTCAGTTAGTTAGACATCTTATATAACAGTACAAAGTCAGTTAGTTAGACATCTTATATAACAGTACAAAGTCAGTTTAGACAGTTAGACATCTTATCTAACTATATGAAGTCAGTTTAAACAATTAGACATCTTCTATAACAGTACGAAGTCAGTTAGTTAGACATCTTATATAACAGTACAAAGTCAGTTAGTTAGACATCTTATATAACAGTACGAAGTCAGTTTAGACAGTTAGACATCTTATATAACAGTACGAAGTCAGTTTAGACAGTTAGACATCTTATCTAACTATATGAAGTCAGTTTAAACAGTTAGACATCTTATAACGAAGGTTATCCTATAACCCTAGTTATATGATTAGGGTAGCTGTCTGCTTCGCACTATGGGATACACTCAGCACCTGTGCGCGTCCAATGAAAACTTCTCACATGCACCTTCCATCTGTCCGACCACGCCCAACTCCGGCCGGCTTAAAGCCCAGGTGTGGTTGGTCAGCTCCCCCTTCCGAGTCTGTATTTCAACGGAACACAGCCAAGGGTCCTCAGGGCTGCGTCAAAAGCAGACAGCTACGCTAATCATATAACTAGGGTTATAGGATAACCTTCATTATATTTCATTAGCTACGCTGTCTGCTTCGCACTATGGGACAACGGGCGAAGCAGGGCGCGGCCAGGCCTGCCGAGACAGCTGCCAGCGAGCCTCCTGGAATGCTGGGGCCCACAGGTGACCAGTACAGCAGAGCATGGCTGACACCTGGTGGACACTAGGATAAGACCGACCCCGCCCGGCGTGGCCAGGGTGAGTCCTGTGTCCCCTAACGCAGCTGCCCCCAGTAAACAGACAGGGGGTGTGCGTCCTGGCCGTAAGTCACAGAGGCGCTAGAGGGACTGACCGCCCAAGAGCAGCATTCCACTGGCCCACCACAGGTGGGGGCCCCCCCCCTGTGACCACAGGCCCGTTCCGTTACCCCCTCTTGGGGGTCTCTGGCCGCGTCTAACCAGATGAGCCCTCTCACAGAGCCCCCCAGGGGTTACAGGGACCTACAGGCTGACCAGTACTTTAGTCTGTCAGCCCGGACGAGGGAAACCTACATAAAAAACCCTCCTTCCCAACTGTACACATAGAAAACGCTGTTTCTATGCTGTTCCGACAGATCCGGGGGCGTGTCTGGCTCCTAACGGCAGTGTTGAAAAAACACCCGAAACCCGGGTGCACTGACCTCTAATTACCAACACGTTAGGCCATAGGGAGGCAGAATAGACCCACTACCCCCCCACCGTATTGGCCCGGCACCCCACGTTAGGGGGAGTCGGTGAAGTCCACCACGTGAGATGTGACATAACCCAGTGGCCGAGGTCCCACATCAACGATTGATTAACCAATAAAAAATTACTTTTTCATCCTTAATTTAACAGCTTGGAGAACGGGTACTCCACCACACGCTCAACTGGAACTCAGTCTAAAAACTCCACTCGTCATCCACTCATATACGAGTCGCGGGGGGAAACACAGCACAGTACCACTGTGCGTTCTTCCACCTCATATTTGAATGACAAGCAGGGCCACTCTAAGTGGGCAGACGCCATCCCCCTTTGCAGCAGTAGGGGGGGCTGTCTAACAGCCCATACCGAGGATGGGACCGGAAATCGACCTATTTTGCCAACAAAATTCAGAACTAACCCGATTTTGTCTGGTGGTCGTGGCTGTGGCACCTGCTTTATCACAGCAGAGCCAGAACAGCGTGAGACGAAAAGAGCCTTTTTTTATCCACTTTTTCTCCCATTTTTCTATTTTTGCCCGCGCTCATGGTTGACCAGAGGAGCTGGATGTAAGATATTTAATGAATAAATATAATATATAGGGAGAAGACCGACATGTCATATACCCACATGAATAGACTGTAAAGTACCCCCTTCAGGTATAGCGCAGGTTCGAATTTGAAAGCATGGGACCAGACACCGCCCGCTGCCTCCGGGCTGAGCGCCACCGGAAACAGCAGCCTTACCGTTATTATAAATAACACAGACTGTAGGGTCACTGAACAACCTAGTATCACACAGTTAGAAATCATACCAGGTATATTCTCATGGGGGATAAGACTAAAACGTCATATCCAACACCCACAATTAAGTTCAATGCCCCCGCAGAGTGTAACGCCAGTTCCAAGCCTACTTTTTTTAAATAAAAAGAGATGGAACCTCAAGCACCGTTCGCAGTCCTCCGGGCTAACGCCAGGAGGCAGCGGGGTCAAATCCTATTACAAATAGAATCGGTGGGGCACTGACCAAAACTAGTACATCAGACAGTCATCTTTCTTTACTGAAAAAGGACTCGCTGATGGAACGGCACGAGACACGCCACCATTTCACCTCCCCGAGGAGAGGTAACATGGTGTCAAGCCATCGAGAATCACGTTAGGCATATTCCCCTGGGGGATATGACTAAAACGTCATATCACAACACACACAATTAAGTTCGAGGACCCCCGCCAAATGTGACGCCAAAACCAAGTCTTCAAATAGACAAATGGAATTTCAAACCACCGCTCGCTGACCCTCGGCTGAACACCAGGAGGCAGCGAGGCCAAATCATATTACAATCATAAATATGCGGTGGGGGGTCCCGGACAAACTTACCCTATAACAAATAGTTAAAAACCGTGTTGATAGAGAAAACATACAATATGTTTACCACCCAGCTTTTCAAAACCTCTATGAGAAAAGATAATCGTGGCATAGTCTGGTACCATGTCAGACATGGCAACGGAGAAATAATTGCACGTTTGTTGAAAAGGACCTGCCGGTTTGACCCAGGCTTTTTTATTCACAAAAAAACAACATAAGCAACAACAAACATAAATGTATATACAGTGCAAAGAATAGGGGAATTATGTACAATGTGGGCGAAAGGGGGGAACGCTCTCCAGCGTCCCACTACCGAGAGTCGCACCCAACAACAAAACAATATGTACATAAATCACTCAGGGCAAAGGGGAAAAACACCCGTTACCTCCTTCCATTCATCTCCTCTGTGTCGTAGCCCGTCCACGGTTCCCCCGAGGCGCGACCATGTAGGTTTTATCAGCCCACTCCGCCAGCTGACGAGCCAACCTGCCTTTCGGCATGGGCTTCAAGCTGGGGTGCCACATCATTTCAGGTCATAGGACAGATGCCAACGGTTTATCAAGCCGTGGCACACCTGTCGCCATCCCCTTCTCCATCCCCTCTACCTGGGTAAAGGGGAGGTAGGCCTTGGTCAGACCCCTAATATGCAGAACCTCACGGCCAGTGGCAACATAGGGGAGGACCGAGGGGAGGGCCGGGCATAGCAGAGAGGGCTTGCCACGTGGGCCTCCCCTGAAAAAATTACCTACCAGGTCGTCTTGCGGAGGTCCTGGTGGCGGTACTGGAAAGGGGATGCCATTCGCCTCCGCCGCCATCACTTGAGGAAAAATGATGGCCATCTCTTGGCGCTGGACGAGCTCCTCCTGGGCGATGTCCTGTAGGGACGGGTGGTGTACCTGCCCCGCCTCCAATGACGACACCGACATGGGGACGTCTGCCTCGTCGTAACTGGGCCCAGCGTAGGCCTGGTGAAAGGCACCCAGGGCCCCTCTGTGCGGGTCCACGTCGGGCTCGAAAGCCTCCGGCCCCGCATAGTCGACCTCCACTGAGCCTGATGGACCACTCAGGAGGCTCCCCTCCCGGGCAAGACATCCGGCCGAATTCTCTTTCTTTCTTTTCTCCTTGTCGCAGGTCCACAGCACTGGACAGGCCGGCGTCCTCCAGCGACACGTGCGGCTCGCCGCCATTGCCGCGGCCGTCTCCTTCATCCCGTCGGGTAAAAGTAATGTACAGCTGGGGCTCCGTCGCCATGAAGCGGCGGTCCAAAGGAACCCCCGGGCGCGACGTGGCGACCTGCCGAACGAAGCGTCCCGGGAGTCCCGCCGAACATCTCGACGAATCCATTTCTTCCTTATCTTACACAATACTTCCCAGCTAACTAACGTTTCACACTGCTGAAGGCTTATGAGCACCATGTTCCGCTGAAACAATGAGGAAGGGGGAGCTGACCAACCACACCTGGGCTTTAAGCCGGCCGGAGGTGGGCGTGGTCGGACAGATGGAAGGTGCATGTGAGAAGTTTTCATTGGATGCGCACAGGCGCTGAGTGTATCCCATAGTGCGAAGCAGACAGCGTAGCTAATGAAATATAACAGTATGAAGTCAGTTTAGACAGTTAGACATCTTATCTAACAGTATGAAGTCAGTTTAGACAGTTAGACATCTTATCTAACAGTATGAAGTCAGTTTAGACAGTTAGACATCTTATCTAACTGTATGAAATCAGTTTAGACAGTTAGACATCTTATCTAACAGTATGAAGTCAGTTTAGACAGTTAGACATCTTATCTAACAGTATGAAGTCAGTTTAGACAGTTAGACATCTTATCTAACTGTATGAAATCAGAAATCTTGAGAACTGTTCATCCGATTGACTTCACACTTGGTATTGCTGAGGGCTCAACTAAATTGAATAGTTGAATAAATAGTGCACGGGCCGAATAGAATCTGCAGACACACAACGCATACAGCAGCAGAACGAGAAGGTCACGCTGAAAGCTTCGGTTTACATTATTACAAACTATTAGCAAGTTCGACAAACCATGACATTTCCCCCCATTCCAAAGACTCCACATCATGCATTGAGCTAAAGGTTAACCGACGAGAAGGCCTACCGGGAGGAGGTTGAGGTACTGGAACGCT
Source organism: Notolepis coatsorum (assembly GCF_963971535.1). NCBI lineage: Eukaryota > Metazoa > Chordata > Actinopteri > Aulopiformes > Paralepididae > Notolepis > Notolepis coatsorum. The sequence continues at coordinate 573,098 of NW_028172863.1, read as the reverse complement.
GGTGCCAGGACAACAGCCTGCTCCTGAACATTGGTAAAACCAAGGAGCTGATCGTGGATTTTAGGAGGAGACAGCAGGAGACACACACACCACTGAGGATAAACAGGGCTACCGTGGACAGGGTGAGCAGCTTCAAGTACCTGGGGGTCCACATCTCAGAGGACCTGACATGGACAACACATATAGACTCAGTCGTAAAAAAAAGGCGAAGCAGCGCCTCTACCACCTGAGACAGTTAAGGAAGTTCAGAGTATCTGGGAAGATACTCCAGTCCTTCTACTTCGGAGCTGTAGAGAGCATCTTGACTGGAAACATCACTGCCTGGTATGTAAACAGCACGGCACAGGAAAAGAAGGCCCTACAGAGAGTGGTGTGCTCAGCCGAGCGTACCACGGGTATTGCACTACCAACCCTGCAGGTCCTATACAACAAGAGGTGCAAATCCAGAGCCTGCAGAATAATGAAAGACCCCCACCTCCCCAACAACAGCCTGTTCATGCTGCTGCGGTCAGGCAAACGCCTGCGAACACCAGTAACTAGGACAGAGACTTCGGCTCAGCTTCTTCCCCCACACTGAACACTGAACTCTCCACGCACAAGCACACATGAGCACACACACAACACACACACTGTACACGCTTACACACTAGCAGCCACTTTAACATGAGCACACACACACTCATGCTGCACACGCTCACACGTAAGGTCACTTTACAGAAGGAAAGGTCACTTTAAGAGTAGTATAGTAGAGCTTAAGATTGTATAATATAGCATTGTATAGCAGTGTACATAAAAGACCCAGTGCCTCATCCGTAGCAAACAGTGTATTGCACTATCACAGGACCTAGCATGCCCTACCATGCTCTGTAAATAACTCATGTACAGATACCGATGCCCTACTTTGTTTACTTGTTTATTGCACAATGTTGTTCTATTGGTTGGATTCTTATTATATATTACTATTGTATTATGCACATCGTTGCGGGCGGGACCCCCCGCATTTCACTGTATACCTGTATGCCGTGACAAATAAAGCTCTTGTATCTTGTATCTTGTACCTTGCATTCGCTATAAAGTAGTGGGTGGTGTTCATGAAAAGGGTTGCCCCCTTTCTGCAGACAGGGTGACGATCTTTGATCAAGTTTTCCTCAGCACAAAATACCGCCACACTTCAGATTTCCGATGTTGCGCCTGTGTCCGGGATACTGTTGCTAACTTTCGTTGATGCTGGACAGTATTTGCTGTGAGTTCAAAGCACAGTAATCAAACATGTTTATTTTTTATGATAATTACTATTTGAAACTGTAATAATAACCATCTGGAATTTGACCAGGGTTATCATTAAAACTGGTAACCGTTTCATCCTTAACATGACATTTGTGGTAATAACTACAAAAACATGAAACCTCAAAGATATGATGCTGTCCTAATACTGTTGAAGCTACATGTAACCACCAGCATGACAACCTGCATTTCACTGTATGCCCTGGTATGTATGTGACAAATAAACCTTTTGAATCTTGAATTAATCTTGAATCTTGAATCTAACTGTCTCTGTCATTGCAGCACAACAGATATGTGAGCAGAAGACTGAAGTCAAGACACTGAGGATGAGATTATCAGGCCAACAGACGGGTCTGTTTTTATTCATCTATTAAACATCTAGTTTAGTTTCTAGGCCTTTGAATGATTCAGTGATGGAAACTGATGTTTGTATTTCAGAGAGTGGAGACATTTCTGAAACAGTTGCCAAACTACCAATCAGAAAGAGACCCATCATGGGACTTGGACTTCCTCCTTCATGTCCGTGAACTACAGTATATTTATATTATATATATAAAGTATATATATATCATCCAGTGTCATTATAAAGATTATTTTATTGTATTTGGTTGTATTATACATATTTCTAACCATCAAGTTTTGTGTTTCAGTGAATGAAGAGACTACAAATGCTTACTCCAAACTACCACAGAGGAGGAGAAAAAGCATGCCATGGATTCTTCCAGATAGTGAGACCACATCTCTTTCTCTACATGTTACTGATGTTTTGTTTATACTATGACATATTTTAATATCATCATCTATATATTGTTTAATATGTGTTTTTTTTTATATATATACACACAGCTAATGTGAATGCACTTATCTGCACTAACCTTCATGGATTCAGCCTAGGGAGGAGAGTTATAACTGGGATAGACATTAATTCTTCAGTTGTATGAAGAGGATATGAAAGTCACTTACTTTCAGGATTTCAACCTGGTTTGATTGATTGATTGAAAACTTTATTAACAGATTGTAGAATGGGTACAATACAGTACAGCTCAATACACACAATTGTTAAGGGGATGCAGACCAGAGAAAGACTTTGGAAGAAGTTAATGACAGAAGATAGGAAAAGGGGGTAATTGAAGCCTGCGAGATGGAGATGCATGGCGAGCCACCATCAGCACAGCTGGAGTTGTTTGGCTCACAGAGACATAAGATGAGACCGCCAGAATTGTGCATCCTATCACCAATGCTGCCCAGTTAACGGGAGTGATCTCTCAGTGGAGGAGGGATGATTGGGCTTAGCCTGGGTGTTACAACCAAGCCTGTATGTCTTGCCCTAAGGCCTCAACAGTCACAAGAAGATGGCTCGTTTCCCCATAGGCCTTAGTTGCAAAATGGTGGACCGCATGAAGTCAGACACGTTTTTAGCTAAAATAATATGTATTCACTATATTTTTAAAGAACAAGGGTGGAGAGCTGGCTACACAAGCCTCCTTGGTTCAGACACAAAAAAAACAAAGTAGAACCTATGTGGTCATGAAGGTCCTGGAGCGCTTTGTCCTGGCCCACCTGAAGCTCATTACAGATCCTGTGCTGGAACCGCTGCAGTTCGCGTACAGAGCCAATAGATCCACAGAGGATGCTGTGAACATGGATCTGCACTATACGCTGGAACATCTGGACTGCGCGGGCAACTATGTCAGGATCTTGTATGTAGACTTTAGCTCGGCTTTCAACACTATCCTTCCACCCATCCTGGAGCACCAGCTATCCCTGCTGCAAGTGCCGGCCTCCACTCGCAGGTGGATTACCAACTTCCTGTCCAACAGGTGTCAGCGGGTGAAGCTGGGGAAGAGCATTTCCAGCTCTAGGTCCACCAGCACCGGTTCCCCGCAGGGCTGCGTCCTGTCCCCACTACTGTTCTCCCTGTACACCAACAGCTGTGCCTCTCTCCACCCCTTGGTCAAACTCCTGAAAATTCGCTGACGACACCACCCTGGTGGGTCTCATCTCCAGGGGGGACGAGTCGGCCTACAGGAGGGAGATCGAGAGGCTGCAGAGCTGGTGCAGCTGCAAGAACCTGGAGCTCAATGCTCAAAAGACAGTGGAGATGGTAGTGGACTTCAGGAGGAAAGCAGCCCTGCCCCCTCCCATCATACTGGGAGGCACCCAGGTGGCCTCCGTGGAGTCATGCCGACTTGTCTAGGTGAGTGTAGGCTCGGTTCAGCAGGTAGATGACAGCATCGTCTACCTCCAGTCGGGGCTGGTAGGCGAACTGGATCAGGTCTAGGTGGGGTTTAATCGCCGGGCGGAGTTGCTCCAGGACTAACCTCTCCATGGTCTTCATTATATGAGAAGTTAGAGCCACCGGCCTGTAGTCCTTGGATGTGCTGGGACGCGAGCACTTAGGAACAGGGACCACACAGGAGGTTTTCCACAATGTCGGGACTTTCTGCAGCCTTAGGCTCATATTGAATATGTGCTGGAACACATCACACAGCTAAGAGGCACAGGTTTTGAGTACCATTGGCCTGCATGTAACTTGCTCAGCTGTTTATTCACCTGGTCTGCAGAAAGCCACACTGTGGGGGTCTCAGGTGTTGGAGGGAGGGGCGGGTCGTCAAGCCATGGGGGGCAGACAGGCTGCACCAGGAAGGGGGGGCAGTTGGGGGAAGGGAGGGGTTTGCTAGAGTTGAGGGGCTTAGAGGCGGGGGAGGGGTGGACAGGGCAACTGGAGTTGTGTCAGGGGGGAAGGGGCAGAGACTAGCCGGGGCCGTTGTGTCAAACCTGTTGTAAAACAGGTTTAGCTCATTCGCCCTGTCTACGTCTCCATCCACTCCCCTTCCCCCCGCCGGTTTAATGCCGGTTATGGTCTGCATTCCAGTCCAAACTGATTTGATGTCATTATTCTCCAGTTTCCTCTCCAACGTCCTCCTGTAGTTGTCTTTGGCCTCTCTGATGTTGGTTTTCAGAAGCCCCTGAACTCTTTTGACCTCATCCCTGTTACCTGCGTTGAAAGCCCTCTTCTTTTCGTTCAGTAGGGCTTTGATGTCCTTAGTGACCCATGGTTTGTTGTTAGGGTAGCAGGTTACATTGGGACATTGGAGTCCACACAAAAATGTATGTTCTCTGTGATGTACTCTGTGAGCCCATCAATGTCCTCTCCATGGGGCTCATAGAGTGCCTGCCAGTCTGTGACCTCCAAACAGCCCTGTAGTGCCTCTTGGGCCTCCTCCGACCACCTTGTCACAGGGGGGGGGGGGGGGGGTAAGTTAACGATATACTCATTATCACCATACATAACGCTTATATTGAAACATGTTGACATTAGGGCCGTTCTTTCAACCTAAAAGTGCACTTACTTCAACCTCAAACCTAAATTCCTTAGCGACCCGTGTTGCCAACGTAAACAAATCAGCACGCACATTCGAGACACACACATTTGAAACGAGTCATATGGAACAAATAACGTATAACGGAGGCTGAAATTAGACCAATGTGACTCACAAACTCACGACAGTACACATACAGACGCACAAAATGTATTCTGCATTGATTAAGTGATAATAATGAAAACCCAGCTTAAGCCGTTAAACCCCTGTAGTGAATTACCGAAGCCAATACGCACACACACAGTCGAACTGGAACGCTTTACCAAACATACACTCATAACTCGTACGTTCATCTTCCATACGCTTAACCATAACATATCTTACTTACCGGTACCCAAACAACATGTCACAGAGTCCACATTCATGCACAAATCCATTTCAAAACGTTAGAAAAACGCTCCGTTTCCCGATTCCTCAATCATCCAATGTCTGGAGGTGGACCCATGGTCCATCCATTCGACCTTAATAAACGGACAGCCACCGGTCCATAACCGCATTCTATAGAAGAATAAGTCTTTATTTGTCCTGCAGATTAACACACATGCGAGATGAAAGACCCACAGGAACACGCGCGTGGCTCTGCTGAGCTCTGACTGAGAGAGGGAAAGACAGACTGCCCTGCCCTCTGCTGGCACGTGCTGTGCACTACAAGCCACGCATCTGTGATTTGGCGCACAGTCTGTGACGTCACGGTATTGAAAATCATACCGATGGGATTTCGAAATACCCTGGTATACCGTAATACCGTCATACCGCCCAAGCCTAGCCGTGGATGACATCACACGGGCAGTCGGGTTTGCCGAGGGGGGGGATGTAAACCGCCATCATGATAATGTGGGGGATCTCTCTTGGCAAATAATATGGTCTGAGTCCAACAGCTAACATCTCTATATCCGGGTCACAGTGTCGTTTTTTGATTGTAATATGGCCGGAGTTACACCATATCTTATTAATAAATAAAGCAAGCCCCCCTCCTTTCCGCATGCCGCTCCCACGGTTCCGATCAGAACGCACAGTCTGAAACCCGCCTATAGAGATATTGCTATCAGGAATATCTGCATGTAACCATGTCTCAGAAAAACACATAATGCTACACTCACGGTATTCCTTTTGACTACCGGCAAAGCGTGGCCAACTCATCCCTCTTATTTGCCAGAGACCTCACGTTACCCGTGACGAGGGAGGGGAGATATGGTTTATATATCTCCTTCTCTCTCTCTGTGCTTCAGCCCTCTTGTGTCTCACGTTGCCCTCCTCCTCGACATCCCCGAAAGCCACCATTTGTCCTTATCAGCTCCTCCGGGACTATGTTTGTTATTAACTCCGGGTTGGTTTGCTGGCTGTAGAGCGCCGGCTGGTTGCATAGCGATAACAGCTGATCTCTCGTGTAAACAAAGGACCCAGACGCTCTGATTTGCTGTTGTCCACTCGTGAATTTGAAAAGTATAATTCCACCATCAGCCAGATGGACAAAAACTATTCTAAACTGAATGTTTAGAAGGGCACAACTTAGATAAAGAAGGACTTGTGTCCACGTAAAAAAAACAAGTACAGTAGAGACGTAGAACTAGACGATAAGTACAGAAACAGGTAGAGCAATCTGCAGCGGCAGCCGTCCCAGGCGACGCATGCGCACTAGATAAGCTCATCGCGCTCAGAACGATAGCTAACAGGAAAACAAAAAGCTCCAGAGTTTACCGACTCCTTTTCTGGTATAGCCAGTTCAGGAGACAGTAAATCACGATTCTCCAGTGTAGGATGTACCGCCTCAGGCATGTCATCACCTTCTCTGGAACTCAGTGAATTCTCACTCAAAGAAACACACATGGCATAATTATTTGGACCTTCCCTGGAGACATCTTGATAAACATCCAAAATGGTGCCACACAAATTAACATTACCATCATCCTCCTCCAACTCTCTTATGGCCATAGCTCGAGTTACCGCACAGGTTGCGAAGACCTCAGGATACTGCCTCGCCAGACCATCTACCTCCACCTGCGTATCTGGCACGCACGTCACCTCGGGCCTCACAAGCACCGTACCTCCAGCTAGGTCGTTTCCAAGGAGCAACGTCCCCCCCTCCATAGGGATTTTGTCAGCCGCCACTCCGATTACCACTGGTCCTGACACCAGGGCACACTCAAGAAAGATGTTATGCAGAGGTACACTCAGCATTCCAAAAGCCTTAACACATTCAGTGCCACGCCCCTTTGACCATATTAGGGCTACCGTGCCAATAAGGAAGTCAATGGGAGGTCGGGGAAATTTGCGAAGGCTTAAACTATATCTTAAATTATGGCTATGGGTCTAAAACACCCCTTGCTTATCAATGACTTGCTTGCAGTCAACATGTATAAAACGGCTTGTTTTTTCATTGGTACATTTCCGCTTTATACCGTTTTGAATACGAGTATAGTTTTGGAGATTTCTAGTAATTCCAGAGAAATTCCGCGATAATAGCTGTTTAGTGGAATAACCAAAACACGTTGTCATTTTTCGGCTGATTTATGAATCGTTTTCAAATAAACGCTAGATTATCGATAGTATATGTGTACTTATGCACGCTAGAGAAGCGGGCTGAAAACCGATTATCCATGCCGTGCTTAGCGCTAACGTTACACACACACAGACACACACACACACACACACACACACACACACACACACACACACACACACACACACACACACACACACACGTTGTGATCGCTGTGAAAAAAACATCTGATTAACTCAAAACTGGTAACATAGAGTCCTTACCTCACATCAGATGTTCTGCAAAAAGATTAATCCAATTCCTGATCGCCATTCTAAATATTGATCGTGTGTATTGATCCAACGTTATAGTCCAAAACACATAATCGAAAGCTGCTCCCAGCCTCCCCAGTGAATGTGGTAACAGATACTGCTTGCCAGAGAAGGGAAAACCCCGGACCGGACTTTTTTACTGATGCACAGCCCCACCCAATCCAATCCAATGATGTGCAATACCATCCGGGAGACGATAGGCGGCAGTATTTGCACTTTTCGAGCTCAGACCCATTCCCAATGATAACGTCAGACCATAGCTGTCAACCCTACCGTTTTTTCCGGGATTCACCTGTTTTTTCGACCCTCTTCACGCCCTGTTCACGGTTCACGGATTGGCACGTATTTTGTACTTTATCACAGGAAGTCAGACCGTTGCGACCCGAAGAAGAATAACAGCGACGCGACCGGATAAAGCTCAGAGCTCAGGGGAGAGAGTAGACTGATGCACCGAGGGTGTCAAATCAACTTAGCCAGTGTCTCTTGATTGCCCACTCTGTGGCTTTTGTCTCTGGAACAAAAGGTTTGCAAATCTTCTGTGGATAAAACAATACAAAGTTACTGTATGTGATGCAGGAATGTGTAAATGTGTTGGTTGGTGAACAGCCGTTTGCTCTGCGCCTCCACTGTCCCCTCCTGCCATTCCTCCACGGAGAGCATGCCTTCACTGACGCCCAATTTCCTGAATGCGATTTATACATATAAATTGATCCGTTTTAAAAGTTGTCGTGAATTGTCATGGTATGACAAATACAGTTACTGGTAACTCGCAGGCATTGCAGAGATATTGAGGAAAAACACAAAATCGAATTTTATTTCTATCTCATTTTTCTCTGTAGACACACACACTGTTCCAAAAATGATATTCCCACTGCTAAATGAATGACCATAGGTATTTTTTATAGCTTTTTCAGGAACATGGCATGTCTTTTTTTATCATGCATATCCTGTTACCTATATTTTTTGCATTTTGCACAATCAATGCGGGCGTGACCACCTGCATTTCACTGTATGTGACAAATAAACCTCTTGATTCTTCTTGAGTTGTCGTATTAATATGTAGCCTACAGTGATGAAGGTATAAAGACACTGGTAATACATTGATTGATTGCTAACTTTAACAGATGGTACAATACAGTAGGGGTGGACGGTATAAACGGTATACGGTATAAACGGTATGAATTTGCTCTACGGTATGGATTTTGACTATACCGTGTAACCGGTAGGGCAGCTCTAAAATAGCAATGACGTCATGTAACCACAGCGCGACTATTTCAATCGCATTTGCCCCTAAAAATAGATCGAATTAGTCATAGATAATAGATATGTGCAAACTGGAAAAAGTTATTTAGGCGGCTTCGCGCAGTGGGCGCACTGGGCGTGTCAACACACAATTGTCATTTCATAATAAAGACATATCACCGCGGCGCACAGCAAGTTTCAATTTCAGTTCCTGGCATTTTTAACCAGTGGAGAAAGGTAAGAGATCTTACCTATCGTTTTTCTTATATGAATTATTCTACGTTAATAAAACATACCTGGTGATCAACTACAGTTTGCTGTAAACATTATGATATGTGTGTAGTGTTATGATAACGACGGGAGGACGGCTGCAGCAGTGGATTTGCGAAATAGCATGCAGCTGCAGAGCCGCAGAGCCAGTGGCTCTTTCAGGTCTGGTCACAGGCCCGCTCAACAGCACCCCCCCCACCCAACGGCTGAACGACCTGAAAGAGCCACTGGCTCTGCGGCTCTGCAGCTACATATGCTTCTAGCAAAATCCAGCCCGCTGTTTGCAATGGGAGCAGCACGGAGTCTCGACTCGGGACTTATTTTATTTGGAATATAATGACTTTATACGCAAAAGTAGCCTAGTTTTAAGTTAAAATATTATAAATCTACATGCCTTGAGGATGTCATTCTTTATATAGCCTGCCTATCAGGCAAAAAAAATTATTCTAACGGAAACACTGATACCGTGATATATACCGTTACCGTCTATGCTTCAAATTATACCGTGATATAAATTTTAGACCATACCGTCCACCCCTACAATACAGTATTGTGCAATACACAATTGTTAAGGGGATGCAGACCAGAGAAGGACTTCTTCCCCCATTTTCAATTAATCATAACATTTATGTATGAATTGTAAGATTTCAATAAATATGAACATGTTAATGCTACTACTACATAAACTGAATTTATACTGAATTTGTCTTACACTTAATGCAGGGATGTTCACAGCATTTCACTTTCAACCAGGTATCTGATTAATTTAATGTAGCAACTAGTTCACCCAGTCCTTGTTGGACTGATAAGTGGTTGCCTAGTGGAGATTTAGGATTCACTGACTGTAGACTGTAAGAAAAAAAGCTGCAAGAAAACTAAATGTCTGGCATCTATGGTTTCCAAATACTGTCAAATTACAGTAAAATCAAATGCATTTACAGATTACAACCTTTATTTAATGGTTAATATTTTGATAAAAGGTAATTTACTGTATTTTTATAGCATTTACACTCTACACAGTAGGAAAACAAAATAATACCGGTTTTGACCAGCAGATGGCAGCGACGAGGCAGCTCCATTGGGAGGGGGGCGGGGCCGGGTGGGAGGGGTGGGCTGAGGGGGTGGGGCCAGGAGAAGGGGCGGGGCTAAAACCTGCACTCTTTTCAAATCCCAATGTTGACAGCTATGCGTCAGACTGGATGGATGAAAAATGTATGGAGATTGCTAATAAAAGAAATAACGATTAAAACCCGCGCTTTCTCTGGTTTTCTCGGGCCTTGGCACTCAACGCATGGTGAGTTAACCCGACTAATCTCGTGGTCGGCACTCGATGTGTTAACAACAACCCCAGCATCCAACTCAGAGCTGTGCGTAAAGGGCAGGAGGACACCACTCCGGATAAAAGACTGCGAGGTGCCAGTATCACAGAGAATTGTCACAGGAACTTTAGGACCTCCCTCTGTCAATGAAACAAAACGTTTAGTCCTGAAAGGTGTGTAAAGGTCATCAACCTCTTTGTCTTCTAGTGGAGACAGCTCAACAGGTTTCATTATTAACATCACTTGTTTGGGTGGTTTAGGCGGGCGCTTCTCTGGGTGCAAACGATAACAGTTCTCCATAATGTGTCCCACTTTCTCACAATTATGGCATTTCCGATTATCTTTATTTACCCCTCAATTTCGGCCTCCCCTCTCCATCACGCACAGGATAGCTCCGTCTCTCATAAGACGTCTTGTGGGTCAAAATATACTCATCGGCGAGGACCGCTGCTGATGAACAGGTCCTGACTTTCCTCTCATTTAAGTACATAGCAATAGCCTCAGATACACCATATACTTTAAATTCCTCCAATAAGATTAGGTCCCTAATCTCTTCCTTCATGCTGACCCGTTCCACTGCACACCACCGGTCAAAAAGCACCTCCTTTTGCTTGACAATTCCACAAACGACTGCAAGCTTTGTTTTTTTAAATTACGAAACCTTTGGCGGTAGGCCTCAGGGATTAATTCATATGCTTTAAGGATTGCCGTCTTGACTAAATCATAATCCTTATTATTAGGATACATCGATGCGTAAACCGTGCCTTCCCTCTTAAAGCACTCTGCATTAGAATTGTCCACCTATCTGCTGGCCACCCGCAACTGGTAGCTATATCCTCAAATAAAAAAATGTCAACATCCCTTTCAAGGCAGGAATCATGCTCTTCTGTTTAGCCATATCAAATCCTGGCTCTCATGGTAATTGCGCAGTACCCGCAGTACCTGCATTACGCAGCGCTACCTGCATTACGCAGCACTACCTGCATTATGCAGCGCTACCTGCATTACGCAGCACTACCTGCATTACGCAGCACTACCTGCATTACGCAGCACTACCTGCATTACGCAGCACTACCTGCATTACGCAGCACTACCTGCATTACGCAGCACTACCTGCATTACGCAGCACTACCTGCATTACGCAGCACTACCTGCATTATGCAGCACTACCTGCATTACGCAGCACTACCTGCATTACGCAGCACTACCTGCATTACGCAGCACTACCTGCATTACGCAGCACTACCTGCATTACGCAGCACTACCTGCATTATGCAGCGCTACCTGCATTACGCAGCGCTACCTGCATTATGCAGCGCTACCTGCATTATGCAGCGCTACCTGCATTACGCAGCACTACCTGCATTACGCAGCACTACCTGCATTATGCAGCACTACCTGCATTACGCAGCACTACCTGCATTACGCAGCACTACCTGCATTACGCAGCACTACCTGCATTACGCAGCACTACCTGCATTACGCAGCACTACCTGCATTATGCAGCACTACCTGCATTACGCAGCACTACCTGCATTACGCAGCACTACCTGCATTACGCAGCGCTACCTGCATTACGCAGCGCTACCTGCATTACGCAGCACTACCTGCATTACGCAGCACTACCTGCATTACGCAGCGCTACCTGCATTACGCAGCGCTACCTGCATTACGCAGCACTACCTGCATTACGCAGCGCTACCTGCATTATGCAGCGCTACCTGCATTACGCAGCACTACCTGCATTACGCAGCACTACCTGCATTACGCAGCACTACCTGCATTACGCAGCACTACCTGCATTACGCAGCACTACCTGCATTACGCAGCACTACCTGCATTACGCAGCGCTACCTCATGGTTATTTGCTGCCTGGGCGCGTTCTTCACGTTCTTCACGCAGATTGATTGATTGAATGAAAGTTTTATTAACAGATTGCAGAATGGGTACAATACAGTACGGCTCAATACACACAATTGTTAAGGGGATGCAGACCAGAGAAAGACTTTTGTCTTGTTTACATCAGGGTCCCCCATTTTCAATTCATAATGAATTGTAAGTAAGGGTGCAACTTGCTCCATGCAATCCATTCTTTGTGGATCTAGCAGGTCTTATTGAGCAATCTTGACATTTAATTTTTACATTATATGAAAGTACAGGTTCATACCTTCAAAATAGGCCATCACTTCGGGTGGATACTTTTCCATAGTCTTATTAACCAAGATAATACCACAATGGCTTGTTTAGAGCTGCAGAGCTTCAAAGGCTTGGAGCTGTTTCTCTTAACGATGCATGTAGGACTACTTTACCCACATTGCAACACACCTAACCCCTCCCCCACCTAACACCTTCTCCAGGTGAGCAACAGCAGGGGAGATGGGATGTGGCTTTGTTATTATGATGTAGGGCTGTCCCCGACTAAGGATTTGGATAGTCGACTTTGATTGGCCGAAATTTGCCGATAGTCAACTGGTAGTCGACTACCCCCCTAAATGCCAAACAACTATTTATAATAATAAAAAAGCATGCAATTGGTCCACTGATGGATACATCAGTGGACCAAAAAAAATATAAAAATAAAATAAAATAAAATATATCTAACCCTAACTAACCTTACTGTCATGCACTTGTCCTAATAAACAAACCTACACTGTAGCACTCAACACCTTGATGAACATTGTTACTCAGCTGATAGAGTTGTGCCCTTCCTGATGTCATGTCATACAGAACTTGTAAGTCGTTTTGGATAAAAGCGTCAGCTAAATGTAAATGTACATCTTGATATTTGTCTAGTCTAGTGTGTTCATTAGATGGGTGAACTCCTCTTCCAGTGCCTCTGTGCCTGTTTTCTTAGGCAGTTAGCCTCGCTGCTATGCGCACCATTAGCTATGCTTCTAGGCCTCTTTGCTTTTGGAAAGAATTATACAAAAAATGAAAACAAAATTCTTTTTAGTTTTTTTTGCATTCGACTAAGAGGTTGGCAGTCGATTACGGCTCTTTTCGATCGATTAGTAGACTATTAGACTAATCGGGGTCAGCCCTATTATGATGTGAGAGACAGTTCACAGTCACTCCGTGGTATGTGTGTATTGTGTGTGAGCTGCCCTCAGTCAGTGACAGAGCCGCCTCTCTGCGCCTCTCTACTCCGTTATGAGCGAGCAGCACAAGCCTGACTGACTTGCGACTGAAATAGATGCATTCGTTAGAGAAATTAAATAATCGTACAGTTGTGCCTTTATTATATGCCTTATGCACACTGCCAGCCAGCCTTTATTAAAAATGTTGACCGAGTCACCTGGGGAGCAAAATAAGGGTCATGACGACGAGGTCTCCTTTAGCCTGGTGGTTTATTTCACATGTACATTATGTACTACATCATGTACTGTACATTGCACCACTAGACCTGCTCTCCATGAGAGCTAGAGAGACAGAGGGGGAGGGAACAATCCCTTATCCTGCTACCTGACGTCAGCTGCTATAGCTGCGTCTCCTTACGCCTATAGCGCCCTCTTGTGGAACAGTTAAAGTGCAGTTATATTCAAGCATATTATTACTTACACTTAACGAAAAACCTCGGAATGAGTCAAGTATGTGGGAGTGAGGCGTGGGCAGAAGTGGCAATTTTCCTAAATAAAATACCTGGAAGACTAATGAAAATAAAAGACATTTCATTTTAAACAACTTATTCTTCTTTCTATTCTATTCATTCTTTGCAGCTTGGTACCAAATGATCCACGGCCAGGTACCAGTCCATGACCCGATGGTTGGGGACCTCTGCTATAGAGCCTCTCTCTCTATAATCTGTTATGCACAAGCTTACGGAGCGTGTACTGGAGTAGATATTTTATTCTATGCGCACTGCCAGCCAGCCTTTATGCGACAGAGAGATACACAAATCTTTTTGGGGGGGGGGGGGGGGGGGGGGTTCTGTATATTTCACCCATCCTATTTTGTCGTTATGCCAATTCCCTCCCTGGTTGTTGCGCGCACTGCCCCACTGATGGCCTGGGGAGGGTGTAGAACTACCACATGCCTCCTTCGATACATGTGGAGTCACCAGCCGCTTCTTTTCACCTGACAGCGAGGAGTTTCACTGGGGGAACGTAACCTCGTTCCCAGTTTTATCTCTGTGAGATAAAGCCTGGTAAAGAACTACTGCCGAAAGTGTCTATGGGGTAGAATTTCCGGTGTATGTACTTCCCCTGGAAGCTGCCTCCGAATGGACCAACCAATTTGCCGAATCCTGTCTGCAAACAAGCTAGAACGTCCCAGTCATGTAGTAAATTCTTCAGGCAAAGCCGTTGCAGTGACTTAAACAAGGAAATATTGTTCACACGTTTCTATAATTGTTTTGTCGGAACCGAAAACGCCTGTAGCTTGTACTTCCTGTACTTCCGTTTAGACACTTTAGGAGGCATATCTTGTCCAGCCTAGGGGGAATGTAACGCGTGCAGAGGTTCACGCTATTTCCCCCAGATCCCCTCCCTGGTGAACAGGTGCCCTGGCAGACCAGTAGGAGTCGCAGTTTACAACGACCAGGACATATACCCCACCGGCTTCCCACCTGCTAACACTGCCAATTTTGTTAGTAGGGACGACTGACCAAGCCGGAGGTACTGCTGACAGCTGGATTCGATCCCAGAGTCTCTATGGTTGTAGGCAAGTGCTTAGTCCACTGCGCTACCCAGCCGCATCATACACTTGACATTTCGACGGAGAGAAGATAATCTCCCGATTCAGATACAATTTTACACAAACGGTTGCAAAGTTAATGTTTCTCTGCATATTTTCACACCGCCAAACAAAGTACCGCTGTCCCGGAATGGATTTTGGTTCCAGCTGTCATTTCTGCGCCTCGTCTCCGACACCTGAGACAGAAATTACTTCGCCTCTCCCCTCCGAACAGAAAGTACTTAGCCATAAGTACTTAGCATAATCCGACCTAGACCGTGCCGCGTCACATATATATATATATTATATATATATATTGTTACTGTATTTGGTTGTATACAAATGTTTGTGTTCAAATAAAGTCTTGTGTTTCAGCAAGTGGAGAGACTACAGATGCAGACTCTACACCATCACTGTTGAGGAGAAAAAGCACACCATGGACTCCTCCACATAGTGAGACCACATCTATTTCTCTACATGTTACTGTTAGATTTGGATGGAACTCAGGGTGTCTGTCTGGTCGTTGATCGTTATCAGCCACTGTCCGTGGTGCATTTGGAACAATCGTACACTGACTCGGACTGTTATATCAAAAAGGATAGTTTATTTATTGACATTAAAAAAAATTCTAATACGACTTCCGGTTTTGAGATGGGTGGATAGGAGACTACTGAAAGAGCTCCCGGTCAAATAACTCGAGAAAGGGAAGTAAAACCGTCTAAAACAGAATAAAAGGTGAAAATTCAAAGATATAAGAGAAAAGGAAGGATGTGCACGAGAAAAAGTGAGAGAAATAAGACCCCAGAAGACGTACAAACACCGGAGGAAAAATCTAACGAAATGACTGAAGAAATGGCTCAGACGAGCGTGACGCAGGGAGGAAGGGAAGGAGACCCCATGGAGCCCGCCTGGTTAACAAGAATACAAACGACCATGCTGGCTGGGCAGGAACTACAAGCCAAGGCTAACCGAGAGCTACAAGCTAACGTGCAGGCTAATGCAAAGGCTATTCAAGCTATACAAGACAGCATACAAGTTAGCACACAAGCTAACACGAGGAACGTGCAAGCTAGCGCGTTGGCTAGCCAACAAGAGTTACAAACTAGCATACAAGCTAGCGTGATGGCTAACCAGGCGAGCACGCAGAATATCCAAGACAGCATTGATGGACTGAGGGAAGAGTTGAAGAGGGGACAGGACGAACTCAGAGGGGAAATGGATAAAGGACTCGAGGCAATGAACGGAAAAATACAAGAGCAAGAGAAAGACATAAAGATGTTGGAAGAAAGGACGGCCGATACGGAAGAATGGAATACAGAAATGCATGATATTCTGAAAGAGACGCTCGAACAACAGAACATGATGAGAGGAAAGCTAATGGACTTGGAGGGGAGGTCGAGGAGAAACAACATACGAATATGGGGTCTGAAAGAGGGGATGGAAGGAGATTCGATGGTCAAATATGTGGACAGCCTGATTCGAAGAGAATTAAAAATGACAGCCCTCGACAAGACAGGGATTCAGAGAGCGCACAGGACTCTGGCGCCGAAGCCGCGAGAGGACAAACCACCGAGAGCAGTTATAGTAAACTTCTTGGAATTCGAGGTGAAAGAGAACATTCTTAGAACAGCCTGGCAGAAGAAGATAGAGGTGGGGGGACAGAGAGTTACTTTTGACCATGATTATGCAACGGAGGTGGCGGTAAAGCGTCGGAGCTATGTTCAGATAAAAAAATCTCTGAGGGAAGGCGGAATCAGATTTCAATCACCAATGACCACGCTGAAGGTTCATTGGAAGGAAGGCACAAAGGTGTACGGAGACGTGCGGGAGGCGGCGAGGGACATGAACCAGAGAGGATGGAAGGTGCCGGGAGGAGGAGACGAGAGACCTACGCTGCTGCAGAGGTTGGAGAAAGCGAGGAGATGGACCAGGGTCGGCGGGGGACGAGGAGGAGACGAGGAGAACGGGAAGGTGAAGGGGATATGAATTGATTCAAAGCAGATCAACTGAGAAGAAGGACGCAAGGACACGGAGAAAGGGGGCGGAGAGGAGACGAGACGGTGATCAAAGGGTGGATGAGTACAATGCACACACACAAAATATATAGTGAGAAGATAGTAATGTACATGAGATAATTATAAGTAGACCAAAATTTAGAAAGGAAGGCATAGAGATTCGAAGCACATTGGACTGATATACGTATGACGCACATAATGCAAGAGAGTGAAAACATGAAAGAGACTTGTTGAGCAGGAAGAGTATGACAAAATACATGGGGGATAATTAAACGGAAAGTGATAAAAAAAAAGGGGGACATGTGCATTCAAGAGATATATGGAGACGGACATTAAAGGGACTCAGGAAAACACATGTCGCATAACACAGTTAGACGGAAACATGAAAGTGACTAAAACGGAGCTTTTTGACTGGGAGCTCGGTCAGACCACACACAGAGCTGGACATATATAGTGCGCTCAAGGTAGCCACTAGGGGGGGCCCTCTCACTAGGAGAGCCACTACTCCCCACCCACCAGCGGGGAAAAGAGGGGAAAGAATAGGACCCTCAAATGCCATGGAAGTTCAAAGAGTGAATTTTGATGTTGATGTTGATGTTTATTATGTAAATATGTATGTAAGTCAGAAGGAGATAGCAGAGGCTACAACCACAAATATTATTTTATGTGACATGGGTAGAACGGGAGAACAATTGGAAAAGAAATATGACACAAGTTAAGGGTGTAAAGATGATGTCGTTAAATGTGAATGGTATGAATAACCCGATAAAGAGGAGTAAGGTGATGACGAAACTTAAAAAGGAAGAGGCGCAGGTCATTTTCTTGCAAGAAACACATCTTATATCACAAGAACATGAAAAGCTGAAGAGATTCGGGTATGAAAACCTGTTCTATAGTTCTTTTAAACAGAACCTTAGAAGAGGAGTGGCTATACTAATTAAGAACACAGTGAAATTTGAGATGATCAAGGAAATAAGGGACAAGGAGGGAATGTATGTGTTGGTCAAGGGGAAAATGGAAGGTCAAATGGTAACACTAATAAATGTATATGCTCCACCGGACAGTGAGAAATATCTATTTGAAACGATCTTTGATATTATAGCGTTGGAAGGGGAGGGGGTCCTGATCTGTACAGGTGATTTCAATGTGGTACTGAATTATGACATAGACACGACTAGCACAAAGAAATGGAGGACAAACATTAGCAAATATATGAATATACATATGGCAGAATTAGGAATCATAGACATATGGAGAGCAATGAACACGCTAGATAGAGAATATACGCACTATTCACACCCGCACACAACATATTCAAGGATAGACTATTTTCTCATGACAACAGGGGACAGATATCGGGTGGAAGAATGCAGGATAGGAGTGACGGATATTTCAGATCATAGCGCAATATATCTGACAGTAAATCTTAAAAGTAGACGGAGGAATACAGTTTGGAGACTGAATGTAGGACTATTGAACAACAAAGGTTTGGTTAACCAGGTGAAGGAAGACATAATTAGATATAGAGAAGAGAACGATAATGGGGAGGTAGATCCAAACATAGATCCACAAATTGATAGCAAAGACGGCATTACTCAAGAAGGCTAGAATAGGGACATACCAGAACTTGATAAAGAAGCTGAAAGAATTAGAGAAAGAACACCAAAGCTCAAAGAACCAGGAGACACTTAGAGAGGTTAAGGAAGTTAGAGGACAGATAAACAGGGAGCTGCTGTCAGAAATAGAGAAGAAAGCTAGATACATGAAACAGACATACTATGAAGGGGGACCGAGGGCGACCAGACTGTTAGCTAGACGAATTAGGACGCAACAAAAAATAAACACAATACATACAATAAGGGACACAAACACAAACAAAATACTGAGAGAACCAGCGGAAATAGAGAAGGCATTTGAAGAATATTATAGGAAACTATACACACAACCGATAGCGGCAGGGGAGGAGGAGATAGAAATTTTTTTAGAAAAATTGGATTTACCATCAATAGGGAAGGAACAGAATGGAATATTAAATGCAGAAATCACAGAACAAGAAGTGGGGAATGTGATCAGTAGGGCAAAGAGTAGTAAGTCACCGGGTAGCGACGGATTCCCCTCGGAATTCTACAAGACATTTAGGCAGGAACTGAGCCCCATGTTAGAAGCAGCATTCAGACACACAATGGAAAAAGGCACAATGCCACCTTCATGGAAAGAGGCCATAATTACTACAATTCCAAAAGAAGGGAAAGATAGAGAACTGTGTAGTAGTTTCAGACCTGTGTCCATACTTAATGTAGATTACAAGATGTATACATCAATAATATCCAAAAGATTTGAGACATTTATGACAGATATAATAGACGAAGACCAGACTGGATTCATTAAAGGAAGGCAGACACAGGATAACATAAGGAAGACAGTGCAGATAGTAGAGGAGATACAAAAGGAAGGAGGAAGTGCAGTATTAGTTAGCCTAGATGCAGAAAAAGCCTTCGATAGTGTAAGCTGGTTATTTCTATATAAAGTATTAGAGAGATTTGGATTAGACAAAAACGCTATGAAAACAATCAGGGCATTATATCAAGAACCGACGGCTAGGATTAAGGTGAATGGTAGTCTGACGGACCGGATTAAACTAGAGAGAGCTACCAGACAGGGTTGTTGTCTTTCACCGACGCTCTTCGATGTATTCATCGAACCACTGGCCCAACTAATTAGTCAGACCAAAGACATCAAAGGGGTGGAGATAAGGGGGACGGAACATAAATTGGGATTATTCGCAGATGACGTGATAGTATATATGAGACAACCAGACATAAGCTTCCCGACACTGATGGATCTGCTGACAGAATATGGATATTACTCAGGGTATAGACTTAATGTGACAAAGACACAGACATTAGCACTGAACTACACACCAACGATAGAGATCAAAGAAAAATACAAAATCAAATGGGACATGGACAGGATCAAGTACCTAGGGGTGAACATCACAAGAGGGGGGGAGGGGCTATACGATGCAAACTATACACAGATAAATCAGAAAATCAAGAGAGATCTAGAAAGATGGACAGTGATGCCCCTAGATTTCAGTTCAAGGATCGAAATCATTAAGATGAACATATTACCAAAGTTACTATACCTATTTCAATCCCTACCCATATTAATACCACAAAAACAATTTAGGGAATGGGATAGACAGATATCAAGATTCATTTGGGGGGGGAAAAGGCCAAGGATCAGATATGTGACTATACAATTACCAAAGGAGAAAGGAGGGATGGCAGTACCCAGTTTAGAAAGCTATTAATATGCAGCACAGCTTAGAACAGTAGCATGCTGGTGCAATGTGAACTATGAGGCCAAATGGAAAGATATAGAAACCAAAAGAGAGGGATTCAAAGTGCAGACACTGATAGGAGATAGGGAGCTGTTCAGAAGACAGGAACAACTACTAGATCCAATTACCAGATTCACTATAAACATATGGAACACAATAGTAAAGAAATACAAGCTAGAAAAAGAATCTAAGATACTGAGATGGATAGCACACGACAACAAATTCAGACCAGGGATAGAAGATCATGGGTTCAAGAGGTGGGAACGGGGGGGTATAACAGCAATGTGCACGATGACGGAAGGAGGGGAGATGCAGACTCTACAAAAATTGAAAGAAAGATACGGACTAGAGAATAGGGACCACTTTAGATATTTACAAATTAGGGACTACTATAACAAAGAAATAAAGCAAGATAGAGACAAAGAACAGAATGGGGTAATTAAGATAATGGTAAAGTCATACGAAGGACGGAAGGGGAGGGTGATATCAGCACTATATCAGGCAATAATGGACAGTAAGGGAAATACAACATTGTATGTGAAAGAAAAGTGGGAAAGAGAGTTGGAAATAGAGATAACAGAGGAGGAATGGTATGACACATGTAAGACACAACAAACAACCACAGGATCAAGGATATGGAGGGAGTTTGGGTGGAAAAATATAATTAGATACTTTATAACACCAGAAATACAGGGCAATTACACACCAGCAAAGAAAACATGTTGGAGGGAGTGTGGACAGGAAGGGGCGAACCATACACACATATTCTGGGGATGTCAGAAGATAAGGCACTACTGGGAAGAGATAGGAGGGATAATAAATGAAATAATAGGATACGAAATACCCCAGGGAGGCCAAGTGTTGTATTTGGGGAATCTGTCACAGGAAGGAATCCAAGGGGAAGACAAATATTTGATTAAGATATTGATAGTGGCAGCCAAGAAAGCTTTAACTAAACTGTGGTACAAGGTAGAAGTGCCGACAAAGGATCAATGGATAGAGTTGGTAGAGGGGATACAGGAAATGGAGAGAATCACATCTGCTGAGGCTGCAAGAAGAAAAGTTTGAATGGAAATGGGGAAAATGGGAAGAATACAGGAGGGGAAGTAATGACATCACAGAGGTTTGAAAAGGATACAAGGAAATGAATAAAAATGTAAATAAAGAATGCAAATGTAGAAGGGACCGAAGGACCCATGTCACACTTTTTCTTTACCCATTTTTTGTCTATTTGTTTTAATTTATGTACTGTGTATTGTCTATGAATGTTGTCTATGTATGTTGTTAAAAAAATGAAAAAAAAAATTTAAGTTAAAAAAAAAAAAAAAAAAAAAAAAAAAAAAAATCTAATACAGAATGAAATGAAGGAGGAAAAACTAAATTCTAAGAAAATATCTGTCTCTCTCTCTCTCTCTCGTCGTTCGCTCTCTCGCCTCCCTGCATCAGGAGGGTTGCCTCTCTCTCTCTGATTGTTCCCTGCTCTGTCAAACCACGACTGACTTCGACCTGACTTCGGCGCCTAAGGAAGTTCCAAGTCAGTCAGAAGATCCTTAGGAACTTCTACTCATGTACAATAGAGAGCATCCTGACCGGCAACATCACCTCCTGGTTTGGGAATAGCACTGCACAAGACCGTAGCAGACTACAAAGAGTGACACGTTCAGCCGAACGCACAATTAGAGGGGGGCTTCCCACCCTCCAGAACATTTACAACAAGCGGTGCAAGGGGAAGGCTAAGAGAATTATTAAGGACTCGAGCCACCCGAACAACTGCCTCTTTGAACTGCTGCCGTCAGGCAAGCGATACCGGAGTCTTATGGCGAGCACAGAAAGACTCAGAAGGAGCTTCTATCCCCAGGCCATCAGGCTGCTAAACGAACAATAATCGCTAAACGAACAATAATCACTATGCAACAACCATCAAATGCACACAGCACACACACCCACACGCACACACACACTCACTCAAACAAACAACACACTGCAGCACCCACTCTCCACACTTTAGATCACACAAACACACTTACACTTTATATTTATTGATAAAGGATTTGCACTACAACTCGTACACCTACTGTGAATTGTACCTAAACTGCACCTCGTCCATTTATGCCTTGCACTATATAGTATTGTATATTAGTACACTGCACAGTATTGTATATTGTATGGTAACTACGTCTACGAACATTGTACATATGTCTAAACTGAACACTGTGACCTCTTTTTTTTTCTTCTAATTTTTACTATGTTTTTATTTCATACTTATCTTGTCATGCACAGTCTCTGGAGCGCAACAGTAAGAAGCATTTTGTACAAAAGTATTCTGTACTTCTGTATGACAACTATTAAAGAAACTTGAAACTTGAAACTTGAACTTGACCAGAAGAGCCCACAGCTTTCTGTTGGTTTGTTATCTTAAATAATGGTCGCTCCCCGTCTCTCTCTCTCTCTCTGTCCCTCTGTGTGTCCGGCCTCAACCCTCCCACATTTACCCCCCTGCTTGGGGGGGACCAGTCTCTCTCTCTCTCTCTCTCTCTCTGTGTGTCTGTTTGCTACTGTAGCGAGAAAACAGCATGGGCAAAATGAGCAACTCAGAACACATTTTTATGTAATTATCTTAACCACTTAAGGCAAAAATGGGGCTAGTTTAAACATTTTTACGATTGTATACCTAATGTAATTTGCGATGATAAAGAAAAAATACTGTTTTACAATATTCAAATGAGCACATCATCTTCAAACATTCTCAGATTTCAACGTATGACACATCTGAAAGCTTACATTCTGTACTTTCACAATCTGTAAAAATCTGGAAAATTTTAATGGAGAAATGTGGCATCAATCGCTGGTCCCGGTCACATATGTATTATCATATACATATTGTTAATGTATTTGGTTGTATGAAATCTTGTGTTTCAGCGAGTGGAGAGACTACAGATGCAGACTCCACACAATCACAGTTGAGGAAAAAAAGCATGCCATGGATTCCTCCATATAGTGAGACCAAACCTCTTTCTCTACATGTTACTGATGTTTTGTTTATACTATGATACATTTTAATATCATCTTCTATATATTGTTTAATAATTGGAGGTGTTCATTTGAACCTGTTAAGCCCTAGCCCTATTTTCGGAAAATCCGCCTAAAATACATACCTAAGTAAATGGAAGATTGCTCCACTTCTACAAGGACCATTTTCTTGGTATCTAGGGACATCTCTGGATCTCAGGGAATGTAGCAGATAGATTGTATCTGTTACTAGGCTTGAGTAAATTGTGATGAAACAAAGGAGAATATAAATTATGATTTTTCTTTGCATCTTTGACGGTGAATAACACCATGCTAAAAATGACCAGACATGAAAAACTGCCACTGAGCTCGTTCAGCGCCTTCTTGAGAAATCTAAGCAAATTAATAAAGGGAAGATGATTAAACAGAAGGGTTTGTAGATACAGTACTGAATTCTGCCATCCGGACACATGCAATTTGAAATATGAATATAGAATATCAGGCCTATAAATTACCTTATTATGGCCAAGTCATACATCTATGGAACGGGCCAAATCTCCTCTTTCCAATGGCAGAGTTCAATCTTGATTTAGTACCACCAGGATAGCAAATACTGTGAATGAAACTACTACAGTTACTTTTCTGTAATGAAAAATGCTCTGCCATTTTTCTTAACTTAAGTTTTTATTTAAAAAAATGTCAACAACATACATAGACAATACATTTCAGCATACAAATCTATAAAGACTTATCAACAAGAAATAAAAATAAAACAGATAGACAAAAATGAGAAAAGAAAAAGTATGGCATCGGTCCTTCGGTCCATTCTATATTTGCATCATTTATTTACATTTTCAATAATTTCCTTGTATCCTTTTCAATCCCCTGTGATGTCGTTACTTCCCCTCCTATATTCTTCCCACTTTTCCCATTTCGATTCAAACTTCTCCTCTTGCAGCCTCAGCAGATGCGTGATTCTCTCCATTTCCTGTATCCCCTCTACTATCTCTCTACTCCTCTTCTAAGGTTCTGTTTAAAATAACTATAGAACAGATTTTCATACCCGAATCTCTTCAGCTTTTCATGTTCTTGTGATATTAGATGTGTTTCTTGTAAGAATATGACCTGCGCCTCCTCTTTCTTAAGTTTCGTCATCACCTTACTCCTCTTGATCGGATTATTCATATCATTCACATTCAACTAAATCATTTTTATACCCTTAACTTGTGTCATATTTCTTTTCCAATTGTTTTCCCGTTCTACCCATGTCACATAAAATAATATTTATGGTTGTAGCCTCTGCTATCTCCATCTGATTTACATACATATAACCATAATAAACATTAACATCCACATTAACACTTGGAACTTCCATGGTATTTGAGGGTCTCACTCGTACCCCTCTTTCCCCCGCTGGTGGGTGGGGAGTAGTGGCTCTCCTAGTGAGAGGGCTCCCCCTAGTGGCAAAAAAATGCACACTATATATGTCCAACTCGTTCTGTGTGCGACCTCCGAGCTCCCGGTCATAAGCTCTGTATTAGTCACTTTCATGTTCCCGTCTAATTGTATTATGCGTCACGTGTAATCCTGTGGTTCTTGCATGTCCGTCTCAATATATCTCTTGAATCCCCATGTCCTTTTTTATAACTTTCGGTATAATTATCTCGTATGTACTTTACTTTCTGTCCCTCCACCTCCATCTTCGTCTGCCAGGCTGCTCTGAGGATGTTTTCTTTGACTTCAAATTCCAAGAAATTAACTATAACTGCTCTCTGTGGTTTGTCCAACCGCGGCTTCGGCGCCAGTGTCCTGTGTGCTCTTTGAATCCGTGTCTTGTCGAGTTCTGTCATCTTCAATTCTCTTCGAATTAGGCTGTCTACATAATTTGATCATAGAGTCTCCTTCCATCCCTTCTTTCAGTCCCCATATTTGTATGTTGTTTCTCCTCGACCTCCCCTCCAAGTCCATTAACTTTTCTCTCAATATGTTCTGTTGTTCGAGCGTCTCCTTTAGAATATCTTGTATTTCTGTAGTCCATTCCTTGGTTTCAGCCGTCCTTTCTTCCAACATTTTTATGTCTTTCTCTTGTTCCTGTAGTTTTCCATCCATTGCCTCAAGTCCCTTATCCATTTCCTCTCTGAGCTCGTCCTGACCTTTCTTTAACTCTTCCCTGAGTCCATCGATGTTGTTTTGGATATTCTGCATGCTCGCCTGGATAGCCATTGCGTTAGCTTGTATGCTAGTTTGTAGGCTAGTTTGTAGCTCTTGGTTAGCTGTTGCGTTAGCCTGTTGGTTAGTCAACGCACTATCTTGCATGTTCTGCATGTTAGCTTGTACGCTAGCTTGTATGCTAATTTGTATAGCTTGGATATCCTTTGCGTTAGCTTGCATGTTAGCTTGTAGCTCTTGGATAGCCTTTTGGTTACTCACCGCGCTAGCTTGTATGTTCGCTTGTATCTTCGCTATCCAGGCGGGTTCCACAGGGTTCCACGTCTCTGTCTTCCTGCATCATGCTCGCCTGATCTACCTCCTCCACCATTTCCTCGTGTCGAGATCTTTCCTCTGGTGTTTGTACTTCTTCTGGGGTCCTTTTTTTCTCGCTCTTTCTCGTGTTCATCCTTCCTTTTCTCTTATATCACTTTGTCACATATCACAATTTTTTTTCTTTTGTTTTAGTTAGTTTTACTTCCCTTTTTCGATGTTTTTTGACCGGGAGCTCTGACACATCTCAAAACCAGAAGTCGCTCTGCCAATTTTCATCAGATTGAGACGTGTTTTTTTTCCTAGACGTTCACAGAAAGGTAAAGAAACAAACTACGTTCTATTTTATGGCAATAATGTTCAGGTTTGTTCAACCCATGAGACATAATCACAAAAATAACGTAAAATATTTTTTTCACGCAAGGCGGCTCCAAGTTTGACAGGGGATGGCATGAGCTGGGTAGTGTAGTTTTATGAAATCTATATGTCAATTGAAAGCCCTGGGTCTCTTCAGTCTTAGGGCTACAACATTTTCATGACCCGTTATTTCTTCGCATCTAATTCATCCGGTTTCCGCCGGGATGCGCAGAGATATTTATGAACTCATATTTCACTAATGACACTTAAAATCATTGGTAAACAAACGTAGTGCTGAAAATATACACTTTTGACTGCTGTTTTGATAGGGTTAGGGTCTTTAATTGTGGCTACATAGGAAATAAAAATGCTACATTAATTAATATGGACTGTATTAATCTATTTATGACGTGAAATAAGTCTCGGCCCAGTACCGGGCCCATCGGGCTTAAGGGATTAATGCAGGTTGATGTCAACCAACACGCCGAGCAGCCTTTTGTGTGACACTGGTGCCCGTTGCGGACATCCACGCATTAGAAAATTGGAGCTTTGCACGGACGTACCCTGCGGACGTATGCTTTGAGTCCACGCGGACCTCTGAGGAAGCCTTTACTACTATAGGGCAGCGCATACAGTATCTGCAATCTCCTATTATTCATTAGAATAATATAAACCTACTGTTCATTCATTACGCACATAGGCTATACAGTACACGTGTGTGTGTGCTGAGGCAGGTGGCCAGGAGCGCGAATATAGTCTATAATAAATAAAATAAGTCATTAGAATAATATAAGCCAACTGTTCATTCATTACGCACATAGGCTATACAGTACATGTGTGTGTGTGTGTGTGTGTGCGCTGAGGCAGGTGGCCAGGAGCACGCAACAAGATGGTATACATATGGAATACACTATATTTACACTATAGCTATGTATATCCATGCAATTAGGTTTAGTTTTTATTTATTTATCCACTGTCATTTGCAGTGTTGGTGTAGTTCTTTTATTCATTTTCAGACATCACAATGTGTCGTTGAGACATGACTGTAAATGTAAAACGTAATTTTTTTATCATACAAATATTGTCGTATTTATTATTATAACATTTTAGTAGAATCAACGTAAACGCAATCACCATGACTCCTCCCAAATAAATAAATCTGTTTATTATCTACCACACCTTTCATTCTCATATTTTTTATTCTTATATTTCTATTACCCCACCTGTACCCCCACCCCCCTGCTATGACCCCTGGATTTTCCCAAAGGGATGAATACATTTTATCTTCTCATATTAATATATAGATAGATAAATAGATAGATAGATAGATAGATAGATAGATAGATAGATATGATAATAATATACATATATTACTGTATTTGGTTGTATAAAAATAAAAAAACATTTCTTCCATCAAGTCTTGTATTCTAGTGAGTGGAGAGACTACAGATGCAGACTCCACACAATCACTTCATCATCTTTATACCATTGTCTATATCCTTTAGAAATTAAAGGTTATTATTTAGATATATTGTTAAAAAAGTGTTTTAATATAATATATATGTTGGAAGCGATAATTGTAATATAATCGTCTATATATTGTTTAATAAGTGTAAGTGATTATTTATTATATACTATTCATATCACATAATATTATCATATTAAAAACAGTAAGCAAACAATTAAAAGCCAAAAAAAGCAAAGTATATAAAATAAACCAAATAGTTGGCACAGTAAGGCACACGTGAAGCTGATATGATACATTATATAAGTATAAAAACTATTAAAAAATACTTTTTTTAACCATCAAGTGTTGTGTTTCAGCGAGTGGAGAGACTACAGATTTAGATCCCACACTACCACTGTTGAGGAGAAAAAGCATGCCATGGATTGCTTTACATAGTGAGACCACATATTTCTCTACATTACAGATGTTCTGTTTATACTATGACACATTCTGTGTATAAAACTTGAACTACAGAAGAAAATCCTATGCGAAGTGAACAAATAATTAAGTTTGTTTTGTCAATGTTTATCCGTTTGATTATGAATAATAGCAAACAGTTATTTTTTCATACATATGTAAAAATGCTTTTCCTTCAATTCAACAGAAAACTTTCAACTCATCACTGAAGGCGCTGTGAAGGGTGTTTTAGGCGGAAATATCATCCTCTCCTGTCGCCTCTCTCCTGAGACCAGTGCTGTTGCCATGACAATCAGGTGGTTTAAAGAGACAGAGTGTATTTACCTGTATAAGAATGGCCTGGTGATAAAAGGGAGGGGCTACAAGGACAGACTGAGTCTGACCAATCAGGAGCTGGAGAGAGGTAACGTGTATCTGACACTGAGAGGTTTCAGAGGGGATAATGATGAAGGAGTTTACATCTGTCAGGTCATCCTTGGAGACCAGCAGGAGGAGGCTACTGTGGGGTTAAGCTATGGTAAGGGTTATACTACTACACACTATGATTATCAAACTTGACATGGACAATGATATGATGCCATGTATGTCCCATTACATATGTATTACATGTGTACTATGTAATAAGTAGGAGTTATGTGAATACGTTGTTAGACATAATCACTCACATAAACTAGTTTAATCTCTGTCAAATAATCAACTGTCATATTAACCTTTATTTAATTTATTGAGAATAAAAGGTGTTGTAGCCCTCGTTTTCAATAATGTTGAGAATACAGACAAAACACAGATACAAGCAGTTCAAACATTTACAAATTGAGGCATTGCGGTTTCTTGTCCATAAGTTAGTAGAAAATAGATTTTTGGTGTTAAACAATGCTGATTTATTTTGCACATAATCCAAAAACATTACCTAACTCTTGGTATCAACTTCAAGTACATCATTAGAGACAATGGTGCACACACAATCATCATACATCTCAAATGATGTCAAATAAGCCACTCTCACATTGATATTATAATAATAAACTAAATTAACCCCTGTCAAATAAACCACTCACAATATTATAGTAATAAACTAGTTTAATATTTGTCAAATAAACCACTAGGATGCTCTCTGATATTTATTTTTATTTATTTCATTTTTCTTTTACAGGAGGTGTATTGGGTGAGTCCAGATCTATTTCTCTTCTTAAAATGTTTCAAATGTAGTTAAGTCAGTGGTCCACAGGGGAAATACATTTATGTGAAGAAGACAACAAAATGTAAG
Organism: Notolepis coatsorum; assembly: GCF_963971535.1. Classification (NCBI taxonomy): domain Eukaryota; kingdom Metazoa; phylum Chordata; class Actinopteri; order Aulopiformes; family Paralepididae; genus Notolepis; species Notolepis coatsorum. Next base: position 543,722 of record NW_028172863.1, on the reverse strand, counting down.
GGTTATTTTAGAAGTTCATACATTTAAATGAAAATATATTTTTTTATAAAAAGAAATGTAACAGAGCAAGCTGGCTAAATGTGGGTGGGTGCGGTTGGGGTCGTTGGTAAATAAATGGTAAAATAGAGGTAACTTAACACAATGTGTGCCATAAACGAGTTAACTCGTTATTGGCCGCCATGCGCTGAGCGCCAGAAACTAGTTAACGAGTTTTTGGGATCGTTATTTCGTTTATTCGCTATATCTATTCATAATTCATAGCTGCAGCCTCTGGTATCCCCTTCACAGCCTGTCTGAGCTGGCAGACGGTCAACACCGCCCTCTACTGCCAGGCGTAGCTATTGCATCTCATTGAAAATGGGCTGTTGTGTTTTAGGAGGCGATCTTATGGTAGATTTTCTATGATATACAGACTATAAATGAAATGTTCAATGAAGAGACGGCAGGCTGCTGAGATCCAATCGGAATTCCGCGGTGTGAGGAATACGTTTATTTGGTTCAAAACATGAAGCCAAGGTTGCTCATTATCCTGACTTACATCACATGTTCATCTGTCTTTTATAGTTTTCTCTCCACCCCCAAAACCCCATGACATGGTGACGTGGGAGTGGGCGTCTGTGTGTGTATTATACGTGTGTGTCTGTGACTTTGGCAAACTGATCATAAGTGTACTCTTGTGCGTGCGTTTGTGTGTGTGCTATTCTAAAACTGTTTATCTTTACTGTCTTGACTTTCATTCCTTCCTGACTTTGTTATCGTAAGCATGTTATTTTAAAACTATTTTCTTGACTCTCTTGACTTGCATTCCTTCCTTACTTTGTTATCGTCCGTGTGGTGTCTGGCATAGCCTAATTTGGCGATTTGCTTTTCACCTATCTCTAAAAAGGACTGTCTATTCTCAGGGGCCTTCTAAAGGCTCACTCGGCTTTCCTCTAAAGATTCCCTCTGTACTGCTCTACAGCTGTATGTGCTTTGAACACTACGAGTGCATTGCAAAGATCAGGTTATATAACCTTTTCATATAGGATTTTGATATATACATATATGTGGCATTTCGCCACCACATTAATCCTCCCTTTCATGGCATTTAGCCATGATCTATCTGGGATTTTTTCATGTACTAGATGTACTATATGTGCTAGTGATGTTTGTGTACTAGTGATTTTTTTTGAAATAATGATTCACATGACTAAATTACTGAATATACATAAACATAACACCTAACTAGGTACATGTACAAATTGCAGGATATACATTAGATAGTCCTTGGTTGTACAATACATTTTTAATTACTGGAACACATCATTAGCAAGATTGAAAAAACCTGATACCGCGTTATTTATACAGGAAAAACCGGTTGCCCAGTGTCGTTCCTCTGCGACACCTGAAATGCTGTGTTTTCTTGTTGTTATTTGTGAACCATCAGCATCCACAAGTTTGACATCAGCATGTCACCTTTGTCAAAACATAAACAACATTTCTATATTTCTACAACTAGTAAATATTCTTATTTGTAACTTATCCATTACCAACATCTTACTTATTTAAACCAGATATTATCCTTGTATTACAGATTACTATGTGAAGCTATCTCTAAATCTAAAAGCCTTTTCCTTTATATGTTGAAAACCTCTCGATAATATTTCTAAATAATAGTACACACACTTCCCTTGTTCAGGAACCCCTCTCGTCCCTTTCCCTGTGCACTTACAACTCGTTGAATAAGAATAAGAGGTGGTGAGCAGAAGTTGGATGAGAACATTCAATATTGTCCCACATTAGGGTCACCCTGTTTCCTCTTTTCCCAGTTATGTGTTTCCTGGTTCGGTCCTTCGTAGTGTCCTGTATCCAGATACGGGGCTGATGGCTGTATGCCTTGTCCATTCATCATCATCGCTCCTTGTATGCCAATTTCAGTGTCCATTCGTCTGTCCATTGTCCTTGTTCGTCTGTCCATCTCGTCACACAGGGTCCAATGCAGCATGCCAACAAGAAGAATACAATTAGTATCACTACCACAGATACTGCTATCTTAGCTAAAACAACACCCCATTTCCTAAATGTGGCTCTAGTCAATCCCATGAAAGGCCCTCGCTGCCAGCGTTTACCTTAAACTCAGTTTTCATTTTTGCCAATTTTTCCATAACAGCAAAACTTCCATCTATTGCGGTATTGTTTGGAATGTACGTGCAACAGTATTTACCGAACATACTACACACTCCTCCCTGGGCCGCCATCAACCAATTCAAAACCTGTCTATTCTGCCAAGTCATTATGCTTGCGGCATGTAGTTGCTGGCCTATGGCCGCGAATGCAGCATGTGTATAGTTCATGAACATTTGTTGATTGTAATAGATGTAGTTAATCCAATTTCCATTTGTGTTAATCGTGATCCATGGAAAGATGGAGGCTAACCCTGCTTCTACTACATTCTGGGCTCTGAACTCCTTTGGAACGCCATTCAAACAACCACATCTGTTCCTTCAGGAGACCAAAGGCCTCTCCTTGTTATCAAGCTTATTTAAAGCCTCATCCACTTTAATCATCTCACTCACTCCCTCATACATTAAGACTACATTAATCTTTAGTCTTACCAGGGCACACATGCCTACCCATCATGGTGGGAGTTCATTTCACAGATTATTGTCACCACACATCCAATAACTATCTGCAACAGCAAATGTCTGCTCACTCAACAGATACAAAAGTGGATTGGTAATTTTTATGGTTGCACACGTTTGATCCATTGGTTTAGGATTCTCAAACCAAATAGGTCTTCTTATGAACAAATTCCTAATCCTTGCCTCTGGAAACCACGACACCACCCACATGGTCTTGCAGTTTACTGTTGTGTTACCTACCACAACTCTTTTCTCATCTGTCGCATGTCCTCCACTAGCAAAACACTCATACTCTGCTAGTTCATCTACTCTATAATCTATGGTTGGTTCCTTCTGGTTCGTAGTAGTCTCAAATTCCTTACAGGATTCTTTAAAATTTACTTGAATGTCGGGATGTTGTAACAGAAAAAGATTTGGGGCAGATAAGTGCTCATGTATTCTTTTTTTTAACCATATAGCAGTCTACACTGAATTCCACACATTGGACGTTTAAACAATGGTGATATACCATCTGTAGGAGTAAATCTACCCTCTCTACACTCTCTCTGTTGTGTTTTAGCACATTATTCAAATGTATATGGCTCTGGAATTACTATAGGTAAAGCTAATGGTGATTCTGCACACATGACGTTCATCAGACGTCATAATGCCCAGGTATACCAACCATTTTCACTAGCCCTTGTCAACAATTCATCAGTTGATGTTCTCAGACTCCTCTGCCTCAGTATCAGTACCTCCCCTTTAACTCCTCCCTTTGATATATTTCCGTAATCTTCATTACTGTATATATCATAATCTTCATCCTCATCATCTAACTGATCCTTAACCTTAGTTTGCGGTGTGATCATCTCTGTTTGATTTGACCCTGAAGTATTTTGTTTAGTCACATTTTGATGCAAAATTACATCTTTGGTTGCTGTTAGATTAGATGTTAGATTCAGAGATGCATTTACCTGGGTCTGATTTGTCACTCTACTGATAATGTCTGATGCATCTATGCCTTGTTTTTCCATCGGACTTGGTGGAATAGGCTGAATTTTTACTATAGGGGGCACTGTTACCTCATCAAGCTGTATGGGAAATACCGGTTCTGGCTGGTCCATTTGCGGGACCTGACCATTAAGATCTACTTTCCACGGATACACTCTTTCGTAATCTATCCCCTTTTCATCTCTCTGTTTGATTTCTATCTGATACAGATACAGCCCTGAAAAATCAAACCTCTACTGCTCCTCTACCACTACTGCACCACTCCACTCCAAACTGATTTTGTGACTCCTATTGTTCTGGACCGGGCCAGATTTCACACCTCCACTGCCTCCCACAGGCTTGGGAGATTTTCATCTTAAATTTGTATTCGTCCCAAATGTCCCAGCTTTTTTCACTGTTTACTTATCATGCATTGCAACACTAATATATGGTCAGTACCCCAAGTCAGACTGCCCATATAAAAATGATCTTGGGGGTCTGAGCGCAGTAGCCCCCGACCCCCTCCCTGGGGAAGCACTTAAGTTAAGTACCCTCCCTTTGTTCACGTTTAGACCCAGCCACCAGCCCCCGAAAATTAACACCTGAGTGCTAGTTCTAAAGTGGTAGAATAGTGGCAGAAGTGCAGCAGTAGGGTACTGAATCTGAAGAGCTTCTTCTGTATGTCCGATGAATGAATCTTGCCTGCATCTATTTCCACCACCCACTCCTTCTCCTCTACCACCACATTTAACTTGCACTCATTCATTCCCCATGTCGCTTTCAAAGATATATGTGTATGTAGCCACCAACACAGCAAAATGGTTGCTGGCCTCCCTTCCTCTGTCTGTGTTTCCATCACCTTAACCTCTCGTCTGAATGTTCCAGCTGTCAATTTTTGCAGTGGAATATTTATTTTCAGTGTTTCATTTTCTACTTTGCCATACAAAGGTGATTCCCTCTTGTTTACAATTGTAACAGCAATTGTGACAGTACAATTTACCCTGAGCTTGTTCAGGAAGGCCGGCATGCATACGGGCCCAAAGTGGGCTGGCGTGGTCATGTTTGCATTGTACTTATCTGAGTTAGGAATATCATCATTATTGGAGAACAGTTGTCTCCTAATAATAATAATAATAATAATGGATTGAATTTGTAATGCACTTTTTGTTCGCTGGGATCCCAAAGTGCTACACTACAGGGTTAAAACATAGTTAAAAAAATTCAATTACATTTTGTCTTTCGTCACAGTACTGTCCTTGTTTGTGGTCCGAACTTTCTTGCAGTGGTTTAGATGATACCAGGTCAAACTTCCCTCGACCTGGACTGCAGTCGGCGTTGCTCGCACCACGGTGTACGGTCCTTCCTGTCGGGGTTGATGCCACTTCTTTCGGAAGACCTTAACGTAGACCAGATCCCCTGGCACCACTTGCCTCTTGATCTCCTCGTCTAGGGCTGGTTTTCTCCTTTTTTTCTGTAAGTAGATTGTCCAATTGACGGCAGTTAATTGCTCTATATACTCTCTCAGCTCCGTTTGCAGCTGTTCGAGCGGAGATCCTTTGTATGGACCTCTAAACTGTGGAACTGGCATACTACTCCCTGTTAACATCTGATGAGGGGTCAGGTTTGTAACTCTATGTGTTTGCGTTCGATAGCTCATAAGTGCCAGTGGCAAAGCGTCCACCCAATTAAGCTTGGTGCTTGCACAGATCTAGCTTATCTTACTCTTTAAGGTCTGATTTACCCTTTCACACATACCTTGACTCTCAGGGTGGTACACTGCAACCAGTCTTTGCTTTATCCTTAAAAGTTGTAAGATACCTTTAGCTACCTTTTGTATAAATGCCGACCCATTAAACCGACGAGATTTCTTGGGCTGTGCCAAAATGAGGGAACACCTCTCTTGTTAGGAATTTGATAACCGTATCAGCACTCATATCTTTGGATGGAACGGCTTCCACCCACCGGCTAAAACGATCAATTACTACCAGCATGTAGCGTTTTCCCTGTATAGTTTTTATCATATCAACATAGTCCAATACTAAATGTTGAAATGGCCCTTCTGGGACCGGAATATGTCCCACTGGTGTTTTTATTCCCTTACGAATGTTTCGTTCAGCGCAGACCTCACACTGATATAGTATCTCATCAACCATAGCCTGCATATATGGTGACCAGTATCCTTGTTGTCTTATCGATAGGTTATGTAGATAACCTAGTTATATTAGTATAGGCTAAGCGTCCCGCTCTGAGCCTTACGAGATACTCATATCTCCTGTGATACCTAATGTATCTCCCACGAACAAAAACACATGCACCCCACCTGTATGGGGCCCCGCCCCTTATGGTGGCCACCGCCCATATAACCATGACCCTGGTCATGAAACACCCTTCCTCGCCAAAACCCGTCCCAGGAAAAGATCCCTCAAGAGGGAACTCAGGGCGCGCAGAGCGGGACGCTTAGCCTATACTAATATAACTAGGTTATCTACATAACCTATCGTTATATATCGTATAGCATCGCGTCCCGCTCTGAGCCTTACGAGATAATGGGGAAGAGCGGGCGCGAGACCCGACAGATGTACCCCCTGAGGACCCGTAAGCCCACATCAAGGGGTGCGGGGAGCCCTGTCACCCCATCCTTCCTAACGAAGGGGGGGCGCAGTCAACTCCACCTGAATGCGAACAAGAGGGAGCCAGAACCCCTTGAACACACCGTACAGGCGGAACCACGTGTGACTCAACACACTGCGGCCCATACCCATACACTCCTGCTACCCGACCAAAGGTCGGAAAGCAGGAAAGGCCACAGACCCCAGAACCGCCTGGGAGACAGAACCCCCGGTCATGTCCATGAGGAAAAACCTTACAAAGGAGCCCGGGGAGGACCATGAAGCTGCAGCACAGATGGCCTCCACCGAGGCCCCACCCAGGAGAGCGGCAGAGGCAGCCACCCCACGAGTGGAGTGCGCCCTGACGCCCCCAGGGGGATCCTGCCCAGCCAGCGTGTAGCAGAGGGTAACACCCTCGCACAACCAATGGGACAGGCGCTGCTCCGACAGTGCCTTACCAGCACGAGCCCCACCGTAACAGACAAAAAGCTGGTCGGTAACCCTGAAATCCTGAGTACGGCTGAGGTAAATCCCCAAGCACGGACTGGACATGACAGGTGAAGGCCCGCATCTAACTCACCAGTGTGAGGAGGAGGACGAAACGCCTGAACCACAATATCCCGGGAGCGGAAGGAACTCCGGATATTCTCAGGCACGAAAGCAGGATTAGGTCGCAGAGTGACACCGCAATCGGTCCGAAAAGACAGGCACTCTGGATGTACCGAGAGAGCACAGAGCTCACCTACGCGTTTAGCGGAAGTGACAGCCAGAAGGAACGCGGTCCTGAAGGACAGCTGTCCCAACGGCGCCCGCTCGAGCGGCTCAAACGGGGCCAAGGACAACTGACCGAGGACCAATTGAAGATCCCAAGTCGGAGCCAAGGAGCGTTGCACCGGCTTAACGCGTCGAGCGCCAAGCAGGAAACGCTTCACAAGAGGGTGGCTGAACAAGACATCCCCTCAAACCCCTCATGATAGGAGGATATAGCTGCTGCATATACCCTCACCGTCGAAGCCGACAGTCTATCAAGGAGAGACTGGAGGTAACTAAGGACAGCAACCAGGGGGCAGGAGACTGAGTCCAGGCCCCCCGCCTTACACCACACTTGGAACATACGTCATCTGCCCGCGTAAGCGCGACAGTGGAGGGAGCATGTGCAGTCCAGATGGTAACACCATCAGGATCAAGAACCTGCGCCCCTCAACGTACCCGTCCCAACAACTGACCTAACAGATGTATGGGGAAGAATCCCTGGCGGCACGGCATCGGTCCCAGACCTGCCTGGCCATGTCCAGACGCAATCCTCACCCGTCAGGATGAGGGCCGCCCCGCGACAGTACACCTGCACCCACATTCTCCCTGCCGGGGATGTGGGGAGCCCTTAGGCCGTGCAGATGGAGGACGCCCATAGCCAGCCGCCCGCCGCCTGGTGCAGACAGGGGGAGCGTACTCCTCCCTGTCTGTCGATACACGACACTGACGTCGTATCGTCCGTCCTGATCAACACCATTTGTGGACCAGAAGGACCGCTTTCAACACCAACACATTGAACGTAGCGCAGACCGGGCAGCATGGTTTGCCAGCTGCCCCCTACTGCGTTGGCCCGACGCATCACCAGCGAGGGAGGCGTCGGTGAAAACGCGACGTGAGACAGCGCCGTAACCGTCCTAGGACGGAACCTCCCGAGCGTGTTGACAACACGCTCCGAGATGGATGCCCATAGCCCTCCAACCGTTGACTGGGAAGAGGAATACTCTACATCCAGTGTACAGCAACCCCAGGCTGGTAGAGACCTGCCTGGTACGAGACCTGACGATCCACCTTGACCGCGAAGGACCAGAACGTCATCAGGGCAGAACACTCCGTAACCCCGGATGACGCAGAGGCCCCAGTGCGGCCTCCACGCACTTGGTGAAGATGCGGGGAGCCAGAGAAAACCGAACGGCAGCCTCTGGTACTCATACGCTAACCCTGCAAAGGAAGCGTAGGTAAGCCCTAGGATGGAAGATCGGGGATGCGCATACGCATCCTACAGGTCTATGGAGGAGAACCAGACCCCCACCTGACAGTGTTCAACAGGTAGGAGACGATCCAAAAAATGCTGAACCTTCCCATGGGACAGGTCCAGCCTGGGTCTTACACCCCTCCCTCCCGACTTCTCGGGCAGAGAACACCGGGAGGAGAACGCCACGACGATGGCTTGCTTCGTCCACAGAGATTGGATCTCGTCGACCAGAGCTGTCCCTGCTGGAGACCCCGACAACAGGGTCTGTACCAAACCTGAAAACGGGTGGGGTTGTGTAAACACAAGTCCCCGCCTCACCATTCTCTCCATCTACCTCGACATATGGTACTGCCGTAGTCATATGTGACGACACTCCCAACGCACCCGCCGTCACGTGGCGCAGGTCCGCCAGGAACTGTAGATAGTTGGCCCGGTCCCCCCCGCTGTGCGAAGACAACCCTGGAATCGTGCGAGGAGCGCGTTCCGTGTCGGAACACCTGACCCTGACACCACCCACGAGGCAATCGCACCCAAGGGGGAACCCCGACAGAAAAAGGGCCTGTCTGATACGGGGGGCTTCCGATCAAAAAAGCCCCCCCACTGAACACCCCTCCAGAACATGCTGAAGGAGTCGTTCTGCAGCCGGACATGCAAGGTGTAAGGCCCCCATGGGTTCCTACACACCGTAGCCCTGCAGTGATATCACTACCACCCCAAACCATGTGAGCTGCGACCACTTGCCAATATTCCAGGAGTGGGAGCACCAACATGATACCTGGCCTGGCGAAGGCGAGGCCGGGGAAGCCCGCACTGTGTGCCTCAAAAGGTTTCGAGCCCCCCTGCTGACAACACTTAAGTTGACAGACGTAACACCAGGCTCAACCAACACAGTTCAAGGTGTGGGAGCCGCTTGACAGCACAACATTCTCACGGACAGACCCAGGCTCAGCCATCAACTGGGTGTCAGCCCCTGTCTCCATGAGAAGCGAAGAATGGGGCCGCATACGCTTCAATGAAGGTTCGCGGCCCGCAGCCAAAAGAGAACGCTCAGAGCCCCGCTTCTGGGGATACCAGAGAGAGGATTGAACGGGGAGCGGGCTGCTCGCGGCAAAATGACGACGGAGTGGTTTACCAACACCGAAATCACCCAAAATGGCCGATCCCTCGGCCGCCAAGACTGTCGGCCTCGCGATACCCTGTCGATTCTCCAACCAGGGCACCACTGGCGGGGGAAACATGGCCGCCTGTCGAGGGCCCCGTCATCGCCGCTGACGAGGCCGTGCTCTCTCTTCTTCTGGCTGCGCGGTGTGAGGCGGTGTAGGGCCTAGGACAATACCGCCCGCGCTCCAGCAGAAGACCAAAATCCCCTGCGGAGAGGGGAACCCTGAGCGGTTATAGCTTGCGGCTGGGTCAAAGCTAATAACGTCAACATCCTCGACGGAGTGGTTTACCAACACCGTGCGCGATGTGTCGACGTCGGCCGGCCCTCAAGACACCATTTCTGTAATAGAAAAAACACCAATTCGAACACAGTTCTAATCGTTGCCAATTCCATACCGTGGCGGTACAAGCCTTAACAGCCCACCAGCCACTCGCCAGGCCGACCCATGGTGTCGGCCGGGCGGGGCATTGTTTCAATATATCAAAAACAAAGGACTGACGTTAACATGGAGCACCAGTGGTGATTGCAAACAGCACCCTCCACTGTGGTGTGGACCATGAAAAGGTTAAATGAATAAAAGAGCTAAACCACAAAAACTGTAGAATGAGCAAACCCATACACACAAAGTTTAAGGGGAGACGGACCAGACCCGTCTTCATTCAAAATATTCACAACAGAACACCAGCCCTAGTTTAGCCCATTTACCAAAAAAGGTAAACAAAGCCCCCCCCCCGCACTACTCCCCCAGTATACCGATTGACCGTCAGTATGAATGGTTTGAGAGGAGAGAAAGCTGTAGCAAGACAGACCTTCTCATAGCAGAGTGACAAAATGAAACAATAGCCCCCTACACAGGGCCGCCCCAGGAGATGGGGGGCCTCGCGTCTAAAAACGCACAGGGCCTCACATTTCTCCCAAGCGGCCCTGCCCTTATACTACTGCAGCCTAACGCCAGGCAATGTGGAACCCAAGACAACAATTGCCTGTGCACAGACACGCAACATGTTTACCATGTCGGCTGGACCGATAGCCCCACTACCCGACGCCAACCCAGATGGGAACACCGTTCAACAAACCCCGCCGGAACACAAGGTAATACCTGGCTAGAACCTAGCCACGACCTACCCCGTTGTCAACCCATTTACCCGAAAAAGGTAAATAGAACTCAAAACCCCACAACAGCTACCGACTGACCTTCATTGATGAACCGGGCAAGAGGCGGGAGAGTGACAACATCTCACGGCGGAGACATTAAAACAGCATAGCAATTAGCAGTAGTGATAGCATGCGGCAGTAGCGATAGCATGTTAGCATAGCTTTAGATGTTTTAGCAGCACGCCCAAGACAGCTTGGAAACCGTTCCCTGCAGAGAACGTTCACCAAACCATCTTGCCCCTGGCGCCAACACACAACAAGGTTGTGTTAACAACACAAACCAGCATTACTAACACTAATACCCATGCCTGAAGACACAGGGCCTACCTGAGTACAAGCTGGCCCGACAGCCAGCCTTGTACAGCTGAACCTCGATGTGCAGTCATCAAACGAGGAACATCACAGGCCCGTCGCGTCGCCGAAAACATGCGTCGAAGATGCCAGGGGCCAGCAACCTCCGGTAAGCTTCCAACATTATTAATCGTCCTTAATCTTTTCATTCCGCTAGCTCGTATGGTGCACGCATCCAACACGCTGGGACGAAAATAGAGGAAGGGTGTTTCATGACCAGGGTCATGGTTATATGGGCGGTGGCCACCATAAGGGGCGGGGCCCCATACAGGTGGGGTGCATGTGTTTTTGTTCGTGGGAGATACATTAGGTATCACAGGAGATATGAGTATCTCGTAAGGCTCAGAGCGGGACGCGATGCTATACGATATATAACTTCCTCAGCACCTCCCCCCTTGTGCAATTGTCTACATTGTGCATCTGTGATGTTAGAATTGTTAGTAGGGTTACTGGGGCTACTAAGAGTCCTTTGTGTGATCTCCATAACCCCTTCTCATCTACTGTCGCTCCCCTCTCTCTCCAAGTATCATGCTCTTTTTGGTTTGCCTCCTTCTGTATCAATATGATGTCTTCAGGTGTCATAATAGGTTCTAGTGACACTACAGGTGCCAAAATGGCTATTTGGCACTTGGACGCTGTTTTGGCAGCCTCATCGGCTGCATTGTTTCCTCGTATTACATCATCATTACCTTTCCTATGGGCATGGCACTTGATGATGGCTAACTGTGTAGGTAACATCATAGCTGACATTAAATCATCTATCTGATGTTTGTGTTGAATGGGGCTACCATCTGTTTTCTTAAACCATCGTTGTTTCCATAATGAGCCGAACAAATGGCACACGCCATGAGCATATGCACTGTCAGAATATATGTTTGCTATTTTACCTTGGGCCAGTTTGCATGCCTCAGTTAGTGCTTTCAGCTCTGCCAACTGAGCTGAGCAGGGCTGATCACAGCTCTCAGCTTTTGCTACAGTGAATGTATCCTTCTCCTGTTTTACTAAACCTGTATGATTACCCATATAATCTCTATAGCACGATCCATCCACATAGTATACTACATCTGCATTTGATATTGGTACTGACTCTAGGTCAGGCCTCAACCTTGTGTATTTCATGGTCTCTGCGATGATGTCGGGGAGGTTGCGACCCTCTCTGCGCTGCACCCTATCTCCCTGTCTCCGGCTGTCTCGGAGCAATGACCGGAGTGTTGAATGTCCCGTGATTAAGACGGGGAGGACGCGACCCTCTTTGCGCTCAGCTCTATCTTTAATCTTTCAAAATGTTCAGTTGCTATCGCTATCAGCTCTATCTTTAATCTTTCAAAATGTTCAGTTGCTATTGCATGCACTCATCTGTGTTTCACTACACACTTGAGTGCATGCTTACCAACTGTTAGTCTGCAACACTACTATCACTGACATCTAAGAAGGGAGATCCCCCCTTGAATGGCCCTTCTAAGGTTTCTCTCCTCCACACTGCCTGTGGAGCATTTTTCCCTATTGTTAGGTTTTAGTGAGTTTTTCCTTACCTTCGCGTGGGGTATGTCTGGGAGTGCTTGCATTCTTTCAGTTATTTGCATTTATTTTAAATTTGTTGGACCTTATGGTGTTCTTGTTCTGTTCTTGACTTATTGTTATGTTTCTTCTTGACTTGTTTAAAGAAGACGTGTACGGCCCATGGGGACATTAATGTGTGTTGTCGGGCCTTACAAATACATTTGATTTGATTTGATTTTTGACTCCTTCAAAATCGAGTGGTATGGTGTTAGCTGGGTTGGCTGTTGTACTTTTCTTTATTGTGACATCAGGATATGTCAGAAGTGGCGTGTACTGCAGACACCTTGCCTGTGTAGCTACAAACTTCCCTTGATCTATCAGTTCAGCAATCTTATGATGTGTAAAAATGGTAATTGGATATCCTATAGTTACAGTAGCAGCCTTTTCATATGCATAATTCACAGCTGCTAGTCCTTGATAGCAGGGCGGCCAGCCCTGAACTACATTATCCAACTTTATACTGTAATAGGCAATTGGTTGTTTCTGTCGTCCACTCCATGTTTCCTGCATCAACACTGCCGAAGCATACATGCTTTGTCGGTTTGAAACATATAACAATAATGGTTTGTTATAGTTTGGTGTTGCCAAAGCTGGAGCTCTTTGCATTTCTTGTTTAATCGTCTCAAATGCTATTTCGGCCAATTCTGTCCATTTCAGGGGAGCTTTCAAAGATTGACTGCCTGCCTCCTTTATTATTTCTCTTAAAGGCGCAGTTACTTCTGCATAGTTTTCAATCCATATTGAGGAATATCCCATCATCCCTAAAAAGGTCATCATTTGTTGAACCGTTCTCGGATGTGGCACCTTGCCAATCCCCTCTAAATGCGAGGATGATATTGCAATGGATTTTCTGAAATCAATCTTCCCAAATATTCTACCCTTGGTAAACAATATTGTAGCTTGTGTCCTCCTTCTGCCAACTTCTGTAGCACTTTTATTAAATCCAGATGGCACTCATCTAATGTTTTGGCACATATAATGATGTCATCTGCATAAGAAATAATGGTCCCTTGGGTATCCATACCCTCAAGATCATGTTTTATAATTTGGTTGAAAACCTGTGGACTATTTTTGAATCCCTGAGGAAATCTTGTATATGTTAACTTCCTTCCTCTATACGTGAATGCAAACAGGTATTGTGATTCTTCATCTAGAGGAATGCTAAAGAACGCTGAGCATAAATCTATCACCGTGAAATATATACTATCAACCGGTATGTTCGACAAAATCGTGTGAGGGTTTGGCACGTCTGTTTGGCAGTCTTCTACGATTTTGTTTACAGCTCTTAGGTCGTGAACCAATCTGTATTTCGATTTATCTGCTTTTAATACTGGAAAAATCGGGGTATTGCATCTTCTGTCAGTTTATACTAACACTCCTGATCTCATTAACCCCTCAATCGTTTTGCTTATGCCTTCCTCTGCTTCTCGTTTCAACGGGTACTGTGGTCGAATTGGCAACTTCACATGTGGTTTCAGCTCTACTCTTACTGGATTTGCAGATTTAACCATTCCCACATCTGTGTCATGGTTTGACCATAACTGATCTGGGACCTGTTTTAGCATGTCCTCTAACAATGGACTTTTCCTCTCATCACCATCTGATGTTTGCTGCGTCATCATTTCCCCTGGTATCATTATTGTTTGAGGCTGACTCGTCATTTCCACATCACATATGATTTTGATCATGGTCTTGTCGTGTGACATAAAAATCAATGGATTGTCTGATTTTTCCCACGTAGTCTGTTTTGCCACCTGCATCATAGATCCTATGTCTTTAGTTTCAAAGTTTTTGTTTACTAGTAACGTGACATGTGGCCTGGACTTAGGAACATTATACCATTCTGTAATAAATGTGTTTTTTGAATCTATGTTTAACGCGGCCCCCTGATCCCCAATTATTATATATTGACCTCTCAAATCAACTGTTTGACTTCTTGTTCTGCTCTCCCGCGTAATTTTTTTTCATAGCCGCATTTTGCGGAGACACTCTCTGATTGGCCACTTCATGTGACATGTGCGCCCAATCGTGTGACGCCTGTTTCTACACCGGTTAAGCTTAGGCACTCTTTCGAAGTTGGTTAAGGTTAGAGTTTGTCTTAGAGCAGGGTGATAGAACACCAGCCCTGATTCCAAACTCTAACCTTAACCAACTTCGAAAGAGTCGCCTAAGCTTAACCAGTGATAAACTAGGCATTAGGTAGTTTGCCGGAAATGGGCAAAGACACAGCTCGTCACGCGATTGGGCGCACATGTCAGTGGCAAATCAGAGAGCGTCAGTCAGTGGCCAGTCAGAGAGCGTCTCCGCAAAATGCGGCTACGAAAAAAAAGAACGCTGCTCTCCCACTCCTGTTCAAATCCTGTGCTTCCTGATTGATCATAGTACATTGTACAGTGATATTGAAGCTGTGGCACTGTTGCCTTTGGAATTTGAGCTTTTATAAACCCCTTCCATCTGTCATATGCTTTCGTCACTGGCTCAGTTATCTCGCTGAGCCAATAAACCTTTGCCTGGTCTGATTGAACAACAAATTGTGTATCTACCCCTGATCTATCTATGTAAATACCTTGTGGAGTACACCAAATTTGAATCTTTAGTTGACATAATGCATCTCATCCCAGTAGATTGATTGGGGTCTGATCAGACACTATGACAGGAATTATTGCCTCTTTTCCTTGTGATACTATTCTAATGGGGGCTGTTATTGGTAGCATTTGTCTCATTCCCGAGAATCCTATTGTTTTAACATATTTTCCAGACATGGGGAGATGCTTAGCATTTTCTGGATTTATACACGTATATCTTGCTCCTGTGTCAATCAACATTGAAATTGGTTTGTTTTCAATTTCCACCTGCAAAATGGGCGCTTTATCAGTTGCCATGCTTACAATTTGAAATTGAACCCCCCTTTTAGGATTATCTGGGCACCCCTAGTAACCATGGTTTGGCCCTGCCCATGGATTGGCAGGTCCTCTCTGTCTATTGGACTGACCTCCATAACCCCTTCCACCCCCATTACGGTTCACCTGCTGTTTTGGACAGGTGTTTGCCATGTGACCTGGGTCTCCACATAACCAACAAACTCGTGGCCCAGTGTCAGTGGCTCTGCAGTTTCTGGATATGTGCCCTGTCTTTTTTTTTTTTTTATCAAATTTTTATTATTATTCACATGAAACAAGACAACACATTAACCACAATCACAATACATAGAACTTCACAAGAAAATAACAAAAACAATAATAATAATACAGACTAACAATTATACAGACAAGAGAAAAGAAAACAGAGTTCAACCTTCTAAATTTTAATTCCAAGGGGTACTATCTAATAAATGGTCTTTCCCAGTGTTCAGCCCCGATTCCCGGTCGTGTGACCCTATATTAATAAAACGTACATCTCCAATCCACCACAAGGACCATTTTTTGAGAACATGACCCGAAAACAGAGCAATGAACCTTCATGAAAAAACAAAAACCTGTAGAGGTGTTCCATAGACTCACAGAGACCGTGTAAAAGTGGCCAAACAGTGAAGAAATAGATAAATAGCTGCCCCCCCATAATATCCCCAGCTAAACTCAAGATGACAAGACAAAAGACAAGACAGACAAATCATTTCCTCCTCCCCCTCCCAAGAGACCGCCGGACTCACCCGAACACGCACCTCAACCCCGCTCAGCCGCACATTGCGGTCTTTACCTTCTAAGCTGCTGCGAACCACAGGTCAATTCCAGCCTGCCCTACCCCAATCACCCGGGCTGTGGATATCTCAAGATAATTCACATCCAATAGAGTTAGGGACCAGTTAATCATTGTAAGCTTCCCAGGCTACTTCCATCTCATTGCTATCAGCTTCTTCGCTGCTGTGACGCCCGCTAGGACAACCCTTTTCAGTTGTACGGAAGCGGGTAGTGTCGTTATATCGTTCAGGAGTAGCGTAACAGCTGTGAATGGGATAGTTAAGCCACACAGATCTGAAAGTTTGTCCGTTATTGACCTCCAGAAGCGGGCCACTGGTGGGCAATCCCAATACATATGCATATAAGTGCCCGTGGCCTTTTGAGAGCACAAAGTGCACCGAGAGTCGGTTATCAGTCCCATAGCATATAGCTTCCTAGGTGTAAGATAGGTCCTATGAATATAATTAAAATTAATTTGCTGGTGATTGGGGTTGCGGGAAGATAATGCCACATTTGCCCAAACATCATCCCAGTCAAACTCGGGGTCCAACTCCGGGATATCCACAGGCCAGATTGTATCCAATGATACATTTTTATACGTGGATTGAATTAAGAGCGTATAAAAGTCGGAGACAAACCCTCTGGATGTCGTCCTGTCCACTATGAGCCTGAGGAAGGGGTGTGGGTGCAAGGCTTGAGCCCACGGTACGCCATGCGCCCTCAGTGCTGACCTTAGTTGAAGGTAAAGAAAGAAGGACTCGCCGGGCAGATCATAAAATTCTCTTAAGTCCTGAAACGCACGGAGGCCGTTCTTATCATAAATATCCTCCAGAGTATGCACTCCCCTCCTTTGTCATTGAGGAATATTAACCGGCTTGTGTCCAACAAGTAACTGCTGGTTATTAAAAATTGGAGAGTCCAGGTGCCAAGGGCATTTAACCCCACACGACCTCTGTACATTACGCCACGTTTGGATCACGTGAGTTATGATCGGTCCATACCTCAGCCGGCATTTCGAAATAGAGACAGTGGAGTACACTACATCCTGCAATCTTAGCGGAGATACCGCCGCCGCTTCTAAGGAGCGCCACGATACAGCCTCTACAGGGTCTAGCCAGCACATCAGAGGTCTCAGTGAAAAGGACCAGAAATAAAGTTTAAAATCAGGGATTGCGAGGCCCCTATCTTGTTTTCTACGTTGAGTAGTAGCCCTTTTGATTCTCGGGCGTTTGTTATTCCAGATAAACTTAGATACCATCGATTGTACCTTGCGCCAGTGGTCTATTGGAGGGGGCAGGGGGAGCATTGAGCTAATAAAATTTATCCTAGGCAGGATGTTCATTTTGATTATGGAAGCCCGGGCTTGTAAGGAGTTAGGAAGGGACGACCACCTGTCTAGATCCTGGCGTATTTTATAAAGTACCCGTGAAGTTGTACTTAGTAGTTTGGTTCAGCGTGGGGAATATCTCTATGCCCAAGTATTTAAAATGTTCTACTATGGGGATATCAGCTGGTAGTCGTACCGCCTTGGCCAGTTCATTAAGAGGTAGGCAGGCTGATTTGTTCCAGTTAATCTTAAAGCCTGACAATTTACCAAAGTCGTCGATTATCCTCAATAATTTTGTGGCCGACCGGGAGGGGTCGTCCATGAAAATCAGCAGGTCATCCGCATAGAGAGCAATTTTGTGTGGAGTATTGTTGACCATTATGGGGACGATGTCCTCCGATTGCCTAATAAATTGGGCCAAAGGTTCGAGGGAAAGCGCGAACAGTCCCGGGCTCAGAGGGCAACCCTGTCTAGAAGATCTGGAGACTGGAAAGAGTGTGGAACAGTTTTTGCCTGTCAGTATCATCGCAGACGGCGAGGCATACAGGACTTTAATCATATGAATAAAACTCTTTCCAAGACCCATGACCTCAAGTACCTTCCACAGGTATGACCACTCAAGTCTGTCAAACGCCTTCATGGCATCCAAAGACAGAACTGTGGATGGAGTTGTATTGTCTTTACTGTTATCGATTACATGCAACAGCCTCCTAAGATTATCTGCAGCCAGACGTCCCGGGATAAAACCAGTTTGATCGCAGTGTACCAATACAGACATAAATCTCTGCAGGCGACGGGCCAGCACCTTGGCAAACACCTTCAAATCGGCCCCGAGAAGACTCAAGGGTCTATAGCTACCACAATCATTGGGATCTTTGTCCTTCTTGAGAAGTAAAGAAATCAACGCCATATTGACATCTCTTGAGAACTCCCCTTGTTCGATAGCGTAATTGATCATATCGAGCATCAATGGACCCAGTTGGTCCCAGAAAGCTAAATACACTTCGGGTGGAATACCATCCCAGCCTGGTGCCTTACCCCTCTGCATTTCAACAATCGTCTCCCTCAATTCTACGAGAGTAATCGGTCTCCCCAGTTCCTTGGCCTCTTCCTCAGAAATGTGGGGTATCTCAAGCCCGCCAATGAACGATTCAAATTTAGAGTCATCAAGATTACCCTCTGAGCTATATAACTGTGTATATAACAAAAGTCTTTAAAAGTGTCATTGATCTTTTTCGAATCAGTAGTGACTGCACCCTGGCTCGTCCTAATCGAGGGGATATCCGAGAAATGATCATTTGAGCGTATTTTCATTGCCAATAGATGGCTAGGTCTGGAGCCGTGAAAATAGTAATTTTGTCTTGTCCTATGTATCAAGAACTCAGACTGTTGTTTAAGTATGGAGTTTATTTCTTTTTTGACTATCTTACGTTGTGTGTTTAGTCGTTCATTATAGTTAGTTTGCAAGGATGCGAATAGGTCCGCATATAATGATTCCAGTCCTTCTAGCTTTTTTGACCGGGATTTTCGCAAATTGGAGGCAAATAGTGTGACATGACCCCTGATAAATCCTTTCAATGCGTTCCACAGGACCCTAGGGTCTTCTACTGTGCCAACGTTGATCTGCAAAAATTCAGCTAGTTTACTCCTGAACTCAGAACAGAAGTCATCGTTCTTTAGCAAGGTCGAATTAAAACGCCATCTGGGAGCTCTTGCGGAGAGCCTGCCAAAGGTTGCCGTAAGGAAGATCCCCTTGTGGTCTGAGAGAGCCAAGGGAACCAATGAGACATCGAAACTATCAAACATATTAGGGGATGCGAATGCATAGTCAATTCGAGAGAAGCTTTTGTGTCTGGCTGACAGGTGAGAGTAATCTTTGAGGGTGGGGTTGCATAAGCGCCAAAGGTCTGTGAGCCCCGTGTCTTTGGCCCACATCCTAAGGGCCTTAGAGGCCCGTTTTTGGTCGCTCGTTTCAGATGGCCCGGACCTATCCATCTCCGCATCCCAGCACGCATTAAAATCGCCACCCACAATGAGAGCGTATCCATTAAGTTCCAACATATTCTTCGTGATTGTATTATAGAACGCTGAATCAAATGTGTTAGGAGCATACAATGCTATTATAGCCATCTTCCTATGCAAGAATTCAACTTTTGCTATAGTAATCCTTCCCTCCGTGTCCGACCATACATCCAAGATTTTGATATCAAGGTTACGTCTTGTAACTATGACTACTCCTTTCGTCTTATCATCGGCTGAGGATGAGGAGATAACGTGATATTGCCGATTTGCCAGTCTTGACACGTCACCTACCAATAAATGCGTCTCACTAAGGAGAGCAAGGTCAATATTTCTCCTCTTCAATAGCCAAAAGACACTGGCACGCTTGTGTGGGGCGTTAAGCCCTCCTGCGTTCCAAATTAAAATATTCAATTTAGCCATGGTCGAGCTTGTATAAATGCGTAGAGAACATACCAGTGCAGCCAGGCTGAGTACAGAGGTGCTGATCCCGGCGGGCCCGGACGGTCAATCCCAGGAGTTCAGAGGAGGAACAATTACACACATATAAAACAGTACATAAAACACATAAAAATACCACCCCAGCTACAACCCCCCCTCCTTCTACTCTAAACCCTAACCCACCCGTCCTATTATAAGGCCCCCTATACCCCCTATACCCACTCTCCAATCCCCCCCTTATGCACCATCCACTGAGGATGGTCATCTTCCTATCACTTCCCACTAGAGACATGGATCAATAAGACGCTCCCCACTCCAACCCCCCTCTAGATAAACCCCTGAGTAAACCCCCACTAGTCCAATAAACACAAATAATAATAAAATAAAATTCAATAAAGATATCGGTCGAAACCCACCTGAGCCTTGGCCCCAACATGAGACAACCATAATGGTAAAAATAGCCATTATTAAATAATAACTCCACATCAACCTGTAGCCATCTATTTGCGAATCTGCGCTTCAACGTCGCGTTGTTATAGCCCAAAAGGGTATAGGAAAATTCAAAACAAAATTAAATTAAAGCATCCCAGCCGATAGTCTAAGGCAGGATCGGGTCACAGGTTAATTGTGCAAAATTGTGTGAACAATGTCAATTAAACAATGACAAAAAAAAAAAAAAAAAAAAAAGGGAAAAAAGGGGTTATGGTCAAAGTGCACCCCTTTAGCTGTCCCTCTGATCCGGCACAACGGCTGAAATGACATAACCTATGTAAGAATAGAATTAAACACATTCATTAATTAATCCGGGGATGGTAATAGGCAGCACCTGACACCACCTGTTATCATACATTGTTTCAATAAAGATATCGTCGGAGCAGTTAGTCCAAGGTAGGATCGAATCACAGTTAAATTGCTCATTCAAATGCCATTAAAACAGCGACAATAATTATTATATAATTACTCAGCATCAACCCTGTAACCATCTACCTTGGAGTCTGCATATTAATGTCGCAACGTTATAGCATAAATGGATCACGGAAAATTCAAAACAAAATTAAGGCAAAACAGCAGTTAGTCCAAGGTAGAATCGGATCACATTTAAATCGCGCATACAGATGACATAAAAACAGCGACAATAAGAAAGAAAAAATAAAAGGAAAAGAGGGTCATGGCTAATAGTGCAAGCCATATAACCATATAGCCATGAAGTGCAAGCCATACCCGACCCAACCTGTTATCATATATTGTATATGCATATTCAACCGACCTTGGCTTCTACTATGGATCCCAAAGCTCAAAACAACCTGGATATAAAAATAAAAGCATACCAGAAGTTAGTTAGGGATTCGATCACTCTTGAATTGTGCAAACCAATGTCCCTTTGAACAGCAACAGCAACCAAAATACGTAACCATTAACGGGTCTCGAATGTCTCAGCGCAGACTATAGACGAAGCCCGCTGACCAGCCCGAGGCTAGCGCATAAGCTAGTGATGAATCCGGATAGCACGTTAGCCTATTATGTACATTGTTCAGCTAGCTCGTTAGCTTCCAAAGAGGCGATACACAAGTACGACCATGAGGTCAGCTTTAGCAAGTAACAGAAGTCATTGGGAAGCCCCGCTAGTTGGATGGGCATTGGGCAGTTAGCATGTCTGGGCATGACAGCAAGTATTTGTGAATAGCCGGCCTAATCAATGTGTATAGGCCCAAACCGCCAAGTCACTCACCCGCCATAGATATCAAGCAACAGACTCGGGTATCTCCGCGAGATATTCCTTCGCTTTAGCCAACGACCAAAACAAACGCTGACCACCGACCTTCTCCAACACAGATAATTTCACGGGAGCGAATAACGTGGGCCTCAGGCCTAGTTTCCATAGCTTAGTCAGGACCACCTTGTATTCGCCTCTCTGTGCCTGAACCTCCGGTGTAAAGTCTTCGAAAATGGCCACTTTGTGATCGCCAAGCCTCAGATTACCCCTTCTGGTACGAGCCGACCGCATGATGAGTTCTCTCTGCTGAAGCCTGTTCAGCTTGACTATGATGGGCCTCGGCTCTTTGTTCACGCCGGGAGAAAACCTGCCCGCTCTGTAGGCCGACTCACAGACCGGAGGCAAAGGGAGAACGTCCGTCCCTAGTATTTTCTGCAGCAGTTCGGGCACGGTCTCAGAGAGACGGCCTTCACCGCTGGTCTCCGGTACTCCAACAATCCTGACGTTGTGGCGTCTATCCCGGGACTGCATCTCCTCCATTGCCGACTGTAGTTTGTTGACTTCAGCCTGCCTAGCCAGCAGGGCGGATTCGAGACCCGCCATCTTCTCGCACTGTAATGATACCTCCGTCGTTAGCATGGCTAGTTCGTTAGCATTAGCTGAGGAGACAGCGTGCATCGTCTCCATCTTGTCTGTCAGCGGTACTACCGCCAGCCGTATTTCTTCTGATATCTCACGACGGAGGCTGACACAGAAATCCGCCAACACTTTCTTCTGTGCTTCAGCGATGCGTGTCTCAGAGTCTGCGTGTAGCTTGGTCATGACCAAGAGCACAGCTTCGCTTAACTCCCCGACAACGGGCGACGATGTGGCCAGGCCCGGCGGTGATGGCTTGCTGGTTGAGGCGCATGGTTTCATGGCTCTGGTTTCCACCCCCGTCATCGTAGAAAGTTGAAAAAAGTCGATGAATGTATACTAAACACGACGACCTAGCAAACAGATAAAAAACAAATAAAAATAAAATAAAGACTAATGGGGAGAAACGTATATTCAGCACGGTAGAAGGGAGCTCATGTGAAACACGTCTACTCCATGATCGCTCAGCTCCGCCCCCCCGATATGTGCCCTGTCTTGTTACACCGCAAGCATTTAACCGCATCAATGCTTCTCTGACCGTTGGGGCGACCATTTTGTCTCATTCCGCCGTATTGTGGTATGGTTCGTTGTTGTGGGTACACATTAACTACCGGTGGTTGTTGTGCAGGTGGTACAGGGTTACTGTCAGATTATTTTGATTAATCTCATTAATCTCTAACTGGATCAATTTACGCTGGGTGGTTAAGTCTTGGTCTTTCTGCCTCTTTTCATCTTTTCTGTGTTTTTCCACAGCGTGACACACATGATCACAAAATTGGCGATAGTCCATTGATGTGAGAGAAACCACATCCTCTAGGTTATTCTGTACTGGTAATGGCATTGCTTCAATCACAGCGTTTCTAAACAACGTCTCTAGTATCGGAATTTGTTCAATTTCCTCCTCAGTTTCTTTTTTCCCACTTTTTCAACAAACGGTTAATGTATGCAGCAGAATTTTCTGTTTCTTTGAGCGCGTCCCCTTTAAGAGATTTAGGCTCAATTCTCGTGGGGTACTCATTTCTCAATGCCCGCCATAATTCCGTTCGGTATGCATTGAACTTAGATCCATCGGACATAGAGTCAATCATCCATTCATTTCTGTGATATCTGAGAATGTTTTCCATAGTGGAAGCGCCAAGACTTTGGGCCCAAATGGCTTTTATATCTCCGATCGCTAACATTCTGCCAATTGTCTCTTCCTCTAATGCTCTGATCCATTTTGATGCACCCTTATGGATTTCAGGCAATTTAGCAATTAACCATGCAAGATTTAATGTTTGCCAAGGAATATAATGGCCTTGTGCGCCTTTTATCAAAATTGGATATATCCCTTTATCTGTGTATCTATCTGGTGGCTTAGTTTTGCATCTAAGATACACTGGTCTGGATGTTACATCGAAATTTGCCTCTACCTCCCCTCTTCCTTCCTGTCGACTCTCCTCCCTTGGTGTATCTGTTGTCCCTGTTGACCCGCCAATCTCTATGATATCCTCAACCAAATTTCTGATGGTTCTGGATCGTTCATCTATGTCAAGTTCCAACTGTTTTGTTGTCTCCCTCTGAGGATCCACCCATTATGAGGGATGTAGGGACACCCATTGTCTCTCGTCTTTTTGCATAACAATCCATTACTTGTCTCATAATTGGCACTGTCCTTTCTTTTCTTCCAGTACTACAGTGTCTTGGCTCCTACTCTTTTGATTGTGGTAATGTTTGGTTATTCTCTGCTTTAAATGTCACTCCTCTTTCTCTGTCACTTGTACGTTGCCGGGGCTCTGGAGTCCCACGACTGATCAACTCCTTCTCTTCTGCCCTTCGAGATGACCTTCCTTGGGGAGCTGCATTCTGGACACTCTCCCCCTCCCACTCATAATTTCCTTTGATCTCTATTGTCCCTGTTAAAGCTGGGTAGAGTCCTGCCATTTTGTCTGTGTCTATGTTTATCTGTTTGTTACTGTTATTTGTGGCTCTGACGGTATCTCTGACCTCTTTTCTGTATTTCTTCCTTCCTAAAATAATCTAGTATCTTCAACTCCTGTTCCCTTTTGCCTTGACGTTTCTTAGAATAATCTTTCGGTTTGTAATCTTTTATTCGATTTTCCATGTCATCACATGCGCTTACATCAAAAGTCCCTTCCTCTGGCCATGATGTGCTTAGATATGTTGTTCTCTTTTTCCATTTGATGGAAACTTTCAGAATTTCATCTTTGATTTCTGGATGTAGGCTTGCAATTACGCAGACTGGTGTTATATTCATCATTTGGTCTGTATAGTAGTTAACTAGTTATTATTTTGTTGTTTATTACTAACTCTTCAAGTTATTGAAGTATACTTGAGCTATTGCTGTCTAACCACCAATAATCACCTTCTGAAATCACAAAACAGAACAAATTAGAAATAAAACAAATTCATTAACATTTACATTTAAATACAATTTTATTTATTAAATTGTATTTTTTATTATTAATTGTATTAAATTAAAATTAATCAAATGATCATAATATAAATCAACTATTTGCATGTACTGAGATTAGAGGACACTTCTGGAGGGTAGCTGATCTGTACGTTTGTCAATTTATACGACCTGCTGTTTGAAATCTCCTTCTGTGTCATCACCTCTCATTTCATGGTTTATGGTTGTTTGGTTCGCTGGTTTGTTGGAAAAGGAAAGAAAGAAAAAAGGAATAAACAAAAACAATGATTAATTCATTTCACTTCTTAAAAATCATGAATGTATTACAACCATATATTATTTTCTTTTAGACTCTTAATCTTCTGTAAAAACCTATGTACCTATGACAGCTAGTGGTGCTAGCTGTCATTCTCAAGTGACCAACCAAGTGGCACTGCACTGCACTGGTCTTTACTTTACACCCTATATATATTTTTTTTAATTATTTATCCTCCACTGCACTGTTCCTTTTGTCCTGTGTCTGTGTTGTTGTTACTGTGAAAAAAATAAATTATGAAAAAATGCATATACTGAAATGCCGCAACAATTGCCAATGTGTTTTTGCACAAATGGCTTAATAAAGGAATCTGAATCTCATTAATCTGTAACTCCGGTCGTGTCTCTGTTCTTTCTATAAATAGAATTGGCAGTCTTCACAGACCCGCAGACCTCTCTCTCATTGGCTGCTTCTTTCAGATGCAGCGGAGCTCCCCCGTGGCAACAAGATGCTCTGTGAAAGAAAGAGATTTTTTTTTTTTTTATAAATTGTAAAAATACGTGTGATGTACACACAGAGTCGTCTCTCATCTCTGTAAAAAAAGAAAGAAAAAAAATATATACGTGTGACAACACACACACACAGAGTCGTCTCTCACCTCTGTAAAAAAGAAAAAAAATACTGCCTAGCAAGATTAGTTTTTCTTTTGGCAGAACCACAACACATCTGTTTATCGCCCAAAAAAAATATTATATATATAACGTATATACATCCATACACCAAGAGCCGTACTTGTTACCTCCTGTGTACAATAAAATACGTGTGACACACACACAGAGTATCACCAAAGTCGTTACCTGTGGTTACTCTGATTGTTCCTAATAACTCCTGACTCAAAAGCAGTTTTGCTTATCACAGATTATCAGGACAGAATACAGTGTACAATCGATTGACAAAAAATAATAATGATTATCCCAACTGGATCACAGCTTCCCGTCTTTTGTCCAAATTTCTTTTTTACGTTACCTTGAAATAACGACCAGCAAGCCTCTGATACCACACAGCAGACAATTAATTATGTAATTATATAAGAGACAACATCTCACCTTGTATGCTGGCAGTGTAGATCAAAAGACCCCTGGCCCCTATTCACCCACGTTGGGCGCCACTTTATGGTAGATTTTCGATGATATCCCGACTATAAATGAAATGTTCAATGAAGAGACGGCAGGCTGCTGAGATCCAATCGGAATTCCACGGTGTGAGGAATACGTTCATTTGGTTCAAAACATGAAGTCAAGGTTGCTCATTATCCTGACTTACATCACATGTTCATCTGTCTTTTATAGTTTTCTCTCCACCCCCAAAACCCCATGACATGGTGACGTGAGAGTGGGCGTCTGTGTGTGCGTATATGTGTGTATTATACGTTTGTGTCTGTGACTTTGGCAAACTGATCATAAGTGTACTCTTGTGCGTGCGTTTGTGTGTGTGCTATTCTAAAACTGTTTATCTTTACTCTCTTGACTTGCATTCCTTCCTGACTTTGTTATCGTGTGCATGTTATTTTAAAACTGTTTATCTTGACTCTCTCTTGACTTGCATTCCTTCCTTACTTTGTTATCGTCCGTGTGGTGTCTGGCATAGCCTAATTTGGCGATTTGCTTTTCACCTATCTCTAAAAAGGACTGTCTATTCTCAGGGGCCTTCTAAAGGCTCACTCAGCTTTCCTCTAAAGATTCCCGCCGTACTGCTCTACAGCTGTATGTGCTTTGAACACTACAAGTGCATTGCAAAGATCAGGTGATATAACCTTTTCATATAGGATTTTGATATACATATATGTGGCATTTCGCCACCACAATCTGAGCCGGGCATCAGAAACAGTCAGTAGTGTGGTACAGACCTCCACAAGCATTATTTGGAATTGCGATCAGATATTTGGATTATCTCTTTTGCATTACATCAGATACAAGGTAAGAACATTATATATAAATTTGATTGTTGATCTGACATTTATTTCTATCCCGTTCACAGCTATCTGTGTGGACCGTGTATGGCTGTTTACCGTTGGGGGGGAGGGGGGGGCAGCGTGAGTGCCCCGCTACGACGGTCATTTCATGTATGGACGAGGAGACATAATACTGATAATCTAGCGTTGATTTCAGGATGATTAGATAATCAGCCGAATAATTACAACGTGATGACTGGATTACAGTAAAATGCCCTTTTCTTGTCTTTTTCCTGGAATTACTGAAAAGCACCCAAACCATACTCATCACTATTCAAAACGGTATAAAGCGGAAATGTACGGATGAAAAAACAATCTGTCTCGGGCATGTTGACTAGAAGCAACTCACTGAGACTCGATGGCGTTATTAGACTCATAGATATAATATAAGATATATTTTAAGCACTCGCAAATGTCACAGTCTAAAACTATATCCATTGAATAAAGACCTGGCGATGAATGGGGTATCAGCACCCCCTGCTGCTGGCAGTCAATGTGTTAAGGAAAAGGTTGGGATCTACTCTGCTAAGTTATTAAAATATCAAAAGGAAAAACTGACTGACTATTTTGTCCTATGAGTACCACATTCATTTTGTAACTGAGATTTGTTTATTTTCACAGGGTTACGACAGGGTGAGTATCTGTTTTTCCTCTTAACCTCCAATGTGTTTCAAATGTACTAAGTTATTAAAATATCAAAAGTCAAACTAAAGTCATCTTCTAGATATCTTTTGCTTGGTTATTCTATGAATATCTTATAGACCGGGGGAGTCACGTCCGGAGGATACGTCTTTGCTATGATCTTTACTACAGAGGTTTCTCATGGTAGCTGGGTTTATATGGTTCTACTTATTCAATTTGTCTGACATTTGACAGGAGAAAAGTTTAGAATAATTAAATTAGATCTGCGTTTGGGAATTTGAGAGAAAAACAACAAACTTGTGGGTACAATACTGTGTACTAAATGCATCGGAAATGCACAATGATGCTCAATGAATGACACAAAAATTGTCAAAACAACAGACAGAATACACTATGCAGTGGTTCTCAACCTTTTTACACCAAGTACCACTTGAGAGCGTAGCTGGCTCTCCAAGTACCACCATATGACTGACGTTAAAATACAGTCTATTCAGCTATGCACAGTTCACGCAGGAGGCAAATTTATTCCTAATAACATTATTTATTGTTAACTTTTGTCAGCCACAGCCACAATGTACGAAAGGGGTACTAGAACTAGCAAACTCTTCCACACAATTCTCATACAATGCAAGGGGCATTGAGAACATAATAACTAACATTCTCACATACAAGTAGCAAGTGAGAAAATTAAGAACAACTGTATTTCAGCAAATGTATTTAATTCAAACACTCTCTCTGAATGAACACTCTCCATTTCTCTCACACACTCTCTCTCTCTCTCTCTCTCACACACACTCTCTCCCTCTCACACACACTCTCCCTCTCCCTCTCTCTCTCTCACACATGCACAAAGTGTAACAGGCGAGGGATAATAAAGTTCAAACTAATAAGTGTCTCTTTCTCTGTCTGTCTGTCAGATTCTCTTTCTCTCCCCCCCCCCCACTGTGTCTCTCCCTCTTTATCTCTCTCTCCCTCCCTCTCTCTCTCCTTCTCTCTTTCTCTCTCCTTCTCACGTTCTCTCTCCCTCTCTCTCCTTCCCTTTCTCTCTCCCTCTCTCTATCCTTCTCTTTCTCTCTTCCTCTCTCTCCTTCCCTTTCTCTCTCCCTCTCTCTCTTCCCCCTCACTTTGTCTCTCTCTCTCCCTCTCTATCTACCCCTCCCTCACTCTCTCTCTCTCACACACACACACTAGTTTTGCGCGGGCTGACCCATAGTGGGCGGGTGCCTGCGGTCAACCGCGGTCGCGAGTCAAACTAAAATATTTGTATTGTTTGCGGGTCATTTGCGACCGGGTTAGTTAAAATACAATTTTAATTAGCATACTATCGCCTATCCAACAGCAGTAACAGCATAATGATGAATGAATAGTGATGTGGATGTAAATCAATAAAACACTTGTAGTCCATTTTATAAGAGACGGAAGGCTTTGAGAAACGAGTGTATAGCGTGTGGCTCACCGGCTGGCACAATACGAGGCTTCCTGTGATTTGGCTGTGGGTGTACAGCAGGATGTAATCGTGGACTTGCGCTTATTCAGTGCATCACGTTTTCTTCTGGTTAAAAAAATATTCTCCTCCACTATTCTCTTTCGAATATCTCCCGTTTTGAGCAACTTTTGTGACATCCCTCGGCTAGTCATCACTAGCTTGCTTGTAACGTTAGCTAATAGTGCACGCACCACAGGTACTAGTGTCCGTCAGAAACAACGTCAGACTCAGAAACAAACATTTATTTAGTTTCTAAATCTAAAAACAACCAAATAAATGTACAACTTATTTTAAACCCCAATTTCAATTATCTAAAACTTATTTTCATTCGTTGTAGTATTAGTATTTTGATTTTAAAGTCTGTTTTATTTCATTTTTGAAAAACATTGAGATACCAGGGATCCCTCAGAGTACCACCAGCAGGGGGCCCAAGTACCACCAGTGGTACACGTACCACAGGTTGAGAACCACTGCACTATTGGAATTATATACTCATGATTACCTGACTTGTTTTTCAATGCCGCAATCTTCCTGTTTTAGACATTGTGTTCATATGCTGCGATAACCAACGAGAATGACAAGGGATACAAACATCGGAGTACTGTAGTTGTACTCTTGTGATTGGTTTAAGATTGGCGAGACTTATGGGTATTGTAATAATTACCATGGAAATGTGTAAAGATTATGATATAAAACATATTTTCTCAAAGATTAAGTTAAAACATTTACCTTTTATTGGTTGTAATGGTAAAATAATTAGATCATCTATACTTCCACCAAAGATTATGAACGTACACAATACTGTTTGGCTATTTTGTTCTATGAGCAAAACATACATTTTCTAACTGATGTTTTTGTTTTTTCTTTTAGTGTTTACAAAGGGTGAGTATATCTAGATTCTTCTTTTAGTTTTTGTCTTAAACTCCAATATGTTTTAAATGTACTAAGTTATATACCAAGTCAAGCTGAAGTGATATACAGTGTATGTACCGTATAATTTGCTTTGTTATTCTATTCTATTTCTTTTAGTTGTAGAATGATGGAGAATTATGCCATTAGCATTAGTTTCACTAACAATGAAAATTATAATTTGTATTTGGGCCATTTGCTTTTCCAAACCATTTGAAATATTCCTTCCTGTTTTAATGCATATGCTGAGATAGGTATAGGGTTGGAATTCAAGTTGGCAGGGGATCAGACATGCTTGGTTTTGGGGTTAGCTATTGGAGATACTTGGATAATAATAATAATAATAATAATAATAATAATAATAATAATAATAATAATAATAATAATAATAATAATAATAATAATAATAATAATAATAATAATAATAATAATAATAATAATAATAATAATAATAATAATAATAATAATAATAATAATAATAATAATAATAATAATAATAATAATAATAATAATAATAATAATAATAATAATAGTAATACATAAAATGTATATAGCCCTTTTCTAGAACTCAAAGTCACTTCACACTAAAGGCCTCTGCATGCTACAGAAACTTCAAAGCAACTGCAACACAACATCGACAAAGCAACGGTGTTTTAGACACTCTGCCTTTATGCTTCTGCAACATCGACGCGCAAAGTTAGTTTAACTAAAGTTAGTTTAGGTTCGTGTTAACGTTAGATAATGTACAAAATAAACGTATTTCCGGTGATTTTAGACGTCGCTCTTTTATTTTGAAATCCCCCGACCGGAAGTGTTATAGTGTCTGTTGCTAGCAGCTTAACTTTCTGTGCTTTTCGAGCTAACGTTACCGTAACGTCATTAGTTTCCAATGGAGAGGACCTCGGCTCACATGCAGCTCAAACTACCTATTGGAATAAATTAATTGATTGATGTTTAACTTGTCCCTGTGTGTGTCCAGTCATTTCGACTAGCAAACGTTGTATTTAACGTTAAAGTTACCTCAGGATACCATTGTATTTAGTTGGTTAGCTATGTAGCTAATGTGGATAGCATTTTGTATAGCACCAATGCTAGCTGGCTGGCTACAGCTTTATTTACTAGATTATGGAGGCTTTTTAATCGTCAAGGTAAGAGAGGATTTGTCATGATCAACTGAAGGCGTATGCTATGGAACAATATGTGCTTGGGTTTTATAAAAAAGGCCAGCTATGTGACGCTAATAATTTAGCATCAACGCTGGCTGGCTACAACAATGGCGGATGGTATTCTCTGCGAGACCAATATTATTCTATGACAGCCCCGCCCCCATTCGCTAACCAACCAATCACTGCTACGCAATATCAACGCAGCGGTTGTTTAGGTTAGATTTTGGAGACATGTACGCAGAATCCTTGCAACACAGTCTACAAGACCCTAAACAACAACCGCGCTGAAATCGCGCTGATGTTGTGTTGAAGTTGCTTTGAAGTTTCTGTAGCATGCAGAGGCCTTAAGGGACAGCGAGACAGACAACAGACACAAGGGTGTATGGGGGCTAAGAGAAAGCACTGTAGAAGAGATGGGTCTTGATGAAGGATTGGATCTTGGAGTTCCAGATCCTGGAGAAGGCTCTGTCCCCAAAAAGGCTCTGTCCAAAAATAGTCAGGTTTTGAAGGCATAGGGTACAATTCCACGTGATAATGAGGAGTTGAAGAGGTCGGTGAGGTAGGGCCTAGGACCGGGAGGCATGTCTTCAGCAGGGGAGTGGGCATCAGGTCAAAGGAGCGGGTTGTGGGAGTATGGAGATGAGCGTGAGGCAACTGGAGCGAACAGGGAGATGGGGCAGTGGGGATTGTAGGTCAAGAGGGTTGGGGAAGTGTGAAGGAATGAGTTGCATTGTTCAGGTGGAGAGGGTGTTGGCACAGGGCTTGCGGAGGTGGTTCATGGGGATTACAGGCTGGAGTTATTGATTATGGTGGAAAAAGAGACAGGTGTCTGTAAGCAGAGAGGTAGAGTTTGTAGACTTCTTGGTGAGCAGTGTTACGACCCTGGCTCAAAGGGAAGCAACATTAGTGCACACA
Organism: Notolepis coatsorum; assembly: GCF_963971535.1. Taxonomy (NCBI): domain Eukaryota; kingdom Metazoa; phylum Chordata; class Actinopteri; order Aulopiformes; family Paralepididae; genus Notolepis; species Notolepis coatsorum. The sequence goes on along the minus strand of NW_028172863.1, from coordinate 511,678 downwards.
GACATCAACGGTCTGTGTTTAAACCAAAAGACTATTCTAATTATGATAACTAGCTCAAACTAAAGATCAAGAATGGTGGAAAGGGAAGAGACACTGTTTCCACAATCTCTTCTAGCAACAGTCACCCTGCATGTGTGGGTGAGGAAGTGCCTTTAAGCCCGCCAGGCAGGTGTCCAATTAGCAGCAATCAGCTAATTAGCAGCTATCACCTGCATGCACAGTGACACATGCACAGTGACACAGGAGTAACCAAGATCATGGTACATAACAGCAGTGTAGGAGTAGTTTCACTGCATTTAATTAAACTAGTAGTTTAACTACCTTTTGCAGTAGCTTGCTGATAGTTCAACTAAATTCTAATTTGAATAGTGATTTTAGTTGTTTTTTGCTATTTTAGGTGTATTTAACTACTGGAACTATAAGCTATTTTATAAAAGGAAGGAACAATTACTTTGAGATAAGATATTCTGCTCTGAACTCTGAGTGAAAGGCCCATAGGATCAAATTGGTAAATGGTCTAAAAAGGTGCAAGTTCAACATTTTTGTTGACAGAAAGTAATTTTTCCATGGAGAACCCAGATAGGGTTATTTGGTGTTGTTTCACATTTGACTGGTGAAGCGTGAACTTTTCAATTATACACAATTAAGATATATATAGTATGCAGTCATGTGACTGTATTATACTTGTTACAATAGGGGGGAGAGAAGAACGAAATATGCAGATTTGACAGACGAGCACCGGAACTGCGGAATGAGGAAGGAGACGGTAGTTTCTCTTCTCAAAATGAGGTGTATCTTTTAATACAAGATCACAGAAGCTATGCAGAAATATATATAACAGATACAAACAAAACAAAAGGCACAGCCGCGCTGGCGCTAAATACAAACACGGACTGATACACGAAAACAAAACGGAATACTAATAAAACGTACTAAGACTTAACAAACAGCAGGGCAAGGCAGACGACAGCAGTGAACAAACAGGAACGGGAACACGGAGGTATGACGCCACGCAGGAAGTGAGAACAGGACACACTAATATACACAGAAAATTACAATTGAAAACACCTGGGAGGCCAGTCTAAAACACAGAAACAATTAACACCAACTAAACACAAAAGCAATAACACAATAACAACCAAAGCAATCTCACAAACAACAACCAGAGAGGAGGACGACATTTAAACAAAGGAAGGAAAAGCCCAGGATAACAAACAAGTGGAAATTAACTCAATAACATGTAACCAAACCAAAATGGCCGCCTGCACCATATTGGCGGTGCCCGCCAGATGGCGCCATGGAAGGAGGTAGGGTACTGCAACGGTCACCATTGTTCATATTGTGGCCACTGTTCACATTGTCCTGTCTGGGACCGTTACAATAATTTGTTATAATTTGGTATTACATTTCATTATATAGCTTGAGCTATTTTCTCTAAGTAACTTTAGTTAACCACATTATATTTCTGTTGAGGATAGCTTTCCTGTAGTTAAACTCCTTCCAATGTGAAGTAATTTGTAGCTTGCTTGTAGGTTGGTGTTTAATGGCATTACATGTTGTACCTTTTAAATGTTTCTACTTCCAGTGCTTGTCAGTCCTTGATTGAACTGTCATCTCTATCTCTCTGGCTAAGCTGAGGAAAGGGATTGGGGAACTGTGACGCAGTTTATGACATATTCTGAACCTTAGAAGTGTTCAGTCTGACAAAATCAACTCATGAACTATGGTTGATTTTATCTGCTAATCTTAATTCGATTTTTAAATGTTTTGGTAAAGAATCTAATGTAATGATCAGATCCAGATGATTTTCAGTCATGATATCAAATTAAATCTTAGTATTCTTTGGAGGCAGTCGTTTTGGATATTGATATTGTGTCTCTAAACTGATAACAGTGAGAGCTGAACGGTACCTAGAGAAAGAGACAGTGGAGGAGATGCAAACAAGATCAGAATCAGCTCTTCATCTTGGTAAGTGAGAGGATCTCGAGGAGAAAGTGAAGAAGCGTTTTAATTGATACTGTGACAAATATACAATGGTTTACCAATAAATCAGTGAATCATTGAAAATCAATAGCAACAATTTGTTTCAGAATTATTTTCAAAATGACAATGACAGCTCTGTTAATCACCCATCAATCTATCTCATCCTATTCTAGGAACCAAGATGGTTAAACGAGAACAGACTAAACAACTAGAGGAGATGAATGAGATTTTGAGAGAATCTGAAAAACGACTAAAAGAGAGAACATTTACATTGGAGGATCAACTACAGGACTCAGAGAAAAGACTGAAGAAAACCAGACAGGAACTTGATGGGGAGATCAGAGTCCTTCAGGACAAAGAAACACAACTGACCCAACAAGTGAAACAAAACGAGACACGACTCCAGAACACTGTTAAAGAGATGGAGGAGAGTAAGAGACAACTGGATGAAATGACCCAACGAAACGGAGAGAAAGAAAGACAACTGGATGACGTGACCGAACGAAACACAGAGAAAGAAAGACAATTGGATGAAATGACCGAACGAAACACAGAGAAAGAAAGACAACTGGATGAAATGACCCAACGAAACACAGAGAAAGAAAGACAACTGGATGAAATGACCCAACGAATCAGAGAGAAAGAAAGCCAACTAGAGGAGGGGAAAAATAGATTGCAGGAGAGAGACGACAAACTGGAGACACGTAGAAAGGACCTTCAAGATCTGAAAAACCAAGTAGAGAAGCTCAAACTCCAACTGAAGGAAAGAGAGGGTGAACTAGAACAGAGGAACCACAGACTGATAGAGAGAGACACGCAGCTAGAAGAGAAGAACAAACTACTGGAGGAAAGAAACCGACAACTGGAGAGAAAAGACAAACAACTGGAGAGAAAATTTGAAGAACTGATGGAGAGGAAGGACGAGTGTAAAAATGTCAACACTGAAAACACTCAGCTTGGTGAGATTATATTTTCACTGTGTTAATACTTATTTATGTTCTTAATTTGTTAATATCTACCTCTCGAGATGTCACAAAACACAAGTGTTTCTGCTGTGATTGATCCAAACAGACCACAGAGAAAAGGATGTAGTTCTTACACTGTCTGACAGTGACATGGATATAAATACACTTAAATGACAGATGGCATAATAAACTCCTAGTCATCACTAATGTGACATTCACAGTAACAACTACATAGAGATGAAATCACAATTTTCTAGAGATGTCAATATGGCGCTTATATCTGTTTTACTCAAGAAGGATAAGGACCCCACCGAATGTGGCAGCTACAGACCCCTAAGTCTCCTCGGAGCCGATCTTAAGCTATATGCCAAGGTTCTAGCCACCAGACTTCAAAAGCACATGACATCTCTAGTTCACCCTGATCAGACCGGCTTCATAAGAGGCCGCCTGGTTACTGACAACATCAGACGGTTACTGCACGTGATTAATGCCAGCAAGGATATTGCAGCCCCTACAGCGGTCATATCCTTGGACGCAATGAAGGCATTTGACAGATTGGAGTGGTCTTACTTATGGGCAGTTCTCAGAAGGATGGGGTTGGGTGAGGGTTTCATTCATATGATCAAAGTATTATACACTGAGCCTTCGGCCATGATCTTAACGGGAAAGTTCTGTTCGCCACTCTTCTCTGTCTCGCGTTCTTCTAGACAGGGTTGTCCTCTTAGTCCCGGACTCTTCGCTTTATCCCTCGAACCCCTAGCTCAATACATAAGACAATCCCAAATTATGTCTCCTATTTCAATTCAGGGCACACATCATCATATTAGCTTATACGCAGATGATGTACTCCTGTTTATGCAAAATCCCTCCATCTCTCTACCTCATCTGCTCGGCGTGATAGATGAATTCGGCAGCCTGTCCGGCTTTAAGATCAACTGGCCAAAATCTGCTTTTCTTCCACTTAATGAGCCTGCGAAGGCTACCATCTTACCGGCAAACATGCTTATGGTGGAGCACTTTAAATGTCTCGGGATTGAAATATTCCCCACTATAGGCCAGACGGTAAGGTATAATTACTCCAGCTTGGGTGACAGGATTACGAATGACTTTAACAGATGGTCCAAATTAAAAAATTCATTACAGGCCCGTGCGTCAATAATTAAAATGAATATTTTACCCAGAATTAACTTTATCAGCTCCATGCTCCCGTTACCTCCTCCTGTTGGTTACTGGCAGAAATTGCACTCTGCCTCGTATAAATTCGTTTGGAACAATAAACGCCCGCGCTTGAAGAGATCAACTGCCCAAAGGAGTAAACTCGATGGGGGCTTAGCATTTCCAGACTTTAAATATTATTTTCAGGCTTTCTCTCTGAGACCTTTGATCACTTGGTTTGATGCTCAAGCAGCTGTATCTTGGCGACCATTGGAGGAGATGTTGGTGTCCCCATATAGACTTCAGGATATTGTGTATACCAACATATCAATTAAACAATGTAAATTAAGATTTGGCCCTTTAATCACACATGTGAGCCAAACTTGGCGTGACACTCAGAAAGTGGGTACAAACCGCCATCAATGGCACACGCATTCCCCTCTATTTAATAACAATCTTCTCCTTATTGAACAACAACCTATTAGGTACCCTAGATGGGAAAAGAAAGGTATCCACACATTGGGGGATATCTTTGATAACTCTGGCCTCCGATCTTTCCAGGATATATCCAACGGATATGATCTCCCCGGAACCTCCTTTTTCTTTTATTTACAAATAAGAGCAGCTCTGAAGGCTCATGGCGTGCCATGGGATGCTCCACTAGTGCATCACCGCTTTCACAAGTTCTTTTATGACAAGGAGACATTGAGAGGCTTTGTCTCTGACTTTTATCGCCATTTACTCATGACCTCGTATAAAGAGCTCCCCCTGGATACGATTTGGAGAAAGGATGTTCCGGAGTTGGATGTAGATTTTGATTGGGATGCAGTCTGGGAAAATGTTCGGTTATCCTCACACAACCCAGATCACCAACAGATTCATCTAAATTTTATTCACAGGACTTATTTAACCCCTAGACGATTGAATTCAATGGGTCTCAGACCTGACTCTCTATGTACCTTGTGTCCAAATGGCGCCACAGGTACATTTATGCATATGTACTGGGAATGCCCTCCTGTTGTGATTTTTTGGGGAAATGTTACATATCAGCTCTCAGACATTTTCTCTCTAACCATACCTGTATCTCCTTCTGTACTATTACTGAATGATCTCTCTAAATTACCGACCTCTATACAGGTGAAAAAACTCATTTTGGCCGGCCTCACAGCCGCAAAAAAATTGATTGCCTCACGTTGGTTTCATCCAGATAGACTCTGTCCAAAGGTATGGTTTCTCACCTACCTTGACGTGATCTATTTGGAGATATCCACGGCACGTGTTATAGGGGTTAGGGAATCTGATATCGTAATTTGGTTGGCTACAGTGGCAAAGTTGAGGGAACGCATATAAGTTTGGAAATGTTTGTTTTGATTCTTGTTTTTTTTTTTTTGCTGAGTGATGTATTGTGATGTATTATGAGTGTGACTCATGTTGAGGTCCTGGGGTGAGCGGGGGGAGGGGGGGGGGGGGGGGGAAGAGAACGAGCGAGTGTCCATGTTAGGATGATCACTGTACAGTTGTATCAGTAGTTGTCTTGTTATGTGGTGTTGAGTAAGTCTTTTTATGTATTGTTGTTGTTGTATTGTGATATGTTTTGTTTCATGTTGGAAAAAAGAAAATAAAATAAAAATATTTGATCAAAAAAAAAAATCACAAAGATGTGAGGCTGTCCAAATACTGTTGAAGCTAACTGTAACTGTATCGTCTATCTGTCATTGCAGCACAACAGATATGTGACCTGAAGAATGAAGTTGAGATACTGAGGATGAGATTGTCAATCCAACAGACTGGTCAGTATATATTAAACATCTCTTTTTATTTCTATGTTTTAAAATGATACAGTGATGGAAACGTTAGGTTATGACTACAGTATAACCAAGTTCTGTTAACACTAGTGAACGCTCAGCGTCTCATGCATATATCTCGCTTCAGCATATATACACTGATAATAATAGGAGCTGAGCGGGAGCTAGAAGCTCGACAAATGTACCCTGCTGAGGCCCCCCACAACCATCAGATCAGGGAGGACCGAGCCCCCCCGACCCCCCCTAATGGAGGGCACCCCCCCTATTGAGGGCTTCACGGGAGGGCGACGGACCCGACCGTGCGAAGAGGCACTCAAGCAACTCAACGCACAGGTTGAGCAGACCGTGGCTTGACCCCACGACTACACACACGTACAACCCGCATGCCACCCGGGAACGAACGGAGGGAAAAACCTTGTTACTGCCCCCAGAATCACGGGGTCAAGGGTAAACCCAACCCCGTGGCAAGGCTGTAGCAGCGGAGCGCGAAGGAAGACCCAGACCCACCAAAGGGACTGGACCCCCTGGAACGGGGGCCCGGAGAAGTCCATGATGCCAGCATCAAGACCCCACCAGGTGGGCACTTAGTGACCCCGCCCCCCACATCGCCAGCGTATTCGGACAAAGGCCCCTCAGCCGAGCAGGCCCTGTCCCCCCAATAGTACACCGTCTGGCACACTGACCCTGCAGAACAGGCAGTCAGCATGGCCATAAGCACACAAAAAAGTTTAACCAACGGAAGCAGGCAGCGCACCGGGGAAAAACCAGGTAACAGGCTATTAACCCTAGCCTGGAGACTGCGGACGAGACAGGCGCCAGAGGGGACAGCTGAACACAGCCGCCCCGGCGGAAGGGGCGGAAGCTGGCGGTGTTGCATGACCAAGCCTCCATTTAAAAAAACCCACCCAGAGGGGTTGAGGCAGAGAAGGCTGACACGATTGGCAGACGTCATGAACGTGCAGGGGCACCCTCAAATGGTGAACCCGGGAGTTGACACTGCTCCAACACACCAGGGAATCAACCACCTTGGTGTTACCCAATGCGGTGGTTGTTCCTATAACTCCTCAAGAAAAAACTCCAAAACACACCTGCGGGTATACACCGGCTATACCGCAGTACAAGTGTTTCAGTTTTTCAAAAAAGGGTTAACCCAGGCCTACGGGTCGACGAAACATTACTTCGGACCGGGCCCGGCGATACGGGAAGCACAGGGTCACCAGAGGAGGTCAAAGACCACCCCAACAGGCCCCTCTTCGCCAAGCGTGAGAGAGGAGCGAAAAAGAATGGAGAACCAACCCCAAGCACACCGTACTTGGTATTCCCAGGCGGTCTCCCAACCAAGTACTAACCAGGACCAACCTGTGTAGCGGCCGAGATCTGACGAGATCGAGCATGTACAGGTTGGCATGGCCGTAAGCCATTACGACAGTGCTGAGTAAAAAACGTACCCAACCAGGGTCTCCATAGTGCTTAACCCTGTGACAACCGGACCGACCTGGCATTTTTCCCCCTGAAAAAAGCCCAAGTCCCTCAGGGTACCAGAACAGCAGATCTGCATCCCCGGCGGACAACGGGTGCAACTGATCCGGACCAGCGTGACCAGAACCAGTCCCGTGCCCTAACCACGCCGACATGCCTACTCCAGGAGAAGGGGCAGATATGAGTGTTGATCTTAAACATGAAAAGAAGGCGCCACCCAGACGTTCGGGCGAACCGCGCCCGGTGGCCCACCCCCAGGGCGTGAGACCCCTCTACATATGTTCAGATCCATTCCGTCATCATCCCCCAGATATGAACGAGAATCCGTCGATAACAAAAACCAGGTCGTTGGATTTGGTCGTCGGAAGAGGAAAAACCTCCATCCCAGTTGCTTTATAAAAACGCCGTTTTAACCTCAAGCAACCAAGGCGTGCCAGTCAGTCGCCTGTTTACAGCGAGCTAGCACTATACGTGCGTCGGGACACACCCACATCAATGAACAGGCTATTTAGACCTGTCATTGAATCCCCAAGGCGCCCAGGGGAACGACAAGAGGGGTGTGATACTTCCTAACTCCAACTCTTTTTAGTAGAAAAGAAGGAAGCACCAACAGTATGTATCCCAGTCTACACAGCCGGGGGTAAAAATTGTTCACATTTTTACATCCCACCACCCTCCCATAGGAAGGAGACGGGAATCCCCAGAGAGACTTCCCACGCGAGCTGTACAGATTGAAAAGAATATATTGCACCTTGAGCAATGTAAAAAATTGGATTTAGGGCTCTCCGGGGAGGAGGCACTGAACCCATACACACTCAATAATCGAATTGAATCGAATACATACACAATAGAGTAGGACTCCTTCTTGAGGGTCCACTCACCTTGACAATCTGAGGAGGAGGCTCTGTACTCTGAAGGAGGCTCCCTCAGATCCATCACATGGACCTGAACAGCACACGGAAGTCCTACCAACAGAGACGCGCACAGTGACGTACTCTATGGCGGGGGAATTTCTGCGGTGCACACGCCCAATATTCCAGGCCGTGGGACCAGGAAACTCCCCCTCACCCTGTAACGTGCCGAACCGCAACGTGACAGGAACCTTGAAGGACAGGTGGGTTTACCCCTGACCAACAGAAAAAAGGGGAAGGAAAGGTTACCAGTTCACCCCTTTAAGACCCCACACCCATGATACGATGTAATGACAAAAAGAGAATATGACACAGTCATAGTCAGCTCTATGAAGCGTCTGACAGCTTCACACAGCGCATGAGCTAACCTGCTATCTGATTTTTACTAAGGAAAAAACACAGAATAGAGAGGGCTCTTCAAGAGCCCCGGTACCAAACTTACACATGTGCTTCTGTGGCCAGTCCAACCCAGTTGTAGGTCACATGACACACACAACCCATCATCACCTACAAAAAATGGCAAAAACACACTACAGAGGAACGCCGTTTTTCATAATGAGAGAATACATAATTCTCGATTAGTATCGGCCACAGGCCTTGCTAAGCACACACGAAAGCGACCAAACAATCTTTTCTTTTAGGAAAATAAAGTTTCTCCAGCTGTTTTAGCACAACCTCAGCAATCAAGCTAAGGGTTACATCGCATCCCTACCACACAGAGACACAATGTAATGCAACAACATGTCTGATAGGAGGATGAAGAAGTCCCCAGGGAACCGGGGGGAAACACAATCCTCCTACTTTACCCTTAATACGGCCAGTTAAAACAGGAAAACCTGTTAATATGTGAACACACTGTTCATTGTCATTACAGGCTGAGAAAAGAATCATTCTTTACTCATTTGTCACTAAGCATAGCTTTATAGGTTAGTTTAACCCCTTAGTTGTGAGTACACGGTACATATAAACACACATGATGTTTCTCAACACAACAAACCAGATCATTTTCACATCTGAAACAACAACCCGATTTGCATGGAGATGCTAAATACCTAGTGACAAGACAATTCACACACAACTCGCGTCGTATCCTAAATGTAGTGCAGTAACACTCGTTTTGAAAAACATCATTATTTACAAAACATTTAGAAGGGAAAAGCCAGAAGCAGTGTACAAGGTCTGGCCAAACCTCGCCTACCCGGAGCGTAGATCAACGAAGTGCAGTCTCAAGGCACCGTAGTAACACAGCCGTCCTGTGTTGTCGATCTGGGCAGCGTCGCCGCTCCAACCCGTCGCTACGGTCCCCTTTGTTGACGCAGGCTTTGCCGTCCTGGCCCAGGGCAGGTTCGACGAACATCCTCTGTCAAAGATGACGTCGTAGTCAAGAGTGTTTAAAACATGTTATAATCAAAGCACGTTCAACAGAGTAGCATTAAGCTAACGGCCGCTCCAACCGTCGGTCGCTACGCCCCTGCCCGCGAGACGCCGAGCGAACGGCGCACGCGACCAGAGGGGAGCTTCGAATCCCCCCCCCACCTCTCCCTGTGAGGGAGAGGGGAGTTGGGAACCGCGGCGGCGCGCGAGGAGCCGGAGCCACCCCGCGCTGGGCCTTGGCCGATAGCAGCAAGCTAACGTTTCCTAGTGATCACAGCAGGCTAGCGCCGCAGCTAACAGCTGACTGGCTAACAGTAGACCCAACCTAGGTAGGCCACGCAGTGATCACAGCAGGCTAGCGCCGCAGCTAACAGCTGACTGGCTAACCGTAAGCTAAGCAGCTATCACCTGAACTTGTACACAATGATATAACACTCACCCAGACAGGCCACCGTTCTGAAACCCTCCTCACTTTTTAAGAGAAAAGAGAAACAAGATGTTAACACAGTTTTATAACGGTGATTTTACCAACACTCGACGGAGACAGCACAATACCCAACTGGCCTGTGTAGCTGACTTTGAACACAGATCTTCCGCTAAAGAACATCTATGCCCATATCTCCTCGTGAGGGAATACTCTCATTTGGCTATGAAAGATGGGGCCTAACACGGTGACAGAGAGATATCCACTCGTCCAGAAAACACAGGGATCACCAGTGTTAATGGTCGTGGCCCACTAGCCAAACAATAATGGGCTTCAGATCAAGGTCTTCCGCTGCTGCCCAAGAGGCTGAACCAAAAGACCTTAAACTGGGGCCGGTGTTCATAAACATTGTCAGTTAGCCCCCATAGCACTAACAGACAAGTGGAGCCGCAAGCAAACAGTACTCACCCAACCTGAAACCCACCGCTTCTCACAACAGCGGCGCGTCCTACAGTCCAGCTGTGTCCTGAAAGGTTTCACCCCAACCAACACAGCAAGGAACTGCAGTTGAGAGGCATGCAGCGGCGTGCTCCCAATACGAAAACCGGTGGAGGATTTTTAGAATGATCACCATCTTCCAGACACTCCAGTGACGAAGACAATATCGCCGTATTTTCTCGAAAATAGTGAGAGAGAAAATAAAGATATGATGTCAACGTATCTCCTTGTTCTTCCTTTCCTCATAAACATTGCTTTTCCAGCTAATATTTTTCTCCACGTCAAGTGGGCATATGAGCAACACGTTGCTTGTGATGAAATTTGAGAAGGAGATGAGTGTGTGGCACCACCCCTGCTTATATAGGTAAGCGGATGGGGGTGTGGCCAGATGAATGCTGGCATTTAAAGGTACATTTTTTAAATGTATTCAGTGTATATATGCTGAAGCGAGATATATGCATGAGACGCTGAGCGTGAGCTAGTGTGATACAGAACTAATGCTTGTATTTCAGAGAGTGAAAACATTTCTGAAACAGGGGCCACACTACCAATCACAAAGAGACACAGCATTGAACTTCCTTTTGTATGTCAGTGAACTACAGTATATTTCATAAATATATAGTGCTGTCAAGTGATTAATCACATTTAATCATATATATCAATATTTGCAGTGAAAAGCATTTAAAAATATTTTTGGATTATGTGATAATGGCCATAAGAATAAATATTATGACCTAATGCATTTAATTGAGGAAATACAAATCTGAAATGTTAAGGGGAAAAGCGACCATAACAAGTAAGTGAGCTTCATTATTTGATAGAACCTATGGAAAATCCGCCTAAAAGTACACACCCAAGTAAATGGAGGATTGCTCCACTTCTACAAGGTCCATTTGCATGTTCATGGTATCTAGGGACATAGATGGACCCCAGGGAATGTATTCCCAGTGTCAGAAACATTGTATATGTTACTATGCTCGAGTAAATTGTAATGAACCAAAGGAGAATATAAATTATTATGATTATTATTATTTCTTTGATGGTGAATAACACCATGCCAACATTGATCAGATGTGAACAATGGCCACTGACACATGCAGCACCTTCTTGAGATCAAGTGTACAAGAAATCTAAGCAAATGAATAAAGAGCAGATGATTTACAGGTTTTTTTGTTGATGCAGTACTGAATTTTGCCATCCGGACACATGCCATTTTAAAATCTATCTATCTATCTATCTATCTATCTATCTATCTATCTATCTATCTATCTATCTATCTATCTATCTATCTATCTATCTATCTATCTATCTATCTATCTATCTATCTATCTATCTATCTATCTATCTATCTATCTATCTATCTATCTATCTATCTATCTATCTATCTATCTATCTATCTATCTATCTATCTATCTATCTATCTATCTATCTATCTATCTATCTATCTATCTATCTATCTATCTATCTATCTATCTATCTATCTATCTATCTATCTATCTATCTATCTATCATACATCTATGGATCGGACCAAATCTCCTCTTTCCAATGGCATAGTTAAATCTGGATTTAGTACCACCAGGCGCCCGTTACAGGGCAGCAACGACTGTGAATGAAATCTACTGTAAGTGCAGTTACTTTTTTATATGTCCATAGCAGTTTTTTTCTAGACGTTCACAGAAAGGTAAAGAAACAATATATACGTTCTATTTTATGGCAATAACGTTCAGGTGTGTTCGACCCGTGAGATATAATCTAATATTAAATAATTTTGTGTCACAGCAGATGCAGGCTAACAAAATATGTATATATCAACTTCAATAAAGCCTTTTAATACCTTTATTTACCCAGGAAAATCCCATTGAGATTAAGAAAGATAATCTCTTTTTCAAGTGAGACCTAAATATATATGTATCATCACAAAGATTATTTGACTGTATTTTGTTGTATACAAATATGTTGTGCTTCAGTGAGTGGACAGAATACAGATGCAGACCCCACACTACTGAGGAGGAGAAAAAGCACGCCATGGATACCTCCACATAGTGAGACCATTATCCTGTTCTCTTGTTTGTACTATGACACATTTTAATGTAATTATCTATATATTGTTTAATATGTGTTATATTGTAAATGGAGGTGATTATTTATGATCATATATACAGTATATTGTTATATTTGGTTGCATAAAAATACATACATTTAATACATATTGTGTTTCAGTGAGTGGAGAGAGTACAGGTGCAGACCACAAACTACCCTAACCCTAACCCATTTAATACATATTGTGTTTCAGTGAGTGGAGAGAGTACAGGTGCAGACCACAAACTACCCTAACCCTAACCCATTTAATACATATTGTGTTTCAGTGAGTGGAGAGAGTACAGGTGCAGACCACAAACTACCCTAACCCTAACCCATTTAATACATATTGTGTTTCAGTGAGTGGAGAGAGTACAGGTGCAGACCACAAACTACCCTAACCCTAACCCATTTAATACATATTGTGTTTCAGTGAGTGGAGAGAGTACAGGTGCAGACCACAAACTACCCTAACCCTAACCCATTTAATACATATTGTGTTTCAGTGAGTGGAGAGAGTACAGGTGCAGACCACAAACTACCCTAACCCTAACCCATTTAATACATATTGTGTTTCAGTGAGTGGAGAGAGTACAGGTGCAGACCACAAACTACCCTAACCCTAACCCTAACCATTTAATACATATTGTGTTTCAGTGAGTGGAGAGAGTACAGGTGCAGACCACAAACTACCCTAACCCTAACCCATTTAATACATATTGTGTTTCAGTGAGTGGAGAGAGTACAGGTGCAGACCACAAACTACCCTAACCCTAACCCATTTAATACATATTGTGTTTCAGTGAGTGGAGAGAGTACAGGTGCAGACCACAAACTACCCTAACCCTAACCCATTTAATACATATTGTGTTTCAGTGAGTGGAGAGAGTACAGGTGCAGACCACAAACTACCCTAACCCTAACCCATTTAATACATATTGTGTTTCAGTGAGTGGAGAGAGTACAGGTGCAGACCACAAACTACCCTAACCCTAACCCATTTAATACATATTGTGTTTCAGTGAGTGGAGAGAGTACAGGTGCAGACCACAAACTACCCTAACCCTAACCCATTTAATACATATTGTGTTTCAGTGAGTGGAGAGAGTACAGGTGCAGACCACAAACTACCCTAACCCTAACCCATTTAATACATATTGTGTTTCAGTGAGTGGAGAGAGTACAGGTGCAGACCACAAACTACCCTAACCCTAACCCATTTAATACATATTGTGTTTCAGTGAGTGGAGAGAGTACAGGTGCAGACCACAAACTACCCTAACCCTAACCATTTAATACATATTGTGTTTCAGTGAGTGGAGAGAGTACAGGTGCAGACCACAAACTACCCTAACCCTAACCCATTTAATACATATTGTGTTTCAGTGAGTGGAGAGAGTACAGGTGCAGACCACAAACTACCCTAACCCTAACCCATTTAATACATATTGTGTTTCAGTGAGTGGAGAGAGTACAGGTGCAGACCACAAACTACCCTAACCCTAACCATTTAATACATATTGTGTTTCAGTGAGTGGAGAGAGTACAGGTGCAGACCACAAACTACCCTAACCCTAACCCTAACCATTTAATACATATTGTGTTTCAGTGAGTGGAGAGAGTACAGGTGCAGACCACAAACTACCCTAACCCTAACCATTTAATACATATTGTGTTTCAGTGAGTGGAGAGAGTACAGGTGCAGACCACAAACTACCCTAACCCTAACCCATTTAATACATATTGTGTTTCAGTGAGTGGAGAGAGTACAGGTGCAGACCACAAACTACCCTAACCCTAACCCTAACCCATTTAATACATATTGTGTTTCAGTGAGTGGAGAGAGTACAGGTGCAGACCACAAACTACCCTAACCCTAACCCATTTAATACATATTGTGTTTCAGTGAGTGGAGAGAGTACAGGTGCAGACCACAAACTACCCTAACCCTAACCATTTAATACATATTGTGTTTCAGTGAGTGGAGAGAGTACAGGTGCAGACCACAAACTACCCTAACCCTAACCCATTTAATACATATTGTGTTTCAGTGAGTGGAGAGAGTACAGGTGCAGACCACAAACTACCCTAACCCTAACCATTTAATACATATTGTGTTTCAGTGAGTGGCGAGAGTACAGGTGCAGACCACAAACTACCCTAACCCTAACCCATTTAATACATATTGTGTTTCAGTGAGTGGAGAGAGTACAGGTGCAGACCACAAACTACCCTAACCCTAACCCTAACCATTTAATACATATTGTGTTTCAGTGAGTGGAGAGAGTACAGGTGCAGACCACAAACTACCCTAACCCTAACCATTTAATACATATTGTGTTTCAGTGAGTGGAGAGAGTACAGGTGCAGACCACAAACTACCCTAACCCTAACCATTTAATACATATTGTGTTTCAGTGAGTGGAGAGAGTACAGGTGCAGACCACAAACTACCCTAACCCTAACCCATTTAATACATATTGTGTTTCAGTGAGTGGAGAGAGTACAGGTGCAGACCACAAACTACCCTAACCCTAACCCATTTAATACATATTGTGTTTCAGTGAGTGGAGAGAGTACAGGTGCAGACCACAAACTACCCTAACCCTAACCCATTTAATACATATTGTGTTTCAGTGAGTGGAGAGAGTACAGGTGCAGACCACAAACTACCCTAACCCTAACCCATTTAATACATATTGTGTTTCAGTGAGTGGAGAGAGTACAGGTGCAGACCACAAACTACCCTAACCCTAACCCATTTAATACATATTGTGTTTCAGTGAGTGGAGAGAGTACAGGTGCAGACCACAAACTACCCTAACCCTAACCATTTAATACATATTGTGTTTCAGTGAGTGGAGAGAGTACAGGTGCAGACCACAAACTACCCTAACCCTAACCCATTTAATACATATTGTGTTTCAGTGAGTGGAGAGAGTACAGGTGCAGACCACAAACTACCCTAACCCTAACCCATTTAATACATATTGTGTTTCAGTGAGTGGAGAGAGTACAGGTGCAGACCACAAACTACCCTAACCCTAACCATTTAATACATATTGTGTTTCAGTGAGTGGAGAGAGTACAGGTGCAGACCACAAACTACCCTAACCCTAACCCTAACCATTTAATACATATTGTGTTTCAGTGAGTGGAGAGAGTACAGGTGCAGACCACAAACTACCCTAACCCTAACCATTTAATACATATTGTGTTTCAGTGAGTGGAGAGAGTACAGGTGCAGACCACAAACTACCCTAACCCTAACCCATTTAATACATATTGTGTTTCAGTGAGTGGAGAGAGTACAGGTGCAGACCACAAACTACCCTAACCCTAACCCTAACCCATTTAATACATATTGTGTTTCAGTGAGTGGAGAGAGTACAGGTGCAGACCACAAACTACCCTAACCCTAACCCATTTAATACATATTGTGTTTCAGTGAGTGGAGAGAGTACAGGTGCAGACCACAAACTACCCTAACCCTAACCATTTAATACATATTGTGTTTCAGTGAGTGGAGAGAGTACAGGTGCAGACCACAAACTACCCTAACCCTAACCCATTTAATACATATTGTGTTTCAGTGAGTGGAGAGAGTACAGGTGCAGACCACAAACTACCCTAACCCTAACCATTTAATACATATTGTGTTTCAGTGAGTGGAGAGAGTACAGGTGCAGACCACAAACTACCCTAACCCTAACCCATTTAATACATATTGTGTTTCAGTGAGTGGAGAGAGTACAGGTGCAGACCACAAACTACCCTAACCCTAACCCTAACCATTTAATACATATTGTGTTTCAGTGAGTGGAGAGAGTACAGGTGCAGACCACAAACTACCCTAACCCTAACCATTTAATACATATTGTGTTTCAGTGAGTGGAGAGAGTACAGGTGCAGACCACAAACTACCCTAACCCTAACCATTTAATACATATTGTGTTTCAGTGAGTGGAGAGAGTACAGGTGCAGACCACAAACTACCCTAACCCTAACCCATTTAATACATATTGTGTTTCAGTGAGTGGAGAGAGTACAGGTGCAGACCACAAACTACCCTAACCCTAACCCATTTAATACATATTGTGTTTCAGTGAGTGGAGAGAGTACAGGTGCAGACCACAAACTACCCTAACCCTAACCCATTTAATACATATTGTGTTTCAGTGAGTGGAGAGAGTACAGGTGCAGACCACAAACTACCCTAACCCTAACCCATTTAATACATATTGTGTTTCAGTGAGTGGAGAGAGTACAGGTGCAGACCACAAACTACCCTAACCCTAACCCATTTAATACATATTGTGTTTCAGTGAGTGGAGAGAGTACAGGTGCAGACCACAAACTACCCTAACCCTAACCCATTTAATACATATTGTGTTTCAGTGAGTGGAGAGAGTACAGGTGCAGACCACAAACTACCCTAACCCTAACCCTACCATTTAATACATATTGTGTTTCAGTGAGTGGAGAGAGTACAGGTGCAGACCACAAACTACCCTAACCCTAACCCATTTAATACATATTGTGTTTCAGTGAGTGGAGAGAGTACAGGTGCAGACCACAAACTACCCTAACCCTAACCCATTTAATACATATTGTGTTTCAGTGAGTGGAGAGAGTACAGGTGCAGACCACAAACTACCCTAACCCTAACCCATTTAATACATATTGTGTTTCAGTGAGTGGAGAGAGTACAGGTGCAGACCACAAACTACCCTAACCCTAACCCATTTAATACATATTGTGTTTCAGTGAGTGGAGAGAGTACAGGTGCAGACCACAAACTACCCTAACCCTAACCCATTTAATACATATTGTGTTTCAGTGAGTGGAGAGAGTACAGGTGCAGACCACAAACTACCCTAACCCTAACCATTTAATACATATTGTGTTTCAGTGAGTGGAGAGAGTACAGGTGCAGACCACAAACTACCCTAACCCTAACCCATTTAATACATATTGTGTTTCAGTGAGTGGAGAGAGTACAGGTGCAGACCACAAACTACCCTAACCCTAACCATTTAATACATATTGTGTTTCAGTGAGTGGAGAGAGTACAGGTGCAGACCACAAACTACCCTAACCCTAACCCTAACCATTTAATACATATTGTGTTTCAGTGAGTGGAGAGAGTACAGGTGCAGACCACAAACTACCCTAACCCTAACCATTTAATACATATTGTGTTTCAGTGAGTGGAGAGAGTACAGGTGCAGACCACAAACTACCCTAACCCTAACCCATTTAATACATATTGTGTTTCAGTGAGTGGAGAGAGTACAGGTGCAGACCACAAACTACCCTAACCCTAACCCTAACCCATTTAATACATATTGTGTTTCAGTGAGTGGAGAGAGTACAGGTGCAGACCACAAACTACCCTAACCCTAACCATTTAATACATATTGTGTTTCAGTGAGTGGAGAGAGTACAGGTGCAGACCACAAACTACCCTAACCCTAACCCATTTAATACATATTGTGTTTCAGTGAGTGGAGAGAGTACAGGTGCAGACCACAAACTACCCTAACCCTAACCCATTTAATACATATTGTGTTTCAGTGAGTGGAGAGAGTACAGGTGCAGACCACAAACTACCCTAACCCTAACCCATTTAATACATATTGTGTTTCAGTGAGTGGAGAGAGTACAGGTGCAGACCACAAACTACCCTAACCCTAACCATTTAATACATATTGTGTTTCAGTGAGTGGAGAGAGTACAGGTGCAGACCACAAACTACCCTAACCCTAACCCATTTAATACATATTGTGTTTCAGTGAGTGGAGAGAGTACAGGTGCAGACCACAAACTACCCTAACCCTAACCATTTAATACATATTGTGTTTCAGTGAGTGGAGAGAGTACAGGTGCAGACCACAAACTACCCTAACCCTAACCCATTTAATACATATTGTGTTTCAGTGAGTGGAGAGAGTACAGGTGCAGACCACAAACTACCCTAACCCTAACCCTAACCATTTAATACATATTGTGTTTCAGTGAGTGGAGAGAGTACAGGTGCAGACCACAAACTACCCTAACCCTAACCATTTAATACATATTGTGTTTCAGTGAGTGGAGAGAGTACAGGTGCAGACCACAAACTACCCTAACCCTAACCATTTAATACATATTGTGTTTCAGTGAGTGGAGAGAGTACAGGTGCAGACCACAAACTACCCTAACCCTAACCCATTTAATACATATTGTGTTTCAGTGAGTGGAGAGAGTACAGGTGCAGACCACAAACTACCCTAACCCTAACCCATTTAATACATATTGTGTTTCAGTGAGTGGAGAGAGTACAGGTGCAGACCACAAACTACCCTAACCCTAACCATTTAATACATATTGTGTTTCAGTGAGTGGAGAGAGTACAGGTGCAGACCACAAACTACCCTAACCCTAACCCATTTAATACATATTGTGTTTCAGTGAGTGGAGAGAGTACAGGTGCAGACCACAAACTACCCTAACCCTAACCCATTTAATACATATTGTGTTTCAGTGAGTGGAGAGAGTACAGGTGCAGACCACAAACTACCCTAACCCTAACCATTTAATACATATTGTGTTTCAGTGAGTGGAGAGAGTACAGGTGCAGACCACAAACTACCCTAACCCTAACCCATTTAATACATATTGTGTTTCAGTGAGTGGAGAGAGTACAGGTGCAGACCACAAACTACCCTAACCCTAACCCATTTAATACATATTGTGTTTCAGTGAGTGGAGAGAGTACAGGTGCAGACCACAAACTACCCTAACCCTAACCATTTAATACATATTGTGTTTCAGTGAGTGGAGAGAGTACAGGTGCAGACCACAAACTACCCTAACCCTAACCATTTAATACATATTGTGTTTCAGTGAGTGGAGAGAGTACAGGTGCAGACCACAAACTACCCTAACCCTAACCCATTTAATACATATTGTGTTTCAGTGAGTGGAGAGAGTACAGGTGCAGACCACAAACTACCCTAACCCTAACCATTTAATACATATTGTGTTTCAGTGAGTGGAGAGAGTACAGGTGCAGACCACAAACTACCCTAACCCTAACCCATTTAATACATATTGTGTTTCAGTGAGTGGAGAGAGTACAGGTGCAGACCACAAACTACCCTAACCCTAACCATTTAATACATATTGTGTTTCAGTGAGTGGAGAGAGTACAGGTGCAGACCACAAACTACCCTAACCCTAACCCATTTAATACATATTGTGTTTCAGTGAGTGGAGAGAGTACAGGTGCAGACCACAAACTACCCTAACCCTAACCATTTAATACATATTGTGTTTCAGTGAGTGGAGAGAGTACAGGTGCAGACCACAAACTACCCTAACCCTAACCATTTAATACATATTGTGTTTCAGTGAGTGGAGAGAGTACAGGTGCAGACCACAAACTACCCTAACCCTAACCCATTTAATACATATTGTGTTTCAGTGAGTGGAGAGAGTACAGGTGCAGACCACAAACTACCCTAACCCTAACCCATTTAATACATATTGTGTTTCAGTGAGTGGAGAGAGTACAGGTGCAGACCACAAACTACCCTAACCCTAACCCATTTAATACATATTGTGTTTCAGTGAGTGGAGAGAGTACAGGTGCAGACCACAAACTACCCTAACCCTAACCCATTTAATACATATTGTGTTTCAGTGAGTGGAGAGAGTACAGGTGCAGACCACAAACTACCCTAACCCTAACCCATTTAATACATATTGTGTTTCAGTGAGTGGAGAGAGTACAGGTGCAGACCACAAACTACCCTAACCCTAACCCATTTAATACATATTGTGTTTCAGTGAGTGGAGAGAGTACAGGTGCAGACCACAAACTACCCTAACCCTAACCATTTAATACATATTGTGTTTCAGTGAGTGGAGAGAGTACAGGTGCAGACCACAAACTACCCTAACCCTAACCCATTTAATACATATTGTGTTTCAGTGAGTGGAGAGAGTACAGGTGCAGACCACAAACTACCCTAACCCTAACCATTTAATACATATTGTGTTTCAGTGAGTGGAGAGAGTACAGGTGCAGACCACAAACTACCCTAACCCTAACCATTTAATACATATTGTGTTTCAGTGAGTGGAGAGAGTACAGGTGCAGACCACAAACTACCCTAACCCTAACCCATTTAATACATATTGTGTTTCAGTGAGTGGAGAGAGTACAGGTGCAGACCACAAACTACCCTAACCCTAACCCATTTAATACATATTGTGTTTCAGTGAGTGGAGAGAGTACAGGTGCAGACCACAAACTACCCTAACCCTAACCCATTTAATACATATTGTGTTTCAGTGAGTGGAGAGAGTACAGGTGCAGACCACAAACTACCCTAACCCTAACCCATTTAATACATATTGTGTTTCAGTGAGTGGAGAGAGTACAGGTGCAGACCACAAACTACCCTAACCCTAACCCATTTAATACATATTGTGTTTCAGTGAGTGGAGAGAGTACAGGTGCAGACCACAAACTACCCTAACCCTAACCATTTAATACATATTGTGTTTCAGTGAGTGGAGAGAGTACAGGTGCAGACCACAAACTACCCTAACCCTAACCCATTTAATACATATTGTGTTTCAGTGAGTGGAGAGAGTACAGGTGCAGACCACAAACTACCCTAACCCTAACCCATTTAATACATATTGTGTTTCAGTGAGTGGAGAGAGTACAGGTGCAGACCACAAACTACCCTAACCCTAACCCATTTAATACATATTGTGTTTCAGTGAGTGGAGAGAGTACAGGTGCAGACCACAAACTACCCTAACCCTAACCATTTAATACATATTGTGTTTCAGTGAGTGGAGAGAGTACAGGTGCAGACCACAAACTACCCTAACCCTAACCCATTTAATACATATTGTGTTTCAGTGAGTGGAGAGAGTACAGGTGCAGACCACAAACTACCCTAACCCTAACCATTTAATACATATTGTGTTTCAGTGAGTGGAGAGAGTACAGGTGCAGACCACAAACTACCCTAACCCTAACCCTAACCCATTTAATACATATTGTGTTTCAGTGAGTGGAGAGAGTACAGGTGCAGACCACAAACTACCCTAACCCTAACCCATTTAATACATATTGTGTTTCAGTGAGTGGAGAGAGTACAGGTGCAGACCACAAACTACCCTAACCCTAACCCATTTAATACATATTGTGTTTCAGTGAGTGGAGAGAGTACAGGTGCAGACCACAAACTACCCTAACCCTAACCATTTAATACATATTGTGTTTCAGTGAGTGGAGAGAGTACAGGTGCAGACCACAAACTACCCTAACCCTAACCCATTTAATACATATTGTGTTTCAGTGAGTGGAGAGAGTACAGGTGCAGACCACAAACTACCCTAACCCTAACCATTTAATACATATTGTGTTTCAGTGAGTGGAGAGAGTACAGGTGCAGACCACAAACTACCCTAACCCTAACCATTTAATACATATTGTGTTTCAGTGAGTGGAGAGAGTACAGGTGCAGACCACAAACTACCCTAACCCTAACCCATTTAATACATATTGTGTTTCAGTGAGTGGAGAGAGTACAGGTGCAGACCACAAACTACCCTAACCCTAACCATTTAATACATATTGTGTTTCAGTGAGTGGAGAGAGTACAGGTGCAGACCACAAACTACCCTAACCCTAACCCATTTAATACATATTGTGTTTCAGTGAGTGGAGAGAGTACAGGTGCAGACCACAAACTACCCTAACCCTAACCATTTAATACATATTGTGTTTCAGTGAGTGGAGAGAGTACAGGTGCAGACCACAAACTACCCTAACCCTAACCATTTAATACATATTGTGTTTCAGTGAGTGGAGAGAGTACAGGTGCAGACCACAAACTACCCTAACCCTAACCCATTTAATACATATTGTGTTTCAGTGAGTGGAGAGAGTACAGGTGCAGACCACAAACTACCCTAACCCTAACCATTTAATACATATTGTGTTTCAGTGAGTGGAGAGAGTACAGGTGCAGACCACAAACTACCCTAACCCTAACCATTTAATACATATTGTGTTTCAGTGAGTGGAGAGAGTACAGGTGCAGACCACAAACTACCCTAACCCTAACCATTTAATACATATTGTGTTTCAGTGAGTGGAGAGAGTACAGGTGCAGACCACAAACTACCCTAACCCTAACCCATTTAATACATATTGTGTTTCAGTGAGTGGAGAGAGTACAGGTGCAGACCACAAACTACCCTAACCCTAACCCATTTAATACATATTGTGTTTCAGTGAGTGGAGAGAGTACAGGTGCAGACCACAAACTACCCTAACCCTAACCATTTAATACATATTGTGTTTCAGTGAGTGGAGAGAGTACAGGTGCAGACCACAAACTACCCTAACCCTAACCATTTAATACATATTGTGTTTCAGTGAGTGGAGAGAGTACAGGTGCAGACCACAAACTACCCTAACCCTAACCCATTTAATACATATTGTGTTTCAGTGAGTGGAGAGAGTACAGGTGCAGACCACAAACTACCCTAACCCTAACCATTTAATACATATTGTGTTTCAGTGAGTGGAGAGAGTACAGGTGCAGACCACAAACTACCCTAACCCTAACCCATTTAATACATATTGTGTTTCAGTGAGTGGAGAGAGTACAGGTGCAGACCACAAACTACCCTAACCCTAACCCATTTAATACATATTGTGTTTCAGTGAGTGGAGAGAGTACAGGTGCAGACCACAAACTACCCTAACCCTAACCCATTTAATACATATTGTGTTTCAGTGAGTGGAGAGAGTACAGGTGCAGACCACAAACTACCCTAACCCTAACCATTTAATACATATTGTGTTTCAGTGAGTGGAGAGAGTACAGGTGCAGACCACAAACTACCCTAACCCTAACCCATTTAATACATATTGTGTTTCAGTGAGTGGAGAGAGTACAGGTGCAGACCACAAACTACCCTAACCCTAACCCATTTAATACATATTGTGTTTCAGTGAGTGGAGAGAGTACAGGTGCAGACCACAAACTACCGCGGCCGAAGAGAAAAAGCATGCTATGGACTCCACCACATTGTGAGATCGTTACTGATGTTTTATATAATACTATGGCACATTTTAATATCATATCTATCTATTGTTTAATAAGTGTTTTAATAGCATATATATTTTGGCGACCCATCTATATATTGTTTAACCTCTTAAGCCCTAGCCTCTCTCTTAGGACTACACACATGTATGACAGCGTCATTTCCTCGCGTCTAATTCATCAGGTTTCTGTCGGGATGCGCAGAGATATTTATACACTCATATTTCACTAATAACCCTTAAAATCATTGGTAAACAAACGTAGTGCTGAAAATATACACGTTGACTGCTGTTTTGATAGGGTTCTAGGGTCTTTACGCTGGGCTACATTTGAAAAATAAATCCAACATGAATAATACGGACTGCCGTGATATTAATTTCGTACCGGATCGCTCAGGCTTAAGAGGTTAATAAGTAAAGGTGATAATTTTTATATAATCTATACATTGTTTAATACGTAGAGTTGATCATGTTAATATATATATATATATATTGTTTAATACATATTTTAATATCAAATATTTTCAATGTAAACATACAAAGACAAACAACTGGAAAGAAAAGAAGAACTGATCGAGATTAATGAAGAACTAGAAGAGAAAGACCAACAGCTAGAGGAGAAGAAGAAACTACTGGAGGAAAGAGACAAACGGCTGGAAGGAAAAGACAAAGAACTGGAGAGAAAAGATGAAGAACTGATGGAGAAGAAGAAGGAACTAGAAGAGAAAGACCAACAGGTAGAAGAGAAAAGGAAACTATTGGAGGAACGAGACAAACAGCTGGAGAGAAAAGATGAAGAACTGATGGAAAAGAAGAAGGAACTAGAAGAGAAAGACCAACAGGTAGAAGAGAAAGACCAACAGGTAGAAGAGAAAGACCAACAGGTAGAAGAGAAGAATAAACTACTGGAGGAAAGAGACAAACAGCTGGAGAGAAAAGATGAAGAACTGATGGAAAGGAAGGAGGAGTTGAAACATGTCACCACTGAAAAAACTGAGCTTGGTGAGATTATGTTTATATTTTTTTTACTGTGTTCACATTTACATTCTGGTTGTGTTAATCTCAACCTATCATGTTATTATAAGTGTTTCTGCTGTGATTGGTCCAAACTGACCATGTAAAGAAAGGGCTCTTAAACTGTTCATCTGACATGGATGTAAATACTAATGCTAATGTGACATTCACAGTAACAACTACATATAAATAGAACCTCAATGTGATTCTGTGTGAATACTGTTGAAGCTACTGCATGTAACTGTATCTTCTATCTGTCATTGCAGCACAACAGATGTGTGGCTTGAAGACTGAAGTTGAGACACTAAGGATGAGATTATCAGCCCAACAGACCAGTTCGTTTTTATTCATCTATTAGATATCTCTTTTTGTTTTCATGTCTATGTTCTATGTTACAGTGATGGAAACTGTTTGTATTTCAGATAGTGGAGACATTTCTGAAAAAGGTGCCAAACTACCACCCAGAAAGAGACACAGCATCGGATCAATCAACTACAGTATATTTAAGAAATATATATATATATCATTCACAATTGTTTTACTGTATTTGGTTGTATAATACATACTTTTTTAACCATCAAATATTGTGTTTCAGTGAGTGGAGAGACTACAGATGCAGCCTCCACCCTGTTGAGGAGAAACACCATGCCATGGATTCCTCCACATAGTGAGACCATATCTCTTTCTCTATATGTTACTGATGTTTTATATATAATATGACACATTTTAATGTCATCATCTATATATTGTTTAATAAACGTTTATATATATATATAGTTTAATCATTTTAGGTGATCATTTTAATATATATATATATATATTCTTAAGTGGATCCTTTTAATACCATTGTCTATATATTGTTTAATAAGTGGTGATTATGTATCATATATTTATACTTAAAAGTATATATATTATATATATACAGTATATACTATTAAAAGGATCACCTCCAGCAATATATATATTATGTATATATTAGGAATGTTCTATATTGGCTTTTTTTTACCAATATCCTATATACCGATATTGTCCAACTCTTAATTTTTGATACCGATATCAACCGATACCGATATATGCAGGATTTCTCCCCCCAAAAAACTAAATAATTTCAGGTAACTAAATTGCCTTATCATGGAATTAACACAACATTATGCATACTTTTGACAATAAAAGTATGCATTGATGTGTTAATTTTACTGGATGCATTCAACAAAGCTTTCTAAATGTAAACATTATCTGTGCAAAATAACTACTTAAATTTAAGTTAGGCTATGGAAAAAATTGACATATTTATTTAGTCTCAAACAGCAGCTTGGATCACACTCTCCCTGAGATCATTTTACATTTACATTTAGTCATTTAGCTGATGCTTTTATCCAAAGCGACTTACAAGTTTTGTATGGCAAGTCAGCAGGAAGGGTACAGTTCTATCAGCTGAGTAACAATGTTCATCAATGTTTTGAGTGCTACAATGTAAGTTAGTATATTAGGACAAGTGCATGACAGTAAGGTTAGTTAGGGTTAGTTATTATTTATTTATTTTTCATTTCAGATATTGATATATATCTGAAGATATCAGATATCTTTAGTTGACGGTGAAAGATTGGACGGGTTTCGGCTGTCCTAACTGTGGTGGGAAGTTCGTTCCACCATTGTGGGGCAAGGACTGTTAATAGGCGGCTTCTCTTTGATGACCATCCCCGGAGCTTGGATAGGAGTATGTCTGAGGTGGCGAGAAGATGCAGAGTGTAGGGGTCTTGAGGGTGTATAGTTAGAGACCATTGACCGGAGGTAGGCGGGAGCCGTTCCATTCGCCGCACGATATGCCAGGTGGAGGGCCTTGAAGCGGATTCGTGTGACAATGGGGAGCCAGTGCAGGTCCCTAAGAAGTGAGGTGACATGGGCTGACTTCGGTAGGTTTGAGATCAGGTGGGTCACTGCGTTCTGCATGAGTTGAAGAGGCTTCGTGGCAGTGGTCAGAAGGCCAGCAAGCAGTGCGTTGCAGTAGTCGGGAGATTACTGTTGATTGGATGAGGAGTTGGGTGGCTTCTTTTGTCAGGAAGGGGCGGATCCTTCTGACGTTGCTCAGGAGGAATCTACAGGTTCTGGTTGTCACTGCAATGTGAGCAGAGAAGTTTAACTGGTCGTCAAGGACAACACCAAGTTTCTTGGTGGTCAGGGACACGGACACAGCTACATTCTTGACTGTGATGGAAAGGTCAGTCAGTGGGGAGGATTTGGCCGGCAGGTGAAGCAATTCTGTTTAGCTTAGGTTCAGTTTGAGGTGGTTGGTCATCATCCAGGCGGAGATGTCGGACAGACAGGCCGAGATCCACTCAGAGACGTGGATATCTGAGGAAGGAAAGGAGAGGAAGAGTTGAGTATCATCGGCATAGCAATGATATGAGAAGGCATGAGACGTGATAATGTTACCCAGAGATTTCATGTAGAGGGAGAAGGGGTCCAAGGACTGAGCCCTGGAGGACACCCATCCGCAGGGGGTGGGGGGCCAACAGGGTCCCTCTCCATGACACTTGGTTGGAGAGGTCATTGAGGTATGATGTCAGCCATGTCAGCGCAGAGCCAGCCACTCCCATTCCTGCGAGGGACACGAGGAGGATCTGATGGTTGACTGTGTCAAAGGCTGCAGATAGATCTAGGAGAATCGTGACAGAGGAGAGGCCTTTTGCTTTTGCTAAGTGAAGTGCCTCTCTGACCGCAATGAGGGCCTTCTCTATGGAGTGACCAGTGACTGATTAGGGTCTAGGAGGTCATTCTGTAAGATATAATCAGTGAGTTGGTTGGATACAGCACGTTCAAGTGTTTTAGAAAGGAAGGAGAGAAGAGAGACAGGACGATAGTTGTCTATGATGGTGGGGTTCATGGTTGGTTTTTTTTATGAGCGGTGTGACTCTGGCTTGTTTTAGGGAGGTGGGGACCACCCCCGAGTTGAGGGAGGAGTTGATGGTTGCAGTTAGGAATGGGAGAATGTCTGGTGCTATGGTCTGGAGGAGTGGGGAGGGTAACTGGTCCAGCTGGCATGTAGTGGGACGGTTCGACGTTACCAGTGTCAGGGTCTCACCATCTGTAATGGGAGAGAAAGATGACAGAGTGAAGGATGAGGTTCTCGATTCAGTATTTGGAATGGGTGGGGGTTGGGAGAAGGAGCTGCGAATGTTCTCCACTTTTTCCTCAAAGAAGATCGCAAAGTCTTCGGCAGAGAGAGATGAGGGGGGAGGGGGGAGTGAAGAGGGAAGACATGGTAGCATGCAGTTTGTGAAGGTTCTTTGCAGAGGCCTCGATCCTATTGTGAAAGAAAGAAGCTTTGGCAGTAGTAATGGTTTTGGAGAATGCTAACAAGAGGTTGTGATATGTGGCGATGTCAGCAGTGAGGTGTGACTTTCTATACTTCCTCTCGGCCGCTCTCAGGACCTGTCTTTGTTCTCTCAATGCATCCGTCATCCATGGACTGGGTGGGAAACGGTGGGCAGGTTTCTCAGCAAGGGGACGGAGCAATCCTGACAAACGCCCACTACATAGGGCACATTTCTACTTCTTCACAAAATGTAAACAACATTGTACCTATACAACTGTGAGGTAAAGTGCAAACAACTGAAACAAGATAAAAAAAATATAAAAGAAAACTCCAACAGTGCTGGACCAGCAGCCCCAATCATTAGCCTACTTGGGGTAACACAATCTTTAAAATAAACTGGGTTCAAGCCCTGCTCTAGATGAGCTCTACACGTAACTGGCCAGTGGCCATAATTTCAGATGGCTAATACTAATGTATTTTAGTTTTTTATCGATCGACTCATTAACTCATTGACCGCCGGGGATTAGCCTTATCCTGTGGTAGCTACTGCCACGCTGTAAACGATGGGAGTTAGTCACCTTGTTTGTAGAGCTAAATCTATATTCTATATTATAGCCATGGATATAATACTATAGTCATTTGACATTGAGTTTCTTCCGGTCAAGATATAATTTTTCCATCCATACGTTCCCGTGTTATACCGTGGTGAATATAAGTATGGTTTTAGAGCAGTCTAGGGTAATTCATGAAATGCTTAGTTATGGCAGTATACGTCGATTCCATTGTAGACGTTGCCGTTTCTTGCCTGAACCCGCTATTGTTCCGGAATCAAATCTACATCATTATGCTTATCAGCCCGATCGGTACAAAAGCCTTGCAGGATCAAGCTCAAATTGACGTCAAATCGTCCTTACCTGCGACCGGGAGTATACCAAAAACAGTATTCCAAAATCTTGATCGCCATCTGGTATATCCAATGTCCATTTGCTCTACGGCATAATCCACCATAACATATGGATTGGGAATATTTGATGGGCTTCAATGTAACCGGCAGAACCGTTCGTCTTGCCATGATTCGGCCGGTATTGCACCTAGGCATTCTCAATGCGATTCCCAATGTGAACCCCGAGTCAGTGGGCCTGTAATGAATAGAAATATAGAATAAAATAAATAACGATCAAACAATGTATATATACGTGGTGGGTGTTCAACGGTTGTCGGACAAACACGTATATAATAGTCGTTGGCGGCCAATGTGTTAACACTTTCCCGGCCACTTGGATGCGTCTAATATCACTCTAGACCAGGGGTTCCCAAACTTTTCAGGCCGCGACCCAAAAATAACGGTGTCAGAGAGCCGCGACCCCCACTATTATAGGAGGTATAAAGAAAATTATTTATTTATTTTTTATTTTTTTAAATAAATGGAAATGTATGGTTAAAACATGCACACGTTCAAACGCACACACACTAATAAGCATTGGAGGCTTTTAACCAGGGCCGGACTGGGGATATCATTCAGGCCAGGAAATAGGTAGTGCAAAATATAGCCCCAGTCAGGCCACTTTTTAAGCAGGGGGTCTGGGGGTCCCCCACCAGGACATTTCTTGTTACAAAGACTTCATTTCCTGCATTCTGGAGCAGGCATTTTTTTATTTGTACCCTTTAAATGCCAGTGTTTGTGATGGCATCGCAAATTATTGTTAAAAATCAGGCTAGCATATGTATGATTAGCAACAACACTTATTGAAAATAATACAATCTTTTATTCAACTTCAGCCCTGATCATAACACCACATATACATTTTATAATTCTAACCCTTCAAATGCCAGTGTGTGTGATGGCATATATTTGCAATATATCAAATGCAAAGTAGATTTTTCTGGGGGGGATTATTACAGGCTAGCATGTGTCAATGATTAGCAACAACAGTTTTTTGTAAGGGTCCCGCCTCCACCAATCACATGCGGCTCATTTTGTGTGTGTGTGTGAGAGCAAGAGAGAGAGAGAGAGAGAGAGAGATAGTTCTCCAACTTGTGTGAGTTGCAGTGATCTCCTGTACAAAACAGACTTGCATAGTTCGTGAGGCTGTTTATAGAGCTAAATCTATACTTTATAGTATTGCTATCTGTCCATTGTCATTGTCAATTGAGACCATAAACCGTCCTTTCAAAATGGCTTAAAGAAATAATTTTTTCATCAATACGTTCTCATTTTATATCGTCTTGAATATAAGCGTTATAAGGGATTTGGTCTAGTATATTTCCTGGAAGGCTGGATAAAGGGCTAATAGCTACTAACATTATATCCAAAAGCTACAGTTAAAACTCAAAGTGCATATGATCCGTACGATCCTCAACCATGAATGCATGAAGGGGGGGGGGGGGGGGGGGGGGGGCGAGGACGTCGTTTCTGATTATTGATTACCAATAACCGTGTTCGCCTCAGTAGCCACATTCATTGATCGGCTGGTTGAGTATGATAACAAGGCCTGATCAGCGTGTCATTTACGTGAAAAAGATCTTACCGTGAGCCGGTTGGATCCCCAAGACCATTTCCCAGTTATCGATCACCATCTGGTAGATCGATATGTCCATTGGCTGATGATAAATCCCCGTATTGCATAGTGAAATCCACGCCCCAAAACGTATTCCAAGCTACAGGCTGTACATCCAGAATCCAGCTAACTGGAAACTCCATTGAAAGTCAAAAAAAAGTGCACCGTTCGGCCACAGGGAACACTGCATTATCGACATAGCGCCCCTAAGAGGATCTGGCCGGTAATGCACTTTTTCGAATTCAAAGAGTAGGGTACATCTGCAGTGCCGCTCGGCGACCTTGAATAGGTTATTAAAATGGAATAAAAGCCAAAACAAGCTTCCCACGGACATGTCCGTGGTCGGTCCACAACCGTTGGATTCGAAACACGGATGTATACGTCCTTGGCCGCCATTGTGTTAAGGGACAACTGGGTGGGTTTTTTCGGTGACACCGAAAAACCCACCCAGTTGTCCCTTAACTTAAACAGCAAGTTTAATATCTGGAGACACTTTGAAATAATTCCAAATCAAAGACATAGTGAGTGACTCCACTAACAGGCTTGTTATGCTGCAAGTGAAGATGCAGTTTGATGATGTT
This sequence comes from Notolepis coatsorum, assembly GCF_963971535.1. Classification (NCBI taxonomy): domain Eukaryota; kingdom Metazoa; phylum Chordata; class Actinopteri; order Aulopiformes; family Paralepididae; genus Notolepis; species Notolepis coatsorum. The sequence goes on along the minus strand of NW_028172863.1, from coordinate 480,413 downwards.
ATCAAGCGTGCGCAGATAGACGTCTGCCCAAACATCTTCAGGCCGGGTCGGCTCAGAAATGCGAAAGCCACAGCATTTATTGCGAGTTGTGCCAAACAAACATAAATATCTTAAACTGTACATCACATCTCTCATATTGACATGTTGAGTGAGAGGAGAAGTAGCTGAATAGTTTGATGTATAAAATGTGCATGTTGTGTAAAAGTTGTCATTAAAAAAGTTAAAACGATCATATTTGAATGCCAATATTGGTAAGTATATATATATATATATACTAAATATATATAGTATATATATTTGTGCTGTCAAAGTTAGCATGTTATAACGCATTAAAAACATTCAGTCATAAATTGGTGATTGGTCCTTTAAAAAAACATTTTAAATCTTCAGACGAACATTTCTGAGTACATTTGAATTATGACATGCATTTCTTGTGTGTATATGTCTGTCCCCCAATATGCCCAGACAATGAAAATAACCTCTCACATGGTACCGTGTGAGAGAGAGAGAGACCTTCACATGGTACTGTGTGAGAGGGGTAGAGAGATAACTTCAGTTATATTGTACAAAAGTATATTAGTCGGTAAAAGGTTGGCAAGAGATTAACATTGGACTCCATTCAGTTGGATTCATGACACTGTTTTGATTCCACATAGTAGAAGGGGATATTTTTGTGACCCTGTATTTGGACACAATTACATTGTTATTTGCTTTAGAATTGTGAGGGATCACTTGGACACATGTTATGATTTTTTTTATGCTAAATGCAGTACCTTTTGTTTTTCTGGACAATATTGTAATTTAGTTTTTTTATTTTATTTAATAAACACACATTTGCATAACGCAAGCATATCTGTCCACTCCAATGTTGATACGAGTATTAAACATTTGAAAAATAATGATTGAAGGAACATTTTGAACAGACCAGAAAGGTGTGATTAAAATGCAAATAATCACAGTTAACTCTTTGACTGCCACCAGCTTTCACCATCTTTACTAAATGGCGTCAGCGTTATTGACCATTTTAGCGATGTTTGCAGACCCATTGTGTATTCTGTATTATAGCTATGGAGACTCATTTTACAGGCATTGTTCATAGTCCATTACTGAATAATCAGTTCATTTCTACAGACTGTAGTTTGTTACACGCTGCACGCTAAACATCGCCCCATTTCCAAAATAATCCAGTCTTTTTTCATAGGTCGCGAGTTATGACACGTTTTATGCAATAAGCCCAAATCGTTCTGGTTGATCGCCTGAAACCCCAAATACTCCCAAATCAAAGGTATATACCATATACACATGTGCCTTCACAAAATCATCAAGGGGGGGGGGGGTAGTCTTACCCCAAAAATGCGATCGTTACTAAAAGCTTGGTGTAGGTCCGGTAAGTTACAACACTGTGATAGTTACAGAAACATGTTTCAGGTTCAGTAAAATAGACATAGAATAGACCTACCTTAGCCAGAAGCTACTCCAATGATCCCATCGGCGATCGCGATTACTTGTTTATATGTAGTGTGAGATTCGATCGTCATTGCAATTTCAACGTAGGCAGATGAATCAAAGACACCTAGAGGGCTCCGGCGGACCATATAGAATGGGGATCAAAGGAAAATATCAAAGGACCAACCGGAGAAATCTCGGGTTTTGGCGTTCAAAGAGTTAATCATGGACAATCATACAAATATTTGAATCGATTGCCAGCCCTAATATATATGTATATATGATATTAATATATTGTGTATATTTTTACTGTATTTGGTTGTATGAAATTACATATTATTTTCAGTGAGTGCAGAGACTGCAGATGCAGCCTCCATACTGTTAAGGAGAAAAAGCATGCCTTGGATTCCTCTAAATAGTGAGACCACACCTCTATTTCTACATGTTACTGATGTTTTGTTTATACTATGACACCTTTTAATATCATCATCTATATATTGTTTAATACGTGTTTTAATAGTATAATAGAATAATAAGTGGAAGTGATCATTTTACCATCATCTATGTATTTAATAAGTGCAGAAATGAGACAAAACACTCCCCTTGTTTCGTTGAAACAGAAAATCCTTGAAACTAGATTAATTACACTGAAACAAGTGACCCACCTCCCCACACCCATTGGTTGATGTTTCTCCTTGTTTCAGACTCAATACAAGATTATTATGTTACGCTGAATATTTTTACATTGTAGGTGACATTTCACAGTTTTTCTAAAGGACCACTGTGTTTAAAACTTGAACTACAGAATAAATTCCTATGTGAAGTGGACAAATAATTTCTTAGTGATCAATCAATCAATCAATCAAATTTATTTATATAGCACATTTAAACATGACACTTGTCAACCAAAGTGCTTCACAAAGGATGCTTGGTTCATACACATACAGCTCATTATAGTAATATTCCACAATTATTACATTGATAGTAATAATGGCACACAGTCATAAATTCACCAACATGCGCATTTGTTATACATGCAGGACTCTTTGAGACAGACGTATGCGTATTACCGCTGCCATGTTTGGCGCGGAGCACCGGGGGGGGTAGGGGGGGGGGGGGGGGGGCTGGGGGGTGGGGGTTGACGAGACAGCCTTGGCTCCCCCCTCCAGCACGCATACGAGTTAGCTGCCATACAGGCGCTGGGCCATACACGTAGGAGGGGGGGTGGGGGGAGGGGGCTGGGGGTGGGGGGGCCGCATGCCACTCTTATCTCCAAGAGAGCCTTCGACTCCAGCAGCTCAAAGTTCGACCTTGGAGTCGTCCAGGAATTTGTTTTGGCTGACTGACTGGCAACATTTCCCCAGTCACGTCGATTTAAATTTGATTTTGAGTAGAGTGAATTATAACTCTATTGGTTTGAGTGGAGTGAGTTTTAACAACTCCGTCCAAATGACTGAATGCATTAATTAGTCCAAGTGTCCAAGTGTCTTAATCAGTTCATTTTGGTACGTCCTGTGCGCGGTAAACAGATCCAAAATCTTCTTATTGCAATCCCAAAAGCTTCGATAATCCAAATGTCCACGACTTCAAGTTGGTAGCCTGATTGAAATGTCGCAGAGGCAGAGAGGGTTAGCCATATTCTGCTTCCTTGACGAAAATATGTGTAGCAGGGTGGATTATCCCTGCTTCGTGGGAACGGTTGCTGGCAGTCAGGAGGTAGCTGGACACAGCAGAACTCTGTCTGGCTGCACCCTCGTCTTTGGGCCTGGGGCGTCGACTGGAGGCTGGTAGTGTGAGTGGATGGGGCCCGGGATTTACCAACCTGGTCTGGTACTCTGGTCTTCCTTCCCTGTTGCAGGGCGGTCAGCAGTACTCCCCAACACGCTCCCACTCCTCCCAGTCGCTCCTTAGACCCTCCCACACCTTGTGACGGAATTGTAATCAAATACTCTGAGTTCCCCCCGCAAGCAGTACCCTCCCTCAATGACCCTAGAAACCTTACAATAAAAAGGGGAGAGTTGGGTAGGAAGGGGTTAACCATATATATACGTTACCCACACCAAAAGAGTTAATGCAGGGCACAGGAATGGACACGCACACAGAACCCCATTCAAGTCTTTATGTTAATTGTACTGTTCAGTTACAATTATTTAATACTAGTGGCCAATTGGGCTGATGTCCTACTATAGCCCCTGCTGTTCAACTCAATACCTCATAAACACGTATATTATGCACCCACCTCTGGGTTACTATCAGGGATAATATACTTCACTGTGTTTGACTCATCACCCACGTCTGGGTCTTCACCCTGTATAATACCTCAACAGGCTTTAATTATACGGCCAGAATAATACCTCAAAAGGCTTTAATTATAATGCACCAGGTCTGTAACTTCCCCCCCAGGGAAGGGTTAATTGAATGGGAAAATATTAATACACACACATTGTATCACGCTCAAAGAAAAGGAAATAAAACCAAAAGTGTGGGCCCACAATTACCAAAACAAAAGCCCTATGCTAATGCCGGCATGTAATGTAATGTTTGGGGTCTGCAGTTAGCAACGTTAACTTCACCCGCAGGCCGCTCCACACTGTGTAAGGTGCAATAGATCCTGGGCGCCGAAGCCCTAATGTTTACTCTACCAAAATGGCGGCTGCGCCGCTCCACCACCGTCCTGGTGGCAAGATGGCGTCGAACACTCGCGCCGCAGGTGCTAGCAGGCGGAGCTATAGCAGAGAGGCAGTGCTGGCTGAGCTGGTGCTGGGCGACCTCTGCTGGACGGGACGGCTCCCGTGTTGGCTGCTCTCCAGCCGGCGCAGAGTGGTGGTAGAACCGCCGGTGAAGACGGCTGCTGACGGCCAGAGCAGAGTGTTCGCAGGTCCACCCCCGTAGCTGCACGCAGTCTATACCGGCACTGTAACTAAGTATAACACGAGCAATACTACTGTGATCCTTAGCCGCACGCTACCTATACCGCTCACTGTAACTAGGTATAACTCGACTGTTAGTGCCTGGCTCTGCACTTATTGTTCATATCATACCACTGGTACTGCTAGGATATCGTATCCACTAGCCAGTACTTCCTATCACCCGTCACTGTTCCACGGGGCACTCCGGCATAACGTCAGCAACGGGGCTATCCCGAGCCCCCCCGTTAGACGTGACTTCTCGTTGTCAAGTTCACTGCCGAAGAGAACGACTTCCGCTGCACTCCTCCCTTTATCATCTCTCAGCTCTCTCCGCCACTCTCTGCCTGCTACTGCCCCCTGCTGGTCCCGCCTGCCAGTCACACGGGGAGACGCACTGTAGAACATGAATCAATACTGTCATTCATAATCCGTATTCCAATGCTCCTTGGAGGGGACCTTTGTGTCATTGTTCGTGTGAATCAATGACACTAGCTAGAATGTCTTTGTGTACAAAAAGGGATATAAACACAGTCAGCAGTTCTGAATAATATACCATATTTTCCAGACTGCTACATATGCAATCCACTGATTAGATCCATTTCGAGTTGATTTGAGTATAGTCCGACAACCGGCACAAGGCACAGAGCACAGCAGCGTCAGGCTCCATGGAGCAGTAGAGGCGGCGGTAGGAATGGCCTTGAGGAGCCTGGGGAGAGGAGAGAAATGCGACTGTCTCTGGGAAGGCTGGGAACATCTTGATGTTGTTCTGTTTATCTGTTTGATTATGAATAATAGTAAACAAACAGGTATTTTGTCATACATGTCAACATGCTTTTCATTCAATTCAACAGAAAATCTTCAACTCATCACTGAAAGCGCTGTGAAGGGTGTTTTAGGCCAAGATGTCGTCCTCTCTTGTCACCTGTCTCCTGAGACCTGTGCTGTTGCCATGACAATCAGGTGGTTTAAAGAGACAGAGTGTATTTACCTGTATATGAATGGCCAGGTGATAGAAGGGAGGGGCTACAAGGACAGACTGAGTTTGACCAATCAGGAGCTGGAGAGAGGTAACGTGTCTCTGACACTCAGAGGCTTCAGAAGGGATGATGAAGGATTGTACATCTGTCAGGTCATCCATGGAGACCAGCAAGAGGAGACTACTATGGGATTATACTACTATAGTAAGTATTTTACAGCTACAATCCATGATTATCAACCTTGATATGGACAAATATATAATGCATGTATTTCCTTGACATATTAATTATACTGTGTTATTATACATCAGTAGGAGTTATTTCCATACTCATTAGGTTAGACATGACATAAAGTAGTTACATCTTTGTAAAATATACCACTAGCATACTATTTCCTTCTATGAGGAACACACTAATTTGCTATCTGACATATTTTGTTTATTTTCTTTTTCTTTTACAGTGTTTTCAATAGGTGAGTATAGATCTCCCTTTTCCCTTAAACTCCCAATATGGTTCAAATGTACTAAGTGATTAAAATATAAAAAGTCAAACTGAATGAATGAATGAATGAAAACTTTATTTAACAGAATGCAGAATGGGTACAATACAGTACGGCTCAACACACACAATTGTTAAGGGGATGCAGACCAGAGAAAGACGTTTGTCTTGTTTACATCAGGGTCCCCCATTTTAAATTCATAGTGACATTTATGACATACACAACATACATGACATCATAACATTTATGGCATAGGGACATACATGACATACAGGTATATGGTACTGTTACATTTGTGACATATATGATATGCAAATATACAGTACTGTTACCCATAGATCCTAACAGAGAATATATACATTTGATGGGGAGGAGACTGTACATTAGGAGGAGGTGGGTGGGTGGGAGAAAAAATATACATACGGTGGGGAGAGAATATATACTGACTGGGAGGACTGAAATGATCTACTAGGCATTTTTTGCTTTGTTATTCTATGAATATATTGTAGAGTTTGTACATGCAAGACTAAAAGCTGACTATGGCCTTGACTACACGTATATGGATATTTTTCAAAACTGAGATTGTAACGCTCAGTTAAAAAAAGAATCATTGTCCACATGGCAGGTAATCTTTTTTTATTTAATTTTTTTTAATACCTCCGTCCAGACGTAAATGCAGAAACGCATATAAATTGCTCCAACAAGCATGCCGGGCCAGTAGGTGGCGATAAGCGATATCTCAAATACCATAGAACAACAGTCTGAGCATGCGTAGTGAGCTGATTTTCATTGGCGGCGGCAACTGAAAAGTAAAATAATGTAGTGACACAAAATCCAAATAAGAGACAACAGACCCAGTACTTTGTTGCCGGTGTGAAATATGCCGACAAACATTAAATATCTTTGGAACAGTTTGTGTTCAATTGTATCTGAATCGGGAGCTTATCTTCTCTGTCAAAGCGTAAAGTGTATTTATCCGTCGCATAAAGGCTGGCTGGCAGTGCGCATAGCACAGACAGATTTGGCCATCAGACAGATTCAGCCGTCAGACGCACTGCTTGTGCGTAACCTAGAGAGAGAGGCGCTTGTCGAATTCCCCATCCCTGGATAAAAATCCGGCTGACTGGTGGAAAGTCAATGCGGAGAGATTCCCCAGGTTGGCAGAGCTGGCAGAGCTGGCACGCCAGACCTCTGTATCCATGGTTAGCTTACTGGGGGGTTTTCAAAGCTACAGGGAGCCACTACAGAGGGGCTGAAGAACCGCATGCGGCTCCAGGGCCACAGGTTGCCGACCCCTGCACTAGACGATACGTTTAACATGGCTACACGGATCCACTGAAACGGATATTTAAAAAAATCTTCACTTTAAAATGCGTTTTCTAAAAATCGTCTTTTTTTTTTACCAAAATTGTCGTTTACGTGTGGATGAAAGGCCCAAACGTAGACGAAAATGTGCATTTTGCTAAATATCCATACTTGTGTGGACATGGCCTAAAACTGACTGACTTGTGTTCTACTGTATGAGCAAAACATACATTTTACAACAGAGACTTTTGTTTTTTTCTTTTACAGTGTTTACAAAGGGTGAGTATATCTTGATCTCGTTTCCCTCTTAAAATCGAATATGTTTCAAATGTACTAGAGACCTGATTGATTCAAGATTCAAGAGTTTTATTTATCACATACATACAAGTTCAAGTTTCAAGTTTCTTTAATAGTTGTCATACACATACATACAGAATACTTTTATACAAAATGCTTCTTTCTGTTACGCTCCAGAGACTGTGCTAGACAAAAGATAAGTATGAAACAAAATAGTATAGCATGTAAAAATAGAAGTAAATAATAGAAGTCACGTACGTAGACACAGTGTTCAGTATATACATATGTACAATGTTCAATGCAGTATGGTAACTGAGTTACCATACAATATACGATATACTATGCAATATACTAATATACAATATACTATATAGTGCAAAGCAGAAATGGGATGAGGTACAATTTAGGTACAATTTACAGTAAGGTGTACTGAGGTATGGGTTGTAGTGCAAATCCTTTACCAATAAATATAAAGTGTGTTTAGGTGTTCTAAAGTGTGGAGAGTGGGTGCTGCAGTGTGTTGTTTGTTTAAAGTGAGTGTGTGCGTGTGGATGTGTGTGTTGTGAGTGCATTTGATGGTTGTTGCATAGTGTTATTGTTCGTTGAGCAACCTGATGGCCTGGGGATAGAAGCTTCTTCTGAGTCTTTCTGTGCTTGCCATGAGACTCCGGTATCGCTTGCCTGACCGCATGTAACCCCAGGTTCAGATTCATAATTATCAGTTACATAAATAGTTCCTGTTTATCTCTGCTACCACTTCCTGTTTTACCATGAGGTCCCACTTCCTGTATATAGCGTATGATGTCATGATTTGAAGGTTCTGGAACCTTTGTGATGTCATCCTATGATGTCATATAGAACATTCCGGAACCTCTTGGTTTCCTATATATTCAGCCAGCTCTCAAGCAGCCAGCCTCTTTCTCCTCAACCACTGGACCCGCAACATCACCCAGACGGACCGGACTAACCAACCGACTGGAAGCCGCAAGTCTCCACCAGCACCCCATAGGATTGTGGCCAAAGCCAGGTGGTGAGTGCGGTTGTCTTTTCTGGGTCCGTTTCGACTCCTTTCTCAGACACTATGTGGCCTAGATACCTTACGGAGGTCTGGAAGAATTTGCACTTTTCGGGTGATAGTTTTAGCCCATACTCGTTCAGCTTGCTCAGGACTCGCATGAGTCGCGCCTCGTGTTCCTCCAGCGTTGAAGAGAAAACGATCAGATCGTCCAGGAAGACGAGGGTTTGCTTCAAGTTCAACTCTCCCACGCACCTCTCCATAAGCCGCTGGAATGTGCCTGGCGCATTTGTTATTCCTTGAGGCATCCTATTGAACTCAAAGAACCCCAGCGTGCCAGACAGCTTTCGACACTATCATAGAAAAGCTGACCACTACCCCTGTTCTCGGTTTCGCCGACCCCGAAAAGCCGTACATATTGCACACGGATGCAAGCGCACTAGGTCTCGGCGCCGCCCTTTACCAGGAGCAGCAAGGACAGAAGCGTGTCATCGCGTATGCAAGCCGCGGATTGTCAAAATGTGAAACCAGATATCCTGCCCATAAATTGGAGTTCCTTGCCTTAAAATGGTCGGTAACTGAGAAGTTCCAGGATTACCTCTACGGACGACCATTTCTTGCTGTCACTGATAGTAACCCCCTGACGTATGTCCTTACCACGGCTAAGCTTGATGCCGCAAGCTACAGATGGTTATCCGATCTATCTACCTTCGACTTCCAGCTGCAATACAGAGCTGGGAACCAGAATCAAGACGCTGATGGGCTGTCCCGGCGACCACACAGCACACCAGAGGATGACGCAAAATCGATAAAAGAGATGGAAAGAATACAACAGTTTGCGAAAAGACACCTCCCGGAACCAGAACACACAAACATGAGTGAAGACATCATTATAGCCATCTGCGACAGACACTTAGTTCGCGAAGTGATCGACAACGGCTCTACAGAGACACCATCGAGCCGTGCATTGGTGGGATCACTTGCCCTCCACCCAAGTGCAATTCCAGACAGCTTCCAAGGAGAGGATCAGCTGGGGGGCCTACCCGTCGTTCCGCTGATAACTCCTGCCGAAATGAGAGAAAAGCAAAGAGCCGACACCTGTATCAGTCAAGTACTACAGCTAGTGGAGGCAGGGGAGAAACCTCCACCGACACTCAGAAAGGAAATCCCCGAACTTTACCTTCTACTAAGAGAGTGGAATCGGTTAGAAGTATTGGACGGGGTCCTGTACAGGAAGAGACAAGAAGGCGCACAGACCCACCATCAACTGGTGCTGCCAGAAGACCTGAGACCTATGGTCTTAAAAGGCCTTCACGATGACATGGGCCACATGGGCGTGGACCGAACCCTAGACCTCGTCCGGAAGCGATTCTATTGGCCCAAAATGGCAGCTGAAATAGAGACAAAGATCAGGACCTGCAACCGATGTGTACGGCGTAAGGTACCACAAGAGAGAGCTGCCCCGTTGGTGAACATCACGGCCACACGACCACTAGAGTTGCTGTGCATGGACTTTCTCAGCCTGGAACCAGACTCCAGTAACACAAAGGACATCTTGGTCATTACGGACCACTTCACGAAATACGCAGTAGCGATCCCTACCGCCAATCAAAAAGCGCGGACAGTCGCTAAATGCCTGTGGGACAACTTCATTGTCCACTATGGTATCCCGGAGAAGCTCCACAGCGACCAAGGTGCGGATTTCCAATCCCGCACAATTAGAGAGCTGTGTGAGCTGGCCGGCATCAAAAAGATACGAACTACCCCGTACCATCCAAGGGGAAACCCAGTAGAACGCTTCAACCGGACCCTGCTTAATATGCTGGGCACCCTGGAGAATAAGAAGAAGAGCCATTGGCGAGACTACGTCAAACCCCTAGTACACGCCTACAACTGTACTAAGAACGACACTACTGGATTCACCCCGTATGAACTGATGTTCGGGCGACAGCCAAGATTGCCTGTGGACATAGCCTTCAACTTACCTGTCAACTACAAGCCAGGCTCACACTCGCAGTACGTCCGCAGTTTGAGATCGCACCTTGAAGCAAGTTACAGAGTAGCTACAGAAAATGCGCAGAAGACGGCGGACCGCAACAAAGCCAGGTTCGACAAACGAGTTGTTGAGTCTACCCTGCAGGAAGGGGACAGGGTTCTCGTCAGGAACGTCCGCCTCAGAGGAAAGCACAAGCTAGCAGACCGGTGGGAAGCAGATATCTATATTGTAGTGAAACACACTGGACATGTCCCAGTCTATGTAGTGCGACCTGAAACCAGAGATGGCCCACTACGAACGCTCCACAGAGACCTACTGCTACCTTGCGGCTTCCTTCCTACTACCCCTGTGGAAGATGGACCTCCTGTAAAGGTCAAAGCTAAGCGACCAAGAACTCGACAGAACCCAAGAGAAGAAAGCTTGAATGAATCGGAGGGAGAGGACCCAGATGATGACTATCTTGATCTCCCTTATCACTATGACCAGGGAGGTCTAGTGGTGGAAACACGACTCTTTCCAGTGTCCACAGTCGAGCAAGACCCCTCAGACGGAGTCATTATTCCAGAGGGAGCGCCAGATACAGCGGATCTGGAAACTCCCTTACCTGATATGGATCCGGAAGAGGACAACCTACCCGACCAGACCTTACCAGTTATGAGTTCAGAGGAGAACAATACTAGCATGAATGAACTGGAGACCGAACCCGATGGACCGGGGAATGTCCACAACGATGTGGAAAGAGAAACCGAAAGAGAGGTCATAGATGAACAGCCAAGAAGGTCGACAAGACATAGGGAACCTCCAAAAACCCTGACTTATCACCGACTAGGAAACCCAATAGTGACGATAATCCAGTCAATATTACAGAGTCTAAGCTCAGTAATCGCAGACTCTTTAGGTGACTCTGACTCCACAGAACCCCATAGGATTGTGATAATGTAGTCCTGGGGTAATATGCACAGGGACGTGCATTAGGATAGAAGGGGAGAATGTAACCTCGGGTTCAGATTCATAACTAGCATAGGAACATAAATAGTTAATGTTAGTAGGTAAGAACTTTCTAGACAGTAAAACATTCTAGGCCCAGACTCCCCAGAACCCCATAGGATTGTGATAATGTAGTCCTGGGATAATATGCACAGGGACGTGCATTAGGATAGAAGGGGAGAATGTAACCCCAGGTTCAGATTCATAATTATCAGTTACATAAATAGTTCCTGTTTATCTCTGCTACCACTTCCTGTTTTACCATGAGGTCCCACTTCCTGTATATAGCGTATGATGTCATGATTTGAAGGTTCTGGAACCTTTGTGATGTCATCCTATGATGTCATATAGAACATTCCGGAACCTCTTGGTTTCCTATATATTCAGCCAGCTCTCAAGCAGCCAGCCTCTTTCTCCTCAACCACTGGACCCGCAACATCACCCAGACGGACCGGACTAACCAACCGACTGGAAGCCGCAAGTCTCCACCAGCACCCCGGAGCAGTCCAGACCACCCCTCACCAAGCGTGCTCAGCTGGATAGATACCCGATGGCGAGCCAACCCCGGAACATTTGATAAGACTAATGGCAGCCTGCTGTGAATACCCATGAGGCTCACCTAGTGCTCAACTATTGCTACACCACTAGTCCGGTAGGATTGAACTGAACGAGACTACAAGGACTTCCAAGGGAGGCAATCCCGTTCACCTTATGTTGTGATATTGTATTTTGTATTTGAATTGATTTAACTGGATATATGAATATAGATATTCTGCCATTGTATGATGTTATAATAGAACCTTCTAGAACATAGAACCTTCTAGAACCGGTTGTGGTGATGTCATAATAGACCTCGATTATCGCCGAATCACTTCCTGGTTTAAAGAGTTAACGGGCCAATTCACCTAATAAGGTATTTGCATTCCCTGATAAACTAATATAGAGTTACCGATGATAACCTCAGAGACGTCTGAATGAACCCCAATGTGTTGATCCAATCGACCTAGGCCTTGATATCGACCTAACCCTCCCGCAAGGAAAGGTTACTGACCTAATCTAAAAGGGATACTTCCAAGCATAAGTTGTACTTTACGTACGTATATATTATTACTGTTTATCTAGCGCGCTTTTAATTAAAACACCGGTTATTGTTATAACTCTGCCTCTGGTCTACAATTCTTTTAATTGTGTATATTACTCCTTGTCGCATTCGAACCTAGAACTGTGCCCGTGGCAAACAGCTGTTACTGGTATTAACACAAGTGCTACACGCAGCAGTTCAAAGAGGCAGTTGTTTGGGTGGCTGGAGTCCTTGATGATTCTCTTAGCCTTACCCCTGCACCGCTTGTTGTAAATGTTCTGGAGAGTGGGAAGCCCCCCTCCAATTGTGCGTTTGGCTGAACGTGCCACTCTCTGTAGTCTGCTACGGTCATGTGCGGTGCTATTCCCAAACCAGGAGGTGATATTGCCAGTCAGGATGCACTCTATTGTACATGAGTAGAAGTTCTTAAGGATCTTCTGACTGACTTGGAACTTCCTTAGGCGCCTGAGGAAGTAGAGGCGTTGTCGTGCCTTCTTCACAGCACTGTCAATGTGTGTGGTCCATGTCAAGTCCTCGGATATGTGGACTCCGAGGTACTTAAAGCTGTTCACTCTCTCAACCGGTGCCCCGTCGATGCTGAGGGGGCTGTAGTCCCTGACCCCCAACCTCCTAAAGTCCACAATCATCTCCTTTGTTTTGCTGACGTTCAGGGAGAGGCTGTTCTCTTGGCACCATCCCGCCAGGACCTTGACCTCTTCCAGGTTGGCCCTCTCATCGTTTGCAGAGATCAGGCCCACCACTACTGTGTCGTCAGCAAATTTGATGATTGTGTTGTTGTTCCGCTGAGCCACAGTCATGTGTGTACAGGGAGTAGAGGAGGGGGCTCAGAACACAGCCCTGGGGGGCCCCTACGTTGAGGGTGATGGATGAGGAGGTGCAGTTGCCTGCTCTCACCACCTGGGGTCTGCCCGTCAGGAAGTCCAAGACCCACTGGCAGAGGTCATAGTTCAAGCCCAGGTCCCTGAGCTTGGCTATGAGTTTGGAGGGGACTATGGTATTGAATGCTGAGCTGTAGTCGATGAATAGCATTCTCACATAGTTCCCCTGCCTCTTGTCCAGGTGTGATGCAGGTGTGATGCTGTTCTGTTACCCTGAACACTGAGTCTCCATCAGCAGACCCCCCCCCCCCCCTCCATTGCAGTGGCTTGTAGGCTGGTGTTGTTATTTCCAGCCTCAAACCTTGCATGAGAAAGTATTGAGATCATTTGCTAAGGAGATGTCACTGTTCAGTTTGAGGGAGGTGCCTTTGTAATCTGTCATCGTTTTGAGGCCCTGCCACATAGCTCTGGAGTCAGCCTGTTCAAACTGAAGTTAAATTTTATTCCTGTAGCGCCGTTTTGCTTCTATTACTGTCCTCCTTACGTCATATCTCGCCACCTTGTGGTCATTCATGTTGCCTGTTGTAAATGCAGAAACGCATATAAATTGCTCCAACAAGCATGCCGGGCCAGTAGGTGGCGATAAGCGATATCTCAAATACCATAGAACAACAGTCTGAGCATGCGTAGTGAGCTGATTTTCATTGGCGGCGGCAACTGAAAAGTAAAATAATGTAGTGACACAAAATCCAAAAACAGACCCAGTACTTTGTTGCCGGTGTGAAAATATGCCGACAAACATTAAATATCTTTGGAACAGTTTGTGTTCAATTGTATCTGAATCGGGAGCTTATCTTCTCTGTCAAAACGTAAAGTGTATTTATCCGTCGCATAAAGGCTGGCTGGCAGTGCGCATAGCACAGACAGATTTGGCCATCAGACAGATTCAGCCGTCAGACGCGCTGCTTGCGCGTAACCTAGAGAGAGAGGCGCTTGTCGAATTCCCCATCCCTGGATAAAATCTGTCATCGTTTTGAGGCCCTGCCACATAGCTCTGGAGTCAGCCGTTTTGCTTCTATTACTGTCCTCCTTACGTTGTATCTCGCCACCTTGTGGTCATTCATGTTGCCTGCCACAAGCCCGGCGTTGTATGCTGTGGTGCACGCTTTCAGAGCTTCACGGATGGATTTGTCTACCCAGGGTTTTTGATTTGGGTAAACTCTAATTGTGGTAGTGGGGATTGTTTCTTCCACTAAAGTACGAACAAAGTCCAGCACTGTCTCCGTGTAGTCATTAATGTTATCTGTGTTATCGCGGAACACACCCCAGTCTGTACATTCCAGTGCAGCTTGGAGTGTCTCCTCTGATTCCACAGACCATTTCTGCACCTCTCGTGAGACTACCGGCGCGCACTTGATTCTTCGTTTATACTCTGGAGAAAGAAAGATGGCCGCATGATCCGACTTGCCGAAACCACTGGCAGAATGAGCCTTGTATCCACACTTGAATTGCGAGTAACAGTGGTCTAAAATGTTACCGCCTCTGGTGTTACAAGTCACATGCTGGTAGAAGTCCGGCAATACTTTTCTCAGATTTGCGCTATTGAAATCGCCTACAACCACAATGGCAGCGTCGATATTCGCTGTTTGGATTCTATTTACCTCGTCGTGAAGCTTGGAGAGCGCGTCGCCTGTGTTTGCTTGTGGGGGAATATACACTCCGACCAAGATTATTGACGTTAGCTCTCTCGGGAGAAAGAAAGGCCGGCACTTGATGGATATATACTCCAGGTTGGGGGAGCAGTGATTCGAAAGCTCTTTCACGTTGGCTGGATCGCTCCAGTTGTTGTTTAACATGAAGGCTATACCACCTCCCTGCTGTTTACCGGATTCTGCTGTTCGATCCTTGCGGTGTATGAAGAAGTGTTCGGCCGGTTGAATGGCGTGGTCTGGAACGTCCGGCGTCAGCCACGTCTCGATGAAGCAGAGAACGTTACAATCTCTAATGTCTCTTTGGAATTTAATCCTTGCTCTGATGTCGTCCAGTTTATTGTCTATTGATTGTACATTGGCCAGCAATATACTGGGCAGTGGCGTCCTGTGCCGCCTGGCTCTCAGTCTGTTTCGGACACCCGCTCTCCTTCCTCAACGCCTGATCCCTTTGTTGTGTGGGTCGAGGTATGGTCCTGATGTTCTCAAGATCTCAACAGGCCATTGTTGTGGTTCGGAGAGCTGATCCAGAGAGTAATCCAGTTGGTAAATCTCCCGTAATCCAATGTCTATGAGTGACTGACGGTCATACACATTAAATGCACCTACAGTTGGTACAAACAAAACTCTTAAAACTATAAATATTAACAAAAGTAAGCACAGTCTCGACGGAGCGCACGGACACAAGACGGTAGTGAAATGTAGGTGGCCATGCCCGCCTAGATTGTGCAAAAATACAAATAATAAAATAAAGAATAGACATGATAAAAAGGTTATAAGCATAAAATACAGTAATAAATGTAACAAGTAAAAAGTAAGGCTCGCACAATTCTATTAACGCCTCTATTTTTATTTTTTTCAAGATAAATTCTTTTAGCGTTTATCGCTTTATTCTACTGGGCAGTCCGGTAGAGAGAGAGTGAGAGGTGAAACGGGAGACGGAGTGGGGGGAAGACATTCGACAAATAACGACGGGTTCGGGAATCGAACCCGGGTCGGCCATACCGCGACTCAGCGCGTTATGTGGTTCGCCACTGGGGCGCCCCTAACGCCACAATTTTTTTTAACTCACGATTGACTTTAGTCAATTGCGTGCGTCCGTGCGTGCGTGCGTGTGTGAGAGATAGAGAGAGAGGGGGGGGGGGTAAGAGAGATGAGGAAGGGCAAGAGAGAAATAGAACTGGGAGAGTGTGTGTGAGAGAGAGAGGGGCAGGGGGTGAGTCCTCAGCCCTTGTGTCGGTGAATGTAAGAAGTTCCTAACGTTTTCTTTCCCCTATTATTTCATGCTAACTTTATTCATTGTTTTAAATTATTTTCTTTTAAGTTATTTTGTGCAACAATCTGTTTTGAATTTGATGGACATTTGCAATGCATGAGGGTCATCCTTTTGTATTAAATGGCTGCATAAAGCAAGCATTTGTTGACTCATGTTGATAAGAGTATTAAAACTTGGAACTTGAAAAAGATCTGTTTAAGGTAGATACAATATATATATATTTTTTAAATGCGATTAATCATGAGTTAACTATGTACAATCATGCGATTAATCAGATTAAATATTTTAATCGATTGACAGCACTAGTCAAAAGTAATAATTAATAATATACAAATATACAGTGGATTCAGAATATTGCAAAAATGTATACAGTCGTTTTTAAAGTGACATTTTTGTAGTGTACTATTATGTATGTAGGGTGTTTGAGAGAGTGTCAGTGAGGATGTGTAGTGTGTGAGTTCTTGTATGTGTGCTTGTATGTGGAGGAAATATTTTAATTCTATTTTACAGTGCAAGCAGTTTTCCGCAAAATAATTACACAACCAGGGAATTTGTTATTAGTTTATCACATATTCTGAACCTTCTTTTCAGGCTAACAAAATCAACCCATGAACCATGGTGGATTTTCTCTGCTAATATTAACCAGATGTATAATGTTTTGGTAAAGATTCTAATGTAATGATCAAATCCAGATGATTCTCAGTTATGATAACAAAGGAAATGTTACTATTCTTTGGAGGCAGTGGTCTTCATATTGCTATTATGTCTATATTGATATTATTTTATCTACGTATATGTGAATTGGATGGTTTGACTTTGTGCATACAATGTTAATATTATGAAATATTAGAACATGGAACTACCCTCTGCTTGTCAACAGTGGGCGCTGAACGGTACCTAGTGAATGAGACAGATGAGCAGAAGCAGAGAAGATCAGAATCAGCTCTTCAGCTTGGTAAGTGAGAGAGGATCTGGAGGAGAACGTGAAAACGCTGTTTTAATTAAGTTATACTGTGACAGATTGAACATACAGTGGTTTACCAATAAATCATTGAAGATCAATATCACCACTTTGTTTCAGAATAATTTTCAACTCTGTGAATGAATGACAGGTCACCCATAAATGTATCCCCTCTCATCCTATTCTAGAAACCAAGATAGTTAAACAAGAACAGACCAAACAACTAGAGGAGATCAATGATACTTTGAGAGAACAACAACGACATTGGAGGATTGAACATTCAACATTGGAGGATCAACTACAGGACTCAGAGGAAATACTGAAGAAAACCAGACAGGAACTGGATGAGAGGATCAGAGTCCTTCAGGACAAAGAAACACAACTGAGCCAACAACTTCAGAACACTGTCAATGAGGTGGAGGAGAGTAAGAAACAGCTGGATGAAATGACCCAACGATACACAGAGAAAGACAGACAACTGGATAAAATTACCCAACGATACAGAGAGAAAGACAGACAACTGGATAAAATGACCCAACAAAACACAGAGAAAGAAAGACAACTGGATAAAATGACGCAACAAAACACAGAGAAAGAAAGACAACTGGATGAAATTACACAACAAAACACAGAGAAAGAAAGACAATTGGATGAAATGACACAACGGAACACAGAAAAAGAAAGACAACTGGAGGAGGGAGAAAATAGATTGCAGGAGAGAGACAACAAACTGGAGACACTTAGAAAGGACATTTGGGACCAGAATAACAAAGTAGAGAAGCTCAAAGTCCAACTGAAGGAAAGAGAGAGTGAACTAGAGCAGAGGAACCACAGACTGGTAGAGATAGACATGTATCTAGAAGAGAAGAACAAACTACTGGAGGAAAGAGAGAGTGAACTAGAGGAGAGGAACCACCGACTGGTAAACAGAGACAAGCAGCTAGAAGAGAAGAACAAACTACTGGAGGTAAGAGAGAGTGAACTAGAGCAGAGGAACCACAGACTGCTAGAGAGAGATATGCAGCTAGAAGAGAAGAACACACTACTAGAGGAAAAAGAGAAGAACAAACTACTGGAGGAAAAAGAGAAGAACAAACTACTGGAGGAAAGAGAGAGTGAACTAGAGGAGAAGAACCCAGGGCCGGCTCGCCCTAACAAGCGGCAGAACCGGCTGCTCAGGGCCTTCGTAGCTGCCAAGGCCCCCCCCTAGGCTGTAGTAAATGTTGAGGTTAGTTGTCCAATAGAGTTTGTTCGTGTGCCATCTCTACCTTGATAGAATATAATAGAAGTCAGTGGCGGCTGGTGAACTCTTCTCCAGGGGGGGCGCTATACCAAACATTTTGCAAACATGTACCGAGGTATCACCATGTCACACACACACAAACACACGCGTGCACGCATTGGCGAAACCACACATTGAGTAGCCTACTGTGCATGTCAGAGCTTCGGGGAAACCACAAGGTACGAATATTTAAGTAGGTAGAGTACAACTATCACCATTGACATCAATCAATATATGATCCCAGTCAATGCAGCCACGTTTCCAATAGCGCCTACACAAACATGCACGCCCAGATCTCATCTCATCTCGCTCTCTCTCTCTCTCTCGCTCTCTCTCTCGCTCTCTCTCTCTCGGACTTGGGAGCAGCATATTATCACTGTCATATATTTGTGCATGCTCCCACGCGCACGCCCGTATTCAGATCCGTACAATAATAATCACAGAGGTATATCTTGTCATTTGAAACAAGTTACCAATATATTGTCCTGTGGGTTATGCCCCCCCCCCCCCCCCCGCGGCGAAATTAATTAGTATCCCCCTTAATCTCTCTATCTCTCTCTTTCTCTCTCTCTCACACACACACACACAGCATGACGTGGAATCCCAAGCACTAACGTTACACAAATTAGAAGGAACTGCAAAGGATCAGACCTAGTAGTATACTGTATATACCAAGAATAACTTCAGTATGAGTACAGCATATTTTGCATATTGTTAAAAGAGCCAAGGCTAGCTTGCGTAAATTAAACATAGACTTACCATCACAAGAGTTGAAGGGGGCGAGATATTCAGCTGTCCACAAGCCATAATCCACTTTTTTTTTTAAATCCACTCAAAAAGAAACTCCAGTAACAGTCCATGGGCATGTTGCATCTGTCCCTGTTGCATCTGTCCCCGTCGTTTTAAAAAGCAGGAATGGAAAGCAACATACAGCATGACGGCATCCAGCTATCATTATAGCTTCTTGTTAGCCAAGTAGCCAACACTTCTTACCACCAGTTAGAAAATGACAGAGTATATTGTCTTCCTCTGTCTGTTGATTGTTTCTGAATTGAGATATCAGGCTGATGAGGTCGAAACTCTTTCACTCCAGTGTTCATCTCTCAAAAGGTATTGTTTCGAGGGATGTACCTGCATTTTCGAGGTTGGAATGTTCTGCCTCCATGATCCATGGTAGCTACTAGTAAGCTAGCAAACTCTCCGTTCTGTGTGGAGCGAGTGACAACACAGCAGTGACCCTGCTTGCTTGGAGCGCTAGAAAAACGTGCGCCGATTACATCATATTTGAACGCACTGATAGGCGAAATGTATTTGCTTGACATATTTACATTGGCTGCGATGATACAGTGACGTGTACAGTGTGCGCGCTACATCTAGGCGCCCAGCTTTAGAGGTACTCTCTATATCAGGACAGACAGTGACATCATGTGAATCACAAAACAATGATTTATATTCAATATATTAACGTTATTGTGCATTTGAAACACAAACATACTTAAAATGAGTAAATATTATTCATTTTAAACATGTTTATTTTATTTTTAGGGGTCTAAAATAAAAATAAAAATAAAACATTTTCTTCTTCTGCTCTCTTCACCAGGGGGAGCGGCGCCCCAGCGCCCCCTATGGGCTGGCCGCCACTGATAGATGTACTTCATTGATCCTGAGGGAAATTCAGTACTACTGATAGCTCACAGTAAACATTTAGGTAGTCAAAAATCTAAAATCACAAATAAGAATGAAAATACAGTCAGGGATATACATTCTAAAATATACAGTAAAATGTAGAGTAATAAATGTAAAAATGTAAAATGTTGATGTAAAAAGTCTAGGATGATAAGCCAGAGTTTGTACTGTTGCTCTGTGCTCAGTGAGGCACAGTGATGCGTTATAATATAACGGTTATATAGTCTGAATGATGGCTGTTGGAATGGACCTCCTGCTGTGCTGCTCACTGTTGCATCTTGGGAGTCTTCATCTAACACTCGATGTGAGTTAGGATGATACCATGTCGCAAAGAACATATCCATCAGGTGCAGAGAAGAAAAAAGAGAGGAGAAAAATAAGAGAATGCTGCAAGAGTTTCCTGATTAAAAAAAATTCGGTACAATGAAAAACTTTTTGTCAATGTCATTGGTATGTTGATGTTAAATTACCCAAAATGTTAGAATGTTTTTTTTGTGAATATTATGACTACCAGTACAAAGCTGTCTGCCGGGCAGCTAAGTGTGAGTAGATAGCTTCCAGACAGCAGAGAGAATACTGGATAATGAGTAGACTACCAGTACAAAGCTGTCAGGAGCAGAGACTAGACCGACAACTTTACATCAGCAATGAAAACAAGTATAAAGAAATTATAAAAATATACTAGATATGCTCAATTTGATGAAAAGATGGTTTTAGGTTATTGGAGATTGTAGTGGATTACTGTAATTGATTCAAATATATTGCATTCGGTCAATGCACAATGTATTGTGTTTAAAAAAAAAAAGTAATTGTGGAAAAACATTAGATATCTTTATGCAAGTAAATTTTTTTCAGATAGAATTATGTGATAGATAGAATTATAGAAATGCAGGTAGGTTATCGGTACTACAAGGCAGCCTAAACAATGAAGCGAAACCACAGATTGATGGAAGCTGCTAGAAGAGAAGAACAAACCACTGGAGGAAAGAAACAAGGCGGCTGGAAGAAAAAGACAAACTGGAAAGAACAGATGAACTGATGGAGAGGAGGATGGACCTAAAAAAGAAAGACCAACAGCTAGAGGAGGAGAACAAACGACTGGAAGAAAGACGCAAGCAACTGGAGAGAACAGATGAACTGGTGGATATTCCTATTTTACCATGTTAGTATTTATATTTTAACTGTGTTCATATTTATATTCTTTATGTATTGTGTTAATATTGACCTCTCAGATGTGTTTCTGCTGTGATTGATCCAAACAGACCATGTAGAGTAGCTGTAGACTGACATGGATGTTAATACACTCAAGACAGTTGAGTTATAAACTCAGTCATCACTAACGTGACATTCACAAACAGAGATTAAATCTCAAAGATGTGATGCTGTCTGAATACTGTTGAAGCTACATGTAACTATCTTCTGTCTACCAGTGGAGCCCTCACTGGGGAGGAGAGAGGGATGATGGAGGAGATGTTTGGAGAGGGTTGTTGGGGACACACCATCATTCTGTTCACCCACACTGACAGACTGAAAGAGCAGAGCATGGAGGAGTTTCTCCAAGCAGGGAGTCAGGAGCTCCAGCAGCTTGTAGAGAAATGTAGGAACAGGTACCATGTCCTCAACGTGAAGGACGGAAGCTGTGGTCCTCAGGTCTCACAGCTGCTGGAGAAGATAGAGGGGATGGTGTCAGGAAACAAAGAGAGCTTCTACAACACTCAGACCTACCAGGAGGCAGAGAACCAGGTCAGAGAGATGGAGAGAAGGATTGAGCACGAGAGGAAGGAGAGGGAGGAGATGGTGTCAGGAAGCACAGAGAGCTTCTACAACACTCAGACCTACCAGGAGGCAGAGAACCAGGTCAGAGAGATGGAGAGAAGGATTGAGCACGAGAGGAAGGAGAGGGAGGAGAGGAAACAGAAGGAGGAGGAAGAGATGAGGGAAAGACAAGAGAAGGAACTACAGAACTCCCTTGTGGAGAAAGAGGGAGATGTCCAGTGATTGAAACATTAGAATTCTCAATAAAATAATTGTGGTTGTGGATAGGGATGTCCCGATCACATTTTTTTGCTCCCAATCCGATCCCGATCATGTGATTTTGAGTATCTACCGATACCGATCTTTCCCGATCCGATAAAAAAAATTATAAAAAAGAATATATATATATATTTTTTTTCCCCCATCCCAATTTCTCACATTACATTCACCCTGAATGTTGACGTTATCCAGGTGAAAAGTTAACTTCATTCAAGCGAGGCATTGCAATCCTTGACATAAATCATTTGATGTATAATTAAATCAAAGGAAATGCATTTGTTTTGGCAAAATTCTTCTGCTCTGTGTGACAATAAATAAATGAATGGTGATGTGCAATGTAAAACCAAAACTAAGGCCTCAGTATGAGTTTAAGACGTGAACATGGTGGTGTTTGTTCAATAAAAAAAAAAGTTAATTTTTTTTTTTTTTTTTTCTTCTTTTTGTCGATCCCGATCTTCGGAAAATCGGATCGGGACATCCCTAGTTGTGGAGAAAGAGCTGGAAAAAGAGAGGGATGAAAATAAGAAAATGGAGAGCTAGAGAGGAAGTTGGAGACCGATATCAGTCGACGGGA
Source organism: Notolepis coatsorum (assembly GCF_963971535.1). Lineage (NCBI taxonomy): Eukaryota > Metazoa > Chordata > Actinopteri > Aulopiformes > Paralepididae > Notolepis > Notolepis coatsorum. Next base: position 457,540 of record NW_028172863.1, on the reverse strand, counting down.
AGAGATGAACAAAGATCTGGACCTTCTTAGAGAACAATCTGAAAATTTGAAGATTTTGTTGGAAGAGAAATATCAGAGAGAAAAGATGGAATTAAGAGAGAGGTTTGAAAAAGAAGCCAAGGTGGAGGCAGAGTTGCAGTTAATGAAGATTGTTTTTCCTGCATTACAAAAAGCTAGTAGACAGATAGCTCTGAGGGGCAGAGAGTTAGAAAGACTGAATGGAGAGAGAGAAAGAATCAACAGAAAGTTGTTGTATTTGTGTATTTATTAATTAATCATGTTCTGGAGCGTGTACAGAGCAAATTGAGACCACTAGTGCTTCAACACACTACTTAGTCAGCCTTCTCATGATATCAGAAGTATGCCTAGAATGAACAAAACACAATTTATTTTTATTTTGCGTACGGAATGTGGGGTATTTTTATAACAATGGAAAACAAATATGCAGCCACCTCAACCACCAAGAAGCCAAGGAAACGGAGCAAAGAGGCTCATGGGAAATGTATTGAAAACACAGAGACAGTACCACTTGCCAGAAATTGACATTGTCACTTTAAATGTATTCTTCCTAACTACACAAACTTACAATAGAGGCATAGACTCCTTTACATTATGGCCCTCTGTCTGGAGAACTACCCTAACTTACAATAGAGGCATAGACAATATCACGAGGCATCACGATATGCACATCAGGAGAACACTTGGATCAGTCATCAGACGGAAACTGTGTTCCTAAAGCATTACATTTTTGGAAGCTATCTTAACCAATGTCTGTCAAGGAAAATATAGTAGGAATCTAAGGGCGGGATCCACAAATAATGGATTGCACAGTGCTAATTGCACCCTTACTTACAATTCATTATGAATTGAAAATGGGGGACCCTGATTTAAACAAGACGAAAGTCTTTCTCTGGTCTGCATCCGTTAACAATTGTGTGTATTGAGCCGTATTGTATTGATTGATTGAATTGATTGAAAACTTTATTAGCAGATTGTAGAATGGGTACAGTACAGTACAGCTCAATACATACAATTGTTAAGGGGATGCAGACCAGAGAAAGTTTCAAGTTTCAAGTTTCTTTAATAGTTGTCATACAGAAGTACAGAATACTTTTATAGAAAATGCTTCTTACTGTTACGCTCTAGAGACTGTGCTAGACAAGATAAGTATGAAATAACATAGTATAGCATGTAAATTAGAAGTAAAAAATGAGGTCACAGTGTTCAGTATAGACATATGTACAATGTTCGATGCAGAATAGACGTAACTGAGTTACCATAAAATATACAATATACTATGCAGTGTACTAATATACAATACTATATAGTGCAAAGCAGAAATGGGATGAGGTACAATTTAGGTACAATTTACATTAAGGTGTACGAGTTGTAGTGCAAATCCTTTATCAATAAATATAAAGTGTGGAGAGTGGGTGCTGCAGTGTGTTTGTTTAAAGTGGGTGTGTGCGTGTGGATGTGTGTGCTATGTGCATTTGATGGTTGTTGTGTAGTGTTTATTGTTCGTTGAGCAGCCTGAGAAAGAAAGAAAGACTTTCGTCTTGTTTACATCAGGGTCCCCCATTTTCAATTCATAATGAATTGTAAGGGTGCAATTAGCACCGTGCAATCCATTCTTTGTGGATCCCGCCCTAAGTTTTGAGAACATCACATGACAGTGCTAAATAAGTATTACCTATGAAACACATTTTATGCAAATTCAAAGCAGAAATCTCTGCAAACTCTTCATTACTACCTTATTACAATGACATCTAACCAATGGAAGAAATAAAACTAGAAATTGGATTCCTGTATAGAAACAAATTATGCTTTTCTACAGCCATACATCAACAATTATGTCTGTATTTGATTATGGTGACGTTGTGTACATGCATGCCTCTCCCTCCACCTTAAAACCTCTCCATGCTGTGTATCATAGTGCACTGTATTCTTGTGCACATTTCATGGAATATGCATTGCATTTTATTTATCTATAAGGCTCTGCCTATGAAAATTCCCTATTATCTCTGCTCTCTTAAATCTCAAATGCATTAATATGGTACTAGGTCACAGGATTACTTAGCTGTATATCTAGCTTTAGTTAATCACGTTTTTGTAATTCTTGTATCTGTAATAATTCGTCCAAAATGGGCGGACCGCTCCTTCATTTGGACGGCGAGTGAGAAATTCTCCAAAAAACTTCATTGTCTTCTCTCCTTTTACCGTAGGAATCAGCCCTCATGTAAGATAGGGGAGAACGGGGGACGTTGTCACAACTCTAGTGTGAATTGCTCATCATCAAAACATCTTTCAATAGTAATTCCTACATTAAATTGAAGCTTAAGATGTTGGCTTGAAATGTGTATCCCTCTCATTTTTCAACGTATTGTAACAAAGAGTTAATCACCTATCAAAGACACTCTGACACATTGTGACAACCAACCCCATCATGGGGATGGTTGTCACACACTATGGGGTTGGTTGTCACACCATGTGTTTTAATGGGAAAAATCTTAAAGAAGACAAGAAGGCAGAACTATATTTGAGAGTTTAATTGCATTGACAAGTTGACAAATACATAACTTAATGCATCTTAACATGAACATAAACAGGAAACACATCTTTAGGCCATCTTATATAACAAAATAAGAACACAATAAATCGGCCTAACAATAATAGCCTACACAACATGTGACAACCAACCCCAAATAAAATGTGACGACCAACCCCAACTGGAATGTCTTTATAGCATCAAGGCTAACAGCCATCTAACAACTAGTTAGCTAGCTAACAACAATCTAAACTATAGCTATCCCTTCACACTTTTTATGGGTAATAATTGTTTCATTATAAACCAATTGTGTAAAAGCATAGAAGAAAAATACTGAGGAGCGGAATATTTACAAATAGACATGAAAAACAAAAAAGTCCTCTCACCACAAAAATTCAGCTGTTTCACTCCAAAGATGACAATGTATGTAGGTGAACTCTGACCCCAATTCTGGACATTTAAATACCAAATTATGGGAGACAGGACCCTCTGGTAGTGAATATAATGAATGTAACAACCTACCCGTGTGACAACGTCCCCCGTTCTCGCCTAACGTTGGCTCCATAATTTCATTGGCTACAAAGGCGGTCAATCATTTTCGCCATCCGCGGTGACTGGTCCGTTCGGGACCCGGCCAAACCGGCCGTGGTCACTCGTCCGAACGGCTTGTCAAATGGTGCTTGTTGGATGTTTCGTCTTGTAACTCGAGACTGGAAGCACGCAACAGGTCTGGTATAGGGTGTAGTGTTGTCACGATACTGGAATTTCGACTTCGATACGATACCTTGAAAAGTATCGATACTTTCGATACTTTCAATACCAAAAAAAAAAAAATTATAATAATTTATTTTTTTTATTATTATAATAATAATTTCTTTTTTTTAACAAATTTTGCTTTTGTTGCTGGTTGATTCTCCTCAGCTTCTCTCTGGTACTATATGAGAAGATAAATACACTTTTAAAACCCTTTGTTTATCTTTAGATCAGAGAGAGAGAGAGAAAGAGAGAGTGGCTGCTAGAGATTTTAGGTCTACTGAGCGCACCTTTCTAGTTATGACCCAGAGAGAGAGAGAGAGAGAGAGAGAGAGTTCTCCGGAGCTATGCTCGGAGCACTTATTAACGTTACATTTTCAACAACATTGCTGCTAATTAGACACTTCATGGAGGCGGGGTAACGTTGTGTCGAGTTCATGTGTGTACTGGTGTAGGATGGGCTCCGGCTCCGCTAGACCTAACGTTGGAAACGGGGTAGTTGTGTCGAGTTCATGTGTGTACTGGTGTAGTGGGCTCGGCTTGACGTTACTCTGTTTCCATGAAGTAATAGGTGGCCAGCTAGCTAGCATTAAGCTAACGGAGGAACGACAGCTAAAGTGCACTTTCTTCAACCTCAAACCTAAATTCCTTAGCAACCCGTGTTACCAAGTAAACAAATCACGGAACGATAGCCAGTTAGGCTGCACCAGCCTAGTACTACTAACGTTAGCTCCCAGAACGATAGCCAGTTAGCCTGCACCAGCCTAGTACTACTAACGTTAGCTCCCAGAACGATAGCCAGTTAGCCCGCACCAGCCTAGTACTACTAACATTAGCTCCCAGAACGATAGCCAGTTAGCCCGCACCAGCCTAGTACTACTAATGTTAGCTCCCAGAACGATAGCCAGTTAGCCCGCACCAGCCTAGTACTACTAACGTTAGCTCCCAGAACGATAGCCAGTTAGCCCGCACCAGCCTAGTACTACTAACGTTAGCTGCCAGAACGATAGCCAGTTAGCCCGCACCAGCCTAGTACTACTAATGTTAGCTGCCAGAACGATAGCCAGTTAGCCCGCACCAGCCTAGTACTACTAACGTTAGCTCCCAGAACGATAGCCAGTTAGCCCGCACCAGCCTAGTACTACTAACGTTAGCTCCCAGAACGATAGCCAGTTAGCCCGCACCAGCCTAGTACTACTAACGTTAGCTCCCAGAACGATAGCCAGTTAGCCCGCACCAGCCTAGTACTACTAACGTTAGCTCCCAGAACGATAGCCAGTTAGCCCGCACCAGCCTAGTACTACTAACGTTAGCTCCCAGAACGATAGCCACGACAGCTAACGTTAGCTAATAATAGCGTTGTTTACAAACTGAAGACAGGGCTGCGCTGCCCGGCTGTGAGGGGGGAGGAGGCTGTAGCAGCTTGTGTCTGTTGCTCTGAGCGAGGAGGAGGAGGAGGCGGAAGGGCGCTCTGGCAGCGCGTCTGTCTGTCAACAACTTGCGGGAGCAAGCCAGCTGGCAGCTGGTACCGATACTGCAGAAAGTATCGGTACTTCGGGAAATGAGAATCGAAGCCGTTTTAAATATTCAGTATCGATATGTATCGATACTTCGATATTTTTGACAACACTAATAGGGTGATGATCGAAAGGCGGCAAATTCTACTTTCCAACAATGTATTGGTTGATTGGCAAAAATACAGGGCTAGGCCGACAGACAAGGGCAAAATTAACAGATACTATGCTCTGTATAGATGGAATGAACTACAGAAAACGTTTTAAGTTATAACAATTAATTCTGTTAAAAGATTTAAACATTTTGGATATTGCTTGTACTTTCTTTAATTGTTATACATGTTTGTTTGAATTATTGTCTGAACTGTACTTGTTTGTCCAAAATTGTTCTATATGTCTATTTCAAACGGGTCACGCATGAAAGAGATCTCGGTATCATGTGTTTTTTACCTGCAAATAAAGAACAAAATAAATTAAAATTAATACTAGTTATTTTTTCTACTGCCACTTCTCGTCTGGATTTAATTAATCTAATTCATTACATTTATATAGCGCTTTTCTTTGATTAAACACCTGCTATCAAAAGAATAGACAGTCAGAGTGACAAGCTACAGAAGATGCCCACAAACGATAGTATGCGTGATGAAGAGGACGGAACGGAACATGTCATTGCCCCGGAATATTTGTAACTTTTTAACGTTTTAACTTTTTTGTACTTAAGTACATTTAAAAGTAGAAACTTTTTTACTTTTACTCAAGTGTGTTTTTAGCCAGATACTCTGACGTTTACTTGAGTAAGATTTTGAGACAGTCCCCATACTTTCACTTAAGTATAATTTCTGGGTACTTTTTACACCCCTGCCAATAAGGGCCTTAAAATGAACAAATACCAGTGTGGACCAACCAACCTTCTCATAGAGGACACAGTGATGAGTGTTGTATCTATCATTAGTGATGAATCTATGGGGCGGTCAGGTGGCGTAGCGGATGCAAGAGTCTGCGGTCTCGACTCCCGGAGTCAGCACGGGGAGAAAACAGAGAAAAATCGGAGAAAGAGAGATAAAAAAAAAAAATGTGTGATGAATCTGAGGGCAAAGTGATATATAGAAGTGATATACAGAGTTCAAGGATTCATTGATTGATTGATTGATTGATTGATTGATTGAAAACTGTATTAACAGATTGCAGAATGGGTACAATACAGTACAGCTCAATACACACAATTGTTAAGGGGATGCAGACCAGAGAAAGACTTTCGTCTTGTTTACATCAGGGTCCCCCATTTTCAATTTCCATTTCATTTATGACATACCAGATTTGAAAATACAGTTCTGTTTGTGATACAAAAAGAGTCCAGAAAAGAGAGTATATATTTGTTGTAAAAACTGTACATTGGAGGGGGTAGGTTGGGTGGGGTGGGGTGGGTGGGGTGGGGGGGGCTGTACATTGGAGGTGGTTGGGTGGGTGGGGGGGGGGGGGTAGGATAGGAGGGGTGGGTGAGGAACACTGTACAACTGTACAAGCAAAACTGTACATTGGAATATTGACAACCATACTTGGTCATTCATTGTACATTGGAGGGGGTTGGGTTAGGACATTTACAGGGCCCAGTTTTGAATTGCAGTCTCCCGTAGGTGTTCTTTGAGAGTGGTTTTGAAAGTGGGTAGTGATTCACATTGATGTGGCATAATTGCGAAACGTGTTTAGTCCCTTGTTTGAGCCGAATCTGGGTTTAACATGATTTGTGGAGCTCCCTCTGGTGTTGTGATCGTGGTATTCACTGACCTTTGGGAAGTATTTTGACATGTACATGGGTACCTTGGTCGTGTAGTGTATCTTGTAGACCAGGCCCATTGCAAGTTGCTGTACTCTGTCGTCTACTCTAAGCCATCCTAGGTTGTCAAAGTGGGCAGGGGTGAGGTGGGTTCTAGGAGTAAGGTCAAGCAGTAGTCTGACCAGTTTGTTTTGAGATGTTTGTAATTTTGTTTTTAGCGCCTTTGAGGTGCTTTGGTACCATGAGGTGCAAGCATAGTCGTAGTACCCTTGAATGAGTGCTCCTGCCAGAGTCTTCAGGGTATTCTTGTTTACCAGAGAGGAGATCCGGTACAAGAATCGAGTTCGTTTTTTATTACATTGGATGCCATTTTGTCACAGGAAAGATAGCCTCTAGGATGGAACCCAGGTAGGTAATTTCATCTTTCCTTGTGACAATATTGTCACCCACTGTAACTGAGAAGCCTATCTTTCTAGCTGAGCTTGTTATTTAAACCGAAGAGAATGGACTCTGTTTTGCCCATGTGTAATGATAGTTTGTTATCAGAATACATTCCCTGATATCCATAGATTTCCCTAGATACCGATAACATGCAAATTGACCTTGTATAAGTGGAGCCATCTTCCATTTACTTGATTTTCAGAAAATAGGGCTAGGGCTTAAGAGGTTAAATATTAATAATAATAAAATACGACTATATTTGGACGTATTCGTGTGCACGGGTGAAAACAGATCAAACCTAACTTTTCACAATAGCATGACTGCTCAATGAGGCCACCGGCTAGTGTTGGAAAGTAATTGCTTTACTTAATGTATGCACCAACAAAACAAACGTTTCATAGAATATAAGCGGGCAGCCATTTTTTTATACAATAGATGCTAGATTCCATGGCCAGAAAGAACGTTTTAACATTTATTTTTAATCTGTAGGTAGTGGGAGTTGTTAAGGTTAGGGATAGTGTTGTGAAGGATCAGATTAAACCGAATATGTATATTTATTTATATATATTTAATTGTATTTGTATATCGTTTGATATCCCCTGTATATTCCTTGTACAATATGCATTGAATATCCCCGTTTCTACTGAACAGCCCATAATAGTTTCATTCTACCATTGGACGAGAACCTGGCGCCAGGTTGCCATACCCCTAGGTTCAAGTTCAATCGTGCCGCCTAACATGTCGAGGCAACCCCCGGTTCCGCGCAGTAATATGCCGGGCGAAATACGTGTGGTACTATTTGTTCATAGCGCATATATATATGGCGCTCGTAAAGTAGAACTTTCTTTTAGTCCAGTTCTTTACCCTCCAACAGAGTGACAGACGCAAAAGCCTCCCCACGAAGCACGTGCGGTGTAGTAGGGCCTACTTGGCCCAGAATAGGCATTGAGATATCGTGTAGATTAATAGTTGAATGGTCATAGTTTGGCACCATACCGTCGAGTTGGACGTATTCTATTAAGCTAATAATAGTCTATTTATGTATGGTGCATCGTTCGGTTCGAGTTCTACAGTTATCAGTACCCCCATCGTTCCTGACGTTATCTGGACGCTTATCCAGGCTGGTCAGACCCCTAGTGGTGATTGCATCCGAGGAGCTCCGGGTCAAGAGCGACTGGACCTGTATATTGGATTACTCTACCCGACGACGGCGAGCCTTCCACGGCTCTTGGATTATGCTTTATGTGCTTTGATTATTCCATGGATAAAGGCCAACACTGTCGAGTGTTGGAATTACCCCCCGGAGAGGACTACAGGTGAGGCGGCGCTCTACACGTGAGGTCGCACCACGTCTCTCCGTTGTGGACCGGCAGATACCGTTCCACAGAGGGTCCAGCTGTATTCGTCTGCGGCCCGAGGTTCTGTGGGCACTGGGTCTAAGACTTTGGATTCTCCCAAGACACCGTCGGCCAGATGGGATACCGCCAGCGACTTCTCTAACCCCCCCTCCTACTGTCTTACAACCAGCGGGACCCCCCCCCCCCTTAGTGTATCCAGCTATAATCATTTAAGTACTATCGCTATCGTTTCCTAAATATTCCAGGTTGTATACTTACTCCCTGCGCAACCAGAGATTGGACATTCAATGTTGATTTACCTACGAATACTCATTTGCCATAAAAGTGCATACTCAACATTTCAAATCATAAATGTAATTAAGTGAATGTTGTATACACCCTTTGCTGTATTAAATATTCGATTTGGTCCATTTGTGTTGGTTCGTTTCATCAGGTGGGAAAGTGTTCATCATACTTATATCTTGTACTGGGTGGCCAGAAGTTAAAGTACATGAGGTAGTGGTATTAAATATCATATCTAACAATACAGTCAGGGAATTGTACCCCTCAGCTACAATTGGTCCTTCGAGCCGGATGGTAACTAGTGTAATATTAATATAGTGTTATTAATATCGAAATGGCCTATGATGAACACTCCACGAAACGATCCTCCTAACCTAGAACGCCCGCGGCGCAGACGACAGACACCTCAGTACTTAGAGGCTTACACTGTCAGTCAACTACCTAGCCTTCGACAAACGGTAAACGTGGTAAAAGTAGAAAGTAAAATTATGTCTGACCTTAACGACCAGGTTTCCCCGACCACAGAGGCCCTAGTAGGTCCTAATATAACTGACCAAGCCCACGGTGGGGACCAGGTGGGAATTGACATGCCTTTACCCCCCGCCACTACTAAAGAAGTAGTCCCCGACACGCCCCGGGAGGAAGACAACCCTACAGAGAGAGAACTCTGCACGGAAGAAGAAGAGGAGAGCGCCGAGGAACTAGAGCTCCAGGACTCCCCAACGAGTACCCCCAGGAGCGGTTCACGCAGGAGCGGCTCACCTCCACTACCGCCTTCCCCCAGCGAAGCGGAGAGGATACTACAACAGGCGTTCCTCGTCAGCCTGACAGCCTCTACCGAACGCGATCGGCTCCAAGCACAGACGCTTAGCAAGCGCGAACGTCTCCAAGCCCAGGCGACCAGCGAGCGCGAACACCTCCAAGCACAGCAACGGAGCGAAGAACAGTGCACAAGTCTGGAGATGAGACGCTTCCAGATGGAAGAGAATATGGCAAGAGACCGGGCCGACGCCCAGCGCGCAGCTGCCGGTGCCCAAAGAGACGCAGAGCGCGACAGAATACAAGCGCAACTAATAGAGCAGCTGATCAAAAGGACAACTCCCTCTCCCTCCGCCAGGGGCTCAAGGAACTCGTCGAGACAGCAGTCAAGAGCAGCGTCACCGCTGCCTGGTGGGGATGCTGGGAGCTCAACGGGAGAAGGGCAGGCATGAGCTGTACGCCAACTCTAACGTTGAGAGGATTTTGGAGAAGCTGCCACCCGCAAGACAGGAGCGCTTTCGGCGGCAGAGGGACTACCGAGATCCCGACGGCCCCGAGCCATCCCTCCTTGATCTGGCCGACTTCCTGGCGAGAGAGGTCAGCAGCTTACGACTGGACACCTTCGGGCAGAGCACGCCAAGCTCCAGAGAGGGACCCAGGAGAATAAGTGATGGAGGAAGATCGGTGACTGTCATGCACCAATCAGAGTCAGTACCGAGCAGTAAGAGTCACAGCACCCCCTCGAGAAAGGAGAAGTGGAAGATAGCGTGTCCCTACTGTGAGAAAGAACACTGGCTGTCACAATGTGACTCATTCACAAAGATGAATGCAGAAGAAGTGAGCCAATGGATAAAGTCCAACCGGCGCTGTTATCGATGTGCGCGGCCCCACATGGCAGCCGAATGCCGCCTAAAGAAAAGGTGCAGCCGGTGCGATGGAGCCCATCTAGATATACTGCATGATAGTAACGGAAGACGGCCTATACCTGCACCACGGAGCGGCACCAAGGCAAGTGTCATGTACATTGACCCCGCCAGCAGCAACGGAGCTCAAGTGCTCTTAAAGGTAGTCCGTGTGACATTGAGCTACCAGGATAAAGTCATGGACACTTACGCCGTCCTTGATGACGGGTCAGAGAAGACCCTTCTGCTCGCCTCCGCTGCGACTCAACTGGGACTGCGGGGGAGCAAGAACGAAATGACGATTCGGACAATAAGAAGAGATTTAAAGACGATAAAGGGCGAGAATGTCTCCTTCACTATCGCAGCCAACGGGCAGCCAGAGCGACGGTACAAGATCACAAATGCTTTCACCAGCCAAGAAATAGGACTCTCGCAGTACACCTACCCTGTCACCAAGTTGATGGATAAATATGTGCACCTGCGCCAATTACCTATCCCGCTCATAAACGGCGCTACCCCGACCCTGTTGATAGGCTCCGACCATGCAGAACTCATAGTCCCGATTGACCGGGTCCATACAGGTCCCCGAGGCTGTCCTGCAGCCGTCGAGACCCGCTTAGGATGGACATTACAAGGCCCCCTCGCTAAATCTCTCAACCGAACCGCAGCCACTAGCTGCTTCCACTCCCGAACGACAGAAGAAGACACCACTCTCCTGCAGCATGTCGAGAGGCTATGGACCCTAGAGACAATGCCCTTTAAGAACGAAAAGAAAGACATTCGCTCTAAAGAAGACATTTACGCCATCCACCTACTCGAGCAGGGGACAAAGAGAGTCACAGTCGGCGGAGTGATGAGATACGCAACTCCACTCCTGAGGCGAGAGGGAATGCCCCCCTTTCACGCAAAGAAAGACGCCACGGAGCGCTATCTACTGAACACAGAGCGGCGCCTAGCCAAAGACCCCGCTCAACAGAGTGTGTACCGAGCTGAGATTGAGAAGCTAATCACAGCGGGACACGTAACAAAGATTGACATTAAAGAGGCCGATCAGACGACCGAATCATGGTACGTGCCGCATCACAAGGTCCATCACAATGGCAAGGATCGCATTGTGTTTAACTGCAGCTACCAGATCGGATCCCAAAATCTGAATAAAGAGCTCTTGCCCGGCCCCACACTCGGCCCCTCCCTACTAGGCGTGCTACTGCGCTTCCGCCAGGACAAGGTGGCTATAAGCGGGGATATCAAAGGGATGTTCTTGCAAGTGAGACTAGTAGAGGAGGACAAGCCTCTGCTACGGTTCCTATGGAGAGAGAAGATCGGAGATGAGAACCCATCCATCTACCAGTGGGAAGTACTCTCCTTCGGAACCACATGCAGCCCGTGCTGTGCTACATTTGCACTACAGAAACACGTCACAGAGGACCCAGCAGCAGATGAAGAGGTCCAACACAGTGTGAAGAACAGTTTCTACGTAGACAACTGTCTACAAAGCGTCTCGACTCAAGAAGAAGCCGAGGCTCTCCTAATCAAGTTACGCGCCTCCCTAATCAAAGGAGGCTTTGATCTCAGGCAGTGGGCCAGCAGTGACCCGCACGTATTGCGCAGCCTCTCCTCCGCAGACAAGGCTGCCAGCAGCGAGACCTGGATGGCGACAATCCCAGGAGAAGCCCAAGAAATGACACTAGGATTAGTCTGGCGCTTCAAAACAGACTCGCTCCACTATAGACACAAACCCTTGGCTCCAGAGCAAGGAAGGTCGGCGGCGATACCGACCACCAGACGGAGTGTGTACAGAACACTCGCCAGACAATATGACCCGTTGGGATGTATTCTACCTTACACCACCAGGGCAAAGATGATTGTACGAGCACTATGGGACAAGGACCAGGGCTGGGACGACCCAATACCCGCACACCTTGCCTCAACATGGAGAGAGTGGGAGACGGAACTCCGCTCACTCCCAGGTGTCAATATACGCCGCAGCTACTTCCCATCCACAGTGAGGCCAGAGACATGCGAGATTGAGCTACACGTCTTCAGCGATGCCTCCGAAGTAGCCTACGGATCGGTTGCTTATTTGCGTGCCCAAGAGATGGGAGGAGAGATACACACTGCTTTCATACTGGCCCGCTCAAGGATAGCCCCACGTAAGCAACAATCTATCCCACGTCTAGAGCTCTGCGCAGCCCTCGCAGGAGCGCATCTAGCCACGTTAATCCAACGTGAACTCACCATTCCGGTGCATAGAACAATCTTGTGGTCAGATTCCACAACAGTACTCACATGGATTAAGTCTGATTCATGCAGATACAAAGTCTTCGTGGGAGTCAGAGTCACAGAGATTCAGGAACTAACAGAAGAAGCAAGCTGGAGATATGTGGATACCAAACACAACCCAGCTGACGTCATCACCCGGGGAATGTCCCTGGATGACCTAACCCGTCGCAACATCTACAGTGACGGACCAGCATTCCTCCAGCTCCCGGAAGGAGATTGGCCTACGCCCACCCCGAGGGAAGCAAGTAGCGAGGAGGCTGAGAACAAGAAGCCTATGTTCAGTGGACTGAGCACTGTCGCCTCCACAGACCCGAACATAGATGACTGCATTACCCCAGAGAGTGACGCACATAATCTCATCAGAGTGGGTGGTCGCCTGCGGAGAGCCCCCGATCTACCAGATGACATTAAGCACCCGATCGTCTTGAACAGCCGACACAAGGTCACAGAGCTGATCATAAAGAAATACGACGAGGACGTGCACCACGCAGGAGCAGAGAGAGTCTTCGCGGAGATCAGACGTCGTTATTGGATATTACAAGGGAGAGAAGCAGTACGGCGCTTCCAGCGAACCTGTCTAGACTGCCGTAAGTGGCGCGCGCAGCCCAGCATACCACGGATGGCTGACCTACCCCCCTGTCGCCTCCGAATCGGCGACAAGCCATTCCACTCCACAGGCATGGACTGTTTTGGCCCGTTGTATATAAAGAGAGGAAGAGGCACCGAGAAGCGGTGGGGTATTGTATTCAAATGCATGACCACCAGAGCGATACATATCGAGCTCCTTCCGACCATGAGCACAGACTCATTCCTTATGGCCTTCCGGAGATTCATATCACGGAAAGGACAACCGTCTACATTGTTGTCTGATCACGGGACCAACTTCAAAGGCGGAGAAAGAGAGCTGAGAGAGAGCTTCCAAGCTATGGGCCCAGAACTTAAGACCCACCTCGCTCCAGCACAGGTTGACTTCCAGTTTAATCCCCCGAACGCACCCCACTTCGGTGGAACCTGGGAACGAGAAGTACGTTCTATAAAGACAGCCCTGTATGCCGTACTCGGAGCCCAGACTGTGGCAGAGGAAGTCCTAATGACAGTCCTCACGGAGATCGAGGGAGTATTGAACTCAAAGCCCCTCGGTTACGTCTCCAGGGATGTAGCAGATGTCGATCCAGTCACCCCCAACACACTCCTAATGGAGCGGCTGGACCCCGCGCTACCCCAGACAATGTACAGGCCCGAAGAAGCGAACGGCCGAAGAATGTGGAGGTACAGCCAAGTACTAGCTGACAAGTTTTGGAGCAGCTTCCTACTTCACTACCTACCGTCTCTACAGACCCGCCAGAAGTGGGTAAAAGAGAGAGACAATTTGACAGAAGGAACAGTCGTCATGATAGTTGACCAGTCACTCCCCAGAGCTATGTGGCCGGCTGGCCGCGTAAGCAAAGTGATCACCGGTGCCGATGGCAAGGTCCGAGCAGCTGAAGTACTCGTCCAAGGGCGCACCTACACACGGCCCGTGGCGAGGCTCATAGAACTGCCCCGACTCCCAGATACTATCGATGATGACCATGACCCTATGACTTTGTGAGTTGACTGACCTTACAGCGGACCTTGAGTGGAAGACAGTGCGGTTAATCTGTCTCTGCTTAGCTAATTAGGTGGGACTAATTAGGGCGCGGCTGTTGTGAAGGATCAGATTAAACCGAATATGTATATTTATTTATATATATATATTTAATTGTATTTGTATATCGTTTGATATCCCCTGTATATTCCTTGTACAATATGCATTGAATATCCCCGTTTCTACTGAACAGCCCATAATAGTTTCATTCTACCATTGGACGAGAACCTGGTGCCAGGTTGCCATACCCCTAGGTTCAAGTTCAATCGTGCCGCCTAACATGTCGAGGCAACCCCCGGTTCCGCGCAGTAATATGCCGGGCGAAATACGTGTGGTACTATTTGTTCATAGCGCATATATATATGGCGCTCGTAAAGTAGAACTTTCTTTTAGTCCAGTTCTTTACCCTCCAACAGAGTGACAGACGCAAAAGCCTCCCCACGAAGCACGTGCGGTGTAGTAGGGCCTACTTGGCCCAGAATAGGCATTGAGATATCGTGTAGATTAATAGTTGAATGGTCATAGTTTGGCACCATACCGTCGAGTTGGACGTATTCTATTAAGCTAATAATAGTCTATTTATGTATGGTGCATCGTTCGGTTCGAGTTCTACAGTTATCAGTACCCCCATCGTTCCTGACGTTATCTGGACGCTTATCCAGGCTGGTCAGACTCCTAGTGGTGATTGCATCCGAGGAGCTCCGGGTCAAGAGCGACTGGACCTGTATATTGGATTACTCTACCCGACGACGGCGAGCCTTCCACGGCTCTTGGATTATGCTTTATGTGCTTTGATTATTCCATGGATAAAGGCCAACACTGTCGAGTGTTGGAATTACCCCCCGGAGAGGACTACAGGTGAGGCGGCGCTCTACACGTGAGGTCGCACCACGTCTCTCCGTTGTGGACCGGCAGATACCGTTCCACAGAGGGTCCAGCTGTATTCGTCTGCGGCCCGAGGTTCTGTGGGCACTGGGTCTAAGACTTTGGATTCTCCCAAGACACCGTCGGCCAGATGGGATACCGCCAGCGACTTCTCTAACCCCCCCTCCTACTGTCTTACAACCAGCGGGACCCCCCCCCCCCCTTAGTGTATCCAGCTATAATCATTTAAGTACTATCGCTATCGTTTCCTAAATATTCCAGGTTGTATACTTACTCCCTGCGCAACCAGAGATTGGACATTCAATGTTGATTTACCTACGAATACTCATTTGCCATAAAAGTGCATACTCAACATTTCAAATCATAAATGTAATTAAGTGAATGTTGTATACACCCTTTGCTGTATTAAATATTCTATTTGGTCCATTTGTGTTGGTTCGTTTCATCAGGTGGGAAAGTGTTCATCATACTTATATCTTGTACTGGGTGGCCAGAAGTTAAAGTACATGAGGTAGTGGTATTAAATATCATATCTAACAATACAGTCAGGGAATTGTACCCCTCAGCTACAGATAGGTTTATAAACCTCTTGGTGAAAATGATGACGATTATGACAACAGTATAGATTCTACCTTTAAAGAACACCAGCTAAGAGCCACTGCCTATATAGTAGGGAACAATATTACCATATCATAAGATTGTTGTGGTTCCATTGTTTTGTGGTTTCCATTAGATATTTTGGACTGTGGCCAAGAGACAGATTAATGACCTAGAAAGGTCCTGTGAATAGGATTGAACAGCTAAACAAAAGAATGCTTATTTGTTTGCACAAATGTCTTACTGTAACTCCGACTTAGCGCTGGGCTAAAGGTTAGAGAAGCAGGCTTGTGATAGGAAGGTTGCTGGTTCTATCCCCAATATGGGACAGACAAAGTTAGTGCTGCTCTCCTAACACCCTGCTGTTCGACGTGCCCTTGAGCAAGGCATTGATCCCCCAACTGCTACAATGTTTGTTCTCAGGTTGTACTGGGCAGCTCCCAGGTGTGAAGCAATGTTACCTGGAAATGTTGAATAAATATTAACTACTTACTTCCAGGGCTATTTTAACTGTTGATGGGTAGTGCATCAGTAAAGTGAATATGGTATTGTGCTCTTGCTCTGTTTGAATAGGTGGAGAGAGTGATTAACTGTATTGTAATAGTAAATAGACAAATATGTTGTGCTCTTGCTTTTTTCTTTTTGAAGGTGGAGAGAGTAGCATTGCTAGTGCCACAACAGTTTTATTTGAGGTTCATAACAGTACATTGTACTAAGCAATTGTTGGCTCATTAGTTTGTGATTCACATGCACTAAAATTCACCAGAATGCAGGAAATTAAGTCTTTGTAACAAAAAAAAATCCTGGTGGGGGACCCCCAGACCCCCCGCTTAAAAAGTGGCCTGACTGGGGCTATATTTCGCGCTATATCTCCCGGTATGAATTATTTCCCCAGTCCGGCCCTGGCTGGGAAAATGTGGGAAGGACAAAGTTAGATAGTTACACTCCTAACACCCTGCTGTTGGGCGTGCCCTTGAGCAAGGCATTTATCCCCCAACTGCTCCAATGTTTGTTCTCAGGTTGTACTGGGCAGCTCCCAAGTGTGAAGCAATGAAACTTGGAAATGTTGAATAAATATGAACTACTTACTTCCAGACTCTGTCACTGGCGTGCACCCAAGTGTACCTCTAGTAAGCCCGGCTTCCCACTGTGTGTGTGCGTGCGTGTGTGTGTGTGTGTGTGTGTGTGTGTGTGTGTGTGTGTGTGTGTGTGTGTGTGTGTGTGTGTGTGTGTGTGTGTGTGTGTGTGTGTGTGTGTGTGTGTGTGTGTGTGTGTGTGTGTGTGTGTGTGTGTGTGTGTGTGTGTGTGTGTGTGTGTGTGTGTGTGTGTCACATGAAACTATTGGAGCCAATAGGGAGGGGTTTGGAGAACCAGGCTATACAAAGTTTGTTTTTTACTCCACACAGGGCTCTCAGTAGGTAAGTGTTCAGATTCATCTTCTCTTTTACTGCCTTCAACCAGAAACCACTTGGACCAGTGTTTTGGTTGTTGAGATATTTAAGTAGAAAATATTATCATTTGTTAGCATCATGCTAAGTGGAGGGCATATAATATAATATAATTTATAATGTCTCCCTCGCCGTCTATTGTCTTCCACTAGCATGCTAAGTATGATGCTAACATAAAATAGCAAGTAAGTTATGTTATTAGTATTTTACGTGTATTTTCAGTCTCTCTGTATTAGGATGTTATTAGTATTTTATGTGTATTTTCAGTCTCTATTAGGATGTTATTAGTATTTTATGTGTATTTTCAGTCTCTATTAGGATGTTATTAGTATTATATGTGTTTTTTCAGTCTCTATTACAGTAGGATGTTATTAGTATTTTATGTGTATTTTCAGTCTCTCTGTATTAGGATGTTATTAGTATTTTGTGTGTATTTTCAGTCTCTCTGTATTAGGATGTTATTAGTATTTTATGTGTATTTTCAGCCTCTCTGTATTAGGATTGCTTGGACAACATGAGACAGCAGTATTCTTCAGTGTACTCTCCTTCTCCTCAGCAGGTATTTCCCCTGTTCTCTCATATTGTAACACGTTTAACCCTTAAAGCCTTGTATCTGACCTGTTTTTTTTTTTTTTTTTTTTTTTTATTTTTTTTTTATTATCTTTTCCCCCCTCCATTTTCCTCCGATTTTTCTCCCATCCCAATGTTAGTCGTATGCCAATTCCCAATCCCTTCCTGGTGGCTGCGCACTTACCCCCCACAGTCAGATCATCTGGGAGAGTGGAGGCTATCACGTGCTTCCTCTGACACACGTCCAGCCAATCAACGGCTTCTTTTCACCTGGCAGCGCGGATCCTCCCTGAGAGGGCGTAGCGTGTGGAAGGATCACACTATCCCCCTCAGGTCCTATCCGCGCTTAGCAGGCGCCCTGACCGAACTGTAGGAGTCGCTGTTTACAACGACCCGGACCCACCCCGCCAGCTTCTCCCACCCTCTAATACTGCCAATTGTATTAGTGTGAACGGCCAGCCAAGCTGGTGACAACCCCGGAGCTGTGAGCTGGATTCGAACAGGCGAATCCAGCTCACAGCTCCGGGGTTGGTGACGGACGCATTCTCCGCTACGCCACCTAACTGCCCCTGTTTATGATCTTTTAACCTTAAAGTAACATTCATATTTCCATTATATCTGCCCTGAAAATTACCTTTCAACCCTTAAAAGTAACATTCTTATTTCTATTATATCTGACCTGAATGTGACATTTGAACCCTTAACGCTGCAGTAAGCAACTTCATAGAAATGAGAGAGTGAGTTCACCTGCCCAGCAGACACAGAGAAGAGCTCTGCATCACTTTAAGAGTGAGTTCACCTGCCCAGCAGACACAGAGCTCTGCATCACTTTAAGAGTGAGTTCACCTGCCCAGCAGACACAGAGCTCTGCATCACTTTAAGAGTGAGTTCACCTGCCCAGCAGACACAGAGCTCTGCATCACTTTAAGAGTGAGTTCACCTGCCCAGCAGACACAGAGCTCTGCATCACTTTAAGAGTGAGTTCACCTGCCCAGCAGACACAGAGCTCTGCATCACTTTAAGAGTGAGTTCACCTGCCCAGCAGACACAGAGAAGAGCTCTGCATCACTTTAAGAGTGAGTTCACCTGCCCAGCAGACACAGAGAAGAGCTCTGCATCACTTTAAGAGTGAGTTCACCTGCCCAGCAGACACAGAGAAGAGCTCTGCATCACTTTAAGAGTGAGTTCACCTGCCCAGCAGACACAGAGCTCTGCATCACTTTAAGAGTGAGTTCACCTGCCCAGCAGACACAGAGCTCTGCATCACTTTAAGAGTGAGTTCACCTGCCCAGCAGAAACAGAGCTCTGCATCACTTTAAGAGTGAGTTCACCTGCCCAGCAGACACAGAGCTCTGCATCACTTTAAGAGTGAGTTCACCTGCCCAGCAGACACAGAGCTCTGCATCACTTTAAGAGTGAGTTCACCTGCCCAGCAGACACAGAGCTCTGCATCACTTTAAGAGTGAGTTCACCTGCCCAGCAGAAACAGAGCTCTGCATCACTTTAAGAGTGAGTTCACCTGCCCAGCAGACACAGAGAAGAGCTCTGCATCACTTTAAGAGTGAGTTCACCTGCCCAGCAGACACAGAGAAGAGCTCTGCATCACTTTAAGAGTGAGTTCACCTGCCCAGCAGACACAGAGCTCTGCATCACTTTAAGAGTGAGTTCACCTGCCCAGCAGACACAGAGCTCTGCATCACTTTAAGAGTGAGTTCACCTGCCCAGCAGACACAGAGCTCTGCATCACTTTAAGAGTGAGTTCACCTGCCCAGCAGACACAGAGCTCTGCATCACTTTAAGAGTGAGTTCACCTGCCCAGCAGACACAGAGCTCTGCATCACTTTAAGAGTGAGTTCACCTGCCCAGCAGACACAGAGCTCTGCATCACTTTAAGAGTGAGTTCACCTGCCCAGCAGACACAGAGCTCTGCATCACTTTAAGAGTGAGTTCACCTGCCCAGCAGACACAGAGCTCTGCATCACTTTAAGAGTGAGTTCACCTGCCCAGCAGACACAGAGCTCTGCATCACTTTAAGAGTGAGTTCACCTGCCCAGCAGACACAGAGCTCTGCATCACTTTAAGAGTGAGTTCACCTGCCCAGCAGACACAGAGAAGAGCTCTGCATCACTTTAAGAGTGAGTTCACCTGCCCAGCAGAAACAGAGCTCTGCATCACTTTAAGAGTGAGTTCACCTGCCCAGCAGACACAGAGCTCTGCATCACTTTAAGAGTGAGTTCACCTGCCCAGCAGACACAGAGCTCTGCATCACTTTAAGAGTGAGTTCACCTGCCCAGCAGACACAGAGCTCTGCATCACTTTAAGAGTGAGTTCACCTGCCCAGCAGACACAGAGCTCTGCATCACTTTAAGAGTGAGTTCACCTGCCCAGCAGACACAGAGAAGAGCTCTGCATCACTTTAAGAGTGAGTTCACCTGCCCAGCAGACACAGAGCTCTGCATCACTTTAAGAGTGAGTTCACCTGCCCAGCAGACACAGAGAAGAGCTCTGCATCACTTTAAGAGTGAGTTCACCTGCCCAGCAGACACAGAGCTCTGCATCACTTTAAGAGTGAGTTCACCTGCCCAGCAGACACAGAGCTCTGCATCACTTTAAGAGTGAGTTCACCTGCCCAGCAGAAACAGAGAAGAGCTCTGCATCACTTTAAGAGTGAGTTCACCTGCCCAGCAGACACAGAGCTCTGCATCACTTTAAGAGTGAGTTCACCTGCCCAGCAGACACAGAGCTCTGCATCACTTTAAGAGTGAGTTCACCTGCCCAGCAGACACAGAGCTCTGCATCACTTTAAGAGTGAGTTCACCTGCCCAGCAGACAAAGAGCTCTGCATCACTTTAAGAGTGAGTTCACCTGCCCAGCAGACACAGAGCTCTGCGTCACTTTAAGAGTGAGTTCACCTGCCCAGCAGACAAAGAGCTCTGCATCACTTTAAGAGTGAGTTCACCTGCCCAGCAGACACAGAGCTCTGCATCACTTTAAGAGTGAGTTCACCTGCCCAGCAGACACAGAGCTCTGCGTCACTTTAAGAGTGAGTTCACCTGCCCAGCAGACACAGAGCTCTGCATCACTTTAAGAGTGAGTTCACCTGCCCAGCAGACACAGAGCTCTGCATCACTTTAAGAGTGAGTTCACCTGCCCAGCAGACACAGAGAAGAGCTCTGCATCACTTTAAGAGTGAGTTCACCTGCCCAGCAGACACAGAGCTCTGCATCACTTTAAGAGTGAGTTCACCTGCCCAGCAGACACAGAGCTCTGCATCACTTTAAGAGTGAGTTCACCTGCCCAGCAGACACAGAGCTCTGCATCACTTTAAGAGTGAGTTCACCTGCCCAGCAGACACAGAGCTCTGCGTCACTTTAAGAGTGAGTTCACCTGCCCAGCAGACACAGAGCTCTGCATCACTTTAAGAGTGAGTTCACCTGCCCAGCAGACACAGAGCTCTGCATCACTTTAAGAGTGAGTTCACCTGCCCAGCAGAAACAGAGCTCTGCATCACTTTAAGAGTGAGTTCACCTGCCCAGCAGACACAGAGCTCTGCATCACTTTAAGAGTGAGTTCACCTGCCCAGCAGACACAGAGAAGAGCTCTGCATCACTTTAAGAGTGAGTTCACCTGCCCAGCAGACACAGAGCTCTGCATCACTTTAAGAGTGAGTTCACCTGCCCAGCAGACACAGAGCTCTGCATCACTTTAAGAGTGAGTTCACCTGCCCAGCAGACACAGAGCTCTGCATCACTTTAAGAGTGAGTTCACCTGCCCAGCAGACACAGAGCTCTGCATCACTTTAAGAGTGAGTTCACCTGCCCAGCAGACACAGAGCTCTGCGTCACTTTAAGAGTGAGTTCACCTGCCCAGCAGACACAGAGAAGAGCTCTGCATCACTTTAAGAGTGAGTTCACCTGCCCAGCAGACACAGAGAAGAGCTCTGCATCACTTTAAGAGTGAGTTCACCTGCCCAGCAGACACAGAGAAGAGCTCTGCATCACTTTCCAGGCCCTTGAGCATCAAAGGTGCACGTTTGTTGCATTGTCCTCGAAAAACCTGACCCGTTTTATAGACCTATGCATTTAAAAAGGATTTTCTACCAGCAAATCTCTTACCTCAATAGTGTGGTGTCAGAACAGTATTATGTGCCGTATTTACCTACCTTGTTTAACAAGTTGAAATCTAGTATCCCATGCATGAAAGTGATGATTTCTTTCAGCTACTAATCTTCTAACTAATCTCTTAGTTACAAGATTATGAGTCTTACATTTTTGCAAAACAAGACATGGCTTTAGTTTTGGGAGCAATGAATGGTTTGTTTAGAGTGGCTCCATGCTGCCCTCTAGTGGTCAGAAAATCTTAACTTTTCACATGTAGCCTATGTACTTTATACCTTCAAGGAGAAGCAAGATAAATCAAGTATTTCTTGTCAGAATCTCATATTTCAAATGTCCAAATGTTATTTTATTTGATTACTTCATAGGAGTCACTCAGTGGATTTGATTAACTTACATCTCTTCTAAAGTGGTGAAAGCTGACTAAGGTAGGAATTCCTCTATTGAATTTACTCAACCTTTATGAATGTGGAGACTTGACAAGAGCCGTCTTGGGTGTCTCAGCTACTTACCAAATAATTCAAAACAATTCCTTACACATAAAGAAGTTGATAATCTTTAGAGATGGGACCGACCCGATCCAAGATTGTATCGGGTTCCAATATGACGTAATGCACGTATTGGTTATTGGTCTGACTTCACCGATCCACGTACCCCATCCAGATTCTGTTTCTTGATTCCTGTTTTTATCTTTGTGTTATTATCTTTTTTTTTTTTTTTAAACTTTGACCAGTCACCTGGTTCTTTTAGCGTTTATCGCTTTTTCTTCGCATTCATACTTGGTCAAGTTCGACCGACAGAAGCAGGCTGAAAGGGTTCAGATGGGGGGGTAGACACTCTGGGAAAGGCACGGCTGCCGTCCGGGATTCGAACGCGCTCAGCCCCAGATCCGCGCGAGCGCGGTTGTCTACGGCGCTGAAATAGCACTCGCGGTACGTGGTAAGCTACTGGAGCTCCCCTGTGTTATTATCAAATTCAGGTATGGGGAGTGAAAAAAGCAGTGCATCTCTAATAATTGTACAATAGGAGACAAGATAAATTGTTTCATTCTATGGGTATTAATGTTTTCCTTCTCTTCTTTCTACAGGAAACATGGCAGAGTCCAGAGTTCACAGTAAGTCATAATACAGAGGACATTACTTCTACTGTATAAACAGACAGACAGGAATTATGGACACTTTTCTACTTTACTACTTTCTAATGTTGATTGGTAGAGACCTTTCTCAGAACAACCCACACCATGCTTCATCATACTGGATATCTCTAGCTCCAGCTAGTTTGTCTCAGAACTGTAAAGTGATGTTAATGGTAGCGCATGAAGAGTTACCACTGATTACCAAAGATTCAATAAATGTTACAAGTCTCATTCACCAAGGACTTACGACAAAAAGGGCTTTCTCTTAGGGCCATTTGAGACCTTTTCGGGGCGATTTTGGGATTCACCAACCATCCCAATAAAACATATATAATTAATATTATATTATAATATATTGTATATATTCATGTCTTGCCTGAAAAGGTTTCAAATGGCCCTAAGAGAAAGCCCTTTTTGTCGTAAGTCCGTTGGAGAATGAGACCCATTTGTTCATTGTAATGTGCCAGAACATATACAAATATATTTGCTGCAAACTTGCAGCAAACAATAAACAATATAATTGTTTTGGCAAACAATAGAAAGGCTTGCCACAAAACTAATTTGCATGTGAAAATATGGGAGATTTGCCACAACTGTTTGCCAGAAGGCATATATTTTGTAATAGACAATTGTTTCAACAGTATGTTGGTGATTTTCAGAAAATCCTTGAAACCAGATGAATTACACTGAAACAAGAAATCTGACCTCCCCCACCCATTGGTTGTTGTTTATCTTTGTTTAAAAAATAAACAGACAGTGTCAGACTCAATGCAAGATTACATTATATGAGATTTTTACAGTGTAGGTGACATTTCACAAACATTTTCTAAAGGACCAGGGAATACAGATGCAATTCCTATGTGAAGTGGACAAATAATTTGTCAGTGATGTTCTTCTTTTTATCTGCTTGATTATGAATAATAGTAAATAGTTATTCTTTCATACAATAAGGTTTGTCAATAAGGTTTTCCTTCAATTCAACAGAAAACGTTCAACTCATCACTGACGGCTTTGTTAGGGGTGATGTAGGCCATGATGTCATCCTCCCCTGTCACCTCTCTCCTGAGACCAGTGCTGTTGCCATGACAATCAAGTGGTTTAAAGATGCAGAGTGTATTTACCTGTATAAGAATGGCCAGGTGATGGAGGGGAGGGGCTACAAGGACAGACTGATTCTGACCAATCAGGAGCTGGAGAAAGGCATTGTGTCTCTGACACTAAGAGGCTGCAGAGAGCTTGATGATGAAGGAGTTTACATCTGTCAGGTCATCCATGGAGACCAGCAGGAGGAGACTGTTGTGGGGTTAAGCAATGGTAAGTAATTCTGCTACATCCATGATTATCAACCTTGATACGGACAATGATATGATTAAAATCTCTTAGCATGCAACGTATTTTTCGGACTTTTTGCAACCGGCACTTTGGCGACCCCTAGTGGCTCGGGTGTGCATAGTTTGTAATACAATATATATATCGAATTGAAGGCTTATTTGTTGCCTGTCGATAGCTTGTGCAAAGTACACGGTATTGTTCAAAATACCACTCCCGACTCAGGCTGCAGTAGTTCCGTCAATCTAGATCCGATCTCGAAAATTATTGTGGATCGTTGTAGCCAATGATAGCCCTTTCATTGCATTTCATAGGATTCACAGCCAGCAGACTAACCAGTTGAGCTAATCAGTCGGATGGGCTATAATTGGGCCTATGTTGTGTATGATGAAGAATTGACATATGATTCAATATAAATTCACAATTATAGCCATTTCAATTAGATTATATTAATAATTTCTTTCAATAACTGTACCGCCACTTATATGGTCAGCCCAACAACACAAAGTGTCATCTGTGTATAGATGGACATTACAGGTATGTAAAGAGCAGACAATATAATTTATATAAATTGTAAAAAGGGCCGGTCCTAAAATGTAACCTGAGGGAACCCTTTTGTTATTGAAAAAACTGAGAGGTAGTTGTAGAACCGTCTATATATAAACTAGGGTCACATCCAATACATAACAATCTATATAAAAGCAGAGAATGATCAACTAAATATGTTGCAGAGATGGTGCTATGGTTATCCCTGAAACCAGACTGGTAAGGGCTCAACACAGAATACCTAGTTAGAAAAGCCTTGAGTTGATCGTTTACTAAGGATTCAAGTATTTTAGACAGACAGGACAATAGTTCCCAGGAAGCTTGTATGTCTTCTTCAACTCCAATATGCTTGGACTGAAGTGATCTTCTAGGTATATTTTCCTTTGTTATGCTATAAATACCTCAGTTTTAAAAATAGAAGCTTACTAAAACAAAAACGTACTGACTATTTTGTTCTGAGCAACACATACATTTTATAACTTGTTTGTTTCTATTTTTGCAGGGTTACGACAGGGTGAGTATATTTATATCAGTTTTTGCTCTTAAATTATGTTTTCTTTCTACAGTTAACTCCTCTTGGAGGCACTTTGAGTATCCAGATAGTTATTTGTGTAGAACATGTCACCAGAGTGCCCTTTTCACATTCTTCCACCATTCTTCTTCAAAATCTGAGCATGTGTCACACAAATAACCCTGTGAACCTGTGATCATGATCACTATTGCTCAGCTGGCCACACTGTCATCCGGTCATAATTGCTAACATGAAACTTGTGTTATAAGTTGATACATCTAGTGATCTATGCATGGAAACAATTATTTTCACCAAATATCTTAGTCATAGCACAATTGTGTAGCTAAGAAGTGTTTTGTTTGGGTGAAACACAATTTTGGAGAACTGTTTAGGTGTAAAAAGTAAACCAGCTTGGGGGAAGATGTGAGGGGAGGAAGACGTGAGGGAGGAAGACGTGAGGGAGGAAGATGTGAGGGAGGAAGACGTGAGGGAGGAAGACGTGAGGGAGGAAGACATGAGGGAGGAAGACGTGAGGGAGGAAGACGTGAGGGAACAAGACGTGAGGGAGGAAGAGGTGAGGGAGGAAGACGTGAGGGAGGAAGACGTGAGGGAGGAAGACGTGAGGGAGGAAGACGTGAGGGAGGAAGACGTGAGGGAGGAAGATGTGAGGGAGGAAGACGTGAGGGAGGAAGATGTAAGGGAGGAAGACGTGAGGGAGGAAGATGTGAGGGAGGAAGACGTGAGGGAGGAAGAGGTGAGGGAGGAAGACGTGAGGGAGGAAGACGTGAGAGAGGAAGAGGTGAGGGAGGAAGAGGTGAGGGAGGAAGACGTGAGGGAGGAAGACGTGAGGGAGGAAGATGTGAGGGAGGAAGACGTGAGGGAGGAAGACGTGAGGGAGGAAGACGTGAGGGAGGAAGACATGAGGGAGGAAGAGGTGAGGGAGGAAGACGTGAGGGAGGAAGATGTGAGGGAGGAAGACGTGAGGGAGGAAGACATGAGGGAAGAAGATGTGAGGGAGGAAGACGTGAGGGAGGAAGACGTGAGGGAGGAAGACGTGAGGGAGGAAGACGTGAGGGAGGAAGATGTGAGGGAGGAAGACGTGAGGGAGGAAGACGTGAGGGAACAAGATGTGAGGGAGGAAGACGTGAGGGAGGAAGACATGAGGGAGGAAGATGTGAGGGAGGAAGACGTGAGGGAGGAAGACGTGAGGGAGGAAGACGTGAGGGGAGGAAGAGGTGAGGGAGGAAGATGTGAGGGAGGAAGAGGTGAGGGAGGAAGACATGAGGGAGGAAGATGTGAGGGAGGAAGATGTGAGGGAGGAAGACATGAGGGAGGAAGAGGTGAGGGAGGAAGATGTGAGGGAGGAAGACGTGAGGGAGGAAGACGTGAGGGAGGAAGACATGAGGGAGGAAGAGGTGAGGGAGGAAGACGTGAGGGAGGAAGACGTGAGGGAGGAAGATGTGAGGGAGGAAGACGTGAGGGAGGAAGACATGAGGGAAGAAGATGTGAGGGAGGAAGACGTGAGGGAGGAAGACGTGAGGGAGGAAGATGTGAGGGAGGAAGATGTGAGGGGAGGGAGACATGAGGGAGGAAGACGTGAGGGAGGAAGACGTGAGGGAGGAAGATGTGAGGGAGGAAGACGTGAGGGAGGAAGACGTGAGGGAACAAGATGTGAGGGAGGAAGACGTGAGGGAGGAAGACGTGAGGGAGGAAGACATGAGGGAGGAAGATGTGAGGGAGGAAGACGTGAGGGAGGAAGACGTGAGGGAGGAAGACGTGAGGGAGGAAGACATGAGGGAGGAAGATGTGAGGGAGGAAGACGTGAGGGAGGAAGACGTGAGGGAGGAAGACGTGAGGGGAGGAAGAGGTGAGGGAGGAAGATGTGAGGGAGGAAGAGGTGAGGGAGGAAGACATGAGGGAGGAAGACGTGAGGGGAGGAAGACGTGAGGGAGGAAGACGTGAGGGGAGGAAGACGTGAGGGAGGAAGACGTGAGGGAGGAAGACGTGAGGGAACAAGACGTGAGGGAGGAAGATGTGAGGGAGGAAGAGGTGAGGGAGGAAGACGTGAGGGAGGAAGACGTGAGGGAGGAAGATGTGAGGGAGGAAGACGTGAGGGAGGAAGAGATGAGGGAGGAAGACATGAGGGAGGAAGACGTGAGGGGAGGAAGATGTGAGGGAGGAAGATGTGAGGGAGGAAGAGGTGAGGGGAGGAAGATGTGAGGGAGGAAGACGTGAGGGAGGAAGACGTGAGGAGGGAAGATGTGAGGGAGGAAGACGTGAGGGAGGAAGACGTGAGGGAGGAAGACATGAGGGAGGAAGACGTGAGGGAGGAAGACGTGAGGGAGGAAGACGTGAGTGAGGAAGACATGAGGGAGGAAGACATGAGGGAGGAAGACGTGAGGGAGGAAGACGTGAGGGAGGAAGGCGTGAGGGAGGAAGACGTGAGGGAACAAGATGTGAGGGAGGAAGAGGTGAGGGAGGAAGACGTGAGGGAACAAGATGTGAGGGAGGAAGAGGTGAGGGAGGAAGACGTGAGGGAGGAAGACGTGAGGGAGGAAGACGTGAGGGAGGAAGACGTGAGGGAGGAAGACGTGAGGGAGGAAGACGTGAGGGAGGAAGACATGAGGGAGGAAGACGTGAGGGAGGAAGAGGTGAGGGAGGAAGTCGTGAGGGAGGAAGACGTGAGGGAGGAAGACATGAGGGAGGAAGACGTGATGGTGGAAGACGTGAGGGAGGAAGATGTGAGGGAGGAAGACGTGAGGGAGGAAGATGTGAGGGAGGAAGATGTGAGGGAGGAAGATGTGAGGGAGGAAGACGTGAGGGGAGGAAGACGTGAGGGAGGAAGACGTGAGAGAGGAAGACGTGAGGGAGGAAGATGTGAGGGAGGAAGACGTGAGGGAGGAAGACGTGAGGGAGGAAGAGGTGAGGGAGGAAGACGTGAGGGAGGAAGACGTGAGGGAGGAAGACGTGAGGGAGGAAGACGTGAGGGAGGAAGACGTGAGAGAGGAAGACATGAGGGAGGAAGACGTGAGGGAACAAGACGTGAGGGAGGAAGACGTGAGGGAGGAAGACGTGAGGGAGGAAGATGTGAGGGAGGAAGACGTGAGGGAGGAAGACGTGAGGGAGGAAGACGTGAGGGAGGAAGACGTGAGGGAACAAGACGTGAGGGAGGAAGAGGTGAGGGAGGAAGACGTGAGGGAGGAAGACGTGAGGGAGGAAGACGTGAGGGAGGAAGACGTGAGGGAGGAAGACGTGAGGGAGGAAGAGGTGAGGGAGGAAGACGTGAGGGAGGAAGACGTGAGGGAGGAAGAGGTGAGGGAGGAAGTCGTGAGGGAGGAAGATGTGAGGGAGGAAGACGTGAGGGAGGAAGATGTGAGGGAGGAAGACGTGAGGGAGGAAGACGTGAGGGAGGAAGACATGAGGGAGGAAGACGTGAGGGGAGGAAGACGTGAGGGAGGAAGACGTGAGAGAGGAAGACGTGAGGGAGGAAGATGTGAGGGAGGAAGACGTGAGGGAGGAAGATGTGAGGGAGGAAGACGTGAGGGAGGAAGACGTGAGGGAGGAAGACGTGAGGGAGGAAGACGTGAGGGAGGAAGACGTGAGGGAGGAAGATGTGAGGGAGGAAGACGTGAGGGAGGAAGACGTGAGGGAGGAAGACGTGAGGGAGGAAGACATGAGGGAAGAAGATGTGAGGGAGGAAGACGTGAGGGAGGAAGACGTGAGGGAGGAAGACGTGAGGGAGGAAGACGTGAGGGAGGAAGACGTGAGGGAGGAAGAGGTGAGGGAGGAAGACGTGAGGGAGGAAGACGTGAGGGAGGAAGACGTGAGGGAGGAAGAGGTGAGGGAGGAAGACATGAGGGAGGAAGAGGTGAGGGAGGAAGAGGTGAGGGAGGAAGAGGTGAGGGAGGAAGACGTGAGGGAGGAAGACATGAGGGAGGAAGACGTGAGGGAAGAAGACGTGAGGGAGGAAGACATGAGGGAAGAAGACGTGAGGGAGGAAGAGGTGAGGGAGGAAGACATGAGGGAGGAAGACGTGAGGGAGGAAGACGTGAGAGAGGAAGACGTGAGGGGAGAAGACGTGAGGGGAGGAAGACGTGAGGGAGGAAGATGTGAGGGAGGAAGACGTGAGGGAGGAAGACGTGAGGGAGGAAGATGTGAGGGAGGAAGATGTGAGGGAGGAAGACGTGAGGGGAGGAAGACATGAGGGGAGGAAGACGTGAGGGAGGAAGACGTGAGAGAGGAAGACGTGAGGGAGGAAGATGTGGGGGAAGAAGACGTGAGGGAGGAAGACGTGAGGGAGGAAGACGTGAGGGAGGAAGATGTGAGGGAGGAAGATGTGAGGGAGGAAGACGTGAGGGGAGGAAGACATGAGGGGAGGAAGACGTGAGGGAGGAAGACGCGAGGGAGGAAGACGTGAGAGAGGAAGACGTGAGGGAGGAAGACGTGAGGGAGGAAGAGGTGAGGGAGGAAGAGGTGAGGGAACAAGACGTGAGGGAGGAAGACATGAGGGAGGAAGACGTGAGAGAGGAAGACGTGAGGGAGGAAGAGGTGAGGGAGGAAGACGTGAGGGAGGAAGACGTGAGGGTGGAAGACGTGAGGGAGGAAGACGTGAGGGAGGAAGATGTGAGGGAGGAAGATGTGAGGGAGGAAGAGGTGAGGGAGGAAGACATGAGGGAGGAAGATGTGAGGGAGGAAGATGTGAGGGAGGAAGAGGTGAGGGGAGGAAGATGTGAGGGAGGAAGACGTGAGGGAGGAAGACGTGAGGAGGGAAGATGTGAGGGAGGAAGACGTGAGGGAGGAAGACGTGAGGGAGGAAGACATGAGGGAGGAAGACGTGAGGGAGGAAGACGTGAGGGAGGAAGACGTGAGTGAGGAAGACATGAGGGAGGAAGACATGAGGGAGGAAGACGTGAGGGAGGAAGACGTGAGGGAGGAAGACGTGAGGGAGGAAGACGTGAGGGAGGAAGACGTGAGGGAGGAAGACGTGAGGGAGGAAGACGTGAGGGAGGAAGACGTGAGGGAGGAAGATGTGAGGGAGGAAGACGTGAGGGAGGAAGACGTGAGAGAGGAAGAGGTGAGGGAGGAAGACGTGAGGGAGGAAGAGGTGAGGGAGGAAGAGGTGAGGGAGGAAGAGGTGAGGGAGGAAGAGGTGAGGGTGGAAGACGTGAGGGAGGAAGACGTGAGGGAGGAAGAGGTGAGGGAGGAAGAGGTGAGGGTGGAAGACGTGAGGGAGGAAGACATGAGGGAGGAAGACATGAGGGAGGAAGACGTGAGGGAGGAAGACGTGAGGGAGGAAGACGTGAGGGAGGAAGACATGAGGGAGGAAGAGGTGAGGGAGGAAGAGGTGAGGGAAGAAGACGTGAGGGAGGAAGATGTGAGGGAGGAAGATGTGAGGGAGGAAGACGTGAGGGAGGAAGACGTGAGGGAGGAAGATGTGAGGGAGGAAGACGTGAGGGAGGAAGACGTGAGGGAGGAAGACGTGAAGGAGGAAGACGTGAGGGAGGAAGACGTGAGGGAGGAAGAGGTGAGGGAGGAAGACGTGAGGGAGGAAGACGTGAGGGAGGAAGATGTGAGGGAGGAAGACGTGAGGGAGGAAGACGTGAGGGAGGAAGACGTGAGGGAGGAAGACATGAGGGAGGAAGAGGTGAGGGAGGAAGACGTGAGGGAGGAAGATGTGAGGGAGGAAGACGTGAGGGAGGAAGACATGAGGGAAGAAGATGTGAGGGAGGAAGACGTGAGGGAGGAAGACGTGAGGGAGGAAGACGTGAGGGAGGAAGACGTGAGGGAGGAAGATGTGAGGGAGGAAGACGTGAGGGAGGAAGACGTGAGGGAACAAGATGTGAGGGAGGAAGACGTGAGGGAGGAAGACATGAGGGAGGAAGATGTGAGGGAGGAAGACGTGAGGGAGGAAGACGTGAGGGAGGAAGACGTGAGGGGAGGAAGAGGTGAGGGAGGAAGATGTGAGGGAGGAAGAGGTGAGGGAGGAAGACATGAGGGAGGAAGATGTGAGGGAGGAAGATGTGAGGGAGGAAGACATGAGGGAGGAA
Organism: Notolepis coatsorum; assembly: GCF_963971535.1. Classification (NCBI taxonomy): domain Eukaryota; kingdom Metazoa; phylum Chordata; class Actinopteri; order Aulopiformes; family Paralepididae; genus Notolepis; species Notolepis coatsorum. Next base: position 426,116 of record NW_028172863.1, on the reverse strand, counting down.
GAGGTGAGGGAGGAAGATGTGAGGGAGGAAGACGTGAGGGAGGAAGACGTGAGGGAGGAAGACATGAGGGAGGAAGAGGTGAGGGAGGAAGACGTGAGGGAGGAAGACGTGAGGGAGGAAGATGTGAGGGAGGAAGACGTGAGGGAGGAAGACATGAGGGAAGAAGATGTGAGGGAGGAAGACGTGAGGGAGGAAGACGTGAGGGAGGAAGATGTGAGGGAGGAAGATGTGAGGGGAGGGAGACATGAGGGAGGAAGACGTGAGGGAGGAAGACGTGAGGGAGGAAGATGTGAGGGAGGAAGACGTGAGGGAGGAAGACGTGAGGGAACAAGATGTGAGGGAGGAAGACGTGAGGGAGGAAGACGTGAGGGAGGAAGACATGAGGGAGGAAGATGTGAGGGAGGAAGACGTGAGGGAGGAAGACGTGAGGGAGGAAGACGTGAGGGAGGAAGACATGAGGGAGGAAGATGTGAGGGAGGAAGACGTGAGGGAGGAAGACGTGAGGGAGGAAGACGTGAGGGGAGGAAGAGGTGAGGGAGGAAGATGTGAGGGAGGAAGAGGTGAGGGAGGAAGACATGAGGGAGGAAGACGTGAGGGGAGGAAGACGTGAGGGAGGAAGACGTGAGGGGAGGAAGACGTGAGGGAGGAAGACGTGAGGGAGGAAGACGTGAGGGAACAAGACGTGAGGGAGGAAGATGTGAGGGAGGAAGAGGTGAGGGAGGAAGACGTGAGGGAGGAAGACGTGAGGGAGGAAGATGTGAGGGAGGAAGACGTGAGGGAGGAAGAGATGAGGGAGGAAGACATGAGGGAGGAAGACGTGAGGGGAGGAAGATGTGAGGGAGGAAGATGTGAGGGAGGAAGAGGTGAGGGGAGGAAGATGTGAGGGAGGAAGACGTGAGGGAGGAAGACGTGAGGAGGGAAGATGTGAGGGAGGAAGACGTGAGGGAGGAAGACGTGAGGGAGGAAGACATGAGGGAGGAAGACGTGAGGGAGGAAGACGTGAGGGAGGAAGACGTGAGTGAGGAAGACATGAGGGAGGAAGACATGAGGGAGGAAGACGTGAGGGAGGAAGACGTGAGGGAGGAAGGCGTGAGGGAGGAAGACGTGAGGGAACAAGATGTGAGGGAGGAAGAGGTGAGGGAGGAAGACGTGAGGGAACAAGATGTGAGGGAGGAAGAGGTGAGGGAGGAAGACGTGAGGGAGGAAGACGTGAGGGAGGAAGACGTGAGGGAGGAAGACGTGAGGGAGGAAGACGTGAGGGAGGAAGACGTGAGGGAGGAAGACATGAGGGAGGAAGACGTGAGGGAGGAAGAGGTGAGGGAGGAAGTCGTGAGGGAGGAAGACGTGAGGGAGGAAGACATGAGGGAGGAAGACGTGATGGTGGAAGACGTGAGGGAGGAAGATGTGAGGGAGGAAGACGTGAGGGAGGAAGATGTGAGGGAGGAAGATGTGAGGGAGGAAGATGTGAGGGAGGAAGACGTGAGGGGAGGAAGACGTGAGGGAGGAAGACGTGAGAGAGGAAGACGTGAGGGAGGAAGATGTGAGGGAGGAAGACGTGAGGGAGGAAGACGTGAGGGAGGAAGAGGTGAGGGAGGAAGACGTGAGGGAGGAAGACGTGAGGGAGGAAGACGTGAGGGAGGAAGACGTGAGGGAGGAAGACGTGAGAGAGGAAGACATGAGGGAGGAAGACGTGAGGGAACAAGACGTGAGGGAGGAAGACGTGAGGGAGGAAGACGTGAGGGAGGAAGATGTGAGGGAGGAAGACGTGAGGGAGGAAGACGTGAGGGAGGAAGACGTGAGGGAGGAAGACGTGAGGGAACAAGACGTGAGGGAGGAAGAGGTGAGGGAGGAAGACGTGAGGGAGGAAGACGTGAGGGAGGAAGACGTGAGGGAGGAAGACGTGAGGGAGGAAGACGTGAGGGAGGAAGAGGTGAGGGAGGAAGACGTGAGGGAGGAAGACGTGAGGGAGGAAGAGGTGAGGGAGGAAGTCGTGAGGGAGGAAGATGTGAGGGAGGAAGACGTGAGGGAGGAAGATGTGAGGGAGGAAGACGTGAGGGAGGAAGACGTGAGGGAGGAAGACATGAGGGAGGAAGACGTGAGGGGAGGAAGACGTGAGGGAGGAAGACGTGAGAGAGGAAGACGTGAGGGAGGAAGATGTGAGGGAGGAAGACGTGAGGGAGGAAGATGTGAGGGAGGAAGACGTGAGGGAGGAAGACGTGAGGGAGGAAGACGTGAGGGAGGAAGACGTGAGGGAGGAAGACGTGAGGGAGGAAGATGTGAGGGAGGAAGACGTGAGGGAGGAAGACGTGAGGGAGGAAGACGTGAGGGAGGAAGACATGAGGGAAGAAGATGTGAGGGAGGAAGACGTGAGGGAGGAAGACGTGAGGGAGGAAGACGTGAGGGAGGAAGACGTGAGGGAGGAAGACGTGAGGGAGGAAGAGGTGAGGGAGGAAGACGTGAGGGAGGAAGACGTGAGGGAGGAAGACGTGAGGGAGGAAGAGGTGAGGGAGGAAGACATGAGGGAGGAAGAGGTGAGGGAGGAAGAGGTGAGGGAGGAAGAGGTGAGGGAGGAAGACGTGAGGGAGGAAGACATGAGGGAGGAAGACGTGAGGGAAGAAGACGTGAGGGAGGAAGACATGAGGGAAGAAGACGTGAGGGAGGAAGAGGTGAGGGAGGAAGACATGAGGGAGGAAGACGTGAGGGAGGAAGACGTGAGAGAGGAAGACGTGAGGGGAGAAGACGTGAGGGGAGGAAGACGTGAGGGAGGAAGATGTGAGGGAGGAAGACGTGAGGGAGGAAGACGTGAGGGAGGAAGATGTGAGGGAGGAAGATGTGAGGGAGGAAGACGTGAGGGGAGGAAGACATGAGGGGAGGAAGACGTGAGGGAGGAAGACGTGAGAGAGGAAGACGTGAGGGAGGAAGATGTGGGGGAAGAAGACGTGAGGGAGGAAGACGTGAGGGAGGAAGACGTGAGGGAGGAAGATGTGAGGGAGGAAGATGTGAGGGAGGAAGACGTGAGGGGAGGAAGACATGAGGGGAGGAAGACGTGAGGGAGGAAGACGCGAGGGAGGAAGACGTGAGAGAGGAAGACGTGAGGGAGGAAGACGTGAGGGAGGAAGAGGTGAGGGAGGAAGAGGTGAGGGAACAAGACGTGAGGGAGGAAGACATGAGGGAGGAAGACGTGAGAGAGGAAGACGTGAGGGAGGAAGAGGTGAGGGAGGAAGACGTGAGGGAGGAAGACGTGAGGGTGGAAGACGTGAGGGAGGAAGACGTGAGGGAGGAAGATGTGAGGGAGGAAGATGTGAGGGAGGAAGAGGTGAGGGAGGAAGACATGAGGGAGGAAGATGTGAGGGAGGAAGATGTGAGGGAGGAAGAGGTGAGGGGAGGAAGATGTGAGGGAGGAAGACGTGAGGGAGGAAGACGTGAGGAGGGAAGATGTGAGGGAGGAAGACGTGAGGGAGGAAGACGTGAGGGAGGAAGACATGAGGGAGGAAGACGTGAGGGAGGAAGACGTGAGGGAGGAAGACGTGAGTGAGGAAGACATGAGGGAGGAAGACATGAGGGAGGAAGACGTGAGGGAGGAAGACGTGAGGGAGGAAGACGTGAGGGAGGAAGACGTGAGGGAGGAAGACGTGAGGGAGGAAGACGTGAGGGAGGAAGACGTGAGGGAGGAAGACGTGAGGGAGGAAGATGTGAGGGAGGAAGACGTGAGGGAGGAAGACGTGAGAGAGGAAGAGGTGAGGGAGGAAGACGTGAGGGAGGAAGAGGTGAGGGAGGAAGAGGTGAGGGAGGAAGAGGTGAGGGAGGAAGAGGTGAGGGTGGAAGACGTGAGGGAGGAAGACGTGAGGGAGGAAGAGGTGAGGGAGGAAGAGGTGAGGGTGGAAGACGTGAGGGAGGAAGACATGAGGGAGGAAGACATGAGGGAGGAAGACGTGAGGGAGGAAGACGTGAGGGAGGAAGACGTGAGGGAGGAAGACATGAGGGAGGAAGAGGTGAGGGAGGAAGAGGTGAGGGAAGAAGACGTGAGGGAGGAAGATGTGAGGGAGGAAGATGTGAGGGAGGAAGACGTGAGGGAGGAAGACGTGAGGGAGGAAGATGTGAGGGAGGAAGACGTGAGGGAGGAAGACGTGAGGGAGGAAGACGTGAAGGAGGAAGACGTGAGGGAGGAAGACATGAGGGAGGAAGACGTGAAGGAGGAAGACGTGAAGGAGGAAGACGTGAAGGAGGAAGACGTGAAGGAGGAAGACGTGAGGGAGGAAGACGTGAGGGAGGAAGACGTGAGGGAGGAAGATGTGAGGGAGGAAGACGTGAGGGAGGAAGACGTGAGGGAGGAAGACGTGAGGGAGGAAGACATGAGGGAGGAAGATGTGAGAGAGGAAGACGTGAGGGAGGAAGACGTGAGGGAGGAAGACGTGAGGGAGGAAGACGTGAGGGAGGAAGAGGTGAGGGAGGAAGACGTGAGGGAGGAAGACGTGAGGGAGGAAGATGTGAGGGAGGAAGACGTGAGGGAGGAAGACGTGAGGGAGGAAGACGTGAGGGAGGAAGACGTGAGGGAGGAAGACGTGAGGGAGGAAGAGGTGAGGGAGGAAGACGTGAGGGAGGAAGATGTGAGGGAGGAAGACGTGAGGGAGGAAGACGTGAGGGAGGAAGATGTGAGGGGAGGGAGATGTGAGGGAGGAAGACGTGAGGGAGGAAGACGTGAGGGAGGAAGATGTGAGGGAGGAAGACGTGAGGGAGGAAGACGTGAGGGAGGAAGACGTGAGGGAGGAAGACGTGAGGGAGGAAGACGTGAGTGAGGAAGACGTGAGGGAGGAAGATGTGAGGGAGGAAGACGTGAGGGAGGAAGACGTGAGGGAGGAAGACGTGAGGGAGGAAGATGTGAGGGAGGAAGACGTGAGGGAGGAAGACGTGAGGGAGGAAGACGTGAGTGAGGAAGACGTGAGGGAGGAAGACGTGAGTGAGGAAGATGTGAGGGAGGAAGATGTGAGGGAGGAAGATGTGAGGGAGGAAGATGTGAGGGAGGAAGACGTGAGGGAGGAAGACGTGAGGGAGGAAGACGTGAGGGAGGAAGATGTGAGGGAGGAAGATGTGAGGGAGGAAGATGTGAGGGAGACGTGAGGGAGGAAGACGTGAGGGAGGAAGACGTGAGGGAGGAAGACGTGAGGGAGGAAGACGTGAGGGAGGAAGATGTGAGGGAGGAAGATGTGAGGGAGGAAGACATGAGGGAGGAAGACGTGAGGGAGGAAGACGTGAGGGTGGAAGACGTGAGGGAGACGTGAGGGAGACGTGAGGGAAACATGAGAGAGACGTGAGAGAGAGAGACGTGAGGGAGACGTGAGGGAGACGTGAGGGAGACGTGAGGGAGACGTGAGGGAGACGTGAGGGAGACGTGAGAGAGAGAGACGTGAGGGAGACGTGAGGGAGACGTGAGAGAGACGTGAGGGAGACGTGAGGGAGACGTGAGAGAGACCTGAGGGAGACGTGAGGGAGACGTGAGGGAGACGTGAGGGAGACGTGAGGGAGACGTGAGGGAGACGTGAGAGAGAGAGACGTGAGGGAGACGTGAGGGAGACGTGAGGGAGACGTGAGGGAGACGTGAGAGTGCAGTGACTCCAGTCCCAATGGGGGCTTTTCTGCCTAGAGGTCACTGTTCGGCAGCCTTACAGATTCTACTTTTAAACAAGCTGTAAAACAGTCAAATGTATAACATATTATTTAAAATGTTTGTAATTCCAGTACTTGGTCCCTCTTGTTTGAACTTGTCATCTCTAGCTCTCTGGCTAAACTGAGGAAAGGGATCATGGAACTGTAATACACTTGGTTCAGTATTCAGTTGGACAAAATCAGCCCACAAACCATGGTGGATTTTCTGTACTGATCTTAATTTGATTTTAAATGTTTTGGTAAAGATTTTAATGTAATGATCATCATGATTTTCAGTCATCCATGATAACATGTGAAATTATTTAGAGGCAGTGGTCTTGGATATTGATATTGTGTCTCTAAACTGATTTTTATATCGATGTGAATGACTTGGTTTGGCTTTGTACAATATGTTAATATGATGAAGTATTTTAAAACATAGAACTCTGCTTGTAAACAGTGAGAGCTGAACGGTACCTGGAGAAAGAGACAGATGACCAGAAGCAGAGAAGATCAGAATCAGCTCTTCAGCTTGGTAAGTGAGAGGATCTGGAGTTAAATGATACTGTGAAAAACTGAACATAGTGGTTTAGAGGCAGCTGGGTGGCGCAGTGGGCAAGGCGCTCGCCATTAACGCAGGAGATGCTGGTATCAAGCCCAGCTCTCTCCGTTGCTTCCGGCTTGGCCGGCCGTCATACTAACACAATTGGCAGTGTTAGAGGGTGGGAAAGCCGGTGCGTGGGGATTGGACGTTGTGGACAGCGACTCCTACAGGTCAGTTGGGTGATGCCTGTACAGCAGAAACAGGAAGTATCTGAGCCTCCCATGCGTTACTCCTCGCCACTGAGAGTTCGAGCTGTCTGGTGAAAAGATGCGACAGGCTGCCTCCTCGTGTACCGGAGGGGACACGTGATGCAAGGCTTCTATCCTCACTACAACCGGCCAGTGGGAGGCATAGTCTAGCAACGTTCAAGACAGGGGAGAGAAGAATTGGAATCACGAAATTTGGGATGGGAGAACATTTTTAAAATAAGGAGAAAAAGAAAAAAAACATAGTGGTTTAGACTTGGCCAGAGTGGATGACTCCCCAAAGTCATCTGAGAAAACCCCCTTTAAACTAATTAAAGAAACCTAGAAAAAAAAAATGCATAGGAATTTGATTTCGGCTGACACAGACGAAATGTAGGCACAGGCAACTATAGTGCGGCAATTAATTGTTGAAAACATTTCAAATATTCAGTATCAATATATATTGAAAAATCTATATTTTTGACCTTGAAGAAGGAATTTGGTCTTGAAAACAAAGATTCCTTTAATGTAGGTATTTACAAATTAGGGATTACTATGAAAAGGAGATTAAAACTGGATTATCTAGAGAGGGCAATAAAGTGATGGATGTAATAATGAAAATAAATAAATCCCCAAACTATATAAAATGGGCTGCAGAATAGTAGAGGTAACAATAGAATCAGAAATAATAATAATAATAATAATAATAATAATAATAATAATAATAATAATAATAATAATAATAATAATAATAATAATAATAATAATAATAATAATAATAATAATAATAATAATAATAATAATAATAATAATAATAATAATAATAATAATAATAATAATAATAATAATAATAATAATAATAATAATAATAATAATAATGCATTTTACTTGAAGGCGCCTTTCAAAGCATGCCCAAGGTCGCCAATATGAATATAGTATCATAGGATGAGTGGCATTCCATGTGTCATCAACACTGAAGAAGGAACATTATAGTTCCGAAACATGTTTGTTTCAGGCTGCGATTAAATATACCAAAATCTGAGAGTGCTGGTCCAAGCGTATTGCTTTCTTTTTCATGTGTGAGACACAACATACTGTACAACTACTAACTCAAGAAAGTGGAGAGAATTTAGCTGGAACATTTTATTAGTTTTTTCATTACATCTCATATTAAAATCAAACAGCTATCTGTGCAACAACAATGCTAGAGATTGTGTGGACACATACAGGAATACTCATGTGGCAGTTAATGGCAGTGGCACTGACTCACACACAAGTTGTCACAGGGCTGCCGACAGCAAGGATGAATAGCTAGATATCATAGCTTCTTGTTTGTATGAAATGACAATTGCATGTCATAGGAATTCAGATTGTTTCTGAATCTACCTGGCCCAAGTAGAGCCTATGAGAAACACTGACCTATTTTACAGAAACTGGCACAAACAAGGGGACATACGTTTGGTGGAAATCAGTTTGGCCTGATGGTGACGCTAGAGGAAAGGTCATGGGGTCATGCTCTATGGGCCATGAATGTGCACCGCAAATTTTAAAGGATTTGAATGAAAATTGTCATCCTGTTAATGCAAAAAACTTCTGCAGCGTTTGGGGATATAATGACTGAATAAAAAGTAGTGTTAAAAATAGTGTTTTACTAGTGAATCACTGATTCAATAGAATTATTTTCAACTCAGCAAATGAAAATAACAGGTCTGTTAAAGGCGACATAAAACGGTAATTACCAGCTAACAGAAAAACCCTGGTGTTAATATTTATATTTTCACTGTGTTAATATTTATATTCTTGCTGTTCTTATATATGTTACTGTTAATATTTATATTTATATACATGGTTTGTTCATGATTAGTTCATTATCTACAAATACCTTAAAATAAAGGGTCTTATAACTGAGTGTTATTATAAAGTGTTACCATTTATATTTTGAATGTGTTCATATTTATAGGAACTCTTTTGAGGAAATCTCAAAGATGTGATGCTGTCCAGATACTGTTGAAGCCTCATGTAACTGTATCTTCTATCTGTCATTGCAGCACAACAGATATGTGGCCTGCAGACTAAAATCGAGACATTGAGGATTACATTTTTAGCCCAAAAGACTGGTCAGTTTTCATTCATCTATTAAACATATCTTGTTGTTTCTACAGTATATCTCTGAATGATTTAGTGATGGATGATGCTGTTTGTATTTCAGAGAGTGAAGAAATGTCTGAAACAGGTCCCAAAACACCAATAAGAAAGAGGCACAGCATGGTACCTGCTCCTTCATGTGAGTGAACTACAGTATATTAATATATATATTTATACAACGGCATGCACATTTCTCGATTCTGATTGGCTGAAACAGTCCATTTACACGTATGTATTGCGATCAGTCCATGCTTGCTGGCCCAGGACCCGCCCACAAACGAATCACATCACATCAATCCGCCGGATCACAAGAAGGTGGACAATAATCTTTACAAATGGATATGTTGATAGCGACTAAACGACTAAATATCAAGCGATTCTGTCACAGCGAATGTCTTAGTCGTTTAAACAATGTTGGATGATGTAATTGATGGGTCTTGAATCATTCTGTAACAAAAGAAAAATCGCGGGTTGATTGATTGATTAATTTTCAATTTTTTTTTCAATTTCTTTTTCCTTTCGACTGTCAGCGCTCGCTCTAGTCTCCCCCCCCTGCCACCCCCCCCCCCCCCCCACACACACACACACACACACGCACACACACACACACACGCACACACACGCACACACACACACACACACACTCTGCCTGCAACGCGGGGGATAGTCAGACTGAGAGAGAGCTGGGTGCTGCGCTGTTCTAAGTGAGCATGGCCTATTGAGTTGATTGATTGATTGCTAATTTTATTACTGTACGCTTGGTTTCCAACTTGTTAAGTTTAGGCCCTCTACAGTAGGTTTAAAAAAATAAATAAAAGAATAGGGCGAAGAAAACGTTTTTTTTCCTATAGGGCAAAGAAAACTTTTTAATTTGTTTTACCTACTTTCTATAGAAGCATCTAAGAATGAAGTTCTATGGAAAGTAGGTCTGCATTCCCTTAACAATTGTGTGTATTGAGCCGTACTGTATTGTACCCATTCTGCATCTGGTAATAAAATGTTCAATCAATCATTCCAATAATACACAGTTGGATGTGTTAGTTGGTTGGATGCACTTCAAGCTGCTTCCACATGAGGCAACTTCTCTCAATCATTCCAATAATACACAGTTGGATGTGTTAGTTGGTTGGATGCACTTCCGATCTGCTTCCACATGAGGCAACTTCTCTCAATCATTCCAATAATACACAGTTGGATGTGTTAGTTGGTTGGATGCACTTCCGATCTGCTTCAAATTGTCTTTTTTGTAGTTGTGGGAACTACTTTTTCTGGCGGATGGTTTTTTCAATAAATCTTCGATTAATGTGTGTTTATTGTATAGAAATAAGGTTGGATGAATGTGGCAGTTGTATAAAAGCTTTACACCACTTGCAGTCGTGATTTGTGAACAATAAACCATGCCTAGGGGGGTCTAACGACCCTCGGCTGTGCCTCGGGCCTTATTGTTCACAAACCACTCCTGCGCGTGATGTAATGCTTAAATATATACCATAAAAACTATATTCAAATTACCCTCATGTCCTACGATAACAAGTAAACAAAAAGTAATACCAAAGCTAAAAACAGGGGAAATCACCTAAAATACAAGAAAGTTACAGACTGATACACAGTTAGTGAACTGTGCATATAGGTTGGAAGAATATTGATCATTAAAGTGCTTTTAAGGATGTTCCATGAGTCAGGAGCATCAACAGAGAAAGCAGAACTTCTAAACTCAGAACAAGCTTGAGGAACCTGTCAGATTTCAGTCATTTTCAGGCTTAATCGCCTCTCTGTGTCGTCCCTGTTGATGGCTAAGGTTCAGGGGGCCTAATCCCCTCCCTAACCAGCATCCCCGTCAATTAAAAAACATACTAAACAGACCCAACTACTTAACATTAGTCACTTTTCCTACCTAACAATCTCAGTAATGGTCAAACGTATGATTCGACTCCAATCATACCACCTGTTAATAAAAAATTCTATACAGACCAGTGAGACCACACTCCCCCAGCTTTGGTCAACCCAGTGGCGGTTTCTCCACTAGGGGCGCTGGGGCGCCGACCGCCCTGGTAAAGAGAGAGGAGAAGAAGATAAAATAGAGCCCTCGAAATAAAATAAACATGTTTAAAATGAATAATATTTACTCATTTTAAGTATGTTTGTGTTTCCAATGCACACTATAACATTAATATATCAAATATAAATAATTGTTTTTCATTCACAGGAAGTCACTAGTAACTATACCTCTCAGGCCGGGGCGAGACGTATCGCGCACGGCAGGGCGTGCACTGGTTTCATCGCTGTATCCTCACAGCCAATGAAATAGTTCAAGCAAATAAATTTCGCCTATCAGTGCGTAACGTTGAAATATGATGTAATATGATGGAAGATTAAAATGGCAAAAAAAAAAAAAAAAAAAACAGCCGAAGGCATTCAAAATATGTGTGTTCCACCCAAATAATGACCAGAAGTAAGTCCTTACTTTTTCTTTCCTCCTTACGTTTCTCAGGCCAGGTGGCCCATTACACCATGAGCCCATCTCCCGTTTCCAAAATGCATTACAGACTGTTTGAAAAAGCTGTTTTGCTATGATAATTGGTAATGAAATATCAAAATAATGTTCAATAAGATGTACTTGTGTTTAATAAGTTGTTTTATTCAGAAGTTAACACAAATAAATTATATTACCAGTACAGTATCTAGCACACTCTCAGGAGCAAAACAGAAAGAAGCATTTCAAACTTGAACTATGTGACATGGCTTGACTCAATCAGTCCAATCTCTATTTCTCCTTCTTCCACCAGTCACTCAGGCAGACCAGCTTGTTTTATGTAGCGGTGTCTACTTATAGTGCCTATAATATTTTTCCCGTTGGGTGCCAATGCAAATCAACTGCTCCAGTGGAGTTGCTCAGTGGCCAATGGTGTCAACTGTGGTTGTACTGGACAGCTCCCAGGTGTGAATAGAACTGTGTGAATGTGAAGCAGGGCGTTCCTGAAAAAGAGCATCTGTGCTCAGCGAACCTACCCTGGGTAAATAAAGGTAAAAAAAAATCAAAATGTTTAGATTTTTAGATTAATGCGTTAATTATATTATCGCGCGATAATAGTATCGCGTTAACGCAGCACGTTAACGCCGTTAACGGCCCAGCTCTAATTAAAATGTTCCATTTTTCCTATTTAAAACCACAGTTTTTGTTATTATGATTAGTCATGCATTTGCCAGTTACTTCATCCCCTCACAACCCCAACTTACCACTGTTAGTCTTCCAAGCCGTTTTAGTAACTTGCACACATAATCTAACCATCCAACTTATCTATATAAATTTTTTTTCTTTTTATTCTATTCAGTCTCATGATTTAATATCTATCTCTATTTTCCTGAGCGTCATAGCGTCTCCTGTGCATTTCCTCATCGATATTTTCAGCGTGTGGCCTTTGCAGACACAACCTTTTTACACACTTTCTTTGATAATGCCCCAACATCCCACAGTCCCAGCATGGCTGTCCATGACCCTTTCTTGGTGGGGCCAAACCACAAGCCCCAGGGGCCCCCTGCTTGTGTTCGGATGGCCCTGATACCACCCTTAGCAGGCCTGTCGGGCCCAGGTTCTGTCATTGCTCTCTGCCATTACCTCCATGGCCTTCTCCTCTGATGATCTCTCGACCCCCTATGTTGGCTCTTTGGGCTCGCCACCCTTTACCACATGATCTGGCCATGTGTCCCAATTCACCACAATCCAACATTCTTTCGGCTGGTATCCCACAGTCCCCGACAGGCTCACACCTCTCCGGTCCTCTCCGGGCAGGTCCTGCTGTATGGAGGAGAGATGCACATACCTGTTCTCTTCTGCCGCTGCCCCTCGGGCCTGTCGTTGGGAGGGGCCTGGAAACTCACCCCTCTTGTGGTGTCCATCACCATGCTCTCGCTGCTCAGCTCCCCGTTCAGGTAACGGAGCAAGTGACATCTCTTGTTCACTGAGCCCTCGTTCTGCAGCACGGAACATTACTTCCAAAATTACATCACTCATGATCTCAGTCTGCTCCGCCAGTTCTCGCTCTAGCATTTCCCTCTCGTGTGCAACTTGGTCAACAGCCAGCTGCCTCTCCACCAGTTCTCTACGGACTGTCTCATGTCTTTCGAACACTTCCGTGAACACTCTGTCTTTCTGGAGAGAGGCACATTAGCCTCTCTTCCTCCACCCTGGCGCTGGCTGTCTGGCTCCCCGTCACCGGGCCCCTCGCCTCCTTCTGGTTCTGGTGTCGGGGAAGATCTGGGCATGGGAAACTTGTGGGCTGAGAAAACTGTTCATGTATATTCCCATACCTGCTGTCGGTCCGATGTCCCCGTGGCTCTGGATCGCTTAATATTGGCCACTCCATCTGCGACCCCAACCCCTGTCCAGTCTTTCTTCCAGCCGCAAGGCCAGGGTGGGCCTCCTGGGACTGCTGTAAAAATGCAGTTCTCTTCCGTCTCTTTCTTTCTCCTTTTGTCAATTTGCAGTCACCTGAAATGGTTAATCCAGCGTGGATCAGCTCCTGCTCGACGGACATTGGTTGGAGTAAAACAGTTGTCTCTGGTTGTCTCTCCTCAATGACCCCCTGTGTTGGAATCAAAGTCATCATTTCAAGTCCCTCTGTCATACTGGTCACCTGAGGGAAGTCCATCACATCCAAATCAATCAGGTTATCTTCAGGTATCACTCCTATTTGGGGAGTGTCTGCAAAGGTTGTCGGCTTTCTCCCACTAGCGGCATTATTTTTTCCTATCGCCCTTCGTGCCTTCTTTTGGTTATGCAGTCTATAGCGACCTTCTTTTTTATACTTAAATACAAGGTTTTGTAAAGGCCTGAATATCTTTGGCCATTTCTTTTTCACCTCTATTGTGACATTTCCAGTTATTTAAATAGACAGATTGTCAACCTTCGCTATTGTTATTGCATCTAAGCCTTTAGTTGCTCCTATCATCGTTTCACCAAGGTGAACCATCATTACACATGGGCAAAACAGAGTCCATTCTCTTCGGTTCAAATAACAAACTCAGCAAAACAGACGGCTTCTCAGTTACAGTGGGTGACAATATTGTCACAAGGAAAGATGAAATTACCTACCTGGGTTCCATCCTAGAGGCTAATCTTTCCTGTGACAAAATGGCATCCAATGTAATAAAAAAAGTCAATCAACGAACTCGATTCTTGTACCGGATCTCCTCTCTGGTAAACAAGAATACCCTGAAGACTCTGGCAGGAGCACTCATTCAAGGGTACTACGACTATGCTTGCACCTCATGGTACCAAAGCACCTCAAAGGCACTAAAAACCAAATTACAAACATCTCAAAACAAACTAGTCAGACTACTGCTTGACCTGACTCCTAGAACCCACCTCACCCCTGCACACTTTGCCAACCTAGGATGGCTTAGAGTAGACGACAGAGTACAGCAACTTGCAATGGGCCTGGTCTACAAGATACACTACACGACCAAGGTACCCATGTACATGTCAAAATACTTCCCAAAGGTCAGTGAATACCACGATCACAACACCAGAGGGAGCTCCACAAATCATGTAAAACCCAGATTCGGCACAAACAAGGGACTAAACACGTTTCGCAATTATGCCACAACAATGTGGAACGCCCTACCCAAAGCTGTAAAGGAATGTAAATCACTACCCACCTTCAAAAACACTCTCAAAGAACACCTACGGGAGACTGCATTTCAAAACTGGCCCCTACAAATGTCCTAACCCAGTTGTACAATAAAGACCAAGCATGGCTTTGTCAGTATTCCAATGTACAGCCCCACCCAACCCAACACCTACCCAACCTCCTCCAATGTACAGTTTCCATGTCAAATGTATGTCAGTATTCCAATGTACAGTGTCCCCCCCCCCTACCCAACCCCCCCCCCCCCCCACCTCCAATGTACAGCCCCACCCCACCTACCCAACCTCCCCCAATGCACAGTTTCTATGTCAAATGTATATACTCTTCTTCTGGATTTTTTTAGTATCACAAACAGTACTGTATTTGAAAATCTGGTATGTCATAAATGTATAGATGTAGCAGTACTGTCTATCTGTATGTCATGTGTGTTATATGATGAATTGAAAATGGGGGACCCTGATGGAAACAAGACGAAAGTCTTTCTCAGGTCTGCATCCTCTTAACAATTGTATGTATTGAGCTGTACTGTACTGTACCCATTCTGCAATCTGTTAATAAACTTTTCAATCAATCAATCAATCAACCTGCTGTGTATTCGACATTCTCACCACTTTCAACCACTCCTGCAATATTACCGTTTGAAAAAACAAGTTTCTCTGTGTCTGCCTTATCTTATCACTTGAGTTAAAATGACTCACACTTTCAGATTTTTACCGATGCAGACAGGGATTGATACGTTTCTTATCATACTATACCAAGGCTCCCATTTAGCCGTTAATCCCCAGTTGGTGTTGAAATCGTCAGAGCCTCGTCTGTCCTCGCCGAGCACCTGTCGAGATAGAAAGAAAAACACACAGACTTAATATCAGTGGTATTTCCCTTTTTATTCCATCAATATTTTACGCATGGAAATGTCAGGCATCTCTATGCTAATATGACTTAGAGAGTTTGGTGCAATTTATTTGAACATAACGACACGGCCTTAGCTTCGTTTTGTCCGTTGTCCAATCGGAAAACTGGATGTTCCAATCACTTGTCGTGTATCCCCTCACACGAATCTCTGTGGAATACAAATTTGCATCAACCTCGCCCGTCCGTTCTGGTATGCTGATGGTCCTCCTTTGCAAATGAGAATTAGTTCCACAACAGCCTATCAGTTTCTAACATTCTGGTGGATGTTCGTTATTTATCTGTTCAAATTTCTTTTTGCCTTGATGAATTTGTCATTTTGATCCAATAAAATACTTTGAATGACCTCATTAACTAGATGACTATGTGTAAATGTAATGTTAACCTTTTCTTCTTGCTTTTTGTTTGCTTCTCAAAACCTACTATGGGAAATAAAAAATTTACTTCTCCCTATATTACAATCAACATTTACATTTTAACATTTCATCACATAATTCATACAACATAATTTTCATAATTAAGAACCACTTTCCCCCTTCAACACCATCTTCTGGTGTTGATCTCTTCTGCCACCATCTCACGAGGAAAAAAAAAATCAGCTGCTTATAACACTAAATCCCCGATCTTAATATAGTGCCCAGCTGCCCATGTCATAAACCATAGACGCCAGCACCGTATTTCAGTAATATCCCTACAGACCCTTGACCCCTCAAAGGCCTGCCATCCCTCAGCCTAAAGCATCTCCCCTCAGTTTCGAACCTGAAAGAAAACCCCTCGGCCCTCTTTATAAGGAATATCACGATTAACGTCCAACCATACTCGTACCCAGACAGGCCAGTGCCCATACGATACCCACACCCACATTCATAATAACAACAACTCTACCCAAACAAAAACACATCTATCCAACTAAAAACACACACAACATGGCGTAAAGCCAACCCTGTTTCCAAATACTCCCCCAACCCCCACTAACACCCTTCTACTCCACAAAATCTTGGAAGGGGGGGCCACTGAAAAAGGAATTACAAAACCATAATAGGAGGGGGGAGTAGGGGGCTGGTACCTTGTCTGAATGAAACAAAAATTTAGAGGGAAAGAGGGAGGGAGGGAGGGAGGGAGGGAGGGAGGGAGGGAGGGGAAAGACACGCAGGGAGGGAGGGAGGGAGAGAGAGGGAGGAAAAAGGGGGGGGGAAAGACACGGCGGGAGGGAGGGAGGGAGGGAAGGATAACGGGGGGGGACGCCTTCCTTCACAGCAGACAATGTCGCTGTTCACTCCCCTCGTCTGTTCAACACCGCCCCCTGTCATACTTTACTGGTCACTGTCCTAACAAAAAGCTCAACTCCATTACCCATAATCCACCTCCCTTGTACCGACGGCACCGTGACGCGCATGCGCAGACCGACACATACCGTCCACCCGTCCTTAAACATAATCGCCACCCTCCATACTGCTCACTACTGGTTTAAAACATTTTGTAAAGTCACAACCACACACACTCACCCGTCCCGTTTTCCCACAACTGCCATCATACTGGGCTAACAACAGATATAGATTGATAACCAGATATGTACATACATTCATTCTTTATCCGCCATTACACAAACGGGAAAAAACGATAAAAAACTACAAAACTAAAATGGCCGTCACGGTGCTTCCTGTTAAAATGAGGAAGTTACTTTACTAGCACATCGCGAGATTACCGAGAGTTGCACAATGCTACATTGTTAGCACAGGTAGCTTAGCTTATTAGCTTCGTTAGCTTAGCATTATTAGCACCGTTAGCTCCGCATCGCTAGATCAATTAGCTTAGCCTAGCCATATCATTGTCCGTTAGCCTAGCATAGCCAGTTAGCTTAGCTTAGCATCAACCACGTCACCCTAAAAACGTCCCCTAAACGGCCTATTGTCCCGTTCTTTCAAGTGGCTCAACACACCGCGACGTCACGGTTCTACCCCGCAACAGAACTTTAATCTCTTTAAGCGCTAGTCTACAGATCATACAATCAAAATAATTTTTACATTATCCGCTTGTCCGTTTTCTCCGCCCGGCCGAAATATACAGTATATTAAATCCAACGTACCCCAAAGTCTCCCCGACCGGACGCTGCAGCGACCACTTCCGGTTCTAACTCATCGATTCTTTTGATTTCTATTACATTAAACAACGATCTTAATACCACAGAAATCAATAATCATAACTTACAACTCGCTTCCTAGTGGCTCCAACTCACACACGATTCCTTCAATATACTTGATATCACGACGCAACGTCCACATTTAAACCCGAATGCCATCGCGGCTAACTAGAAGCTAACCCAGTAGCTAAGCTGCGTTCCAGCGGCCCTGGAAAAATGAACACACTCCATACAACGGACACTTCCCTATATTGTTTTGCCGCGGCCGTTGGTCACTAGAGTAGAGTAGAGTTCATAACGGTACAACAATAAACTACACACATTGGCACTCACTCATAATTACTAACAGTCATTCATCAACCATATATATTTAGCAAACCACATTGTCCTAGTTATATACATTCCATCCATTTGGCAACAGTCATCCTTAGTGCTTGCTTACTCTCCTCACTTGATCCTATTTAGCAACAACCATCGTGGTAACCTTTATCATTATTATATAACAACAACATTACGTTTAAGTGCATCTCTTAACCTAAACCCCGTCCGTAATATACAAGTAATGTCCTAACCATAACTCAATGTCCTATTCTAGCTCAAACCTATTTTAGCTCAATGTCCTATTTTAGCTCAATCCTATTGTAGCTGGCCAGCTTAAGTGCTCCTCATTATCCATACTCAAACCAGGCGTTTTGAACAACGACCCAACCTGCAGATGGAACGCTCCAATCCAGCAGAATACCCATACGGAGACTTGACCCAAGAGGATCTCTCAAATCGACGCTTGCAGTCCCTCTGTGCTCCCAGCAAGACTGCAATCTCCCGATAGTCCTACATCATCCTCCCATCTACAAATATTCTTTCCCACGATTTGATCACAGTACGCAAATCGAGGTCGAATTGTTTCTACGTATCGCACATCCTAGTTTGCGACATGTCGCAAAAATGTCACGAGCATCGATTTAAAACAGTCCATCCTCACACGTCGGATTCCCACGCTTTCCCTTTAACCTGGCGGCCGCACGATCCCACCCAGCATAGCCCTACTTTACCGTCCTTACTGACTAGCATATCATTGTTTAATAGGTTTGCAATTCATCATACTCGTATGGCACTCTTCCCACCCAACGGGGCGAACTCCAGAGCGAGCGGTACGCTCCCGTTAAGTGGACGGAGTCCCCATACTAGCCCCCTCTCACAAAAAAACACCATCCTAGTCAGTCCCGTACCATCCTCTTTTTCGACGGCAGTATGGATGGCCTTTACCCTATCCACATCGCTACTAGTCCTGTTCAACGCAGGGCTGATAGCGATGTAAATTCATTTCTACCCGTTACACTACACTGAATCTTCCAATCGCACGCACCTCAAATTCCTACCCCTATCAGTGCTTTACGTTCAGACATTATTCGCGCGGTCGAGACCAGAACCAACGGTGTGAATCTTGGTTTCTGATCTCTGCCGTGATCGACAATATCTTTTTGTAAAACACGTAATTTCTTATAGCCAACCCTATTCGAAGACTGCTCGTCCCAAACCAATCTTAGACGCCCCATCTTCCCGTTTACTCACCTTCAAATTCGTTGTTGTATCACGGCTGATGTTGAAGAAACCGTCGCCGCCTTCGATGAGAGAGAGCGAGTTTCGGTCCTCCAAGTAGCAGTGCGTCTTTGTCTTGGCTTCGTTCAAATATACAGCCCGGTGTCACGGTACCATTTAACGTGTATCTGATCTATGTAACGTATCTCTAATCGATCGTTGTCTTAGCTTGTATAGTGGACTTTCCTTTTCTCTGCGTTGAAGACACGTTGTTCATTCATTCAATTGGCTCGCTTAAAATGATTCTGAGACGACACGATAGCGCAGTAGGTATAAACAGAACGTCCTCTGTGTTTTATTGAAAACACAGCTCAATCATCAGGTTTAACAACTCAGAATTACTTCTCTTATAATATCATCTTCTTCAGGTCGGTGGCTGGTTGCGTCTCGTTCTATTGTCTCTTTTCTCGAACCGTCCTAGTGGTCGCGTCTCCGGGATGATTCTTCTGTGTGTCTCTCCTTCAGCGAGCACCCCTGTTTAAGAAACTAAAGCCACACCCCTCGTCCTGTTCCGTCATGTGACGTAGGCCCAGGAGCATGGCTTTCTCTGATTGGCTGAATTACTTTAGATGGCATCCATTTTGTGAACACGTCATCTTGAATTTGAGAATCGTTTCCTTGTAAGGCGCTATTGAGTTGTTAGAGACTGAGTTTGCCGTAAATAGAGGCAGTCACTATAATTACCGATACAACCACCAGCAGTTTACTTCAAATCACTATTCCTATGTGTTACCTTGTTTTATAAGGATTTAAACTTACAGATTACTTCCTGATTATTAAACTATATTAGTTTAATTGTTTTTCCTAAATTCTGGGGCCTTCTACATCTATTTAAACCTAATTATTGATCTTTAACCATGGTTATTGTTTTATCTATTTTAAAGTAGTATCTTTGGCTTAGTTTTAACCTTTTCAAATACTCAAGCATTGTAACCAACTTCTAATTTTAGTTAATAATATAGTTTGTAGCTTAACTTAACTTCTAAAAGATCAATCCGTTACTTGTTTAGTCTTACGCTTATTCATACGATAATCTAAACCGGTCTAGTCTAATTTTAATACATAATACTTTATAGTTTAGTTTACTGTTGTCTAGATTTAGGCAATTAATTACAAAGTAGTTCCTGTGGCCAGAAGGCGACCAGGTGCCCTCTGTGGAAGTTGGACCCATAAAGATTGAAATAGGTGATTAGCTCACAGCCTAACAGTGGGTCCCTGAGTGACCTGTTGGGTTCTGGATAGAGTAAACAGGAACTGGTGAACTGCTAACTTTATCTGGTCTTCAGGCGCCATATATGGCTTAGAGTATTTACAGTTGGCCTAAATCAATCACAATGCCTCCATTGTGTGGGGGAAGGTTTTGGTCCACAGCCATCTGTTCAACTGTTTAACTTACTGGCAGCCAGAACCTGCTGTTATCTAAATTACCTTGTGGTTTCCTGTAGAATCTATGTGAAGGGGGAAAGGGCCATTTACAGTTGCAGAGATAGAGAGACATTTTTTATTCTAACTGAAGTTCTATTGAATATTTACCATTGTATAGTCGGTTTGCACTTTTTAACCTATTGACTTTGGCCAGATTTAAATGCAGATTAACTGTCCCTATAACCCTTACCACTCGGATTCGTCCTGTAGAATTGTACCTTGAGGAATCTGTAATGTTTCATTTTGATAATTTACCACAGTTCTTTTTTCGTGCACTTGTTCAAAATGCTTATCTTTATGTTGGCATGGGAATCAGTCCTGAGAGAGCTCAACTCACATTTTCTTTTTTTCTCTCACTTGGTCCATGGTGTTTCGTCATGCTAGTCTCTGTGTTTATAGCACCGTCGTCATCAAGCCGCGATTCACATTGCAACATCCGCATTTTTCATCATCCAGTGTCATTATGAACATTATTTTACTGTATTTGGTTCTATAAAATCAATTCTTGTGTTTCAGTGAGTGGAGAGACTACAGATGCAGCCTACAAACGGTTGAGGAGAAAAAGCATGCCATTGATACCTCCACATAGTGAGACCACAACTCTTTCTCTACATGTTACTGATATTTTGTTTAAACTACGACACACCTGTTTTTACCTGTTTTTTACACCTGTTTTTACATCTGTTTTTTTACACCTGTTTTTGTTTTTATACACCTGCTTTTATCTAATCACGCTCATATTTAATATTGATGGGTATGATTTAATTGAATTTTATCATGTACTTATTTTTAACTCATGATGCAGACATAACGTGCAATAACTGTATGGGAACGGTCAATGTCTGTATACTATGTGAGCTGCGAGATACCCTGAATTTCCCCAAGGGGATTAATAAAGTATCTATCTATCTATCTATCTATCTATCTATCTATCTATCTATCTATCTATCTATCTATCTATCTATCTATCTATCTATCTATCTATCTATCTATCTATCTATCTATCTATCTATCTATCTATCTATCTATCTATCTATCTATCTATCTATCTATCTATCTATCTATCTATCTATCTATCTATCTATCTATCTATCTATCTATCTATCTATCTATCTATCTATCTATCTATCTATCTATCTATCTATCTATCTATCTATCTATCTATCTATCTATCTATCTATCTATCTATCTATCTATCTATCTATCTATCTATCTATCTATCTATCTATCTATCTATCTATCTATCTATCTATCTATCTATCTATCTATCTATCTATCTATCTATCTATCTATCTATCTATCTATCTATCTATCTATCTATCTATCTATCTATCTATCTATCTATCTATCTATCTATCTATCTATCTATCTATCTATCTATCTATCTATCTATCTATCTATCTATCTATCTATCTATCTATCTATCTATCTATCTATCTATCTATCTATCTATCTATCTATCTATCTATCTATCTATCTATCTATCTATCTATCTATCTATCTATCTATCTATCTATCTATCTATCTATCTATCTATCTATCTATCTATCTATCTATCTATCTATCTATCTATCTATCTATCTATCTATCTATCTATCTATCTATCTATCTATCTATCTATCTATCTATCTATCTATCTATCTATCTATCTATCTATCTATCTATCTATCTATCTATCTATCTATCTATCTATCTATCTATCTATCTATCTATCTATCTATCTATCTATCTATCTATCTATCTATCTATCTATCTATCTATCTATCTATCTATCTATCTATCTATCTATCTATCTATCTATCTATCTATCTATCTATCTATCTATCTATCTATCTATCTATCTATCTATCTATCTATCTATCTATCTATCTATCTATCTATCTATCTATCTATCTATCTATCTATCTATCTATCTATCTATCTATCTATCTATCTATCTGTCCCCGAACCAGACTGCGGACGTTCGGGGACAGAGCTTTCAGTGTGGCAGCTCCCACCCTCTGGAACTCCCTCCCCGCAGAACTCCGCACCACCCCAACTCTGGACTCATTTAAAAAACTGCTCAAAACCCACCTCTTCAACCTGGCCTTCAACCCCTAACTTTCTCACTTTATATGTATGTGTTGTGTCTGTCCACTATGTTTGTTGACTTGTTATCCCCCCCCCCCCCCCCTTATGTAAAGCGACCTTGGGTCCTCTGAAAGGCGCTATATAAAACGAAGTATTATTATTATTATTATTATTATTATTATTATTATTATTATTATTATTATTATTATTATTATTATTATTATTATTATTATTATTATTATTATTATTATTATTATCTATCTATCTATCTATCTATCTATCTATCTATCTATCTATCTATCTATCTATCTATCTATCTATCTATCTATCTATCTATCTATCTATCTATCTACATAAGTGGAGGTGATCATTTATTATTATATTATTGTTAATAGCACATGAAAACTTACAATTTCACCTTGTATTTCATTTTATTTTAATAATATGATGAAATGAGACAGAATACTCCCTCTGTTTCAACATGTTGGTAGAAAATCCTTGAAACCAGATGAATTACAGTTGTTAGATAATCGTGTTTACAGCCTTGTCGTTGATTGTTATCACCTTCCGTGAAGTCTCTGCGTTGTGTTTGTTTGTTGTTTGTGAGGCAATCGTTCAGTGGAATTCTGTCCTCTCACACGCTTACATGGTTAGCGGCATGGTGGTGTAGTGGTTAACACTGTCGCCTCACAACTAGAAGGTCCAGGGTTCGATTCCCGCTTGCGGACCAGGTCGCCGCATTGCCAGGTACCCAGGTGGGATATCTTCCGGACCTTTCTGTGAGAGTTTGCATGT
Organism: Notolepis coatsorum; assembly: GCF_963971535.1. Classification (NCBI taxonomy): domain Eukaryota; kingdom Metazoa; phylum Chordata; class Actinopteri; order Aulopiformes; family Paralepididae; genus Notolepis; species Notolepis coatsorum. The sequence continues at coordinate 402,953 of NW_028172863.1, read as the reverse complement.
TCTCCCCGTGCTCGCAAGGGTTTCCCCTCCCAAAAAAAATGTCATGTGCGTGCCGCCCATCGCATGTGTGTGTCACTGCATGACGACATTGTCAATGTGTGCAATGAATAAAGACTTCTTCAAAGTGCAGTTTAATTTAATTGTTCCCGTTAATGCATCCGGACAATTTATTTTACTGGAGTCGTCGTCTCTTTATCAGAAGGTTGTTTATTTGCATAAACCAAAGTTCTCGTACAGAATGAAACAAATTGAAAGTCTTTAGAGGTATAAGAAAGCAAAAGTTCGGGGCGGCTGTGTAGCGCAGCGGAGATTGCGCTCGTCACCAATGCAGGAGACTCCGGTCTCGAATCCGGGTGTCAGCGTTGCCTCCGGCTTGGGCCAGCCGTCATACTAACTCATTGGCAGAGTTAGCGGGTGGAAGTCGATGGGTGGTAATCTGGACGTTGTGGACAGTGACTCCTACAGGTCAGTTGGGGGACACTGCACAGCAGAGACAGGAAATGGCGGGGGTAGTGTGAGCCTCCCACACGTTACACCTCGCCAATGAGAGTCCGCGCTGGCAGGTGAAAAGATGTGACAGGCTGCCTCCTCGTGTACCGGAGGGGACACGTGATGCAAGGCTTCTGTCCTCCCTACAGCCGACCAGTGGGAGGCATATGCAAGCAACGTTCAAGACAGGGGAGAGGAGAATTAGAAACACGAAAATGGAATGGGAAAGAAATAGAAAATAAGGAGAAAAAGTGGATACAAAAAAAATAAAGCTAAAGTTCCATCTCTCTCTTCATAGGTGCTATCTCTCCTAGCTTCACGCTTGCAGCCTATCTCCTCATGGCTTCCCCTTCCCCCTCCAGCCTCAGAAGAGGCTGGAGCTCTGCTTGATGTGGTCCGTCTCGCTATTAAAACTATTCTCGCTCCCGGAAGAACCCACAGCTTAAGTAGCAATGCCTCTCTATTTCTCTCTCTCGCGCGCGCGCGATGTTTCTCTTGAATCTAACTCTGTCTCGCTCTCGCTTTGTTTTGGCTATCTCGTTTGATTGATTGATTGATTGAAAACTTTATTAACAGATTGCAGAATGGGTACAGTACAGTACAGCTCAATACATACAATTGTTAAGGGGATGCAGACCAGAGAAAGTCTTTCGTCTTGTTTACATCAGGGTCCCCCATTTTCAATTCATCGTAACATATATGACATACATGACATACAGATAGACAGTACTGCTACATCTATACATTTATGACATACCAGATTTGCAAATACAGTACAGCCTAGCAACGGCTTTTGACCCATATATCATTACTATATCGGAATGCCGACCTTGAGCTCTGTGGCTGGCTCAACGTATCTATTGTTATGGTTTCTATATATCTCTCACAGGCCCTGCATCTACAGAGACTGGAGGGAAATTAATTAGAAGGTGTTTTACCTACATACTTCTGTTATAACCATAATGAAAACCAGTGAAATAATTCACACTGAAACAAGTGACCCACCTCCACACACCCATTGGTTGATGTTTCTCCTTGTTTCAAACTCAATACAAGATTATTATGAAACATTTCTAAAGGACGACTGTGTTTAAAACATGAACTACAGAAGAAAATCCTACAGTATGTGAACAATATTTCTCAGTGATGTTCTTCTGTTTATCGGCTTGGTTATGAATAATAGTAACATTATTATAATATAGTTATGTATTCATACATGTCAATATGTTTTTCCTTCAATTCAACAGAAACCTTTCAACTCATCACTGAAAGCGCTGTGAAGGGTGTTATAGGCCAAGATATCATCCTCTCCTGTCGCCTCTCTCCTGAGACCAGTGCTGTTGCCATGACAATCAGGTGGTTTAAAGAGACAGAGTGTATTTACCTGTATAAGAATGGCCTGGTGATAGAAGGGAGGGGCTACAAGGACAGACTGAGTCTGACCAATCAGGAGCTGGAGAAAGGTAACGTGTCTCTGACACTGAAAGGCTACAGAGAGGATGATGATGAAGGAGTTTACATCTGTCAGGTCATCCATGGATACCAGCAGGAGGAGACTGTTGTGGAGTTAAGCTATGGTAAGTATTCTACTACTACATCCATGGTTATCAACCTTGACATGAACAATGATATGATGCCATGTAATGTATGTCCAGCAAATTTTCTCAGAGGAAAATAGTTCATAGCTAAAGAAACATTTTATAAGCTGAATAACATTATCAAATACAAATATATTTTGTAATTATAAATTATATGATAGGGAAAAAAATTACGTATATTTTCCTGCTCTAAATCTTCATTATGTTAGACATCATTACTACATAAACTAGTTTAATCGCAATGGAAACCACTCTCACATTAATCAATTGTCAAATGAACCACCAGAAAACCATTTTGTTTATTAGGTACACATTCATTTTCTAATGGGGTTATTTGTTTATTTTCTTTTTCTTTTACAGGGGGTGTATTGGGTGAGTAGATTTATATTTATTCTTAAACTCCCAATATGATTTAAATGTACTACATAATTAAGATATTAATAGTTTGCGTTGTTATTCTATGATTATATTATAGTGTTTGTACATTCAATACTAAAAGGTCAAACTGACTGACTATTTTGTTCTGAGCAACACGTTCAATTTCTAACAGAGATCTATTTGTTATTTTTACAGGGTTATGGCAGGGTGAGTATATTTATATATATATTTTTTAAATGTCTCTCAACCTCCAGTTATTCAAATATCAAAAGTCAAACTAAAGTAATGTTCTAGGTATATTTTGCTTTGTTATTATTATTATTTTTTTTTAATCTTTTTCCGATTTTTCTCCCCTCCCAATGTTAGTCGTTATGCCAATTCCCAATCCCCCCTCACTGGTCGTTGCGCACTCTACCCCCTACCGTCGGTCTGGGAGGGCGGAGACTATCACATGCTTCCTCTGACACATGTGTAGCCAGCTCACCGCTTCTTTTCACCTGGCAGCGCGGACTCTCACTGGGAGAGTGTAACGTGTGGAAGGTCACACTACCTCTCCTAGATCCTTCCCTTGCTGTGCAGATGCCCCGACCGAACTGTAGGAGTCGCTGTTTACAACGACCAGGACCCCCCCACGCCGGCTTCCCTCCCACTGACACTGCCAATTGTGTTAGTATGGACGGTCGGCCAAGCCGGAGGCACCACAGCCGGATTCTATCCCACTGGCTCTGTGTTGGTAGACAGACGTTTAGTCCGCTCCGCTACCCGGCCACCCTGCTTTGTTATTTTATGAATATCATATAGTGTTTGTACATTCAAGACAAAAAGCTGACTAAAACTAAAACAGACTATTTTGTTCTATGAGCAAAACATACATTTTATAATTGAGATTTTTGTTTTTTTCTCATGCAGCGTTTACAAAGGGTGAGTATATCTAGATCAGTTTTGCTTCTTGAACTCCAATGTTTCTAATGTACTAAGGTGACCTTCTAGATATATTTCATGTTATTATTCTATGAATATCCCCTATCATGGACACGGTGATAGTGTTGCGTTATATTCTAGACAACATAACTTTGTCAGCCTTGAGGTAAAACCAGCTAGAAGTGTTCGTCTGACTAAATCAACTCATGAACCATGGTGGATCTTTTCGGCTTATCTTTATTTGATTTTGAATGTTTTGGTAAAGATTTTAACGTAATGATCAAATCCAGATGATTTTCAGTCATGATAACAAATTAAATGTAAAAAAATTTTGGAGGCAGTGGTCTTGGATATTGATATTTGTTGAAGTTTTAGACAACCACGGCGAGTCTTTTGGGAAAATCCCCAGAGTCAGTCAAGATGATAGAGACCCTTCTCATCTATGTGGGTGCAGTAACTAGTGCTCTGCAGGTCTCTCTCCCTGTACTGCATGCACAGAGATCAGAAGGGTACTACCCATAGATATATATAGAACACTAGATAGCTTACCCGCGCTGCCGGCCAATGGAGAGCGACGTCACTGAACCGCCGCCATCTTGGGAGGGTCAGCCTTGAGTGAGAGTGAGTGAGCTGCACAGACAAAAATACTCATAACTCGCTGAAATATTGACGGATTTACAAACGGTTTGGTTTATTACAAGCATTATTAACGTGGCTATGATTCAAGCGGTTTGTAAAAAAAAACATCTTTAAAAAATATTTTTTTTATAAGTATGCAGTATCATAACTACATCTTTGATGTTTATAGCAAACCAACCCGTTTGTAAATCCGTCAATATTTCAGCGAGTTATGAGTATTTTTGTCTGTGCAGCTCACTCACTCTCACTCAAGGCTGACCCTCCCAAGATGGCGGCGGTTCAGTGACGCTGGTGACTCCGCCTTAAGCTATCTAGTGTTCTATATATATCTATGGTACTACCTATCATCTTGTCCAACTCTGGGGAAGACGGCAAATAATCTTCCAAAAAGTTGGTGTGTTCCTTTAAAACATAGAACAAAGGTTATCCTATAACCCTAGTTATATGATTGGTGTAGCTGTCTGCTTTGCACTATGGGAATACACTCAGCGCCTAATGCGCGTCAACTGAAAACTTCTCACATGCACCTTTCATCTGCCCGACCACGCCCACCTACGGCCAGCATATAGCCCAGGGCCCTCATTTATCAAATTTTCTTAGAAAGTATTCTATTTTCATACGTAAGCACAGAATTTAGAAAGTGTGCATGCACAGAAATATTGGGATTTATCAACCGTGCGTACACAGGTCCTACGCTCCTCCGTGTTGATAAATACCTCTTTGTTCTACCGTCAATGCTCGTGCATGATTATCCATATATGGTCATGAAACACCCCCCATGGGATGTGAAATAATGGACTGACCCGAGCGGAACTCTGAGAAACTTCACGGGAGATTGTTCACTGAGGCGCTCCTGGCGCTGCCGAACCAAGAAGACACAAAAAAGGCAGTAAATTAGACCCAGGCAACTACCGCCCTGTTTCTATCCTTACCTCCATCTCGAAAGTCATGGAAAAAATTGTATACGAACAGGTCGAAAAATACCTTGCGGAAAAAAATCTAATCTACGAATTCCAATCTGGCTTCAGAACATCCCACTCCACTGACACATGCCTTCTCTATTTAAACGACCACATCAAACAAGAGGTGGACGCGGGCAAATACTGCGGCATGGTCATGCTGGACCTACAAAAGGCCTTCGACACTGTCAATCACACCATTCTGATTGACAAGCTAAAAGCAATTGGTTTTGATAGTCTATCAGTGAGCTGGATGCAATCCTACCTGGAGGGGAGAGAGCAGATGGTGGAGGTAAACGGTACCCTATCCCCCCCCCTCACAGTAAACTGTGGTGTTCCACAAGGAAGCATACTAGGTCCGCTACTGTTCCTAATTTATGCAAATGACATGTCGTCAGCTTGTGACTGCAACTTGTTCCTGTTTGCGGATGACTCAGCCCTGCTGGTCTCTGACAAGAACAAATTACAGGTTGAAAAAACCCTCAGCTCAGAACTAAGCAAAATCTGCATATGGCTCGCTGATAACAAACTATCATTACACATGGGCAAAACAGAGTCCATTCTCTTCGGTTCAAATAACAAACTCAGCAAGACCGACGGCTTCTCAGTTACAGTGGGTGACAATATTGTCACAAGGAAAGAAGATATTACCTACCTGGGTTCCATCCTAGAGGCAAATCTTTCCTGTGACAAAATGGCATCCAATGTAATAAAAAAAGTCAACCAACGAACTCGTTTCTTGTACCGGATCTCCTCACTGGTAAACAAGAATACCCTGAAGACTCTAGCAGGAGCACTCATTCAAGGGTACTACGACTATGCTTGCACCTCATGGTACCAAAGCACCTCAAAGGCGCTAAAAACAAAATTACAAACATCTCAAAACAAACTGGTCAGACTACTGCTTGACCTTACTCCTAGAACCCACCTCACCCCTGCCCACTTTGACAACCTAGGATGGCTTAGAGTAGACGACAGAGTACAGCAACTTGCAATGGGCCTGGTCTACAAGATACACTACACGACCAAGGTACCCATGTACATGACTAAATACTTCCCAAAGGTCAGTGAATACCACGATCACAACACCAGAGGGAGCTCCACAAATCATGTTAAACCCAGATTCGGCTCAAACAAGGGACTAAACACGTTTCGCAATTATGCCACATCAATGTGGAACGCCCTACCCAAAGCTGTAAAGGAATGTGAATCACTACCCACTTTCAAAAACACTCTCAAAAAACACCTAAGGGAGACTGCAACTCGAAACTGGCCCCTGTAAATGTCCGAACACAACCCCCGCCAATGTACAGTAAATTACCAAGTATGGTCTTGTCAATAATCCAATGTACAGTGTTGTTTGTACAGTTGTACAGTGTCCCCCACCCACCCCTCCTACCCACCCCCCCCCCACCCACCCAACCACCTCCAATGTACAGTCCAATGTACAGTCTCATAATCCAATGTACAGTGTTGTTTGTACAGTTATACAGTGTCCCCCACCCACCCCTCCTACCCAACCCCCCCCCCCCCCACTCCTACCCAACACCCCCCCCCCCCCCCACTCCTACCCCCCCCCCCCCCCCCCCAACCACCTCCAATGTACAGTCCCACCCCCACCTACCCAATCCAATGTACAGTTTCTACGCCTAATGTATATACTCTTTTCTTTCTGGACTCTTTTTGTATCACAAATACAGTACTGTAATTGCAAATCTGGTATGTCATAAATGTATAGTTGTAGCAGTACTGTCTATCTGTATGTCATGTATGTCATATATGTTACGATGAATTGGAAATGGGGGACCCTGGTGTAAACAAGACGAAAGTCTTTCTCTGGTCTGCATCCCCTTAACAATTGTATGTATTGAGCTGTACTGCACTGTACCCATTCTGCAATCTGTTAATAAAGTTTTCATTCATTCATTCATTCATTCATTCATTCATTCATTCATTCATTCACACAACGCGTGTTATGGGATAAATAAAAGGCTGACTTGTACACGGTGATGTCAGATATCAACGGCTCCCTAAGACCATTGCTGCAATTCTGCCTGGACAGCTCAAAATACTAATAAAGACCGTTCGTTGACCACTGTTTGGCGTTGGTCATTATAACCGTGCTGTAATATGAATGCCTTTATTAGTTGTGTTCGATTGGCTATAATATGATTTTTAGAGGCATCTATTTTGTTGTCGGTATTAGCCTAATACCGACAACAAAATAGATGCCTCTAAAAATCATATGCTATTAGGTAGCCTATATGAATTACATATAATAGCACGGACGGACCAGTGTATACCTTATATCATATTCCTATTCATATTCATATAATAGTTTACTCTATCAGCATACCAGCATGTAATACGTTCTTTGTTAGAACTCAACTCGTTATTATTTTGCACATAGATTGCAGAAATACGGGAACATTTTGATTTATATTAAAGGGCTTTGACATTGTAAAACTAAATACGTGGAATTCTGTAAGCATAATACAAGTCATATCACCCACACGATATATGCTCTGTGTCCAGAGCATGTATGCTTTTCATTCATTTAAGACACATTATTGCAAGGGTTTTGTAATACACATACACCCTGGTCTCATTGCAATGCGTTTTTTATTCTTTCTTATACAGTAGGAAGGGGGAAGAACACTATATTGTGGGTGTTCATATGACTTGTATTCTGCTTACAGCTTCGAAATTCCACTTGTTTCGTTTAACGTAAAGCCTTTTAAATATAATCAAAACGTTCCCGTGTTTCTGCGGTCTGTGCGTAAAATAATAACAAGTTGAGCTACGCGGAGCGCAGTCAGTCAGTGACTTGACTTAAGCCTTTGCACTCCCTGCGGAGCATAGGCCACTGACGATTTCTTTCCATGTTGCGCGGTTTTTGGCCTCCCGAACGATGTTGTGCCATCCCAGTCCAGCCTCTTTCATTTCCCCTTCCCAAGAACGGCGCCAGGTGTTTCGAGGCCTGCCGCGTTTCCTCTTTCCAGGTGGGTTCCATCGTAGGGCTTGCCGGGTGATGTTTGTGTCTTCCTTTCTCAGGGTATGGCCTATCCACATCCACTTTCTCTTCTTTATTTCTTCTGGGGGGGGGGTAGTTGTTTTGTGCGCTCCCACAGGTCCAGATTTGTAATGACATTTGGCCATCTCACTCTTAGAATGCGGCAGAGGCAGGAATTTATGAAGGACTGTACTTTCTGCTTCAGCCCTACGGTTGTCTTCCAGGTCTCCGAGCCATACAGGAGGACTGATTTAACATTGGAGTTAAAGATCCTCAGCTTTGTGTTGGTTTTTATTTCGCGAGACCTCCATACTCGACCAAGTAGGTTGTATGCCGTTCTTGCTTTTCCGATTCGCACTCTTGATGTCTTCTTCTGTGCCACCCGCTGTATCTACTACACTCCCAAGGTAGGTAAAGGAGTTAGTTTCTTCTATGGCCTCTCCCTCTAGTTCAATGTTTTGCTGGCACTTTGTGTTGATCTTCATAATCTTGGTTTTTACCCTATTGATCTTCATTCCTAGAGTTGAGGCTGTTTCCTTTAGTTTGTTGGTCTTTTGTTGCATTTGTTGGTGACTGTGTGATAAGAGAGCTAGGTCATCTGCAAAATCGAGGTATTCAAGCTGGTGCATCAGTGTCCACTGGATGCCGTTTCTGGCTCCTTCTGTTGTCTTCTTCATGGTCCAATCAATGGCCAGCAGGAACAAGAAGGGGGACAGCAGGCAGCCTTGTCTCACTCTGGTCTTTATCTCGAACGGGTTTGAGGGCTCCCCTCTGTGCAGTACCCTACTTGTCATCCCGTCATATGATCCTCTGATGATGTTGATGTACTTCGGTGGGATTCCATAGTGCTCCATCAGGTGCCACAGACTGTTCCTATCTAGACTGTCAAAGGCCTGTTCGAAATCGATGAAGTTGATGTATAAAGAGCTGTTCCATTCCAGGGACTGTTCGATGATGATCCTCAGTGTGGCGATCTGGTCTATGCATGACGTTTCTTTCCGGAATCCTGCTTGATGGTCTCTGAGGAGCATGTCAACGGCAGTCTTCATCCTATCTAGAATTATCCGGTTGAAGACTTTGCTGGCGGTTGAAAGTAGCGTGTATCCCCCGGTAGTTCTTGCATAGTGCAAGGTCCCCTTTCTTTGGTATCTTCACTATGTAGCCTTCTTTCCAATATTTGGGTATCCTTTCTTCTTGCCAAATTTTCCTCATGAGGGGATGGAGTGCTTTGATGCTTGTAGTGATGTCGGTCTTGAATGCTTCACTCGGAATGGTGTCTGGTCCTGCTGCTTTCCCATCTCTCAATTGTGATATTGCTTTCCTAGTTTCTTCTTTTGTTGGGGGGGGTCATTTTCAGTGGGAGTGTGTCTGTTGCTGCTTGTATATCTGCTGGGATGCTCGCTGGTGCTCTGTTGAGCAGCCCTGTGAAATGTTCTACCCATCTCCTTGTTTGTTCTTCCTTTGTGGATAGTGTATTTCCTGCCTTGTCTTTTATGGGCTTCTCTTATCTCATCCTTCTCCCCGAGAGCTTCCTGGTGATGTTTTATACCTCTCATGTTTCTCTGTCCCGCTGCTTCTTCTGCTTGTGTAGCAAGCTCTTCATAGTAGCATCTCTTGTCCGCCCTGACCTTTTTCTTTATGTCTTTATGTATCCTGTTGTATTCCTTTGTGTGCTTCTCCTTGGCTGCTCTCGTCCTGGCATTGTTGAGGTGGTCCTTTGCCTTTTTCCTCTCCTCCATGCTGTCCAATGTTCTTTGGGTGATCCACATTTTGTTTTCTTTCTTTCTTCTTCCCAGACTTTCCTCGCAGGTTGTTTGCCACACGTTTTTGATCTTCTCCCAGCTTTCGTCGATTTCTTCTTCCCCACTGCCCATTTCAGCCAGGGCCTGGAACTTGTTCCTCAGTGTGATCTGGAAGTGCTTCTGGTGTAGTTTTTCTTCCAGTTTCTTGGTGTCATACTTTGTTATTCTGTTTCCTGGGGTCCCCCTTTTCAGCTTCAGTTGTACCTTTGCTATGACTAAGTGGTGGTCTGATCCCTGAATTGTAGCCGATGCAGACTTATTCCACCGGTGCACTCGCATCGTGAACGTTTATGCCGGTGCACCGATGCGAATCGATGAATCGTCACATCACTAGTTTACACGCAGAGATGCCCGGTCAGACAGACACTGCTTCTGCTATGTCGCATGCTGCTCCCCCCGTACCTGGTGAGGGCTGGACCCAGGGAACCATCCTGTTTGTCGGGGATTCCCTCTGACGCGCCTCTCTTGGAGACGCGTTCCACCACGTCGAGCCTGCAATTAACCCTCCGTGTGGGGGTAAAAAACATTTGGAAGGCAGCACGCCAGGGCTCGAAGCCTTCCACCGACCGCGCCACAGCATACCAGCAGTCCTCCGACGAAGAACTGCCGGTCTGCCAGGAAAACTCCATAGGAGCAGCGGTCCCAAGCACTTCCTTTTCCGAACGTGCCGGGGAAGTCCTGAAAAAAGGACGTCGGTGGAATATCCTTACATCTCTCACCTAACTAATTAACAAAATTTCCGTTTCAACTGTCGAAGGTCTGTGAGCACAACACGTTTCGTTGAACAATGAGGAAGGGGGAGCTGATCACCACACTGGGCATGGTCAGGTGGGCATGGTCAGGCAGATGAAAGGTGCATGTGACAAGTTTTCAGTTGATGCGCATTGGGCGATGAGTGTATTCCCATAGTGCGAAGCAGACAGTGTAGCCAATGAAATATAACTAACCTCTCTCTTTGTAAACAGTGAAAGCTGAACGGTACCTAGAGAAAGAGACAGTGGAGCAGAAGCAGAGAAGATCAGAAGCAGCTCTTCAGCTTGGTAAGTGAGATGATCTGGATGAGAAGGTGGAGACATTGTTTTAATAAAATTATACTGTGACAGATTGAATACAGTGGTTTGCCAATAAATAAGTGAATCACTGAAGATCAATATCACCAGTTTTCACCAAAATTATTTTCAACTCAGCGAATGAAAATGACCGGTCTGAAGCAATCACCTATAAATGTATTCCCTCTCATTCTATTATAGAAACCAAGATGGTTCAACGAGAACAGACTAAACAACTAGAGGAGATGAATGAGATTTTGAAAAGATCTGAAAAAAGACTAGAAGAGAGAAATTCAACATTGGAGGATCAACTACAGGACTCAGAGAAAACACTGAAGAAAACCAGACAGCAACTGGATGAGAGGATCAGAGTCCTTCAGGACAAAGAAACAGAAGTGAAACAGAATGAGACTCGACTCCAGAACACTGTCAACGAGATGGAGGAGAGTGAGAGACAGTTAGATGAAATGACAGAACGATACAGAAAGAAAGCCAGACAACTGGATGAAATGACCACTCAGTTTGGTGAGATAAAATGTTCACTGTGTTAATATTTATATTTTTACTGTTGGTATTAATGTTTCATAATGTCAATATTAGGGATGTCCCGATCCGATCACGTGATCGGGATCGGGGCCGATCACGTGATTTTCCGAAGATCGGGATCGACAAAAAAATAAATACAAATCTGGATTTTTATAGAAACACAAGTGAAACAGAATGAGACTCAACTCCAGAACACTGTCAACGAGATGGAGGAGAGTGAGAGACAGTTAGATGAAATGACAGAACGATACAGAAAGAAAGCCAGACAACTGGATGAAATTACCACTCAGTTTGGTGAGATAAAATGTTCACTGTGTTAATATTTATATTTTTACTGTTGGTATTAATGTTTCATAATGTCAATATTAGGGATGTCCCGATCCGATCACGTGATCGGGATCGGGGCCGATCACGTGATTTTCCGAAGATCGGGATCAAAAAAAAAAAAAAAAAAATCTGGATATTTTTTTTTTTACTTTATTTTTTTATTCAACAAACATGACCATGTTCACATCTTAAACTCATACTGAGGCCTTAGTTTTGGTTTTAAATTGCATATCATCATTCATGAGATTGAACTTCTCATCATTGGCACCAAAACCACCCTCACCAGATCCGGACCCATCACACTCACCATCAACGACTCCACCATCACCCCCTCCCCCCTAGTCCGCAACCTTGGTGTCCTCCTTGACCCCACCCTCTCATTTGACCCCCATGTCCGCTCCATCGTAAAAATATCCTACTTTCACCTCCGCAACATCGCAAAAATCCGTCACTGCCTCTCCTCCCCCGCTGCTGAATCCCTCATTCACGCCTTCATCTCCTCCCGCCTGGACTACTGCAACTCCCTCCTCACTGGTATCACCTCCCGCTCCCTCCATAAACTGCAAATGGTCCAAAATTCAGCCGCCTGCCTCCTCACTAACACCCGGTCCCGCGAACACATCACTCCTGTCCTCCACTCTCTCCACTGGCTCCCGATCAAACACTGCATAAACTTTAAAACACTACTCCTCACCTTCAAAGCCCTCCACAGCCTGGCCCCCCCCTACCTGACTGATCTCCTTCTCCCCTACCGCCCCACCCGTTCCCTCCGGTCCTCCTCCACTGCCTCCCTCACTGTCCCGACATCCAAGCTTAAAAACTTCGGAGATCGGGCCTTCTCTCGCACTGCACCCCGACTCTGGAACTCCCTCCCCCAGTCCATCAGAGACTCCCCTACACTCTCCACCTTCAAAGCTCGCCTCAAAACCCACCTGTTCTCCCTTGCCTTCAACCCCCCCCTCCCCTCCAACCTGATTGATGTCTGTCTCCAGTCTTTTTTGTGCTATCAGGCTGTCTCCCCTGTTCCCCCCATGGTCTCATGATCCTTTTGTTTTTGTTTCTTTGCTTTCTTTGTTGTTTTTGTTTTTGTTTCTTTGCTTTCGTTTCTTTGTTTGTACTCCTGCTCCCGACTACTGTCAGCGACTTCGGGTTATTGAGAAGCGCTATATAAATTAAATTAATTATTATTATTATTATTATTATTATTATTATTTATTTATTGTCACACAGAGCAGAACAATTTTGCCAAAACAAACCAATAGTATCCAGCTGCAGAACGGCAGACCAGCCACACTCTCAGACCCAAACGCATTTCCTTTGATTTAATTATACATCAAATGATTTATGTCAAGGATTGCAATGCCTTGCTTGAATGAAGTTAACTTTTCACCTGGATAACGTCAACATTCAGGGTGAATGTAATGTGAGAAATTGGGATACATTTTTTTTTTACATTTTAATTTTTAATTTTTTGGATCGGATCGGGAAAGATCGGTATCGGTAGATACTCAAAATCACATGATCGGGATCGGATCGGGAGCAAAAAAAATGTATTAGGACATCCCTAGTCAATAATAATAGTTTTACCATGTTAATATTTATATTTTTACTGTGTTAACATGTATGTTCTTGTTGTGTTCATATCTACCTCTCAGATGTCACCAAACACAAGTGTTTCTGCTGTGATTGATCCAAACAGATTATAAACTCATAGTCATCACTAATGTGACATTCACAGTAGCATCTACATAGAGATGAAATCTCAAAGATGTGATGTTGTCCAAATACTCTTGAAGTGTAACTGTATCTTCTATATGTCATTACAGCACAACAGATATGTGACCAGAAGACTGAAGTTGAGACACTGAGGATGAGATTTTTAGCCCAACAGACTGGTGAGTTTTTATTAATCTCTTAAATATCTATTTTTGTTTCTATGTATTTAAATTATATAGTGATGGAAACTGATGTTTGTATTTCAGAGAGTGAAGAAATATCTGAAACAGGTGCCAAACTACCAATCACAAAGAGCCACATGGGACTTCCTCCTTCACGTCATGATATATATTAAAAATAATATTTTTTTTTTAATAAATGTTAATTTAAATATAATATGTATATAATGATCCAGTGTCATTATAAACATGATTTTACTGTATTTGGCTGTATAAAAATACATATTATTTAACCATCAAGTCTTGTGTTTCAGTGATTGGGGAGACGACATTTACAGATGCCGCACTACAGCTGTTGAGGAGAAAAAGCTATCCATGGATACCTCCAAATAGTGAGACCATATCTTTCTCTACATGTTACTGATGTTTTATTTATAGTATGATACATTTTAATATCATCATCTATATATTGTTTAATACGTGTTTTAATAGCATACAGTTTAATCTTAACATGCAACGACCCACATGTGGCCCTCTTGAGGACGATTTGCCCACCTGCACTCTGGCGACCTCTAGTGGCTCGGGTGTGCATATCTTTTAATACAATATATATATATATATATATATATATCCCCATTTGTTGCCTATCGATAGCCCTTTCAGGTGACAAAATCCGTTCACCGGTTCTCAAGTTACATGCCGATATGTGAGGCGTGCACCAAAGTACACGGTGTTGTACAAATACAACTGCGACTCTTGGGGCTCTATCTCCGTCAATCATTTGGCGATCTTAAAAGGTATTGGACAGGCTTGTAGCCAATGAGGGTGGCTTTCCAATGATACCCCACCTGGAGATGTACGAGTCAGGGATCTAGGTGAAAAGTCACGAGTGAAAACAGGAAGAGAAAAAACGCTGAATGAATTGAAGTCTATGAGGAAATAAAAACCAGGAACGCTACACAGTTGACCAAAATCGCTCCTAATCACTCATTTCTGAACAGATTTTTATGAAATATGGTCATATACTACACAAAACTTCAGGCTATGGACACAGGGTGTCGTTTCAGCCATATGAATTTCTGGGGAAATACTACTTCTGGACTACTAACTACTACAGAAAAACGTGAGTAACAAGTTTTTCTACAACTCAAGTTCAGACCTATGTTACACTATTTCATTAGCACTAAAAGTGAATTCTTTATTGTATCAGAAACTTCAGAATGTCATCTTTCAAAAGAGACCAGGCTCATGCATGTGCTATAGCAGCGGTTCTCGAACTACGGGTCGCGACCCAAAGTGGGTCGCGGGTAGGTGACAGTGGGGTTGCGCATTGGCAATTTTTTTTTAACTCCGATCGTGTTTTCCACACGGCAGCTGTGTGTATTTGCCATGTCTCGCCCCTTCATCAACGGAGGCCGACCCACAGTATTCCAATACACATCTCACTACATCCTGCGCATGTATAATCGCGGGAGGGGGCCGGGGGTGTGGTTTTTTGTGTGTAACCTGGACTCGCAATGGATAGGTTTGTTGTCAGAAGCGGTGCCGGTTGGTCGCGATGAAATGGGCTCTGCACATAACCAGCTGCTATACCACAATGAAGTGAGGTGGCTATCTCGAGGCAGAGTATTAAATCGCCTTTTTTAACTCAGAGAAGAAGCACAGATCTCCTTTCCACTCCAGGTTAATCAGCTGAGATTTTGGGGTAATTCGTCTTTCGTGTGACGAGCTACTGAAAGTCAAGTTCACTGGACAGGCCCTCGTAAAGTTCTGGATATCAGTCCGGAACGAGTACCCAGTGTTGTGTAATGCTGCGCTGAGAAAGCTTGTCCCCTTCTCATCAATACCTCAACAAAAGAATACAATAAAATTAATTATAAGAAATAATAAAAATAAAAACCCCTCTTCGGCCTCTTCATCTGTTTTTCATTCCTATCCCTAACCTCTCATTTATCCTATCTCTTTCCTTTAAACTCTCACACCTTTCAAGAAACTTATAAATGTCGCCCATGTCTTTTCAAATGGTTCTGTTTTTCCCTTTTGTATGTATCTCTGACACTTCCTTTAACCATTGTTTAGAACCTGGTCTCTGTATCTCCTTCCAGTTTAGAGCAACCACTCTCTTGGCTTGTAACAGACAACAATTTATCAATTAGTGTTAGCTGGAAAGTTCTCTGGGTACATGTGTAACTTAGGATCGATCGGAATTAGGGATGTCCGATATTATCGATCGGCCGATATCGGCATTCAAATGTGATATCGTAAAATATCGGTATCGGTTTTCAAAAAAAAATATATATATATTTTTTTTTTTTTACATTTCTATCATCTTTATTTACCCAGGCAAGCAAGTAAGAACAAATTCTGATTTAATTTATTGTCAAAAGTATGCATAATGTTGTGTTAATTCCACAACAAGAGATATGTAATGTTAATTACCTGAAATTATTCAGTTTTTTGGGGGGGGAAACCCTGCATATATCGGTATCGGAAATTAAGAGTTGGACAATATCGGTATATCGGTAAAAAAGCCAATATCGAGCATCCCTAATCGGAATCTCCAGAATCTCTTTCCAATACTCCTGCGGAGGTAACCATTTTAATACTATAATCTATTTATTGTTTAATAAATGGAGATGATTGTTTTAATATAATCTATATATTGTTTAATAAGTGGAGGTGATAATTAGGCATGGGCCGGTTACCAGTTCCACGGTTTACGGCAGTTTGAAAACATTGCAGTGTCAAAAGCACTAATATTACGTTCAGACGGCGCCAGCGGTATACGTTTCGAATCATGTCAACTGGAATGCACCCTTGGAACGCCCCCGGAGTCGCCTTGTCTTGAAATCAACTTTAGTAATAGCTGGGAGTTACCATGGCTAGCTAGTTAGCTGTAACAGATCATCTGAAAATAATGCTCAATGCACAGGGGTAATTAGCTAATGTTAGCACTTCGCCGAGTTGGGTTTGCCTGGAAAGAAACGTTAGCTACAGCTTCGTTAGCTACATAGCTAGCAAGCTTTACAAAAATAAACAGTTTAATGTGACTGATCTAGCGAGCTAGAATCAGAATATTCCACTCATGAATAGCTAATGTCAAGTATAAATAATCTAACGGTCATACCAAACCGTTCGTTTTGACAGGAGCTAGCTAACATTAGCTAGTTAACCAGCTATCTAGCTAGTAGTAGCGGTATGTATATGTTGCCAATTTATTTCGGTCGACTAACGTTAGCGAGATTGGCCTACGTTCTGTTACATATTCATAATCATGTCGAAAGACAACGCTAAATATTTATCAACTCAACGTCAACACTCTGTTTACTTGCTAGCTAACATGAACTTGTTTGCTGACAGGAAAGTAACAAACAATATGGTCCGTGCGGAACCCTTATCCCCAACACATATAGCTATGGGTGAATTATGATCCACCACAAGAGATGGAATTGTTCAAATGTATGTTTAATCCAGTAAGAATAGTACTCGGCTATATAACATACATCTGTGCAAGTAGATTACATTAACAAACGTATTGCCCTTTTGACATGTAGCCTACATATTCATAATCATGAAGGTTTATTTGGAAGTCTTTTTTATACTGTACTTAGTTTGAAAGTGGTCAGACAATTCCCTCTGTGTGTAATACAGACAGTCTTCACACATTCATAAATAACACTTACAGAAAAGCTGATGTTTGTGCACTGTAATAAACTGTTTTGTTCAATGGGGGGAACAAATAATTTCTTTTAATTTATACCGTGATATACCGTGAAACTGTGGTATTTTTGCCCAAGGTTATCATATCATCAAAATGTCATACCGGCACATGCCTAGTGATACTTTATTTTAATGACCATCTTTATGCAGCACAACAGATATGGGACCTGAAGACTGAAATTGAGACACTTAGGATTAAAATTGTAGCCCGACAGACCGGTCAGTTATTAATCATTGTTATGTACCAGGAGCCTGATCACTCCTGTGTCACTGTGCATGCGGGCCTGATCACTCCTGTGTCACGGGGCATGCAGGTGAGGGCTGCCAATTAGTTAATTAGTGCTGATTGGTTACCTGCTGGGAGCTTTAAAACCAGCCCTGGTAACACACATGCAGGGTCGGTGTTTAGAAGAGTGTGGGTAACAGATAGATAGTCACGTTCTTCCAGTCCTTATCCTTTAGTTTACACTAGTAATTCCTTAATATAGTAGCACTTTGAGTTAATACACAGGTTTTGGTGTCGGTTTTGCACATAGGTTGCGTGCCTTTGAGCCAGGGTCGTAACAATCATCTAATACACATGTATTTTTGTTTCTATATCTTTGAATGATTCAATAATGTTTGTATTCCAGAGAGTGAAGATATCCCTGAAACAAATGCCAAACCACCAATCAGAAAGAGGCACAGCATGGTACCCCCTCCTTCATGTCAGTGAACTACAAATATATTATATTTTTATATATATATATCAAACTTTTATTTAAGATAATTGAGGTTACCCTCATTTACAATCATGAGGAGTAAACAGTTAATGAGCCACAATTTTAAGTAATAACAAAACAAGTTAAAAACAAAGATAAAAATAAATCTGCAAACATTTTTGAGAATTTGATATACAGTGGTTAGTGATCATAGCTTTGAACTGTGCATACTGTATGTTGGAAGAGTATTAATCTGTGTGTTGATTAATCTGTGTGTTGAAGGATGTTTCATGAGTCAGGAGCATCAACAGAGAAGTCAGACCTTCCAAGCCCAGAACAAGCTTGAGGAACTTTAAGCACAAGCGAGTCATGTCAGTGAGTCAGATAGGGTCCAAAGTTCAAATACAGCAACGTTGTCATGTAAGGTGGTAGCTTACCAATAATGGCGTTTAGCTTACCAATACGTTTGTATATAAACTAGGGCTGTCAATTGATTTAAATATTTAATTTTGGTCCACTCAAAATGTACCTGGGGGGGCGGTCAGGTGGCGTAGCGGAGATTGCGCTCGTCACCATGCAAGAGGCTGCGGTCTCGACTCCCGGAGTCAGCATTGCCTTGGCTTGGGCTGATCGCTATACTAACCCGTTTGGCTGGGTTAGGGGGAGGGCAAGTCGAGGGTGGTGATCTGGCGTTGTGGACAGCGACGCCTACAGGTCAGGTCTGGGCGCTTGCTCAGCGGAGGCAGGACTTGAGGAAGGCAGCGTGACCTCCCACGCGTTACACTTCACCAATGAGAGCCCTCGCTGCCAGGTGAAAAGAGAGTCACTGGCTGTCGCTGCACGTGTCGGAGGAAGCGTGCAAATACTTCAGGGTTCCCTTGTACTGACCAGTAGGAGAACATGCGCACAACAACCAGGTAGGGGGGGGGGGAATTGGCACAACGACTAAATTGGGACAGGGAGAAAACAGAGAAAAATCAGAGAAAGAGAGGATAAAAATGTTTATTAAAATAAAAATGTACCATAGGGTTCGTTTTCAAATGTTTAATACTCTCAGCTATGCAAATGTGTAAACATTTTCAGATACTGTATGATGTTTTGCGTTTCAGCCATAGATATTGGCATTTTTCATCATCCAGTGCCATTATAAAGATTATTTTACTGTATTTGTTTCTATAAAATTAATGCTTGTGTTTCAGTGAATGGAGAGACTACAGATGCAGACTCGAAAGTATCACTGTTGAGGAGAAGAACCGTGCCATGGATTCCTCCACATAGTGAGACCATTATCTCTTTCTGTTTGTTTATACTATGACACATTTTAATATGATTAGTAAAGACAAAATGTAAATGTATAGTCACCTTGTATTTAATTTTATTTTGTGAAAAAAAATCAGTCTGAAAAAAGATTCACGATTGTTTATTGTCATGTGCACAGTTGAACAGACAGACAGTTTGCCATACAATGAAAATCTTACTTTGCCAGTCCGCCCTTCACACAAAATAACACAATACTTAACAAATAATAAAAAGATTATTATGTTATGCTGAAGATTTTTACAGAGTATGTTACATTTCACAAATAGTTTTTCTAAAGGACCACTGTGTTTAAAACTTGAACTACAGAGGAAAATGCTATGTGAAGTGGATAAATAATTTGTCAGTGATGTTCTTCTGTTTATCTGTTTGTTAATAGTTAATAGTAAACAGTACTAGTGTTTGTTAATAGTAAAGAGTTATTTTTTCATACATGTCGATATGTTTTTCCTTCAATTCAACAGAAAACTTTAAACTCATCACTGAAGGCGCTGTGAATGGTGTTTTAGGCCAAGATGTCATCCTCTCCTGTCGCCTCTCTCCTGAGACCAGTGCTGTTGCCATGACAATCAGGTGGTTTAAGGAGACAGAGTGTATTTACCTGTATAAGAATGGTCAGGTGATAGAAGGGAAGGGCTACAAGGACAGACTGAGTCTGACTGATGAGGATCTGGAGAAAGGCAACGTGTCTCTGACACTGAAAGACTTTAGAGAGGATCATGATGATGGAATTTACATCTGTCAGGTCGTCTATGGATACCAGCAGGAGGAGACTGTTGTGGGGTTAAGCTATGGTAAGTATTCTGCTACTTGTCATGGACATTTTAAATAGTTCATAGCTATATAAATGTTAATTTTAAAAGCCAAACAACTTTATTAGCATACATATATTATATGATAAAAACATATAAATTGTAAAAACATGTTTCTGGCATTGTTTATAGGGCTGGGCCAAATGCTGGGGCCTGCTCTGAGTCTTCATTATGTTAGACAGGAGCACTACCACATAAACTAGTTTAATCTCTCCTGCAAATAAATCACTCTGACATTGATATTATGATAATAAACACATATAATCATATCCACTATCATGTTGATATAATAATAAACCACTTTCACAATGATATTATAATAATAAACATGTCTAATCTCTTGTCAAATAAACCACCAGCACACTATTTTGTTATATGAGGAACACATTAATTTGCTATCTGAGGTTATTTGTTTATTTTCCTTTTATTTTACAGCGAGTGTATTGGGTGAGTAGATCTCTATTTCTTCTTTAACACATGATTTAAAGTAATTCAAATATTAAAAGTCAAACCAAAGTGATCTACAAGGTATATTTAATTGTTTTATTCTATGAATATCTGATAGTGTGTGTAGATTCAATACTAAAGGTAAAACTGACTGACCATTGTTCTGAGTAACACATTCATTTTATAACAGAGATGTGTTTGTTATTTTTATAGGGTTAAGACAGGGTGAGTATTTTTACGTTTTTCTCTCAATCTCCCAACATGTTTAAAATGTACGTGAGTTATCAAAATATCAAAAGTCAAACTAAATTAATCATCTACTATAGGTATCCTTTGCTTTGTGATCATTTGATTAGCTTAGTGTTTTTACATTCAAGACTAAAAGCTGACTAAAACTAAAACAGACTATTTTGTTTTACGAGCAAAACTATTATTTTATAACTGCGATTTTTGTTTTTTCTTATACAGCGTTTACAAAAGGTGAGTAAATCTACATCTGTTTTACTTCTTGAACTCCAATATGTTTATAAGGTACTAAGTTAGGTGATCTTCTGGGTATCTTTTGTTATTATTCTATGAGTAACGTATAGCGTTTGAACATTCAAGACTATTTCACCAGAGCACACAAATAGAGCTCCATCAGTCTGGTGTGTGGCTTGGAGGTGAGTGGGGACAGGGGAGGGGTTGTTATTGCTGGCCACACCTGCAGGCTCTGCCAAGGTCTGGAGAAATTATAGAAGGATACATCACAGTACAGCACAGTACAGTACAGCAAGAAGGTCCTGGGTTCGATTCCCGCTTGGGGACCAGAGTTTGTGTGTTCTCCCTGTGCTTTCTTCATTGAGCGTTTCTCCTTATCATAAGGGCACAAGTATCTTGTGTTTTATTATAATTCAGCTCTAGCCTGGCTAGTGACTGCTGTGAATAGAGCATGCTGACAACTAGGGAAAGTCCAAGTGACTGCTTGGAAAGACAGCTGACTCGAGGGAATAGACACCATCGGGGTTGGCATGGGTTAGTTAGCATCCCATTACAGCGGTGTGTTAGCATCACATTACAGCTGTGGGTTAGCATCACATTGCAGCGGTGTGTTAGCATCCCATTACAGTGGTGGGTTGGGTTAGCATCCCATTACAGCGGTGTGTTAGCATCACATTACAGCTGTGGGTTAGCATCACATTGCAGCGGTGTGTTAGCATCCCATTACTGTGGTGGGTTGGGTTAGCATCACATTACAGCGGTGTGTTAGCATCCCATTACAATGGTGGGTTGGGTTAGCCTCACATTACAGCGGTGTGTTAGCATCACATTACAGTGGTGGGTTGTGTTAGCATCACATTACAACAGTGTGTTAGCATCACATTACAGTGGTGGGTTGGGTTAGCATCACATTACAGCAGTGGGTTAGCATCCCATTACAGCGGTGGGTTAGCATCACATTAAAGCTGTGGGTTAGCATCACATTACAGTGGTGGGTTAGCATCACATTACAGTGGTGGGTTAGCATCACATTACAGCGGTGGGTTAGCATCACATTACAGCGGTGGGTTAGCATCACATTACAGCAGTGGGTTAGCATCCCATTACAGCGGTGGGTTAGCATCACATTAAAGCTGTGGGTTAGCATCACATTACAGTGGTGGGTTAGCATCACATTACAGTGGTGGGTTAGCATCACATTACAGCGGTGGGTTAGCATCACATTACAGCGGTGGGTTAGCATCACATTGCAGCGGTGGGTTAGCATCACATTACAGTGGTGGTTTAGCATCACATTACAGCGGTGGGTTAGCATCACATTACAGCGGTGGGTTAGCATCACATTACAGCGGTGGGTTAGCATCACATTACAGCGGTGGGTTAGCACCCCATTACAGTGGTGGGTTAGCATCACATTACAGCGGTGGGTTAGCATCACATTACAGCGGTGGGTTAGCATCACATTGCAGCGGTGGGTTAGCATCACATTACAGTGGTGGGTTAGCATCACATTACAGCGGTGGGTTAGCATCACATTACAGCGGTGGGTTAGCACCCCATTACAGTGGTGGGTTAGCATCACATTACAGTGGTGGGTTAGCATCACATTACAGCGGTGGGTTAGCATCACATTACAGCGGTGGGTTAGCACCCCATTACAGTAGTGGGTTAGCATCACATTACAGCGGTGGGTTAGCACCCCATTACAGTGGTGGGTTAGCACCCCATTACAGTGGTGGGTTAGCATCACATTACAGTGGTGGGTTAGCATCACATTACAGTGGTGGGTTAGCATCACATTACAGCGGTGGGTTAGCATCACATTACAGTGGTGGGTTAGCATCACATTACAGCGGTGGGTTAGCATCACATTACAGCGGTGGGTTAGCATCACATTACAGTGGTGGGTTAGCATCACATTACAGTGGTGGGTTAGCATCACATTACAGTGGTGGGTTAGCATCACATTACAGCGGTGGGTTAGCACCCCATTACAGTGGTGGGTTAGCATCACATTACAGCGGTGGGTTAGCATCACATTACAGCGGTGGGTTAGCATCACATTACAGTGGTGGGTTAGCATCACATTACAGTGGTGGGTTAGCATCACATTACAGTGGTGGGTTAGCACCCCATTACAGTGGTTGGTTAGCACCCCATTACAGTGGTTGGTTAGCACCCCATTACAGTGGTGGGTTAGCAGTGGCACTGACTGTAAACGGTCTCGCTCCTCACCCCAAAAAGCTATGACAAATACACAAAAGTATAACACAAACCCAACAAAGATGTAAATAAAATGAAGTACCAATAGGGGCATTTTTGCCTAGAGCTTTCTGTTTGATGACATTGCAGATTCTTCCTGTGTATTAGCTGTAAAGTATTGATGTATAAAATATAATTGAAAATGTGTGTACTTCAAGTGCTTGGCGTTCTCTTGTCATATAGCTTTCTGGCTAAGCTGATGAAAGAGATCGGGGAACTGTGACTTGTTTATCACATATTCTGAACCTTAGAAGTGTTCTGTCTGACAAAATCAATTCAAGAATCATGGTGGAGTTTGTCTGATAATCTTGATTTTAATGTTTTGGTAAGGATTATAATGGTAATGATCAGATCCAGAAGATTCTCAGTCATGATAACAAATTAAATGTTACAATTGTTATTGTACACTTCGTGTCTCTAAACTGATATTTGATCTCTCTGAATTGCATGGTTTGACTGTGTAATATGTTAACGTGATCAAGTATTTAAAGATCAAACTAACCTCTGTTTGTAACAGTGAGAGCTGAACGGTACCTAGTGAATGAGGCAGTGGAGGAGAAGCAGCGAAGATCAGAATCAGCTCTTCAGCTTGGTAAGAGAGAGGATCTGGAGGAGGAAGTGAAGAAGTGTTTTATTGATTAATTATACATTTGAAAGAATGCAGGTTATAGCCAACATGCAATATATCCCATTGATTGGTACAATGGGACAGACATTTGTCGTTTTATATAGCTATAACCTGCATTCTTTCAAATGTATAATTAATCAATAAAAGAGATATTTAACATGGTTGGGGAATCCCAAAATCTAAGATGTCTTAAATGGCCCTAAGAGCAAATCTTAAGTCTTAAGTCCGTTGGAGAATGAGACCCGTTGTTTTAAGAATGTACAGATGTAGTCATTAGGACTGTCTACCATTCTATCATGGTGCCAATGGGTTTGATTTTCAGGTTGATTGCTGTTCTGTTATATGCCACCAGGAGGCGCAAAGCCCGACAGAACTGATCTCGATTTGCAGCGTTGATGGATAGCCATCGCTTCAGAAAATAGGTCTCGAAATCCATAGCACACATGAAGAATATTTATATAAATTTGACATTCATGATGATGATGATGTTACGACAACTTTTCTCTAGGCTTTTGAACATGTAGGGGAGAAGCTGAGATCGATCACTGATCGAAGCACAACTTTCCAAAAAAGGTTACTAATATTTCCCAAAGGAAGATACAAGATCATCACCAGCGACTTCGGGTCATTGAGAAGCGCTATACAAATAAAATGAATTATTATTATTATTATTATTATTATTATTATTATTATTATTATTATTATTATTATTATTATTATTATTATTATTATTATTATTATTATTATTATTATTATTATTATTATTATTATTATTATTATTATTATTATTATTATTATTATTATTATTATTATTATTATTATTATTATTATTATTATTATTATTATTATTATTATTATTATTATTATTATTATTATTATTATTATTATTATTATTATTATTATCATCATGATATATTATTTCACAAACCCTAGATTTAAATATATTAATTGAAAATGGAGGAGGAGGAAACTGCCCGGTTAAATTGCGCCGTTCTGCTTGTCATCATGAATCTACAAGCATTTGATTTATCATCTGAATTTGATGATAAAATCTAAATATTCTGAAAGCCCACAGCCTTTTGTTTGCAACTTGATTAATTTGATCAAGCGGAGAACGGAGAAAAAGCAAAGGATTTATTTACCAAACTCAAAAATGTTTCAAATATTTTTCTAATTATCTTCGCCTACAATGGAAGCGAAAAACCTAATTATATCATAAAAAAGTACTATAATATACTATATTGTAATATGCAACATGAGAAAACTGTCTCGATCTGCAAGTGCATTCAAGCTGCATATTCGAGGGGCTCGCAGCTCGTTTATAATCACAGGATAGTGGATAGGACAAAAACAGAACTAGAATGAATATATTTAACATTTTAAGCATTTTATGAGCAAAATAAATTAGTTAGATTGGACATTTGAAAACCGTCGATCTGCGGGCACATTCAAGCTGAGAACACAACCCTCTGCACCGGCTGTTTCTCCCCTCCCCTTTCTAACCCTAACCCTGAGAACACAACCCTCTGCACCGGCTGTTTCTCCCCTCCCTAACCCTAACCCTGAGAACACAACCCTCTGCACCGGCTGTTTCTCCCCTTTTCCTATAGAAGAAAAATAACCTGGTGTAAACCGAGCGCCCCCTACTGGTTGATACCGTTAATATGGCAACCACCAGAAACCACTTGGCAGGGATAGACCGTCCAAATGGCTACATCTGTATACTGTGACAGATTGAATACAGTGGTTTTCCAATAAATCACTGAAGATCAATACCATCACGGCTTCTCAGTTACAGTGGGTGACAATATTGTCACAAGGAAAGATGAAATTACATACCTAGGTTCCATCCTAGAAATCTTTCCTGTGACAAAATGGCATCCAAGGTAATAAAAAAAGTCAACCAACGAACTCTATTCTTGTACCGGATCTCCTCTCTGGTAAACAAGAATACCCTGAAGACTCTGGCAGGAGCACTCATTCAAGGGTACTACGACTATGCTTGCACCTCATGGTACCAAAGCACCTCAAAGGCACTAAAAACAAAATTACAAACATCTCAAAACAAACTGGTCAGACTACTGCTTGACCTTACTCCTAGAACCCACCTCACCCCTGCCCACTTTGACAACCTAGGATGGCTTAGAGTAGACGACAGAGTACAGCAACTTGCAATGGGCCTGGTCTACAAGATACACTACACGACCAAGGTACCCATGTACATGTCAAAATACTTCCCAAAGGTCAGTGAATACCACGATCACAACACCAGAGGGAGCTCCACAAATCATGTTAAACCCAGATTTGGCTCAAACAAGGGACTAAACATGTTTCGCAATTATGCCACATCAATGTGGAACGCCCTACCCAAAGCTGTAAAGGAATGTGGATCACTACCCACTTTCAAAACCTCTCTCAAGGGACACCTACGGGAGACTGCAATTCAACACTGGCCCCTGTAAATGTCCTAACCCAACCCCCTCCAATGTACAGTAAATGATCAAACATGGTTTTGTCAATATTCCAATGTACAGTTTTGCTTGTACAGTTGTACAGTGTCCCCCACAGATCTGTTGATGAAGCAATCACACATAAATGTATCCCCTCTAATTCTATTATAGAAACCAAGATGGTTAGACGAGAACAGACTAAACAACTAGCGGACATGAATGAGATTTTGAGAGAATCTGAAAAAATACTAAAAGAAAGAAATTCAACATTGGAGGATCAACTACCAGACTTGGAAAAAATACTGAAGAAAACCACACGGGAACTGGATGAGAAGACCAGAGTCCTTCAAGACAAAGAAACACAAATGAAACAGAATGAGACTCGACTAGAGAACACTGTCAAAGAGATGGAGGCGAGTAAGAGACAGCAAGAGGAAATGACCCAACGAAACACAGAGAAAGACAGACAACTGGATGAAATGACCCAACGAAACACAGAGAAAGAAAGACAACTGGATGAAATGACCCAACGAAACACAGAGAAAGAAAGACACCTGGATGAAATGACCCAACAAAAGACAGAGAAAGAAAGGCAACTGCATGAAATGACCCAACGAAACACAGAGAAAGAAAGGCAACTGCATGAAATGACCCAACGAAACACAGAGAAAGAAGGACAGCTGGATGAAATGACCCAAAAAAACACAGAGAAAGAAAGACACCTGGATGAAATGACCCAACAAAACACAGAGAAAGAAAGACACCTGGATGAAATGACCCAACAAAACACAGAGAAAGAAGGACAACTGGATGAAATGACCCAACAAAACACAGAGAAACAAAGACACCTGGATGAAATGACCCAACAAAACACAGAGAAACAAAGACACCTGGATGAAATGACCCAACGAAACACAGAGAAAGAAAGACAACTGGATGAAATGACCCAACAAAACACAGAGAAAGAAAGACAAATGGATGACATTACCACTCAGTATGGTGAGATCATATTTTTACCAATTGTTTACAAAATTGTTAATATTAACATTTGACTGTTTGTATTTATATTTTACTGTGTTAATATTTATGTTTTTGTTCTGATCTACCTCTCAGATTATCACAAAACTCAAGTGTTTCTGCTTCCAAACAGACCATGTAGAGAGAAGGCTGTAGATATTAAACTGTTCATCTGGATGGATTTTAATACACTCATATGACTGTTGAGTTATAAACTCATAGCATCACTAATGTGACATTCACAGTAACAACTGCATATACAGGAAATCTCAAAGATGTGATGTTGTCCAAATACTGTTGAAGCTACATGTAACTGTATCTTCTACTGTATCTGTCATTACAGCACAACAGATATGTGGCCTGAAGACCGAAGTTGAGACACTGAGGATTAGATCAGTCCAACAGACTGGTGAGTTTTTATTAATCTATTAACTCTTAGCATGCAATGGCCCACAATCTAAACATGCAATCTAATTAAAGCCCTGTTTGTTGCCTGTCGATAGCCGTTTCAGGCGACAAAATCAGTTCAGCGGTTCTGGAGTTACATGCCGATATGTGAGGCGTGCGCCGAAGTACACAGCAGACTTTAAATTTTTTCAAATACCACTCCCGACTGTTGAGCCTCTACCTCTGTCAATAATTTGGCGATCTCGAAGATTATTGGACAGAGTTGTAACCAATGAGTAGCGCTTTCCAATGGTACCCCATGTGGGAATGAGCGAATCAGGGATCTAGGTGAAAAGTCACGAGCCAAAACAGGAAGAGAATTCTCTGTCGAATGCATTGAAGTCTATGAGAAAATAGTTTTCTGAGCTCTCTCACCTTTTACCAAAACTGCTATGAAATTTGGACATTTACTACACAAGTCTTCAGGCTATGGACACAGGGTGTGTTTTCAGCCATACCAATTTTTGGAAATACTACTTCTGGACTACTAACTACTACAGAAAAACGTGAGTAACACGTTTTTCTACAACTCAAGTTCAGACCTATGTTACTCTATTTCATTAGCACTAAAAGTGGATCTTCTTTATTGTTCATAATGTCATCTTTCAAAGGAGACCAGGCTCATGCATGTGCTATAAGTATAAAGTATAGTATTTTGGTTTGCAAAAAAAGTATGCAGTCCTCAAAAACGAAAACTAAAATGGCCACTTTTGGGGGCGATTGTTAAGAGGTTAAATATCTATTTCTTTAAATTATACAGTGATGGAAACTGATGTTTGTATTTGTTGTTTGTCATGATATATATATATATATATATATATATATATATATATATATATATATATATATATATATATATATATATATATATATATATATATATATATATATATATATATATATATATACATATATATATATATATTAGGGCTGTCAAAGTTAATGCTTTAACTTTGGAGATTAATAAAATGTATTAAGGCATTCAAATAAATTAATCTAGATTAATCTATGGAGTGGAAAATCTTCAATCTTAGCACCGCAGATATAAGAAAGAGGTCTAGCTGAGTCACTGTTGATGGTTTTGTTGAACAACGTCCAATCCCCACCCACCGTCTTTCCCACCCTCTAACACTTGCCAATTGTGTTAGTATGAACCACCGGCCAGCCGGTTGCAACGCCGAGAGCTGGGCTCGAACCCAGCTTCTCCTGCGTTAGTGGCGAGTGCCTTGCCAACTCCGCCACTCAGCCGCCCCTTGACAGCACTAATATATATATATTTGTTTTTATTTATATTTAAGAAATCCTCATCCAGTCCAAAAGGGGGTCCTGAGGGGGGGGTGGAGGGGGAGGGAAGGGGAAGGAAAGAGTGAGGAAGAGCGAGCAAGAGCACATGTATTGTATTGTATTGTATTGTATTTGTTATTTTTATGTCTTTTAATCTACATTTATTTTGATTTAATTACTGGACTGTCATTATTGTTATTATTATGTCGGTCATTGTCCTGTGATTTATCATAGATTTCTACTATTAATGTATTGTTTGTCTAGTTTTATGTTAAAAAGGAAAATAAAAAACATTTGTTAAAAATAAAAAATAAATCATCATCCAGTGTCATTATAAACATGGTTTTACTGTATTTGGTTATATAAAAAATACATATTTGTTAACCATCGTTTCAGTGAGTGGAGAGACAGATGCAGCCTCCACACTATCACTGTTGAGGAGAAACACCATGACATCGATTCCTCCACATAGTAGTGAGACCATATCTTTCTCTACATGTTATTGATCTTTTGTTTATACCATAATACATTTTAATATCATCTATACATTGTTTAATATGTGTTTTAATATTATATAGTTTAAAAAGTATAAATCATAACATATAACATTTCATGGCTATCATAAACCTTTTGAAAAATGTTTAACAAAACCTTTTTGATGCATAACGCACATTCTGTTATAATTTTTATATAATTGAACAATTTATTTTAATATCATCTATATATTTTTAAGTAAGTGTTTTAATATAATATGTTTTTAATAAGTGGAGGTGATAATTTATTGTCATATATATTAAATATATTGGTTGAAACTGATGTGTGGCCAGCAGTAACCACCCCTGATATACACACATCAAATTCACACATCAGACAAAAACTAAAACTTTTGTCATTTTTGCCTAGAGGTTGCTGTTTGACGACATTACAGATTATACCTTTAATTGAGAGTTACAGTTGATAATAATTCGTAAATATTTTCCTGGTCGTGTAATCGCTGTTACTTCAAGCCATTAGTCGACTAGTCCTCACACATTTATGATATTTATTTGATTTGAATAAATATTATATAGATATACTGTATATTTTTTGGGATATTAGAAAATGATTTGAGTGTGTGTTGCTTATGACTGATTGTGTTTGTTCCACTTAACCTCTTATATCACTAGATAACAGTGTATTGCACTATCGCAGGACCTTAGCATGTCTTACCATGCTTTTTGTAAACTTTATGTACATTATACCTGTTATGTCTTATTCTTATTACTTGTATTATTGCACAAATGTCTTATTCTCATCCTATTCGTATTGCTTGTATTATTGCACAATCGCTGCGGGCATGACCCCCCGCATTTCACTGTATGCTTGTATGCCGTGACAAATAAAACTCTTGACTTGATACCAAAAACATGCAAATTGACCTTGTAGAAGTGGAGCAATCTTCCATTTACTTGGGGTTAAGCCCTAGCCATATTTTCAGAACATTTGCCTAAAAGTACACAAGTAAATGGAAGATTGCTCCACTTCTACAAGGTCAATTTGCATGTTTTTGGTATCAAGTCAAGAGTGTTCTTGGTATCTATAGGGACATCTATGGACCTGAGGGAATGTATTAATAATTTGGAATATTAATATAGAATATAGAATATCAGGCCTATAAATTACCTTATTATGGCAAAGTCATACATCTATTGATCGGGGCAAATCTCCTCTTTCCAATGGCAAAGTTAGCAGTCCTATTGTCATGCATTATTACACAAATACACCAGGCAAACAAAAATAGGAAAAATGGCTAAGATCCCAGAGAGAATCAGACTTTAACCACATGTAAGACTATCCAGTTTTAAGACTTGAATCGGTTTTAAGACTTTAACTGGTGTGTCTGCTTGCAGTGGGAGCAGGCAGCAGCAGGCCAGGCTCTCCAGTGTCTCCCAGGGTGTCTGAGCTGAGACTGGTGCTGCTGGGGAGGACTGGAGCTGGGAGGAGTGCAGCAGGAAACACCATCCTGGGCAGAGAGGAGTTCGGGACCCAGGCTGTACTGACCCAGAGGAGTAGGAGGAGAGAGGGGGAGGTGTGTGGGAGACGGCTTGTGCTGGTGGACGCTCCAGACTGCCCTGGACTCTCTCTGGAGGAGATGAGACAAGATGTGGGGCTCTGTGTCCGTCTGTCTGCCCCGGGACCCCACGCCTTCCTCCTGGTCCTACCAGTGGAGCCCTCACTGGGGGAGGAGAGAGGGATGATGGAGAGAATGGAGGGGATGTTTGGAGAGGGTTGTTGGGGACACACCATCATTCTGTTCACCCACACTGACAGACTGAAAGAGCAGAGCATGGAGGAGTTTCTCCAAGCAGGGAGTCAGGAGCTCCAGCAGCTTGTAGAGAAATGTAGGAACAGGTACCATGTCCTCAACATGAAGGACGGAAGCTGTGGCCCTCAGGTCTCACAGCTGCTGGAGAAGATAGAGGGGATGGTGTCAGGAAACACAGAGAGCTTCTACAACACTCAGACCTACCAGGAGGCAGAGAACCAGGTCAGAGAGATGGAGAGAAGGATTGAGCACGAGAGGAAGGAGAGGGAGGAGAGGAAACAGAGGGAGGAGGAAGAGATGAGGGAAAGACAAGAGAAGGAACTACATGACTCCCTTGTCGAGAAAGAGAAAGAGGTCCAGGGAGTGAAAGAGGACATTAGAATTGTCAATGAAAGAATTTTAGTTCTGGTGAAACAGCTGGAAGAAGAGAGGGATGAACAGAATAAAAGAGAGCTAGAGAGGAAGTTAGAGACCGATATCAGTCGACGGGAAGAGATGAACAAAGATCTGGACCTACTTAGAGAACAATCTGAAAATGAGAAAATGGTGTTGGAAGAGAAATATCAGAGAGAAAAAAATGAATTAAGAAAGAGGTTTGAAAAAGAAGCCAAGGTGGAGGCAGAGTTGCAGGTGATGAAGATTGTTTTTCCTGCATTACAAAAAGCTAGTAGAGAGATAGCTCTGAGGGGCAGAGAGGTAGAAAGACTGAATGGTGAGAGAGAAAGAATCACCAGAAAGTTGGAGACTCTTAGTCAAAGACTGATGCATAAGTGTGGAAACATTGTAGATGAATTAATAGAACTTGTATAAGAAGTAGAAAGTTAGATGGCAGAAAGCACATCACAGGCCCTTTGTAATAACAACAACAAAAACAACAACGTACAGAGATATAGTGAAGTGGGCTGGTTTTACCTGCATTAAACTCTGTTTGGCATCACCAGACATCACTTTAGGAGCTATAGTGAAGTGGGATGGTTTTACCTGAATTAAACTCTGTTTAACATCACCAGACATCACTTTAGGAGCTATAGTCAAGTGGTTTTATCAGGTGTCATAACTAACTAACTAAACTAACTAACCGTGTACAGAGCAAACTCACCGTTGCTGCTCCAGCCTCAAAGTCTTCTCATGATGCCAGAAGATGCTCATGAACTAAATGCAAGTTTTTCACACAGAAAGCAGGGTATTTTTAATGACGATGGAAAACAAATATGTAGCCTCCTCGTCCTCGACCACCAAGAATTCGCTCTGCAAAATGTCTGCATGTAAAAAAAAATAAAGCACAGAGGAAACAGCCCATGGAAAATGTGTTGAAACACCAAGATAGTTACACTTGCAGCCAGCAGGTGCCAGAAATTCACATTGTCACTTTAAATGCATTCGTATTGTTGTAATTTGTGAACATGAACTATCTTCTAGTCTAGTGGCAAAGGTACTAGGACAGTGAGCAAAAATGCTTTTTTGATAAAATGATTCAAAACAAAAGCTCATAAGGGGTCATTAACCAAGGTGGATCCATGGTCAAGTCAGCAGTAGGTGCCACAAACAAGTGTCATTGGAAAGCTGGGACCCTAAGGGATCATGTCAGATGTAGCCTGCTCAATACTGTATGTCAATATTGTATGTCTATTAATATGCAATAAACTTTTAATCTTGCCTATTCAAATTGTTGACAGTCAGCTATGGGGCGACAATAATAATGTTCATGAGGCATGGTTTCTCTCTTTAGCCATTAAACGGCGTGGTTTATTTCACATTGGTACACAGCAGTACATGAGAGTCCTTCTCTTATGAGACCGACGGTGGAAGAGACAGAGGGGGAGTCGACATCTCCTTTTATACCTCTATACCTGGCGGCAGCGTTTGCAGCTCCGCCTATAGCGCCCTCTTGTGGAAACAGTTAGACACAGTTAGACAGTTACTGGCAATCATACATAACATCTAACTTTAACACAAATTATTAAAATTCTGACTGTATAAAGGCTTGGGACCTTGTTGCAGCAGACTTTGGGTTGATACCATTTGTTATAGATTTGGTACAGATGTAACCATTTGTAACCACTCAAGGATGATAAACATGATCAAAGATCCCGCCAAAATATCTAATTAAGAGACCTAAACCGTGAAACACCATAGAACAATCCATGCTGTGATTTGTTATCAAAAACCTTTAATATCTGGAGATTTTTGCAAGCATTGCATCTGTTATGGAAATGTAATTATAAGACTATTTAGTCAACAGTATGCAGAAATAGGCTAATTTAATTATAGTAATTAATTATTCAATCCAATAGATCGCCCTAAAAGGTATCTCTGGATGCCACTGGCTCATGCACTTGTTGAAGATACGCTGCTGTTGTCTCTAGAAGATGGACTCAGCTCCACAGTTTCATTCATCTTGGCAGTTAGGGGATTAACCACTTAAGCATCGGGCAAAAATGGGGCTAGTTTTTTATAAATATTTTTGGACGATTGCATACCCAAAGTTATTTGTGATTTATTATACTTTATACATTTACATTTACATTTACATTTAGTCATTTAGCTGACGCTTTTATCCAAAGCGACTTACAAGTTCTGTACGACAAGCCATCAGGAAGGGCACAACTCTATCAGCTGAGCAACAATGTTCATCAAAGTGTTGAGTGCTACAGTGTAGGCAGTGTTGGGAAAGTTCACTTTCTACATGAACTAGTTCAGTTCACAGTTCAAATTTTTTTAAATGAACTAGTTCAGTTCATAGTTCATAATTCAAAATGTTGAACTAAAGTTCATGGTTTCAAAAATGAACTAATTTAGTTCTTTTTAGTTCTTTTTTGAATTTTTTTTTTTATTATAGATGTTTCACGTACAGTTACTTAGGGGGGGGGGGGTCCTCCAGTTCATCTATATGCCATCATCCACACCATAAGCAAGCAAAAACAAAAAAAGAAAAACAAGCAAAAAGGAAAGCAGACCAAGACAGGCACTGTACATTATTGCACTTGCCTCGAGCCCATTCACATGTAAACATACATATATTTATTTTTTCTATCCTAGGTCTGTCCATACAATGGGGCATTGGGCCTTTAGAAGGATCCGATACATTTCAGCAGGAAAATAGTCTAATAGTGGGGCCCACACACCTCCTGAAAGGAAGCGTTGTTGCCTCTATGCACAGTGTCTTTCATGGG
The DNA here is from genome assembly GCF_963971535.1 of Notolepis coatsorum. NCBI lineage: Eukaryota > Metazoa > Chordata > Actinopteri > Aulopiformes > Paralepididae > Notolepis > Notolepis coatsorum. The sequence goes on along the minus strand of NW_028172863.1, from coordinate 368,294 downwards.
GTAGCAGCATACCGAAGATCTCTCTATACCACATTTGTAAAAATTGAGGCTTATCCTTAATCCAGTTTATCAGAATGCATTTCCGGGCTGAAAGTAGAAGTTTATCAAATAGTTTGAATTGTAAACTCTTTTAAATGCATACGACGACGTCTAGAGTCTGACTCTGACTGAGCGAGTGCTGCTGCAGCGCCTCTCGGCTTCTGCGCGCAGATTCTGCTGTAAGCACTGTTCCACTGCTTGTTGTGAGGAGGAGTCTGATCACGTAGCCAATAGCAGGGGGTGACAGGCACGTTGCCAGATCGGGTGGTTTTTACGCATCATTTTTGTCCAGTTTACAGTGTGTTTTAACTGAGTTTTCGGCTGAAATGCATATGAAATATGGCACATCTTTGAACGCCGTTATAATAACAGAGTGCCGAGAATGAACGCACTTTTGAACTCCGTTACACAGGGCTGAGAATGAACTCGTTCTCAATTACGTTCATTTAGCGGATATACAGTACGTTCAGTTCAAGTTCGCCCAAAATACGAACGCGTTCATGAACGATCGTTCATTGAACGCGTTCAGGTACATCACTGAGTGTAGGTTAGTTTATTAGGACAAGTGCATGACAGTACGGTTAGTTAGGATTAGATTTTCTTTTTTTATTTTTTATTTTTTTTTTATTATTCAGATAATGGTTGAAGAAGTGCGTCTTTAGTCGACGGCGAAAGATTGGACGTGATTCGGCTGTCCTAACTGGGGTGGGTAGTTCATTCCACCATTGTGGGGCAAGGACTGAGAATAGGCGACTTCTCTTTGATGACCCTCCCGGAGCTTGGATAGGAGTAGGTCTGAGGCGGCCAGAAGATGCAGAGCGTAGGGGTCTTGAGGGTGTGTAGTTAGAGACCATTGACCGGAGGTAGGCGGGAGCGGTTCCCTTTGCCGCACGGTATGCTAGGTCGAGGGCCTTGAAGCGGATTCGTGCAGCAATGGGGAGCCAGTGCAGGTCCCTAAGAAGTGGGGTGACATGGGCCGACTTCGGTAGGTTTGAGATCAGGCGGGCCGCTGCGTTCTGAATGAGTTGAAGAGGCTTAGTGGCAGTGGCCGGGAGGCCAGCGAGCAGTGCATTGCAGTAGTCGAGGCGGGAGATGACTGTTGATTGGACGAGGAGTTGGGTGGCTTCTTTTGTCAGGAAGGGGCGGATCCTTCTGACGTTGCTCAGGAGGAATCGGCAGGTTCTGGTCGTCGCTGCGATGTGAGCAGAGAAGTTCAACTGGTCGTCGAGGACAACACCAAGGTTCTTGGCGGTCGGGGACGCAGTCACAGCTGCATTCTCGACTGTGATTGAAAGGTCGGTTAGGGGGGAGGATTTGGCCGGCAGGTGGAGCAATTCTGTTTTGCTTAGGTTCAGTTTGAGGTGGTTGGACGTCATCCAGGCTGAGATGTCGGACAGACATGCCGAGATCCGCTCAGAGACGTGGATATCTGAGGGAGGGAAGGAGAGGAAGAGTTGAGTATCGTCGGCATAACAATGGTAGGAGAAGCCATGAGACGTGATAATGTTACCCAGTGATTTAGTGTAGAGGGAGAAGAGAAGGGGTCCTAAAACCGAGCCCTGGGGGACACCCGTCCGCAGGGGGCGGGTGGCCGACAGGGTCCCTCTCCATGACACTTGGTAGGAGCGGTCATTGAGGTATGATGACAGCCATGTCAGCGCAGAGCCAGCCACTCCCATTCCTGCGAGGGCCGCAAGGAGGATCTGGTGGTTGACTGTGTCGAAGGCTGCAGATAGATCTAGGAGAATCAGGACAGAGGAGAGGCCTTTCGCTTTTGCTAAGTGAAGTGCCTCTGTGACCGCAATGAGGGCTGTCTCTGTGGAGTGACCAGTCCTGAAGCCTGACTGATTAGGGTCTAGAAGGTCATTCTGTAAGAGATAAGCAGTAAGTTGGTTGGATACAGCACGTTCAAGTCTTTTAGAAAGGAAGGAGAGAAGAGAGACAGGACGGTAGTTGCCTATGACGGTAGGGTTCAGGGTTGGTTTTTTTATGAGCGGCGTGACTCTGGCTTGCTTTAGGGAGGTGGGGACCACCCCCGAGTTGAGTGAGGAGTTGATGGTTGCAGTTAGGAATGGGAGGATGTCTGGTGCTATGGTCTGGAGGAGTGGGGAGGGTAGCTGGTCCAGCTGGCAAGTAGTCGGACGGTTCGACGTTACCAGTGTCAGGGTCTCTGCTTCTGTAATGGGAGAGAAAGATGACAGAGTGAAGGATGAGGTTCTCGATTCAGCATTTGGAATGGGTGGGGGTTGGGAGAAGGAGCTGCGGATGTTCTCCACTTTTTCCTCAAAGAAGATCGCAAAGTCTTCGGCAGAGAAAGATGAGGGAGGGGGGGGGTGGGGGGGGAGTGAGGAGGGAGGACATGGTAGCATGCAGTTTGCGAAGATTCTTGGCAGAGGCCTCGATCCTATGGTGGAAGAAAGAAGCTTTGGCATTAGTGATGGTTTTGGAGAATGTTAACAAGAGGTTGTGATATGTGTCGATGTCAGCAGTGAGGCGTGACTTTCTATACTTCCTTTCAGCTGCTCTCAGGACCTGTCTTTGTTCTCTCACTGGATCTGTCAGCCATGGACTGGGTGGGGAACGGCGGGCAGGTTTCTCAACGAGGGGACAGAGCTTGTTGAAGGAGGTTGCAAGGGCTGAAAGGAGGGTGGAGGTTGCCATCTCTGTGGAGAGAGCAGAGAAGGTGTCACTCAAAGGTAGAGCGGATAGTATGTCAGAGGAGAGGGTGGAGGGGGATAGGGAGGGCAGGTTGCGTCTGAGTGAGACTGTTTGAGTTGGGGTGAAGACCTTTCAGTTAAGCATGAGAGTTAGTGAGAAGGATATGAAGGAATGGTCAGATACATGTAGGGGAGTTACCGTGGTGTTAATGATGCTGGAGTTACGGGAAAATATGAGATCCAAGGAGTTGCCTGCTTTGTGGGTGGGAGGCATGGCAGTGGGAGTCAGGTCAAACGATTGTAGGAGGGAGACTACTATGACTGACTGAGATGAGTCAGGCAGGTTGAAGTCGCCCAATAGAAGGAGAGGGGTACCATCTTCCGGTAAGGAGCTAAGAAGCATGTCCAGCTCATCTGTGAAGTGATCGAGTGTACCTGGAGGGCGGTAGAGTGTAACAATGGTGAGATTGAAAGGATTAGAGACAGATACTGCATGATATTCAAAAGAGGAGAGTGACAGTTCTGGGAGTGGTGTTACGTTTGTAGCCCATGAAGGAGATGTCATGAGGCCAGTGCCTCCACCCCGTCTGGAAGGTCGAGGTGTGTGAGTGAAGTTATAGTTTGTAGATAATGCTGCAGGTGTTGATGAGTTATTGGGGGTTATCCAGGTCTCAGTTAGAGCCAGGAGCTGCAGATTTAGACTATGGGCGTAGGCAGTAATGAAGTCAGCTACTTCACGAGTCTGCACATGCACGAGTCTGGTCTCTTTTGAAAGGTAACATTCTGAAGTGTCTCACACACTAAGGAGTGCTAATGAAATGGAGTAACAGAGGTGGAATCCAACTCGAGACTGGAATGACGCAATATGTTGAGTGTGGTGACGATCGAAAGGTGGCAAATTCAACTTTCCAACAATGTATTGGTTGATTGGTGAAAACGCAGGCCGGAGCCGACGGACGAGGGCAAAGTGCCGTCGGGCCGTCCGACGCTTCAGAGGTAAACTCACACTAAAAACATACAACAGCTGACGATGACAAAAGAGGTGATTATTCTGTTAGAGAAAAAAGTTATCAGTGGAACGTTAAATCAAAAACACTATACTGAACTTATAAGTTTCAACTATAAAAACTCACATAGGCCTACACAGACAGAGAAAGGGAGAGAGAATACATACATTTTGGTGTTGCCTTTATATTTGGACCAATATGTCCCTGCAATTTACCCTCCACACATATGCACACAAAAGGCCCCTCCAGCTCTCCTCATTTTCTTTCTTGTGGGCTCCTATCAATGTCCCTCTCTGCATCTTATCCAAATAGCTTTTATTATAAAAACAGGGACCTCCGTTACACGTGAGCAGTGCGTGTCAGTCTGGCGGCCCAATCTGCGAAGCGCACTGGAGTAGAAAACTAAAATATAGAAATAGATACCGCGGATATGCAGATGCATAGACATTTCAATATTCTATGCATTACTTCCATGCAGTGGCGGCTGGCCACTAGGGGCGCTCGGGCGCCGACCCCCCTGGTGAACCCTGGTTAAAAGAGAGAAAAACAAGATTTTTGTTTTAGTTTCTTTTGTTTTATAGCCCTATAAATAATATAAACATGTTTAAAATGAATAATATTTACTCATTTTAAGTATGTTTGTGTTTCCAATGCACAATATAACGTTAATATATCAAATAAAAATAATCGTTTTCCTGAACAGGAAGTGACTCACTGTCGCAGCCGCATTTCTCCTAGCCGTATTTCTCTCCGCCCGGGCTAGACGCAATATCGCTCTGAGTGAGCGTCACTGTTTCAGCGCTGTATCCGTCGCAGCCAATCAGTGCGTAATGCGCTGTGCGTTGAAATATGATGTATTATGATGGAAGCCGGGCGAGATTTGAAGCGGTCTAGGCAAGCAGCCTTAGCAGTTTTTTTAATTTCCGTAGCCGCATTTCGCAGAGACGCTCTCTGATTGGCCGACGCGGCGATGTCACTTTTTCCGTGACCGCATTTCTCGGGTTGGCTTAGAGAGCAGGGTGATAGAATGCGCCAGGTAGTTGTTGGTCGGATGCACAGCAGGTCAGTCGTCACCAGTAACCTGTTCACATAGAGAAAAGACGCTTTCGGTTTATTCAAGGACTATTTGGAGTGGATATACTTTATCAAGCCCTTCTGCCTGCTGGACCACCGTGCGTTTCAACTTAACAACAACAAGGTAGAGTTGCGATATCTCTCTCTCTCTCTCTCTCTCTCTCTCGCTCGCTCGCTCTCTCTCTCTCTCTCTCTCTCTCTCTCTCTCTCTCTCTCTCTGTGACTATATATATGTGTTCATTATTGATTTGATGATCATACGTGTACTAATGTAGTATGCATCAATTAACTCGACTTAATGTTGGTAACGTTATGAGTCCGTATTCGCTTGGTCAGCTTGGTCAGATGATTGCAAACACCTAGATGTAATTCATACCGGTCGCCACTGCTTCCATGCACTGCCAGCCAGCCTGTATGCGGCAGAGAGATACACTTTAGATTTTGATGGAGAGAAGATACAAGATAATCTCCTGATTCAGATACCATTGAACACAAACGGTTCCAAATATATTTAAATGTTTCTCTGGGTATTAGCACAGCGCCAAACAAAGTACTGGATCCATGTCCATTGTCTCTTCTTCGGAATGGATTTGGTGCCAGCTGTCATCCATGCCCGTCACTGTCATTGAAATTGGAGACCGAAAGTAGGCTACATAGCCTCGGACAAAATTGTAATTTTTTCACACAGTATGGGAAAAAATACAGCCGGACTATCTAACAATAATTAACATATTTACAAGTCCTATTATGTTTAGCAAATAAGGACACAGAGAACATTTCAAAGCTCTCAAAATTGCCAATATCAAAATGTCGACCTATTTCTGAATTTCGCAATATTTTGCCTTTTTTGAGGAACCGAGCCGACTCACGTATGTCTAGTTATCATATTATCAATATAGACTACAGTGTGAAATATGTTTTTCTCCACCCTCAAGAAACAAAACTGTGAAAAAAACCCTACATTTGGCTATTTCTAAACGCCTCTATCCAAAGATAACCACAAGGTGGCAACCCAGTCACTCAAACCAGCGTCTAAACCCACCGTAGCAACAAGAATGGATCAATTGTGAATGAGCCTTAGTATTGACTATTGACTTGTCTGCTAAAAGAGAAATATTGTGAAAATGGCCTTTTCCTGTGTTTTGCATTGTTTTTATAGAATAAGATTCAAGATTCAAGATTGTTTATTGTCATGTGCACAGTTAAACGGACAGTTTGCCATACAATGAAAATCTTACTTTGCTAGTCCGCCCTTCATACAAAATCACACAATACTTAACTTAAACATATTTAAATACACGCGAGTGCTCGAAAATAAGGTAAAAATAGATAAATATAATATATACAAGGCACAGTGAGTAACATTGCACGTTCCGATCAGTATTTACTATTACATATAAATGGAGGTGACAGTGGGTCACAGCAGCAGTTAAAAGTGTGTTTAGTGATCCATAGTTCGGGGGAAGGGTGGCAGTGTGTTCACAGCAGTAATCAGGTCAGGCTGTCTGCCAAGAAGGTGTGTGGGGGGGGGGGGGGCTAGGTGGACCATTCATGAGCCTGATGGCCTGTGGTGTGGGTACTGGGTAGAAACTGTTTGTCAGTCTCATAGTTCTGGCTTTCAGACTCCTGAATCGCCTGCCTGATTGCAGGAGGTTGAAGGGTCTGTGTTGGGGTTGTCCCAACACCAAGAACATTTTAAATATCTGCATTGTGCCTTTTCTGCAGTTCAACTGTGACAAGAACCCTCCCTCTTGAAACGAGACATTCAGAATTGCAGCCACAATCATGGTAGTTAGTAAGACAGTGTATGCATGTGTGTGTGTGCCTGTAAGATATATTTTTTTGTATCCACTTTTTCTCCCCATTTTAAATTTGTTCTGCCATCCCAATTTTGTATATCCAATTCTTCCCTGCCTTGTCTTGAACGTTGCTAGACTATGCCTCCCACAGGTCGGTTGTAGTGAGGACAGAAGCCTTGCATCACGTGTCCCCTCCGGTACACGAGGAGGCAGCCGTCGCATCTTTTCGCCGCAGCAGCTCGAACTCTCAGTGGCGAGGAGTAACTGCCCCTGCTACTTCCTGCTTCCGCCGCACCGGCGTCACCAAACCGACCCGTAGGAGTCGCTGTCCACAACGTCCAATCCCCACCCACCGGCTTTCCCACCCTCTAACACTGCCAATTGCGTTAGTATGAACGACCGGCCAGCCGGTAGCAACGCCGAGAACCCAGCGTATCCTGCGTTAGTGGCGAGCGCCTTTCCCACTGCGCCAATCAGCCGCCCCTTGTGCCTGTAAGATATTGGCAAAAGATTCAGATTCAATAGTTTTATTTCAAAATACAGTGTTAGTTTGGCTACATTTACCATTGTCCGGCAAAACAACATTTGAAAAAATAAATGAAATGGGAAAAGAGGACCCCCCCCAAAAAAAATAAAACAGCCAGAAACTGTACGAGTCTATACTTTCCACAAGCAACTTGTCCTTCCGCGTTCCGGTTTTGCGCTCTGATTGGCCACTGACCTACGCTATTACGCCCCCCTCGTAAGTAGAGAGTCGGCATTGCACTCAACCGATTCATTCAACAGGAAGCGATTTGCGAGTACAATACACCATCACGCCAGAGTGGATAAAGAAATGCTCCAGAAATGAATATGCGTAGGTAAAGGCTTAACGAGTCAGCGCGAGAGTGCACACACAAAAGCACACACGCATGATATCTGATTTATTAATGCCAAATAATGGACGACAACCGCAATTGACACTTGAAAAGTATAAATGATGGATTAGTCAGTAACAATTAATGACAGCTTGTATAGCTCAACTGGTTAGTCCCCTGCCTGTGGACCATATGGTCCCCTGTTTGAATCTCTTGAATACTTTTTTTTTTTCTGTAACGTTAATTAATTTATCCACTCTGGTTGATAAGATAAGATATTCCTTTATTGATCCCCTTGGGGTAATTCAGGCATCATAGCAGCATTGGGGGGTACACAGGTAGTGAAAACAACACAAGCAGTGTAAACAAATAAGTCAATCGAATTTACAATCTAACCAACTGAAATATACAGTATCACAGTATTCACATAAGGTGCAGTATGCATAAGGTGGTGTTATTGTCCTTTTTGGGACACCAGAGTGGATAGATTATTTAACGTTACGAAAAAGAAAAAAAAAGTAAGCAAGAGATTCGAACTGGGGACCATATGGTCCACAGGCAGGGCACTAACCAGTTGATCTACAAAAGCCCTTACAAATGTCCTAACCCAGTTGTACAGTAAATGACAAAGTATGGCTTTGTCAGTATTCCAATGTACAGTGTACAAAACGGGAACGCGGAAGGACAAGTTGCTTGTGGAAAGTATAGACATAAACTGTACACTGTTTGAAAAAGAGATGGAAGAAGCAAAGCTTATCAAATCAAATCAAATCAAATCAAATTTATTTATAGGGCCCGACAACACACGTTAATGTCCCCATGGGCCGTACAGGTCTTCTTTAAACAAGTCAAGAAGACAACATAACAATAAGTCAAGAACAGAACAAGAACACCATAGGGTCCAAAAAATTTTTAGATGAATGCAAATGAATGAAAGAATGCAAGCACTCCCAGACATACCCCACGCGAAGGTAAGGAAAAACTCACTAAAACCTAACAATAGGGAAAAAAAGCTCCACAGGCAATGTGGAGGAGAGAAACCTTAGAAGAGCCGTTCAAGGGGGGATCTCCCTTCTTAGATGTTGGTGATAGTAGTGTTGCAGACGGACAGTTGGTAAGCATGCACTCATGTGTGTGGTGAAACACAGATGAGTGCATGCAATAGCAACTGTACATTTTGAAAAATTAAAGATAGAGCTAATAGCGATAGCAACTGAACATTTTGAAAGATTAAAGATAGAGTTGATAGCGGATCTATTTGAGGTACAGGGGCGGCGCAAGAGGGTCACGTCCTCCCCGTCTTAGTCACGGGACATTCAACACTCCGGTCGTTGCTCAGGGACAGCCGGAGACAGGGGGAAGGGGGGTGGCGCAGAGAGGGTCGCGAACTCCCCGACATCATCGCGGGACATCCGGCACTCCGGTCACCACTACGAGACCTCCGGAGACAGGGGGGCACGCAGAGGGGGTCGCAATCTCCCGGCCTTCGTCACGGGACGTCCAACACTCCGGTCAACACTCCAGGACAGCAAGTCATAGGAAGACGGGACAGGCGTTAGACAGCTCATGAGATTGTAGTAGGCGGACATAGCAATAGATACAAGTGGTAGGCATATATGTGAATGGAGTAGATATATGAAGTAAGCGTATTATGTGAATAGAATAGAAGTACTTAACCCAGGGGGGGGGGGGGGGGGGGGAAGAGTTAGAGGGTTCCCATGTTTGTGGTGCTGCAAAGGAGCAGACATGTAGTACCCTGTAGTGCCATGTAGTACCCCGTAGTGCCATGTAGTACCCTATAGTACCCCATAGTGCCATGTAGTACCCCGTAGTATCCTGTAGTACCCTGTAGTGCCATGTAGTACCCTGTGGTGCCTTGTGGTACCATGTAGTACCCCGTAGTGCCATGTAGTTCCATGTAGTGCCATGTAGAGCTATGTAAGCCATGTAGTACCCTGTAATGCCATGCAGTACCAAGTAGTACTCTGTGGTACCATGTAGTACCCTGTACCCTAACTAAACTACCCTATAGTAAACTACCCAGTGGTACCATGTAGTACCCTGTACCATAACTAAACTACACAGATTAATCTAAAGGTCAGTCCCCGACCAGGTGAGATCAAGGTAGGTTGAAGGAGAGAGAGAAAAGATGAGTCTTAAGCAGGGATTTAAAAGCTTCGACAGAGCAGGCGCCCCTGATGACGGCAGGTAATTTGTTCCACAGGTAGGGAGCGCGGTAGACAAAGGCTCTGTGGCCGGCGGATTTCTTTTTAACCCTAGGGGTCGATAGAAGCCCCGCATTTTGTGAGCGCAGAGCACGAGCGGGCGAGTATCGGGAGATGAGATCGGATAGATAGAGCGGTGCAAGCCCATTTAAAATTTTGTAGGTGAGGAGTAGCACTTTAAAGTCAGAGCGGGCTTGGATAGGAAGCCAATGTAGGGCGGACAAAACTGGTGTGATGTGATCAAATTTTCTAGTTCTAGTTAGTATCCGTGCAGCCGCATTTTGCACGAGTTGAAGATTTTTGATGCTTGAATTAGGTAAGCCTGAAAAAAGTGCATTACAGTAGTCCAGACGTGATGAGACAAAAGCATGAATCAGGGTTTCAGCATCAGCCAGAGTTCAAATGGGGCGTATTTTTGCGATATTACGAAGATGGAAGAATGCAATTTTGGTGACATTTTTTATATGTCCATTAAATGAGAGGGAGGAATCAAAAATGACTCCGAGGTTTTTTATGGTGGAGCTCTGGGATACATGACAGGTATCAAATTTGAGGGAGATGTCCTGAAACAGGCCTCTGTGGTTTGGGGGGCCAACAATTAACATCTCAGTTTTATCTGCATTAAGGAGTAGAAAGTTTTGCGACATCCATTTTTTGACGGCAAGCAAGCAGGCCTCAAGGTTTTGTAGTTGGGAGGAATCATTTGGCTTAATAGGTATATATAATTGGGTGTCATCAGCGTAAAAATGAAAGTTTATGCCAAATTTGCGTATGATATCGCCGAGGGGTAGCATGTAAATCGAAAATAGCAAAGGGCCCAGGACAGAGCCTTGTGGGACACCACATTGCACTGGGAGGGTCTCAGATGTTAAATCATTATAGACCACGCAGTGTGTTCTATCAGTTAAATAGGATTTAAACCAAGCTAGTGCGAGACCCCGAATGCCAACATGGTTCTCAAGCCGACCTAGAAGAATCGAGTGATCGATAGTGTCAAAGGCTGCACTGAGATCAAGCAATAAGAGCACAGAGGTGAGGTTTGAGTCAAGAGAGAGCAGTAAGTCATTTGTGACTTTGGTAACCGCCGTTTCGGTGGAGTGTAAGGCTCTAAAGCCAGATTGAAATGATTCATTAAGATTATTGTTTGATAAATGGTCAGTAAGTTGCGTTGCGACGATCCGTTCTAACACTTTGGATAGGAATGGGAGATTGGAGATAGGTCTGTAATTTTTCAAGATTAGAGGGTCGAGGTTCGGTTTTTTAAGTAGTGGTTTAATGACGGCTGATTTAAAGGCCAGGGGCACCACGCCAGTAGACAAAGAGGTGTTGAAGATATTGAGTAGGGCAGGGCCTAGAGTTGGGAAGAGTTTTTTGATGAGAGTTGCTGGGAGAGGGTCAAACAGACAGGTTGAAGGTTTAGCCGCGCCAACCAGTTTAGAGAGGGCACTAAGTGAGACGTTTTCAAGGCAGCATAGCGTATGACTGGAATCAAAGTCAGGGGGAATGCCCGTCAAAGGTTGGGAGGGACTCTGATTGTTGAGTAAAGCAACAATTTCATCTCTAATGAGGTCAATTTTCTTGGTAAAAAATGTCATGAATTCGTTAGCCGAGAACGCATGGTTTAGGGCACTTGGTTGTTTCTGCGTAAGTTTTGCAACTGTGTCAAACAGAAACTTTGAGTTGTTTTTGTTTTCATTTATGAGCCTGGAAAAATAAGAGGTTTTGGCAAGTGAGAGTGCCTTTTTGTAGTTACGTAAACTATCATTCCAGGCGAGGCGGAATACTTCGAGTTTGGTCGAACGCCATTTATGTTCAAGTTTGCGACAAGCCTTTTTAAAGGAGCGCGTTTCCTCCGTAAACCAGGGAGTTAGTTTTTGCGGAGCACGTTTAATTTTAGGTTTAAGGGGAGCGACAATGTCGAGCGTGCTACGAAGGGCGGCATTAAGTTTGCCTGTAAAGAGATCAAGGGGGCCAGAGTAAGAGAGGAAGGGAGAGAGGGTGTCTGGTAGGCAGTTAACTAGAATTGGGACAGTTGAGGCGTTAATACGACGGCTCATGTAGGATTCTACACTGTCTGGGCGAGAAACCGTCAGATCAATTTGAAATTTGATGAGGTAGTGGTCTGAGAGAGCAGGAACATAGGGGGAGACGGTCAAATTTGACACAGTGAGACCGCGGGCTAGGACTAGGTCAAGGGTGTTCCCACCACTGTGAGTGGGTTGGTCAACGATTTGAATGAGACCGACAGAGTCAATGATGTCGGTAAAAGCCTTATTTAGGGGATCTAGAGTTTTATTGGAATGAATGTTAAAATCACCAACAATTAAAATGTTATCTGAGCGCATAACAAGCTCAGAGATGAAAGTTGAAAATTCATCTAGGAAGAGGGTGTAAGGGCCTGGGGGGCGGTATAGGACAGCCATTACAAAGGATGCAGTGGAGGTAGGAATCAGACCGCCACACTTTCTGTTGGGTGGAGAGGGATGCAACAGGAGCACCTCAAACGAGGAAAACTTACAGTTTGCGTCGGATGTAAAGTTGTGCTTAGAGTCATAAATTAGAGCAACTCCGCCTCCTTTCTTGGAGGTGCGTGCAATGTGGGAGCTACTAAAATTAGGGGGTGAGGCCTCGTTTAAGGGCAGAAAGTCATTGGGTTTAAGCCATGTCTCAGTGAGGCCAAATAGGTCGAGACTATGGTCTGTTATCAGTTCATTTACCAAAAGAGCTTTGGTTGGCAGAGAGCGGATGTTGATAAGGCCAACCTTCACACTCTCTGTATACTTAGCAGCGCGGTTTTCAGCCATGCGGGTAGGTTTAATCGCAATTAAGTTGGCATGGTTTATCGCACAAGGACGAGCTGGGTAAAGCGGAGCGTAACGGGATATTCTAGTTTTGATTGGGTATACAGGTTTAGGGGTAGAGATAGAAAGAGAGGAGTGGGGAGCCTGGTGGAGGAGGGACCGAGCAAGAAAGGTATAAGGATTGGCAGGGTCCATCAGTTTAGCATGACTAGCAGGCTCGCTAAGAGCCTGCACCCTGGCATGCTTGTGGGGTGGCTGTCAGCCCGAAGCTATAATCTTGTCTATATTGCGAGATAAGAGAGAGGCGCCTTGCATGTTAGGATGCACGCCGTCCTTTCTCAGCAAGCCAGGGTGCCCCCAGAAAAAGGACCAATTATCCACGAACCCTAAGCCCTGTTCTTTACAGTATTTTTCCAGCCATCGGTGTAGAGAAGCTGTCCTACTCACGAACTCATCATCATGCCGGTTTACAGGCAGGGGGCCAGAGAAGATTACTCGATGCCGACTCATCTTTCTGGCGAGGTCAGAAAGCCTAACTATGTTGATCTTTGTGACCTCAGAGACTTTCATCCTACAGTCATTATTTCCGACGTGTATAACAATATGGTCGAATTTATCTTCAGTGGGTGTGATACGTGGGTTACCTTTTGCCTTGACTATGCTATTCGCCAGAAATCTCAGCTTGGCTTCAATGTCGGTAGCTCTGGCTCCCCCATAACATTTGATCTCGGCTGGCTTGTCTAGCTCAATATGCCGTGTGATGGAGTCGCCAATCACAAGGACGGAACGACGGGGTTGCAGTGGAACCGGCTGCGTACTGGGACCGGAACCCGCAACACGTGTAAAATCATGTTGCGGAGCAGGTGCTGTTGAGGCCGAGGCCGAGCGGTTACACTGCCACTCCGTAATGGGCGCAAAGGCCTTGTCCTGAGCACTATGTCTGGGACTCTCCAGACGAGAAGACCTCGCTAGAGGCTCCTCAGAAAAGCCTGTAGTGTCCAAGACGTCTAAAGCTGACTGTTTTCCTGACTCAAGTTCAAGGACACGACTCTCTAACAGAGTTAACCTTTCTAGGAGAGAGGGACATACAGGACAGACAGAACACATAGCCATGCTTACACTAGGTAAAGCAGGAACAAATAAAGATACGAAGTACTATGGATCAACTGCTAAAGGCTATGTGTATGAAGCCGATTGAAGGTTTAGCTAATGAGCTAAAACCAGTGGGTCGAGTAAGTTGACAAGCTAACAAGGCAAGACCAGAAAATGCAGGTACAAAGGAGTGGCCTGCTAGAGGAGGGCAGGTGAGGGGCAGTAGATACTCTAGTGCACTCGGTTGCCTCCTCGGAAAACTCCAGCAGGAAAACTCCAAGTCTTTGTCTGTCTTAGTCGGTCGCCGGCGCTCTGCTGGCGCTTGGATAGACTACACTTAAATCCCTATTGAATATTGTCCCACACCTGTAGGGGGCTAGTCTCTGACTGATTGGACTAATTAGCACAGGCTGCTCAAGTCAAACCCAATGGGGTTGAAGAGAGCCTGATTGATTAAGAACAAACAATTATCAAAATATACAATGGATTGAGTACTAACTTACATTACTCAGCAAGAACACAGTGAAGTCAGCTCAGGTTTTAGAGAAATGTGTGCACAGGCAAATGTATTTAACAAGCTTTGCCTCTGACTGATTGGACTAATTAGCACAGGCTGCTCAAGTCAAACCCAATGGGGTTGAAGAGAGCCTGATTGATTAAGAACAAACAATTATCAAAATATACAATGGATTGAGTACTAACTTACATTACTCAGCAAGAACACAGTGAAGTCAGCTCAGGTTTTAGAGAAATGTGTGCACAGGCAAATGTATTTAACAAGCTTAGCCTCTGACTGATTGGACTAATTAGCACAGGCTGCTCAAGTCAAACCCAATGGGGTTGAAGAGAGCCTGATTGATTAAGAACAAACAATTATCAAAATATACAATGGATTGAGTACTAACTTACATTACTCAGCAAGAACACAGTGAAGTCAGCTCAGGTTTTAGAGAAATGTTTGCACAGGCAAATGTATTTAACAAGCTTTGCCTCTGACTGATTGGACTAATTAGCACAGGCTGCTCAAGTCAAACCCAATGGGGTTGAAGAGAGCCTGATTGATTAAGAACAAACAATTATCAAAATATACAATGGATTGAGTACTAACTTACATTACTCAGCAAGAACACAGTGAAGTCAGCTCAGGTAAAATTTTTGGTATAGTGCTTAACAAGCATATCCGTTTCCATCCCCCATCAATAACTAATTGCAAGATTATATATACTTCAGCAAGTACCATATGACACGGTTTCCAATACACAACATATGATACAATACAATTAGCAAATACTCAATCACACACGCACACACACACACACACACACACACACACGCACACACACACACACACACACACACACACACACACACACACACACACACACACACACACACACACACACGCACACACACACACACACACACACACACACACACACACACACACACACACACACACACACACACACACACACACACACACACACACACACACACACACACACACACACTAGACTATACTCTCATGTCACCCTTCCCTTCAAATCATTCTCATACAATAAGTTGGACTTCCTCCCTGGTATACTTTGCGAACACCATCTTTTTGAATTTCCTCTTTAATATACTTATAGATTGACTGGATTTGGTCTCCTCCTCCAGATCATTCCACAAGGTAACTCCACACAGAGAAATACACATAGCCTTCCTGGTTGTTCTTGAAGATTGCTGTTCCAGTTTGAGTTTCCCTTGGAGTCCTGCTCTCTCACAGAACATTTTCTGTATCTTGTCAGGAAGGCTGTGATGTATGACTCTGTACATGAACTGGGTGGTTTTGTAATCCACAGGTCCTTTAGTAGCACAGTCTTCAGGTGCTCAGATATATATATATCTGTATGTCATGCATGTCTTAAATGTCATGATTAGATTTTTTTAGATGATTAGATTAGATTCTTATATCTGTATGTTGTGTATGTCATAAATGTCATGAATTGAAAATGGGGGCCCTGATGTAAACAAGACGAAAGTCTCTCTGGTCTGCATCCCCTTAACAATTGTGTGTATTGAGCTGTAGGCCTACTGTACCCATTCTGTAATCTGTTAATTAAAATGTTCAATCAATCAGTATATATTTGTTATTTATTTTTGGTATAGTGCTTAACAAGCATAATTTAATGTTGCCCATTTTTGGCCTGTTGAGGGGCAATACATATCAAAAGTTCCAAAACATCTATTGTGTTTGTATTTGTATGATCCACTATATAAACATAGTAATTATAATATCTATATACATGGCATTTGATTGGAGGCTAGTCTCACTTTGTCCCACAGCAACATTAAAATAGGTTAGATTTGTGTATGTTGTTTATGTAAAAAATTTACTTGAAAGTAACTAGTTACTTTTATAATTTGTAACTGAGTAAGTAATTTAGTTACTTTTTGGAAGAAGTAACTAGTAACTGTAACTAGTTACTTTTTAAAAGTAACTTGCCCAACACTGCACACAACACATACACTGTATTCGCTGACACACTAGCAGTCACTTTAGCATGAACACACACACACATGCTGCACACGCTCACACTCAACGGTCACTTTACACAATGAGAAAAAAAACAAGAACGGGAGTGTTTCTTGTATAGTAAACAGATGGATATAGCAAGTTAGCATAAGGACACATAGTATAACTGTAGATTGTATAGCATAGTAGCTTAGTGTACATAGTCTATATAAATTGAAAATGGGGGACCCTGATGGAAACAAGACAAACGTCTTTCTCAGGTCTGCATCCCCTTAACAATTGTGTGTATTGAGCCGTACTGTATTGTACCCATTCTGCAATCTGTTAAATAAAGTTTTCATTCATTCATTCATTCATACATAAGACCCAGTGCCTCATCCGTAGCTAACAGTGTATTGCACTGTCGCAGGACCTTGGCATGTCTACCATGCTTTTTGTAAACGTATGTACATTATACCTGTTATGTCTTATTCTTATTACTTGTATTATTGCACAAATGTCTTATTCTCATCCTATTCTTATTACTGTATTATTGCACAATCGTTGCGGGCATGACCCCCCGCATTTCACTGTATACTTGTATGCCGTGACAAATAAAACTCTTGACTTGACCTGACTTGATGTTGTGTATGTCATAAATGTCACTATGAATTGAAAATGGGGGACCCTGATGTAAACAAGACAAACGTCTTTCTCTGGTCTGCATCCCCTTAACAATTGTGTGTATTGAGCCGTACTGTATTGTACGCATTCTGCAATCTGTTAAATACAGTTTTCATTCATTCATTCATTCATTCATCCCCTTAAATCAGTCAAGGAAAATTGGGAACTATCCTGTAGCTGAAAAGGGAAATACCATAGGGGAGGCCTGAAAACAGATCAAAGCTAACTTTTCACAATAGCACAAATGCTCAATGGAGGCCACCGGTCAGTGTTGGAAAGTAATTGTGCTTGATTTAACTTGAAGCACCGTGCAGCCGTCTTTATACTATAGAGATCCTAGATTCCACAGCCCGGAAGAACATTTTTACATTTATTTTTTATTTGTAGGTGGGAGTGTTTAAGGTTAGGGATAGATTCATAAAACTCTTTTAAGGTGAAAATTATGATTTGCGGCTTTGCAGTTTGGCCAAAAAACTCACGACCCCAATAAAACAGGCTAAATACAATGGTTATCTATAGGAACGGCGTCGGCCACGAAGGAAGCCAAAGGACCCAAGTACCAAAATGCACCCGTCTTGTGTATAGTAAAGTCTTTCTTTAGTGTCGCTTGTATTTTCATTGTCACTAGTCTGACCTGCAGCTGTAGATAACAATGCTAATGTTAGCCTCAAATGTTGGAGTGGAGACCATTTAGCGTTTATATTTCTAAGATGTAGGAGTTGTGATTATGTGGGAGTGAAAGGTAGCCTTTGCTGGACTTAATTAAATATACACATAATTCTAAATGTGTATATTTAAGTTTATTTGGCACTTAATGCCATTGTTTCTGGTTACTATATAGCTGTATATTATATTACATCTATATAGTAACTCATGTATTTTTTGTATGAATTGTTCCAGACCTCTTGGCAGAGCCTGGGGGTTGCCAGCAGTAGCAACCCCACTAATCCTCACTCAACTCCAACCCATACATCAGACCAAAACACAAAGCATAAACAAAGTACAATACAGAGTGAGGCTCTTTTACCCAGGTTTGCTGTTTGACAACATTACAGATTATACCTTTAAAGACCACCAGCTAAGAACCACTGCCTATGGAGCGATAGGACCATATAATAAGATTGCTGTGGTTCTATTGTTTTGCACCATTGGATATTTTGGACTGTAGCCCAGACATGGATTAAATACCTGGAATGGTCCTGTGAATAGGATTGAGCAGCTAAACAGAATGCGTACAGTATTTGTTTGTTTAGGTACGTTGGGTCTTAACTCCCACTTAGCTCTGGGCTAAAGGTTAGAGAAGCAGGCGTGTGATAGGAAGGTTGCCGGTATGATATCCAGATTGGCTGGGAAAATGTGGGAAGGACAAAGTTAGATAGTTACACTCCTAACACCCTGCTGTTGGACGTGCCCTTGAGCAAGGCATTTATCCCCCAACTGCTCCAATGTTTGTTCTCAGGTTGTACTGGGCAGCTCCCAGGTCTGAAGCAATGTAACCTGGAAATGTTGAATAAATATGAACTACTTACTTCCAGACTCTGTCACTGGCGTGCACCCAAGTGTACCTCTAGTAAGTGTGTGTGTGTGTGTGTGTGTGTGTGTGTGTGTGTGTGTGTGTGTGTGTGTGTGTGTGTGTGTGTGTGTGTGTGTGTGTGTGTGTGTGTGTGTGTGTGTGTGTGTGTGTGTGTGTGTGTGTGTGTGTGTGTGTGTGTGTGTGTGTGTGTGTGTGTGTGTGTGTGTCACATGAAACTATTGGAGCCAATAGGGAGGGGTTTGGAGAACCAGGCTATACAAAGTTTGTTTTTTACTCCACACAAGGCTCTCAGTAGGTAAGTGTTCAGATTCATCTTCTCTTTTACTGCCTTCAACCAGAAACCACTTGGACCAGTGTTTTGATTGTTGAGATATTTAAGTAGAAAATATTATCATTTGTTAGCATCATGTAAGCTTGCTAGTGGAAGTCAGTGGAGGGCATAGAATATAATATAATTTATAATGTCTCCCTCACCCTCTTGTCTTCCACTAGCATGCTAAGTATGATGCTAACACATTATTCATCTTCTGTTTCATATGTTAGTGACTGAATGGAATGTCAGTCAATTACATTCCTATAATAGCAGTTCACTTCGGTCTTTGTGGCAACATTGTTTGAGCTCATGAGATGTAAATGTAAGTTATTAGTATTTTATGTGTATTTTCAGTCTCTCTGTATTGGGATGTTATTAGTATTTTATGTGTATTTTCAGTCTCTATTAGGATGTTATTAGTATTTTATGTGTATTTTCAGTCTCTATTAGGATGTTATTAGTATTTTATGTGTATTTTCAGTCTCTCTGTATTGGGATCTTATTAGTATTTTATGTGTATTTTCAGTCTCTATTAGGATGTTATTCGTATTTTATGTGTATTTTCAGTCTCTAATAGGATGTTATTAGTATTTTATGTGTATTTTCAGTCTCTATTAGGTATTTTATGTGTATTTTCAGTCTCTCTGTATTGGGATGTTATTAGTATTTTATGTGTATTTTCAGTCTCTATTAGGATGTTATTAGTATTTTATGTTTA
Organism: Notolepis coatsorum; assembly: GCF_963971535.1. Lineage (NCBI taxonomy): Eukaryota > Metazoa > Chordata > Actinopteri > Aulopiformes > Paralepididae > Notolepis > Notolepis coatsorum. Next base: position 348,997 of record NW_028172863.1, on the reverse strand, counting down.
TTTTCAGTCTCTATTAGGATGTTATTAGTATTTTATGTGTATTTTCAGTCTCTATTAGGTATTTTATGTGTATTTTCAGTCTCTCTGTATTGGGATGTTATTAGTATTTTATGTGTATTTTCAGTCTCCATTAGGATGTTATTAGTATTTTATGTGTATTTTCAGTCTCTATTAGGATGTTATTAGTATTTTATGTGTATTTTCAGTCTCTATTAGGTATTTTATGTGTATTTTCAGTCTCTCTGTATTGGGATGTTATTAGTATTTTATGTGTATTTTCAGTCTCTATTAGGATGTTATTAGTATTGTATGTGTATTTTCAGACTCCATTAGGATGTTAGTAGTATTTGATATGTATTTTCAGACTCTATTAGGATGTTAGTAGTATTTTATGTGTATTTTCAGTCTCTGTGTATTAGGGTGTTATTAGTATTTGATGTGTATTTTCAGACTATATTAGGGTGTTATTAGTATTTGATGTGTATTTTCACACTCCATTAGGGTGTTAGTATTTTATGTTGTTTACAGTAGGTTGTAGTCACTGGTCCTTTGGACACAAATTAGTCTGCTTGATACATTTATGAGTCTATGTTACATGATATATTAGCCTATTTGAATCATTTTTAAAAGGAATGGTGGCGTTTGTCATGTCAGTTTTTTAGATATAGTGTTTTTACATTCATGCACACACGCCGCTGGCGAATCCGATCCACTTTGGACGACACTGCGCACAAGTATTTTATTTAAATGTATTCTTACCAGTGTCCATTGAAATCAACGTTTTGGGTAAATTAAATAATGCCATTACACAAAGCCTCACGTAGTTTTCGGGAAGGAGAGAATCCTAACCAGATTTTACTTTGCAAGTCAAATTGTATTGACCATTCACAGCTGTAGAACTTGATGTTGTGAATTATCATCAAGTGCACCGTTCATGAACCTGAGACACCAGCCAGTGTGTAATCCATCATTTATTTGCTTTGTTGACAAAACCCAGCCGTGCTTTAGCTCCACCCATTTTATAAATCTATTAATTTAAAAAGGATTTTTCCCAGCAAATCTCTTAATTCCATATTGTGGTGTCAGAACAGTATTATGTTAATTTACATTTACATTTACATTTATGTTCAGACTTCAGAGGTGACATATTTACCTATACCTTGTTTAACAAACAGGAAATGCCCAAGAGAAGGTTCTATTCATTGTAGTTGAAATCTAGTACTCTTACAAGGTTATGTATTTTAAAATGATCACTTTAGCAAAACAAGACGAGGCTTTAGTTTTGGAAGCAATGGTTTGTTGATAGTGGGTCTATGCTGCCCTCTAGTGGGTCAGAAAAGATATCACAGGTAGCCTATGTACTTTATACCTTCAAGGAGAAGCAAGATAAATAAAGTGTTTCTTCTCAGAATCTCAGATTTCAAATGTTGTTATTTTATTGTTATAGGACTTAATAGGAGTCACACGTGATGCTGGATTTGATTAATTTACTTCTCTTCTAAAGTGGTGAAAGCTGACTAAGGTAGGAATTCCTCTTTTGAATTTACTCAAACTTTATGAATGTGGAGACTTGACAAGAGCAGTCTTGGGGGTCTCAGCTACTTACCAAATAATTCAAAACAATTCCTTACATTGCACTGATCATTGCACATTGGAGATTATTGGAGAAGAGATAAATGATTAGTTCACAGTAAGTCATAATACAGAGGACATTACTTCTACTGTATAAACAGACAGACAGGAATTATGGACACTTAGCCCTATTTACTACTTTCTAATGTTGATTGGTAGAGGCCTTTCTCAGAACAACCCATACCATGCTTCATACTGGATACCTGTAGCTCCAGCTAGTTTGTCCCAGATTAGATGTTTAGCCCAACATACTGGTCAGTTATTAATAATCTATAAAAAAATCTATTCCTGTTTTTTTCCCCACAGTATGTCTTTAAATGATTTAGTGATTCATTCTGATGTTTGTATTTCAGAGAGTGGAGAAATGTCGGAAACAGGGGCCAAAACACCAACCAGAAAGAGGCACACTTCTTCAAGTCAGTGAACTACAGTATATACATATCCTCAAACCTTTATTTAAACAGTTGTATGTATGCATGAATGAATGAATGAATGAATGAATGAATGAATGAATGAATGAATGAATGAATGAATGAATGAATGAATGAATGAATGAATGATTGAATGATTGAATGAATGATTGAATGAATGAATGAATGAAAACTTTATTTAACAGATTGCAGAATGGGTACAATACAGTACGGCTCAATACACACAATTGTTAAGGGGATGCAGACCAGAGAAAGACGTTTGTCTTGTTTACATCAGGGTCCCCCATTTTCAATTCATAGTGACATTTATGACATACACAACATACATGACATCATGACATTTATGGCATAGGGACATACATGATATACAGGTATATACTGTTACATTTGTGACATATACGATATGCAAATATACACTACTGTTACCCATAGATCCTAACAAAAATATACATACGGTGGGGAGGGGACTGTCTATTAGGAGAGGGTGTGGGGGGGGGGGGGTATTTGGGTTTGGACATTTACGGTGGCCAGTTTTGAATTGCAGCCTCCCGTAGGAGCTCTTTAACCCTTAACCCTTAACCCCGACAGAAGGTTAACCCTTTACTATCACACAACCGACGGTGATAGTAAAGGGTTAACCTTCTGTCGTGTGGCAGTGAAAGGGTTAACAGGCTGTTGTGTGGCAGTGAAAGGGTTAACCTTCTGTGTATTGTCGCAGTGAAAGGGTTAACCGTTTTGGTAGTGCGTCAGTGAAAGGGTTAAGAGTGGTTATGAATGTGGGTAGGGATTCACATCTTTTTACGGCTGTGGGTAGGGCGTTCCACATTGTTGTGGCATAATTGCGAAATGTGTTTAGTCCCTTGTTTGTGCCGAATCTGGGTTGCACTTGTGGAACTCCCTCTGGTGTTGTGGGGGTGGTACTCACTGACCCTTGGGAAGTATTTCGACATGTACATGGGTACCTGTGTGGTGTAGTGTATCTTGTAGACCAGGCCCATTGCAAGTTGCTGTACTCTGTCGTCTACTACAGCCATCCTCACCCCTGCCCACTTTGACAACCTAGGATGGCTTAGAGTAGACGACAGAGTACAGCAACTTGCAATGGGCCTGGTCTACAAGATACACTACACGACCAAGGTACCCATGTACATGTCAAAATACTTCCCAAAGGTCAGTGAATACCACGACACCAGAGGAAGCTCAACAAATCATGTTAAACCCAGATTCGGCTCAAACAAGGGACTAAACACGTTTCGCAATTATGCCACAACAATGTGGAACGCCCTACCCACAGCTGTAAAATAATGTGAATCCCTACCCACCTTCAAAACCGCTCTTAAAGAGCACCTACGGGAGGCTGCAATTCGAAACTGGCCACTGTAAATGTCCAAACCCCCCACCCCCTCCTAATAGACAGTATCCTCCCCACCGCATGTATATATTCTCTCCCCGCCGTATGTATATTTCTCTCCCACCCACCCACCCCCTCCTAATGTACAGTCCCCTCCCCATCATATGTATATACTCTGTCAGGATCTATGGGTAACAGTACTGTATATTTGAATACCGTATATGTCACAAATGTATCAGTACTAAATACCTGTATGTCCCTATGCCATAAATGTCATGTATGTTGTGTATGTCATAAATGTCGATATGAATTGAAAATGGGGGACCCTGATGTAAACAAGACAAATGTCTTTCTCTGGTCTGCATCCCCTTAACAATTGTGTGTATTGAGCCGTACTGTATTGTACCCATTCTGCAATCTGTTCAATAAAGTTTAATTTAATTAATGTATTCAGGTAGTCAAAGTGGTTCTAGGAGTAAGGTCAAGCAGTAGTCTGACCCGTTTGTTTTGAGATGTTTGTAATCTTGTTTTTAGCACCTTTGAGGTGCTTTGGTACCATGAGGTGCAAGCATAGTCGTAGTACCCTTGAATGGGTGCTCCTGTTAGAGTCTTCAGGGTATTCTTGTTTACCAGAGAGGAGATCCGGTACAAGAATGTAAAAATCATTGAGGTTACCCTCGTTTCAAATCATGACAAGAAAACAAAAGGTAACAAAAGGTAATAAAAACAAGATAAAAACTAAGGAAATCACCTAAGAGTTGAGTAAAGATTAGGATAATCAAAAACAAAACTGTGCATAGGTTGGATGAATATTGATTATTAAAGTGTGTTGAAGGATGTTTCATGAGTCAGGCGCATCAACAGAGAAGTCAGACCTTCCAAGCCCAGAACAAGCTTGAGGAACCAGCGAGTCATGTCAGTGAGTCAGATAGGGTCCAAAATTCAAATACAGCAACGTTGTCATGTAAGGTGGTAGCTTACAAGGGCTTTGTACATAAACAAATATACATAGCATATAGGCATATCTTTTCATCATCCAGTGTCATTATGAAGATTATTCTACTGTATCTGTTTCTATAAAATAAATTCTTGTGTTTCAGTGAGAGGAGAGACTACAGATGCAGACTCCAAAAAATCACCTTTGAGGAGTAAAAGTAAAAGCCTGTCCTGGATTCCTCCCCATAGTGAGACCACATCTCTTTCTCTGTTAATGATATTTAGTTTGAACTATGATACGTTTTAATACCATCTATAGATTGCTTATTAAGCGGAGATGATCATTTATTATCATATTATTATTAATGGTATCATGGAGACTTATGATTGATAATGATTAGAAAAAAAGGGGGAACATATGGTATTCATTTTTCATTTTATTCTGACTGAAGTAAAAAATCTGCCAGTGTGTTCATTTCAGGTTTCAATGCAGATGACCATGTTGAGACAATGATGAAATAAGTGGCATTTTACAGTGTACATGACATTTCACGTTTCTTTTTATTTTTTTTGAACAAATGTTTTTTATTTTCCCTTTTTTACACGAAACATGACAAACAATACAGTAACAGTAATAATCAATGATAAATCACAGGACAATAACAGAAATCATAATAACAATAATGACAGTCCAGTAATTAAATCAGAATGAAAGTAGACTAAAGGGCCTTTCTCACTTACCATTCAGGGCAGAATCAGCGCCCCCGGGGACGGGGGGGGAGTGTTCTCACTCAGACGGACACACCCCTTTTGGGTGCGAAGCGGCACCTATTCGTACTACCCCCCGCTGAACCTGGGACGCTTGAAATAGGTGGTTCTGGGTGCGCGCCAGTGACACACACAATGTCGTTACTTGCTTGAATTGTGGGCAGATAAAAACACACAGCAACAACTGGACAATACCCACTAAAACGATATTTATATCTTCTATATATATTCGAAATATATCAGATATAAAGCCCCTGGCTTGCACATAGCAGTCACGGAAGGGGGTAAAGACTTCCCTGGCTCGCATTAAGCCTGGTAACTTTTTTTGCCATAGCTATATATGTCTACTATACTTTCTTGTTCGAATGCATTTATTTCTATAGACCAGTGGTGCCCAACCAGTCGGCCGTGGTCCACCAGTAGATCAATGACATGCAATATAATTGCCACAAGCGATGGGATGTTAGCTGCTAAACAGGCTAAGCTAACTAGCGTTAGCCGTTAGCTTAGCGTTTGCCAGTGCTATGTCTGTCTACTATACTTTCTTGTTCGAATGCATTTATTTCTATTAGACCAGTGGTGCCCAACCAGTCGGCCGTGGTCGACCAGTAGATCAATGACATGCAATATAATTGCCACGAGCGATGGGATGTTAGCTACTGAACAGGCTAAGCTAACTAGCGTTAGCCATTAGCTTAGCGTTTAGCTGCTAGCCACAATGCTATACTGTTATACTGGCATATTCCATTCACGTTAGCATGTAAGCTAACAAACTCGCCGCAGATGAGGCTAAACTCCACTTTTGGTGTTCAATTGTGTTCATGTTAGTTTTGTTTCATCAACAAATGAGAGGCAGAACACACAGTGAATGTATCCGTTTTGTTTATTGCACGTTCTTTGCTGAAAAATAAGTGCTACAGTGGCTATACTAGACTCTGCCGCCGTGTTAACACTCTTCCTGTCATCGCCTACGGCAAGCGTACACGCTCAAAACGCAAACCGTAAACAGAACCCGGAGCGAACAAAGACTGAAGTGTGTACACAAACTAGAGGGGGGAGAGGGAGGGGGGAAGTTCGCACGCGACCCGGAATGAGGACGGTACGGACCGGAACGGACCCAAACGAGTGAGTGAGAAAGGCCCCTAAATTATATAAAAATAATAAATACAATACATGGGCTCTTGCTCGCTCTTCCCCCCCCCCCCCCACACAGGACCCGTACTTGGGCTATACATCCACTACTTCATTCAACATCAGAGAATTCCAAATTTATATGCGTTCCTTTATCTTATCCACCACAGCTACCCAGACTGCTATGCTGGCTTCATTAACACCTAAAATTTGTGCAGTAGATATCTCTAGATTAATCACATCGAGATAGGTGAGAATCCATACCTTCTGGCACATTTTATCCGGTTGAATTCAGCGTGATGCTATAAACTTTTTGGCAGCCGTAAGACCCGCCAAAATGAGTCTCTTTACATGTACAGAGGTCGATAACTGAGAAACATCATTCAACAACAATACAGAAGGCAGTGTAGGAATGGTCAGAGATAAAAATTCTGATAATTGATTGGTGATATTTTCCCAGAATATCTTAACAGGAGGGCATTCCCAATACATATGCATATATGTACCAATAGTATCGTTTGAACACAAGGAGCATCGAGAGTCAGGTCTGAGACCCATTAGGTACAATCGTCTAGGGGTCAGGTAAGTCCTATGAACAAAGTTAAGATTAATCTGTTGGTGATCTGGGTTGCGTGATGATAGCCGAACATTTTCCCAGACTGCATCCCAATCAAAATCTACTTCCAGGATTTGGATATCCTTCCTCCAAACCAAGTCTAGGGGAATTACCTTATATGAGGACGTAAGTAAGTGGCGATAAAAGTCAGAGACGAAGCCTCTCGACGTCTCCTTGTCATAGAATAATTTGTGAAACCTGTGGTGCTCAAGTGGAACATCTAATGGGACTCCGTGAGCCTTCAAAGCTGCTCTTATTTGAAAATAGAAGAAAAAAGTGGAACTGGTGAGGTCAAATTTGTTGGATATATCTCGAAGACTGCGGAGACCATAGTCATCGAAAATATCCCCCAATGTGTGTATGCCTTTCTATTCCCAATCAGGGTATCTGATAGGTTGTTGTTCAATAAGGAGTAAATTGTTATTAAATAGGGGGGAATGCCTGTGCCATTTATGGTGGTTAGTACACGTTTTCTGTGTGTCACGCCATATCCGGATCACATGTGTAATAAGAGGGCCAAATCTTAAGTTGCATTGCTTAATTGATATGTTGGTGTACACTATATCCTGCAGTCTATGTGGTGCCACTATGTTCTCCTCTAATGGTCTCCAGGATACCGCTGCTTGAGAATCAAACCAGGTGATTAGTGGTCTTAAAGAGAACGCTTTAAAGTAATAATTGAAGTCTGGAAAGGCTAAACCCCTGTCAGTTTTATTTCTCTGTGCAGTGGATCTTTTTAATCGTGGGCGTTTGCTGTTCCAAATAAATGTATATGCAGCAGAGTGTAGTTTTTGCCAGTAACCAGCAGAGGGGGGTAATGGCAACATGGAGCTGATGAAGTAAATTCTGGGCAAAACATTCATCTTAACTATTGACGCTCGGGCTTGTAATGAGTTTTTTAATTTTGACCACCTGCTGAAGTCATCTGTGATCCTGTCTCGCAATCCGGAATAATTATACTTCACCATTTGACTTATAGTGGGGAATATTTCAATTCCAAGACATTTAAAGTGTTCTACCATGGGTATATTTGCTGGGAGGATGGTAGCCTTCGCAGTCAAATTGAGTGGAAGGAAGGCCGATTTTGGCCAGTTTATCTTAAATCCCGATAGATTGCCAAAATCATCTATTACTTTGAGAAGATGAGGTAGGGAGGTGGCAGGGTTTTGCATGAACAAAAATTACATCATCTGCATATAAGCTGATGTGATGCTGTGTGCCCTTAATTGAGATCGGTGCTATGGACTGAGATTGTTTTATGTACTGTGCTAAAGGTTCAAGGGATAGAGCAAATAGTCCGGGACTAAGAGGACAACCCTGTCTAGACGAGCGCGACACAGGGAAGAGTGGAGAGCAGAGTTTACCTGTTAAAATCATGGCCGATGGACCTGTATATAGTACTTTGATCATATGAATGAACCCTTCACCTAACCCCATCCTTCTAAGTACTGCCCATAAATAAGACCATTCCAACCTGTCAAAGGCCTTCATCGCGTCTAAGGATAAGACAGCCGTAGGGGGCGCGGCATCCTTGCTGGCATCTATCACATGCAGTAACCGTCTAATATTATCCGTGATCAGGCGGCCTCTTATGAAGCCTGTCTGATCAGGGTGAACTAGAGATGTCATGTGCTTTTGAAGTCGGATGGCTAGTACCTTAGCGTACAGCTTGAGGTCAGTTCCAAGGAGGCTTAAGGGTCTATAACTGCCACATTCGGTGGGGTCCTTATCTTTCTTAAGTAGGACAGATATGAGTGCCATATTGACATCCCTGGAAAAGTTTCCCTCTTTGACTGAGTGTAAAATCATATAAAGTAATAGGGGTCCAATTACATCCCAGCATGAGAGGTACAGTTTGGGCGGAATACCATCCCAGCCAGGGGCCTTACCACTTTGCAAGTCAGAAATAGCCTCCCTAAGTTCCTCTAGTGTAATAGGTGCATCTAACCGTTTAGCGTCTTCCTCTGAGAGTTGTGGTAAGTTAATTTGATCCAGGAATTCCTCCAGCTTATTATGATCGAAGATCACTTCTGACTCGTACAGGTTAGAATAAAATGAACGAAAAGTCTCGTTGATTTTTTTGGGGTCGGTGGTAACCATCCCCTGTTGGTCCTTGATGGCAGGGATATCCGCAAATTGTTCACTGGCCCGTATCTTCATAGCTAGTAGGTGACTAGGTTTAGAGCCATGAAAGTAATAATGTTGTCTTGTTCTGTGTATTTGAAATTCAGATTGTTGTCTTAAGATGGAGTTAATCTCCCTTTTCAACATTTTAATTTGAAACTCCAGTCGACACGAGTAGTTGCGTTGTAAAGAGGAGAACAACGAAGAGTGAAGCCCTTCCAGTTCTACCAATTTAGAGAAATAGTAGTGTTACTCCTGATAAAACCCTTAACCGAGTTCCATAAAATTCTGGGGTCTTGTACCGATCCCGCATTAAACTGCAGGTATTCAATGAGTTTATCTTTAAATTGCAGGTTGAATTCATTGTTCTTCAACAGTGTCGAGTTAAATTGCCATCTTGGGGCTCGGGATGTCATTCTACTGAGTGAACCCTTTAGAAGTAAATACTTGTGGTCTGACAATGCAATGGGCCCCAATTCAACGTCAAAGCTATCAAATAGTCTAGGGGATGCAAAAACATAATCTATTCTAGAAAAGGTTTTGTGTCTTGCTGAGAAAAAGGAAAAATCTCGTGCCGTTGGATTGAGCGATCGCCACAAATCAATTACTCCTGTGTCCTTGGACCAGGCCTGTAGTGCCGTAGAGGCCTGTCTCTGGTCATAGGTTGTGGTGAGACTAGATTTATCAATCAAGGGATCCCAGATGGCATTAAAATCCGCACCAATTATAAATGAATACTCAGGGAGATAAGCCGCTACCAAATATTTTTTCCTGTTAAAGTAATCTATCTTGGCAATAGTAACTCGATGTAACTCGATGTGTCTAATAATTTAATATTCAACTTCCGTTTAGCTACTATAGCTACACCACGGGCCTTGGTGCCAAAGGAGGAGGAGCTTATGTTTTGATAGACGTTATCCGCCAGCTTTGCATTGTCAGCCATTAAAAGATCTGTTTCACTTAAAAGAGCGACATCAACCTGTTGTCTTTTCATCCATGTTAATACACTTCATAATAGATATATATCAACTGTTAAGGTCCTGTTGAGATCCAAGCGTGAGCATTAAAACAAACATATAAAAAACAAAATAAAAACACAATCCCCCATTCCCACCCCCCTCCCCCCTTTAAAATACTTATCCAGTATCCCCATATCGAGCATATCAACCATAACAACCCTATGCATATTACCATAGGGTCTAAAACTCTCAAACCTACCATAAGTAGATTATTCTCTCTGCTAGCCACACTCCCTTAAAAAAAAGAGATAAAATGCCTCAAAAAGTAGAGTGAATTCACTTAAACCTTATAAGAACATGGCTAAGTTTAAACAAGGAAAAAGAAAACCTAGAATTGGAATTATTGCAAAAGAAGGGGGGGGGGTTATAATATGTGTGCAGTGTGTCCACCAGGCCGGGGGGCGTGAATATTTTAGGCAACCAACTTGTGTTCAGCGTTTCTCTGATTGGCCACTACACCCATGTGGCCACTGCGCGAGAGAGCTGCAGTGCGGAAATAGGCTGCATTCTATTGCCATTCTCTGCGACAAACTCTAACCTTAACCAACTCCGAAACAGCACCTAAACTTAACCCTTCTAACCTTAACCAACTCCGAAACAATGCCTAACCTTAACCCTAACCTTAACCAACTCCGAAACAATGCCTAAACTTAACCATAACCTTAACCAACTCCGAAAGAATATTGCCATGCTCTAAGACAAACTCTAACCTTAACCAACTCCGAAACAGCGCCTAAACTTAACCCTTCTAACCTTAACCAACTCCGAAACAATGCCTAACCTTAACCCTAACCTTAACCAACTACGAAACAATGCCTAAACTTAACCATAACCTAACAATGCCTAAACTTAACCGGCGAAAGAATGCATGTTAAAAAAAAAAAAAGGAAAAAGATTGAAGGGAATCGAACTGGTCACCAACACACCACAGGATCCACAGCAAGGCGGCGAACCAGTTGAGCTAGTCGTCGATGTTAAAAGAGGGGGAATTACGGCTACATAATGCTGCCGCGGCAGAGCTCCGCCGCTCTGCCGCTGCCGCGTCACCGCGGGGGCATGGCTAGACGCAAGTTGGTTGCCTTTAATATTCACGCGGCCGGGGGAGGGCGATGTTCCGCTGTGAAGTCTGTTGTTTCCTATGATTCACATAGAATAGAGGTTACAGAATATTCCAGCATTGTCATAGTGTAATTAGATCGCCGTGTCAGAAGAGGCGCTGTACAACAGTTCGTCTTATTTTTTTATTGACCTAGTAGGTCAACAGCATACAGACCCGGCGCCATGGGCGGGCATTGGGGGGCCGGGCCCACCCACAGAGTCAGCTGTGCCCACCCTGGTAAAAAAAAAAAAAGGTCAATCAAAGTCAACTATCCAAATCCTTAGTCGGGGACAGCCCTAGTGGGCACTGATGTCAACAACAACACTACTGAAGCTAGCACGGCACTCTGTGAGAATTAGTTTTCTACCCTCAAGAACGTCTTTACAGAACATCGCCTTAGTATGCTTCATCGACGCAAGGCCAATTTAATTCAGTTGGCATTTGAGAAGGACTTAACAAAAAAGTTCAGGAATGAGTGGAGGGGCAGTGTTTTAAGAAGATTTCACTCTGTCCCCAAACGCCGCTCTACTTATGATGGTGATTAGCCTGTGGAGGAATTTTGTTTGCTTTTTTATGCACTTTATTTTTGTCAGTTCAGTTCAGTTTTCAGTGAATTCAGAAGTGTTGAATAAATGGAGACTTTTCAAAGATATAGAATAGAATAGAATAGAATAGAAATGTATTATCCTGGGGGAAATTTGACACTGCAAATCACTCAAAATTAAACATTTAGACAGAACAAGTCACGAATAAGAATAACAAAACAAATGGCCTAAGAATAGAATAAAATGAAATAGAATAAAAATTAGGGATGTCCGATATTATCGGCCTACCGATATTATCGGCCGATATCGGCATTAAAATGTGATATCGGAAAATATCGGTATCGGTTTTCAAATTTTTTATTATAATTTTTTTCATTTCTATAACTTTTATTTACCCAGGCAAGCAAGTAAGAACAAATTCTGATTTTATTTATTGTCCAAAGTATGCATAATGTTGTGTTAATTCCACAACAAGAGATATGTAATGTTAATTACCTGAAATTATTCCATTTTTTGGGTGGGGAAACCCTGCATATATCGGTATAGGTTGATATCGGTATCGGAAATTAAGAGTTGGACAATATCGGTATATCGGTATCTGTAAAAAAGCCAATATCGAGCATCCCTAATAAAAATAGAATAAAATATACAGTAAATAAATGAAGTAAAAATATACTGAAGTCTACAGTAGGTGTAATATTGCACAGTGCTGTTTAAAAAGTAAGAGTCCAGAAAGATGGTAACTGTCACTCTGTGCTCAGTGATGCAGTGAGGCACAGTGATGCATTGTATAGTCTGATGGCTGTTGGAATGAAGGACTCCCTGTGCCGTTCAGTGCTGCATTTAGGTAGTGTGAGCCTATAACATGCTCCTCCTGTCAGCCAAGTCTGTGTATAGTGGGTGGGAGGGGTTTTCCCTGATGGCCTGGAGCTTAGCAAGGCTCCTCCTCTCCGCCACCCTCACTAGAGTCCAGCTCCACCCCAACCTCGCTACTGGCCTTCCTGACCATCTTATCCAGCCTGTTTGTGTCCCCTGCTCTCAGTCCGCTGCCCCAGCAGGTCTGTTATATATATCCGTTCAGTCTGTTTTTGTATAAGTGAATGTTCTTAAAATTAGATTTTTCAATTGCCTCTCTGCTGTTTAGTTCAGCACCGTGGGCAGCGCCAAGCAAGCCACAGCGCCGCTGTCCCAGCTGAAACGTATAAAAGGGAACCTGTGTTGAAAAACCATTGTGCCCCCCCGAGAACATTTTATGCCCCCCCACTAATTTGTTTCTGCAGCCTAAATGTTAATGGATTTTTGAAGTCCAATAAAAATATGTACACACACACAGAATAAATTAAAAAAAAAACGCTACACGGACCCACAGAGGTATTAAGCCAAGTCATGGCGCGACGTAAGTGACATGCATAAAAGTCATAGATCATTTAAACAGAGCTATCGTTTATCTCCCCAACCTTAGTGGACGTATAAAAAATCATGCAATGGTTATACAAAATAAAACCGACCAAACCCCCCTTATATCGGATGTAGCGAAACTTTTAAATAAAGTATCTAGGCGATACCCAGCGTCACATAGTTAACCTATTTATAAAAACAAAGTTATAGAAATTATATCACGCCGCTCGGCGTTTAAGCCATAACGAAGTGCTAACTGCACAAAAACAGGCTACTGTCGCCTAGTACGTGGCCTCCTCCTGGGTCTTCAAGAAGGTTGCGGCTTCCTTAGGCGAGGAAATCGGTATCCTCACTCCGTCTTTGGTAATGAACAGCTTCGCAGGGTATTGTAGGGACGGTTTGAAACCTATATTGTAGAGTGGGCCCATGACGGCTCTGTAGCGGGAACGCTGACCCACGACTTCAGGACAGTAGTCTTCAAAGATTTGGACTGGTTTCCCTCCGTATACCAGCTTACCCCTCCTCTTCCGTGCCTCCCGAATAATTATTTATTTTATTCCATAATGACGTTGGCTAGCAATAACTGCTCTAGGCCTGGAGCTATTTGTTGCTTTGGCACCGGCTCTGTAACACTGGTCCAATTCGGGTGTCATAGGGAGGATCCCCTCCCCCAGAATATCAACCAGTATCTTTGCAAACAAGACATTGGGTTGGTCACTATGCAAATATTGGATCGACGGATACGGGATTCGACGTCGGTTAGCTTAGCCTTTAGCTTATCATTGCTTTCTTCTAAAGCCAAACATCTAGCATCTATCACGTCCACTGTTGTGAAGGATCAGATTAAACCGAATATATATATTTATTTATGGATATATATTTAATAGTATTTGTATATCGTTTGATATCCCCTGTATATTCCTTGTACAATATGCACTGAATATCCCTTTAGTCTACTAACAGCCCATAATAGTTTCATTCTACCATTGGACGAGAACCTGGCGCCAGCAGCCATGCCCCTTGGTTCAAGTTCAATCGTGCCGACCAACATGTCGTGGCAAGCCCGGTTCCGCGTAGGAATACGTCTGGCGAAATACGAATGGTACTATTTGTTCACAGCGCATATATATATGGCGCAAGTAAAGTAGAACTTTCTTTTAGTCCATTAGTTCTTTACCCTCCAACTAAGTAACAGACGTGAAGCCTCACCCACGACGCACGTGTGGTGCAGTAAGGCCTACTTGGCCTCAGAATAGGCATTGAGATATCGTGTGGATTAATAGTTGAATTGTCATAGTTTGGCACTATACCGTCGAGTTGGACGTATTTCTATTAAGCTAATAATAGTCTATTATGTATGGTGCATCGTTCGGTTAGAGTTATAAGGTGAGCAGTACCCCCATCGTTCCTGACGTTATCTGGAGTCTTAACCAGGCTGGGCAGACCACGTGTGGTGCTTGCATCCGAGGAGCTCCGGGCCAGGACGAGTGGACCTGTACATTGGATTACTTTACCCGGACGACGGCGAGCCTTCCACGGCTTGGATTATCTACATGCTTTGGGTGCTTTGATTATTCCATGGATAACGGCCAACACTGCTGAGTGTTGGAACTACCCCCCGGAGAGGAGTCCAGGTGAGACGGCGCTCTACCCCGAGTGAGGTCGCCTCACGTCTCTTCATCTGTGGACCGGCAGCTACCGTCCACCAGAGGGTCCAGCTGTATTCATCTGCGGACCGAGGTTCTGTGGGCATCGTGTTCAGGACTCTGAATTCTCCCAAGAAATCGTCGGCCAGATGGGATACCGCCAGCGGCTCTTCTAACCCCCCCTCCTACTGTCTTACAACCAGCGGGACCCCCCCCCCCTTAGTGTATCCAGCTATAATCATTTAAGTACCATCGCTATAGTTCCCTAAAGAACCAGGTTGTATATTTGCTCCCTGCGTAACCAGAGATTGGACATTCAATGTTGATTTACCTACGAATACTCATTTGCCATACAAGTGCATTTCAAATCATAAATGTCATTAAGTGAACGTTGTATATACCCTTTGCTATATAAAATATTCGATTTATACATTTGTGTGGACTTCGTTTCATCAGGTGGGAAAGTGTTCATCATATCTATATCATGTACTGGATGGCCAGAAGTTAAAGTACAAGCGGTAGTGGTTTAATAATACCATACTTATCAATACAGTCAGGGAATTGTACCCCTCAGTTACATCCACCGTGTCAGTCCAAGTATTCAAGCCGGCTTCCACAGTGGTCAGACGCCCGGCATGTTCACCAACCGCAGCCCAGAGATAGAGGTAGCCTGGTTGGTTAAGGATTGTACACCGTCCGTTAAGGATTGCCTGAGCTCTTCGATTAGCTTAGCAATGGCGATCATATCAGTGGGAACGTCGTCTTTCTTTGATTCGCTTCTCGTTGATTTCTTCATTGTGGTTTTCAATCAAAATAGTTATTAGGAAACCTAAGGTGATGTATACATAAAGGTTTAACCGAGTTGAGAGTATAAAAAGAGGCTTTTAAAGTTAAAATATAAAAAAGGGAGTAGCAGCGTAGCAGAGTGCGACTTCACATCCTTGACCCGGAACCGGAACTCCCCACATTTCACCTTTCTAAAGGAACACTGTCTGTTTAAATCTTGAACGACAGACGGAAATCCTATGTGAAGTGGACAAATAATGTCTCAGTGATGTACTTCTGTTTATCTGTTTGATTATGAATAATAGTAAACTGTGGTTTTTCATACATAAATGTCAATATGTTTTTCTTTCAATTCAACAGAAAACCTTCACCTCATCACTGAAAGCGCTGTGAAGGGTGTTATAGGCCATGATGTCATCCTCTCCTGTCGCCTCTTTCCTGAGACCAGTGCTGTTTTCATGACAATCAGGTGGTTTAAAGAGACAGAGTGTATTTACCTGTATAAGAATGGTCTGGCAATAGAGGGGAGGGGCTACATGGACAGACTGACCAGTCTGACCAATCAGGAGCTGGAGAGAGGCAGCGTGTCTCTGACACTAAGAGGCTTCAGAGAGGATCATGATGAAGGAGTTTACATCTGTCAGGTCGTCTATGGCGACCAGCAGGGGGAGACTGTTGTGGGGTTAAGCTATGGTAAGTAATTCTACTGCTACATTATCAACCTTGACATGAACAATGGTATGATGCCATGTATGTCCAGACAATTTTCAAGCAACATTTTAAATAATTCATAGCTAAAGACATTTTTATTTTAGAAGCTGAATAACTTTATTATCAAATACAAATATTATATGATATCTTCTTTTTTTCTTTTCTTCTAAATGTGTTTCTGGCATTGTTTGTAGGGCCGGGCCAAATGCAGGGGCCTGCTCTGAGTCTTCATTTTGTTAGACATGAGCACTACCACATAAACTAGTTTAATCTCTCCTGCAAATAAATCTCACAAGTTTAATCTGTCAAATAAACCACCAGCACACAATTTTGTTACATGAGGAACACATTAATTTGCTATCTGATGTTATTTGTTTATTATCATTTTCTTTTACAGGGGGTGTATTGGGTGAGTAGATCTTTATTTCTTCCTAAACTCCCAATATGATTTAATTACTAAATAAATAAAAAATCAATCTTCTAAAAGTGATCTTCTAGGTATCTTTTACTTTGATATTCTATGATTATCTTATAGTGTTTGTACATTCAATACTAAAAGGTAAAACTGACTTGACTATTGTGTTCCGAGTGACACATTCATTTTATAAAGAGATTTGTTTATTTTTACAGGGTTATGGCAGGGTGAGTATATTTATATATGTTTTTCTCTCTCAATTCCCAATATGTTTCAAATGTCAAAGTTAAAATATACAGCAAAACATTAATTGTATAACCTTTTCCCCCTCATACAGCATTTACAAAGGGTGAGTATATCTAGATCAGTTTTGCTTCTTGAACTCCAATAGTTTTTTTTTTATTATTATAATTTTTTATGTTTTTGTAGATTTGTATTGGTTTGTACTACCGGGCAGTCCGGTAGAGAGAGAGGGAGAGGAGGAAATGGGAGACAGAGCAGGGGAAGACATTCGGCAAAGGACGGCGGGTCCGGGAGTCGAACCCGGGTTGGCCGTTTCGCAACGCAGCGCGTTACATGGTGTGCTACTATAGAGCGCCCTTTCCAATAGGTTTCTAATAAGTTAAGTGACCTTCGAGGTATATTTTGTTATATATTCTATGAATATCTGATAGTGTTTGTACATTCAAGACTATTTTACCAGAGCACACAAATAGAGCAGATGTGTGGGTTGGAGTTGAGTGAGTAACTTATAATACCATACTGTACTGTGAGATATAGATAAAGGCTAATATAATAATGATAGTTTGGAGTAGGAAAAAGCTGATTAATCAGCAGATATATTTATACTAATTAATTAATTAAATAAAAACGGGACAATAATTTTGTATTGGTGAAAACGAGACGGGTACAACAGTTATTTATATATTACCATATTTATCTATTTTGAAAAATCTAAGAAACAACAACAAATATAAATAAATTCAATATAGCTATATTTTTTATTTAAACCTTTGTGTATTTAGTATATATTAAAATCTACATGATTTAAGTTGCACTTTAAGTACTAATATATAGGGGACTGAAACTGCAGCTTTTTAAACTTGTCTCTTTCCCTCCGTTTCTCTCTCCCTCCCTCTCTCTCTCTCTCCCTCCCTCCTCCCCCTTTAAATATGTGCATCTTACAGTCTTTCATTTGAGTTTAAAAGCTGGTACTAGCCGTGTGCCTGATATCAAGACACAAAATCTGCGATGTGATTTAGTGGATTACACCATTGGAAGCTGTTCTATTTACAATGGGGACTTGTACACTGAAATGGCCAGGATAAGGATTACTACTTCTGTTGCGCGCCCCATTACAGTGTTAAATGCACTCTTACAGACCATTAATGGTTTCCATGTTGGAAAAAGGACACTGTCAAAACTTCAAAAGTAAAAAAATACTGTACACTTTCTAACAACTCCAAAACTGTCTTATTTACATGTTGTAATTTTCCGATATTTTTTTACACAAGTCACAACATGTAAATAGAACAGTTTTGGAGTTGTTGGAAAGTGTATTTTGTTACTTTTGACGGTAGGATGATGGTCCGTATCCACTCCCAGTCATTGTGTAAACTAGCTAGCATGCTGTGTGGGTATCTCTCTCTGTACTGCATGCACACCGATGAGAATAGTATATGTTCTTGTCTGACTCTGGAGAAGATGGCAAATTAATTCATGTTTGTTCCTTTAAAACATAGAACTAACCTCTCTCTTTGTAAACAGTGAAAACTGAACGGTACCTAGAGAAAGAGACAGTGGAGCAGAAGCAGAGAAGATCAGAAACAGCTCTTCAGCTTGGTAAGTGAGAGGATCTGGATGAGAAGGTGGAGACATTGTTTTAATTAAAGTATACTGTGACAGATTGAATATAGTGATTTGCAGTGGCGGCTGCTGACCAAATTTTTTGGTGAAGCACAAATTATTATATTATATTATATGTTAAATTATATTTTTAAAACATCCCCCAATGTGTGTGTCAGTGGTGGCTGTGAGTTAAAAATATTGGGGAGGATGGGAGAGATACAAAAAAAAAAATATATATATATATATATATATATATATATATATATATATATATATATATATATATATATATATATATATATATATATATATATATATATATATATATATATATATATATATATATATATATATATATATATATATATATATATATATATATATATATATATATATATATATATATATATATATATATATATATATATATATATATATATATATATATATATATATATATATATATATATATATATATATATATATATATATATATATATATATAAGTAATAAAGAAGTACAGACACACAGTGTGGTTATGAAGACAGCAGACAGACACTACAGTTAAAGACAACAGGCACTAGTAAAATACCTTGGAGTAACTCTTGACACACACGCCTCACTTACAAACATCACATTAATAGCTTAGTCAAGAAGGCAAATCAAAAACTATTTGTTTACAGCCAGATCATCAGACCATTTCTCACCCTCACTGTTTCAAACACATATCTACATGCAATTTTTCTTTCACCAATATCTTACTGTCTCCCAATCTGGTCCCTCACAACAAAGGAAATTATAGGAAATTATATCGGTAGGCGGGGTGGGGGAAACTGTACAACTGTACAAGCAAAACTGTACAATGGAATATCGACGAAACCATACTTGGTAGAAGAGGGTCTCTATTCTTGGGTTAGGTCATTTACTGTACATTGGAGGGGGTTGGGTTAGGACGTTACATTCACATTACTCAGCACTATAGGAAATGAACGACACACACACACGCACGTGCACACACACACACACGCACGCACAGAGGCCAGGCCACAGCAGACCCCCAGCCAATTAATTCATAATCAACACAGGCTCCAACTCAATATCAATAACCACGGCGCGCGTCGCCAACACACATTCACGTGCGCCGCGCGTCGCCAACACACACACACACACACACAAGGACGGGATGGGTTAGGCGCAGAGACTCAATCGCATCGGCGACTGAATGAATGAATGAATGAATGAATGAATGAATGAATGAATGAATGAATGAATGAATGAATGAATGAACGAATGAATGAATGACTTTATTTGACAATATAAAAATAAACATGTGACAGAAGAGCACAGTCAGGATATACTGCCAAGGATAATACACAAAAAAGCTCAGAGCTTATTTCCATTGTGGTCCTTGTAGGGGGGAGGGGGAGTGTGATGCTTAATACGTGCATCATACAAAACGTGACATCACAACACATCACATAGACCAGGGGTCTCAAACTCAATTTACCTGGGGGCCGCTGGAGGTAGAGTCTGGGTGAGGCTGGGCCGCATCAAATATTCCACAAAAAAAGGGTTTCAAGTATTCAAAAAAAAAGTACAACTGATCCAATCTTCTCAATCTTTAGCAATAACATTTCAGAACATGAACAGTTCTTCAGAACATGAACGGTTCTTCAGGCTTCTCAGTGGTGTCAGTGGACTCATCCACAGCTATGGAAATGCACTGTGCATTTTTTTTATTCTATCACAAAGCTGTTTATAAAAAAAATAGGTAAAAACCATATTATGCGTTTTCATCAATAAATAAATGCCTCACATTTTTTTATAGATTGGGGGCCCACAAATTGATTCTTTTATGGGGCCCAGCTACGCCCAGCTACGCCCCTGGCTGGGACTCAGGCTGAACGCATATTTTCCCGTCCATTCACCTTTGAATTGCAGTCGACTTTTCTTTTACTGACCATCTTTGAAAATGCCATATTTTTCTGCTGGCTGCCTGCTGGCCAAAATAGGCTAATAGCTACATTTATCTCACAGAGATAAAACTGGGAGCGAGTTTACTGTAGATGCGCTTTCAACTCTGCTCCGACTTGAACTGAAAGAGAGAGACGACATGCAGTCCGTGAAGACCCGCCCTACTCCCCTACTCTGCCTCTGATTCGCAGACTGTGGGTGAGGGGGAAAAACGCTGACGGGACGCGTATGTGATTGGACCAGACTCGTACACAGGCAGACAGTGGCAGTGCTGCGGGACATGCATTAGGAGGAGATAGCGAGGATGCATTTGCTTCCACTTAACTTGATATCACTCCGGAATCACGTTTCAACCAAGTCACTAACATAACGTTGCTGTCATGAGCCTGAAACTTCATACTCTCGCGCAACGACTCGGCAAACAGTAGTGCGCGGACCGCATTAACACTACACTTTGATGTCCAGTAGGGGGCCGCAAAATATCATCCCGCGGGCCGCAATTGGCCCGCAGGCCGCGAGTTTGATACCCCTGACATAGACCATTTAACATTTCTATACATACAGACTCATACAACATGCAAGGGTGCCTTAAACTAAGTGTCTAGGTCAAGTATAGTCCCTTTTGAGCCATGTCTTCAGGCTGGACTTGAATCTAACGGCATTGTCTATGATTTTCAGTTCGCTGGGCAGACTATTCCAATAGACAGCTGCTGAATACAGAAAAGACTCCTTCCCCATACAGCTCCTGAATCTGACTGGCACAAAGTCAGTTGAGCTGCGCCTAGTTTGGTATGCATGGGTGTCTCTGATTCTGAGGAATGCATGTGTGTGTGTGTGTGTGTATCCCGGTGTGTGTGTGCCGCTCCAATTGCATGTCCAGTTCGTTGCATGCCGAATAAAGACCCCCTAAAGAGGTCCTGCATTACACACGCAAGGCCACAGCGGGCCAATTAATTCATAATCAACCAGAGCATGTGAACGGAGCAGCGCGGACAAGAAATCCGCTCTTCGCTCTAGACGGCTTGTTCCGCTCCGCTAATCGCTCATGTTGATCCCGCCGCCACGCAGCTCAGCGCTCCGCCCCGCTCACCTTCATTTACGAATCAAGCGCTCCCCACTCCACATCGCTCCACAGCTCGCTCGGCAGATTTTTATTTTTTTTGGAGCATGATGTAAATTAGCTTGATTTGACCAAACTACAACAGTCTACACCCCCTGGGCCCCTTAACAATTGTTTGTATTGAGCCGTATTGTAATTGTACCAATTCTGCAATGTTAAATAACGTAATATCCATTCAACTAGCTCTACTAAGCTATGGTAGCTAGCCTAGTCACAATGCTATGGTCGCTGCCATTCACGTTAGCATGTAAGCTAACATCAACAACAATGGCGTAATATACTTTGGTCTAGCAGGATGTGAGTGACGGTTCACCCTTCTCATTGGTTGAAAATGGCCTTCATGTTTGTACATCGCCACCTGTTGGTTTGGCATTGTACTACATGTATATTACATCAGTGTTAAACCACTGTGAGCGGCCCGGAGCGGATTGGAGCGGAGGAGAACTCTCGCTCCGGAAGTCGCGCCGACCCATTTTAAAACCCACTCCGTCGCTCACGTCAAAACAGCACGCTCCGCTCCCCGCGCCGCTCTCGCGCCGCGCCGCTCACATGCCCTGTAATCAACACAGGCCCGCCCCACACAGCTACTAAATATAAAAAAAAAATCCTGAGCCCAACCCGTGCAGTCTTTTTGCAATGAGTGATTGACAGCTGGCCTTTATGTGTTATCATGGGATCAGGCCAGGTCAGAGAGCTCAGAGCTGTCACTTGGAAATTTTTGAAGAAAAAAGGCAGACAGTGGCTTTGTTTTTTTCACAGACGAAAACATTTCTAATAAAAAAATTATAATAATAATAAAAAAAAAAATATATATATATATGTATATTAATAATAATATTATTTTTTCTTTTTTTTTCTTGTCTGTATATTACTAGTGAAGCACTGCCTCACTAGTTGTCATGCATTAACCTCCACTGGTGGTTTGCCAATAAAAAAGTTAATCACTGAAGTTTGTTTCAAAGAAAATTTCAACTCCACAGGTATGTTGAAACAATCACCCATTAACGTATCCCCTCTCATCCTAATATAGAAACCAAGATGGTTCAACGAGAACAGACTAAACAACTAGAGGACATGAATGAGACTTTGAGAGAATCTGAAAAAAGACTAAAAGAAATAAATTATACATTGGAGGATCAACTACAGGACTCAGAGAAAAGACTGAAGAAAACCACACAGGAACTGGATGAGAGGATCAGAGTCCTTCAGGACAAAGAAACACAAGTGAAACAGAATGAGACTCGACTCCAGAACACTGTCAACGAGATGGAGGAGAGTAAGAGACAGCTAGATGAAATGACCCAACGATACAGAAAGAAAGAAAGACAACTGGATGAAATTACACAACGAAACACAGAGAAAGAAGGACAACTGGATGAAATGACTCAAGGAAACAAAAAGAAAGAAGGACAACTGGATGAAATGACTCAACGAAACACAGAGAAAGAAGGACAACTGGATGAAATGACCAGACAAAACAAAGAGAAGGAAAGACAACTAGATGAAATGACCCAACGATACAGAGAGAAATACAGACAACTGGATGAAATGACCCAACGGAACGCAGAGATAGAAAAACAACTGGATGAAATTACCACTAAGTTTGGTGAGATCATATTTTTACTGTGTTAATATTTATATTTTTACTGTGTTGATATTTATTTTTTGTTATGTCATATCAGATGTCACAAAACACATGTTTCTGCTGTGATTGATCCAAACAGACCATGTCAAGAAAAGGCTGTAGTTCTTAACCCCTTAAACCAGATTAATACAGAACATATTAATTAATGTTGCGTTTCTTTTTCAATATAGCCAAAACTAAATACCCTAACCCTGTCAATACAGCAGTCAACGTGTATATTTTCAGCACTACGTTTGTTTACCAATAAATGTAAGTGTTATTAGCGAAATTATGAGTTTATAAATATCTCAGCACATCCAGACGGAAACCGGATGAATTAGATGGAATTAAAGCAAACTTCCCAGCTCACGCCAGCCCATTTCGATCATTTGACTTCCAGCGTGAACTTAAATCTTTTTACGTTATCTTCGGGATCATATCTCACGGGACGAACAAACCTGAACGTTATTGCCATAAAATAGATTGTAGTTTGTTTCTTTACCCTTCTGTGAACGTTAGAAAAATACTGTGGCTCAATCAGATGAAAAATGGCGGAGCAATTTACATTACAAAAAAGTAACTGTACTTACAGTAGATTTCATTCACGTTTTTGCTGCCCTGTCAGGGGCGCCTGGTGGTACTAAATCCAGATTGAACTCTGCCGTTGGAAAGAGTAGATTTGGCCCGATCCAAAAATGTGTAACATGGCCATAATAAGGTCATTTATAGGCCTGATATTCTATATTCTATATTCATATTTCAAATTGAATGTGTCCAGATGACAGAATTCAGTACTGTATCCACAAAAAATCCTGTAAATAATCTGCCCTTTATTCATTTGCTTAGCTTTTTTCCCACATCTGGTCAAATGGGAGACCCTGATGTAAACAAGACGAAAGTCTTTCTCTGGTCTGCATTCCCTTAACAATTGTGTGTATTGAGCCGTACTGTACTGTACTGTACCCATTCTGCAATCTGTTAAATACAATTTTCATTCATTCATTCATTCATTCAATGTTAGCATGGTGTTATTCACCGAAAATGAAAATGTATATTCTCCTTTGGTTCATTACAATTTACTCAAGCCTATAGACATACAATATTTGTGACACTCTGAATACATTCCCTGAGATCCATAGATGTCCCTAGATACCAAGAACATGCAAATGGACCTTGTAGAAGTGGAGCAATCTTCCATTTACTTAAGTATGTATTTTTAGGTGATTTTCTGAAAATATGGCTAGGATTTAAGAGGTTAAACTGTTAATCTGACATGGATGTAAAAACATATGGCAGTTGAGTTATAAACTCATAGTCATCACTAATGTGACATTCACAGTAACTACATACAGAGGATGCTGTCCAAATACTGTTGAAGCTACAAATAACTGTATACTCTATCTGTCATTACAGCACAACAGATATGTAGCCTGAAAACTGAAGTTGAGACACTGAGGATGAGATTGCCAACCCGACAGACTGGTGAGTTTTAACCTCTTAACAATCGCCCCCAAAAGTGGTCATTTTAGTTTTCGTTTTTTGAGGACTGCATACTTTTTTGCAAATCCAAAATACTATACTTTATACTTATATGCATGAGCCTGGTCTCTTTTGAAAGATGGCATTCTGAAGATTCTGATACAATAAAGAAAATTCACTTTTAGTGCTAATGAAATAGAGTGACATACTGTAGGTCTGAACTTGAGTTGTAGAAAGACCTGTTACTCAAGTTTTTCTGTAGTAGTTAGTAGTCCAGAAGTAGTATTTCCCCAAAAATGTGTATGGCTGAAAAGACACCCTGGGTCCATAGCCTGAAGTCTTGTGTAGTACTGTACATGTACAGATTTCATAAAAATCTGTTCAGAAATGAGTGATTAGGAGCGATTTTGGTAAACTTTGTAGCGTTCCTGGTTTCCTTTTCCTCATAGACTTCTCTTCCTGTTTTCGCTTGTGACTTTTCACCTAGATCCTTGATTCGTACATCCCCACGTGGGGCCGTTGCATGCTAAGAGATTTCTATTAAATATATATTTGTGTTTCCATGTCGTTAAATGATATAGTGATGGAAACTGATGTTTGTATTTCAGAGAGTGAAGAAATGTCTGAAACAGGTGCCAAACTATACCAATCACAAAGAGACACATGGGACTTCCTCTTTCACGTCATGATATATATTAAACACGTTTCTTTATATATATATATATATATCCTTATTATAAAGATGCTTTTACTGTATTTGGTTGTATAAAAATACATATTCTTTAACCATCGAGTCTTTTTCAGTTTCAGTGATCGGAGAGACTACAGATGCAGAGGCCACACTACAACTGTTGAAGACAAAAAGCATATCATGCAATCCTCCACATAGTGAGAGCACATCTCTTTCTCTACATGTTACTGATGTTTTGTTTATACTATGATACATTTTAATCATCATCTATATATGGTTTAATACCTGTTTTAATGGCATAGTTTAAAATGCGGAGGTGCTCATTTTAATATCATCTGTATATTGTTTTTTTAAGTGCATGTGATCATTTTAATATGAAATATGTACATTGTTTAATAAGTGGAGGTAATCATTATTTAATAATGCCATCATCTATGTTTTAATATAATGTATATATTGTTTAATAAGTGTAGATGATCATTTTAATATCATCTTTATACAGCACAACAGAAGACTGAAATTGAGACACTGACGATTAGATTTGTAGCCAGACAGACCGGTCAGTTATTAATTATCTATTAAACATTTATTTGTTTCTATATATTTGAATGATTCAGTGATGGATTCTGATGTTTGTATTTCAGAGAGTGAAGAAATGCCTGAAACAGGTGTCAAACCACCAATCAGAAAGAGACACAGCACAACTCCTTCTTCATGTCAGTGAACTATTGAAATACTTGTCAAATCATCGAGGTTAACCTAACTTCCAAACATGAGGAGTAAACTGAATTTAGGTAGTAACTAGGGCTGACCCCGATTAGTAGAATAGTCGACTAATAGATCGAAAGGAGCCGTAGTCGACTGCCAACCTCTTAGTCGAATGCAAACAAATAAATAATAATAAGATATATATATAAAAAAAAAAATATCATTCTTTCCAAAAGCAAAGAGGCCTAGAACGCTAACGCTAATGGCGCGCATACCAGCAAGGCTAACTGCCTAAGAAAATGGGCACAGAGGCACTGAAAGAGGATTTCACCCATCTAATGAACACACTAGACAAATATCAAGTTGTATCCATCAGTGGACCAATTGCATGCTTTCGCGACTCCTTCAGACATTAACCCTTTCTCCGCCAAAAACGTCATACAACGGGTTTCAAGTTCATGCGAATTCTGCTAGATCACGGCGTACGATGTGATTCTGATCATATTTCATATTTTCGCCATGGTATTTGTTGTGAAGGGCCAGATTAAACCGAATATATATATTTATTTATATATATATATTTAATTGTATTTGTATATTCTCTAATATTCCCTGATATCCCTTGTATATTCCTTGTACAATATGCATTGAATATCCATTCTAGCCTACTGAACATCCCATAATAGTCTCCATTCTACTATTGGTCGAGACCTTGGTGCCAGGCTGCCATACCCCCCAGACCCAGTTCAAACGTACCGCTCAACATGTACGAACAAGTCCTAGTTCCGCGTAGGAATCTGGCTACCGCACCACTAACGGTACTATTTGTTCATAGTGCGTATATATACTGCGCTACTAAAGTAGGACTTCCTTTTTAGTCCAGTTTCTTACCCTCCAATAGAGTGACAGACGTAAAGCCTCCCCGCGACGCCACGTGTGGGAGTAAGGCCAAGTTCGGCCTACCATCGGTATTGAGACATCGTGTATATTAATATTTGAATAGTCATATTTGGCACTATATCGTCGAGTTGGACGTAGTCTATTAAGCTAATAATAGTCTATTCATATGTAGTGCTTCGTGCGGTGAGAATACTATCGTAGTCAGTACCCCATCGTTTCGGGCAGAGAACTGGCTGCTTATCCAGGGTGGCCGACCCCATGTGAGGCTGCACCCGAGGAGCCCCAGAGCCGACGAGCGAGTGGACCTGCATACCGGATTATTCTACCGACGACAGCCCGCCTTCCCAGGCACGGATTATGCTTTGTATACAGTGATTATTCTATGGATAAAGACCAACACTGCCGTGTGTTGGAAACCCCCCCCCCGGAGAGGACGACAGGTGAGGAGACGCTCTACACGACGAGGTCGCTTCACGTCTCTCCATCGTGGACCGGAGGAAGCCGGCCCACAGAGAGTCCAACTGCTTTCATCTGTGGATCGAGGATCGCTGAGGCACCGAGCCGCACAACCGTGGGTTCTCCCAGGATACCCTCGGCCAGACGGATACAGCCAGACTCTACCCCCCCCCCCCCTTCTCCAGTTGTCTTACAAGCGACCGGAATTCCCCCCTAGTGTATCCAGTTCTATAATCATTAAAGTATCATTGCTGTTATTCCTTAACTATTCCAGGTCGTATATTTACCACCTGCGCCATCAGAGATTGGACATTCTCTATTGATATACCGACGAATACTCTTTGCCATAAAAGTGCATACTATTTCAATTCATAAATGTAATTAAGTGATTAAGTGCTTGCTCTACACACCATTGCTGTGTAGGAATAAATACATACTTCGACTTCGTACATTTGTGTTGGATCCGTTTCATCTACGTGAGAGTGTTTATCATAATATATTTATGCCGAGTACTGGGTGGCCGAATATAAAGTACAAAGGTAGTGGTAGTAAGTATCATATCTAGTAATACAGTCAGGGAATTGTACCCCTCAGTTACAATTGGTCCTTCGAGCCGGAGGGTAATTATTGTAATATTAATATAGTGTTATTAATATTGAAATGGCCTATGATGAACACTCCACGAAACGATCCTCCTAACCAACGCCCGCAGCGCGAACGACGGCTCCCTCAGTACTTAGAGGCTTACGCTGTCAGTCAACAACCTAGTCTTCTACTAACAGTAAACGCGGTAAAACTAGAAAGTAAAAGTATGTCTAACCCCAACGCCCAGACTACCCCGACCATAGAGGCCCCTACGGGTTCTAATGTAACTGACCAAGTTCACGGTGGGGACCAGTGGGAACCAGACATGACTTCACACCCCGCCAGTACTGAAGAAGTAGTCCCCGATGAGTCCCGGGAGGAATACAACGCTACCGAGAGAGAACTCGGCACGGAAGAATCGGGGAGAGCACCGTGGAGATAGAGCTCCAAGGCTCCGCAAGGAGTACCCCGAGGGAAGGCTCCCCTATACAACCGCCTTCTCCCAGCGAGGCAGAGAGGACCCTACAGCAGGCCTTCCTCATCAGCCTGAACGCCGCTGCTGAACGCGACCGACTGCAGATCCAGCAGCGGAGCGAAGAAGAGCATATACGTCTAGAAATAAGACGCATTCAAAGGGAAGAGAATGTGGCCCGAGACCGAGCAGACAGCCAGCGAGCAGCTGCTGGTGCTCTACGGGACGCAGAGCGCGACAGACAGCAAGCGCAACTAATAGAACAGCTGATCAGACGGACAACACCCTCTCCCTCCGCCAGAGGCTCCAGGAACTCGTCTAGACACACCTCCAGGGCGGCATCCCCTAGCCGAGTAAACAACCCTGAACTTGACCAACAGACGAGGTCTATACCCCCCACAGACCACCTCCCCCCACCGGTCCAAGCGAGACCTAGCAACCGGGAAGGAGCAGCATATCCTGTGGAGAGGCTAAACCAGAGACTACAAGCACTGGATGACCTAACTGAAGACGAAGAGGAAGAGGAGGAGAACCACGCCCGACGACAGCACAGTACTCTACCGGACCAGGAGGTCCGGTACAGCCCAGGCTATACTCCCGCGGAGCTGCGCTACAGACCCCCGACTCTATACCCGGGTGAGCACGACGCACGACCCGCACCGAGGAACAGCACCTGGACAAGCGGGCCATGGTACACTGCCGGTACCAGCCCATACCAAGGAGCGGGAGGAGACTCGCCTAGGAGGCCTCTCCCCCAACGCTCGCCGATGTATCCACAGTCAGCGTCATACATTGGCACGCCTATGGTACCCGACTTCACCCAAGAGAACCGGGCCCAGTATACAGAACTCCGCATGTGTCTGGAGACCATGTTGGTGGATGTATTGGATGAACGCCATAAATACGCCATCCTACTGAAGCACTTAAAGGTACCCCGCGCACATAATATAGCGCTCGCCTACGCGACTTCCACCACCCCATACACAGCAGCGCTGGTAGCATTGGACCAGAGGTATGGGCGCATATGGGATTACGTGATCCAGGAGATCCGACACATCGACCGCTTACCCCCAGCAATAGACAATCGAGCACTGGACGACCTGTCCATCAGAGTGCAGTCCCTGGTAGGGATGTTGGGAGCGCAGAGAGAGAAGGGGAGGCATGAACTTTACGCCAACTCAAATGTGGAAAGGATCTTGGAGAAGCTGCCGCCCGCTCGACAGGAGCGTTTTAGGCGGCAGAGAGACCACCGAGACCCGAATGGCCCCGAACCGAACCTCCTCGATCTAGCAGACTTCCTGGCGAGAGAAGTCAGCAGCCTACGGCTAGATACATTCGGACGGAGCACCCCTGGCTCCAGAGAAGGTACCAGACGACTAAATGATGGAAGAAGATCGGTGACTGTGATGCACCAATCGGAGTCAGTACCGAGCAGCAGGAGCCACAGTACCCCCTCCAGAACGGAGAAGTGGAAGATAGTGTGCCCCTACTGTGAGAAAGAACACTGGCTAGCGCAATGTGACTCCTTCCCCAAGCTGAACGCGGAGGAAGCAAGTCAATGGATAAAGTCCAACAAGCGCTGTTTTCGCTGTGCGCGCTCACACATGGCAGCCGAATGCCGCTTAAAGAAAAGGTGCACCAAGTGCGATGGAGCCCATCTGGACATACTTCACAACAGTAACAGACGGCGCCCTTCACCCGCACCATCCAGCAGCAAAGCGAGCGTCATGTACATCGATCCCGCCAGCAGCAGTGGAGCCCGAGTACTCCTAAAAGTAGTGCGGGTGACACTAAGCTACCAGAATAAAGTCCTGGACACTTACGCCGTCCTCGATGACGGGTCAGAGAAGACCCTTCTGCTCGCCTCCGCTGCGGCCCAGCTAGGGCTGCGGGGAAGCGAAACCCAAATGACAATTCGGACAATAAGACGAGATTTGAAGACGATAAAGGGCGAGAATGTCTCATTCTCTATCGCAGCAAGCGGCCAGCCTGAGCGACGGTACCAGATTACAGACGCTTTCACCAGCCAAGAAATAGGACTGTCGCGGTACACATACCCCGTCGCCAAGCTGATGGAGAAATATGCACATCTGCGCAAGTTACCGATCCCGCTCATAGACAATGCTATGCCGACCCTGTTGATAGGCTCCGACCATGCAGACCTCATTGTCCCGATAGACCGGGTTCATACCGGACCCCGAGGCTGTCCTGCAGCAGTCGAGACCCGTTTGGGATGGACTCTCCAAGGCCCGCTCGCCAAATCTCTCAACCGAAGTACAGCCACTAGATGTCTCCACTCCCGAGTCACAGAGGGAGAAACCGCACTCCTGCAACACGTAGAGCGGTTATGGACCTTGGAACAAATGCCCTTTAAGAACGGAAAGAAAGACATTCGCTCTAAAGATGACATTTACGCCATTCACCTCCTCGAGACAGGGACCAAGAGAGTCCCGGTCAACGGCGTGTTGAGATACGCCACGCCACTCCTGCGGCGAGAAGGAATGCCTACTTTCCACGCCAAGACAGACGCCACAGAACGGTACCTGCTGAACACGGAGCGGCGCTTAGCCAAGAACCCCGCCCAAGAGAGTGTATACCGCGCTGAGATTGAGAAGCTCATCACAGCGGGACACGTCACAAAGATGGACATTAAAGAGGCTGACCAGACCACTGAATCGTGGTACGTGCCTCACCACAAGGTCCATCACAACGGTAAAGACCGCATAGTATTTAACTGCAGCTACCAGATCGGATCCCAAATTCTGAATAAAGAGTTACTGCCCGGTCCCACACTCGGCCCCTCCCTACTCGGCGTTCTACTCCGCTTCCGCCAGGAAAAGGTGGCCATCAGCGGGGACATTAAAGGAATGTTCCTGCAGGTGAGATTAGTAGAGGAGGACAAGCCCCTGTTGCGGTTCCTATGGAGAGAGAAGCCAGGAGATGAGCACCCAGCCATCTACCAATGGGAAGTCCTCCCCTTCGGAACGACGTGCAGCCCCTGCTGTGCTACATTTGCACTACAGAAACATGTAGCAGAGGACCCAGCAGCGGACGAAGAGGTCCGACACAGCGTAAAGAACAGCTTCTACGTAGACAACTGTCTACAAAGCCTTTCAACCCAGGAAGAAGCCGAGGCTCTCCTGATTAAACTCCGCGCCTCATTGATCAAAGGCGGCTTTGATCTCAGGCAGTGGGCCAGCAGCGATCCGCAAGTACTGCGCAGCCTCTCCTCCGAGGACAAGGCAGCCAGCAGCGAGACCTGGATGGCTACAATCCCGGGAGAAGCCCAGGAGATGACCCTGGGATTGGTGTGGCGATTCAAAACAGATTCGCTTCACTACAGACACAAGCCCCTGACTACGGAGCAGGGAAGGCCGGCGGCGGCGCCGACCACCAGACGGAGTGTGTACACAACACTCGCCCGACAATATGACCCGCTAGGATGTATTCTACCGTACACCACCAGGGCAAAAATGATTGTACGAGCATTGTGGGACAAGGACCAGGGCTGGGACGACCCCATTCCCGCACACCTTGCATCCACCTGGAGAGAGTGGGAGATGGAGCTCCACTCACTCCCAGGCGTTAATATGCGCTGAAGCTACTTCCCACCCACGGTGAGGCCAGAGACATGTAAAATGGACTTACACGTCTTCAGTGACGCCTCAGAGGTCGCATACGGATCAGTAGCCTACTTGCGGGCCCAAGAAGAGGGGGGAGAGATCTACACAGCATTTGTCCTCGCCCGCTCGAGAATAGCCCCACGCAAGCAACAATCTATCCCACGCCTAGAGCTCTGCGCAGCCCTAGCCGGAGCGCACCTAGCCACGCTCATCCAACGTGAGCTCACCATACCGGTGTCTAGAACAATCCTGTGGTCAGATTCCACGACAGTACTCGCCTGGATCAAATCGGACTCATGCAAGTACAAAGTCTTCGTGGGAGTCAGAGTCACCGAGATTCAAGACTTAACCGAAGAGTTAACCGGAGAAACAGAGTGGCGCTACGTTGATACAAAACAGAACCCAGCTGACGTCATCACCCGGGGAATGCCCCTAGATGACCTCACCCGTCGCAATGTCTACAGTGACGGCCCAGCATTCCTAAAGCTCCCGGAAGGAGAGTGGCCCACGCCTATCCCGAGGGAAGCCAGTCAGGAGGAGGCTGAGAAGAAGAAGCCTGTGTTCTGTGGATTGAGCACTGTTATCTCCGCAGACCCCAACATAGATGATTGCACTACCATAGAGAGTGCACAACAAAAGACAGCCCTGTACGCAGTACTTGGGGCCCAGACTGTGGCGGAAGAAGTCCTAATGACAGTCCTCACAGAGATTGAGGGAGTATTGAACTCTAAGCCCCTCGGCTACGTCTCCAGCGATGTGGCGGATATCGACCCAGTTACCCCCAACACACTCCTGATGGGGCGGCTAGATCCCGCGTTACCCCAGACAATGTACCGGCCTGAAGAAGCGAACGGCCGACGAATGTGGAGGTACAGCCAAGTATTAGCCGACAAGTTTTGGAGCAGTTTCCTACTACACTACCTACCGTCTCTACAGACCCGCCAGAAGTGGGTAAAGGAGAGAGACAATTTGACAGAAGGAACGGTCGTCATGATTACTGATCAATCACTGCCCAGAGCTATGTGGCCGGCCGGCCGCGTAAGCAAAGTGATCACCGGTGCCGACGGCAAGGTCCGAGCAGCTGAAGTGCTTGTCCAGGGTCGCACTTACACCCGTCCCGTGGCGAGGCTCATAGAACTGCCCCGACTCCCAGACACAATCGATGATGACCATGACCCTATAACCCTATGACTTTGTGAAGTTGACTGACCCCTACAGCAAACCCTTATGTGTAAATAGACAACGCGATTAATCTGTCTCTGCTTAACTGATTAGGTCTGGGACCAATCAGGGGGTGGCTGTTGTGAAGGGCCAGATTAAACCGAATATATATATTTATTTATATATATATATTTAATTGTATTTGTATATTCTCTAATATTCCCTGATATCCCTTGTATATTCCTTGTACAATATGCATTGAATATCCATTCTAGCCTACTGAACATCCCATAATAGTCTCCATTCTACTATTGGTCGAGACCTTGGTGCCAGGCTGCCATACCCCCCAGACCCAGTTCAAACGTACCGCTCAACATGTACGAACAAGTCCTAGTTCCGCGTAGGAATCTGGCTACCGCACCACTAACGGTACTATTTGTTCATAGTGCGTATATATACTGCGCTACTAAAGTAGGACTTCCTTTTTAGTCCAGTTTCTTACCCTCCAATAGAGTGACAGACGTAAAGCCTCCCCGCGACGCCACGTGTGGGAGTAAGGCCAAGTTCGGCCTACCATCGGTATTGAGACATCGTGTATATTAATATTTGAATAGTCATATTTGGCACTATATCGTCGAGTTGGACGTAGTCTATTAAGCTAATAATAGTCTATTCATATGTAGTGCTTCGTGCGGTGAGAATACTATCGTAGTCAGTACCCCATCGTTTCGGGGAGAGAACTGGCTGCTTATCCAGGGTGGCCGACCCCATGTGAGGCTGCACCCGAGGAGCCCCAGAGCCGACGAGCGAGTGGACCTGCATACCGGATTATTCTACCGACGACAGCCCGCCTTCCCAGGCACGGATTATGCTTTGTATACAGTGATTATTCTATGGTTAAAGACCAACACTGCCGTGTGTTGGAAACCCCCCCCCCGGAGAGGACGACAGGTGAGGAGACGCTCTACACGACGAGGTCGCTTCACGTCTCTCCATCGTGGACCGGAGGAAGCCGGCCCACAGAGAGTCCAACTGCTTTCATCTGTGGATCGAGGATCGCTGAGGCACCGAGCCGCACAACCGTGGGTTCTCCCAGGATACCCTCGGCCAGACGGATACAGCCAGACTCTACCCCCCCCCCCCTTCTCCAGTTGTCTTACAAGCGACCGGAATTCCCCCCTAGTGTATCCAGTTCTATAATCATTAAAGTATCATTGCTGTTATTCCTTAACTATTCCAGGTCGTATATTTACCACCTGCGCCATCAGAGATTGGACATTCTCTATTGATATACCGACGAATACTCTTTGCCATAAAAGTGCATACTATTTCAATTCATAAATGTAATTAAGTGATTAAGTGCTTGCTCTACACACCATTGCTGTGTAGGAATAAATACATACTTCGACTTCGTACATTTGTGTTGGATCCGTTTCATCTACGTGAGAGTGTTTATCATAATATATTTATGCCGAGTACTGGGTGGCCGAATATAAAGTACAAAGGTAGTGGTAGTAAGTATCATATCTAGTAATACAGTCAGGGAATTGTACCCCTCAGTTACAGTATTCATATTTCACTCACGGAGCCTTGTCGGATGCTGTGTGAGCCAGCACAACTCTGCAACGCTTCAATACTGCCACCTGGTGGCTGATCGGCGAGTTGCAACCGGAAGTGGATCTCTTGTGATCCCGGTGCGTCTCCCTATTCCATCCGGCCACTCGTATATCACCGCGGGACTCAATACACACACCGTGGATATTGATCGTTGCCATAACTCAATAATCTACATGATTTGGGCGTGTATTAGTAATATACAAAGCGGAAATGGATCGCCTCGATCCCCACTACATAACTGGGATCTGTTTGCTCCACTGTCATCGTCCAACGCTAAGAGGAGACTGACGTGAGTTTCAGCATTTTTGTTTATCATTTTCGATACAAACTGCTCTGATCTATATATCACCCATACTACATAAATCATTTAACGTCAGTCACGGAATTATAAACGACCCCCCCCCCCCCCTCCGTTCACCCGTGCATGATCAGTCATAACGTTTAGGACCATGTACAGTTGAACATTTTAATATAGCGTTGATCGGTATCAAACAGCATTTGATAATCTAATATATGCATTTATGTCTATATCTCACGTTCTAGGAAATACTGCAGAAAACGATGAAAACATATTTATACTCTAGACGGTATTTTCGTATGAATGTGTGAATGAAAAAGTTAAACGTTCCTACATCCTGAACGATAGATAATCGATGTTGAATGGGCCATAGTAATGTCAATTTAGCAATACAATTAAAAAAGTTATAGCCTTGCAAAGAAGGTGAACATCTCCATAGACTTACAGTACTGGCAGAGAATGGTATAAGATGATCAAAGTGGTGGCAGGGAATGGGTTAAGCACCCCCCACAGCCGAAATAGAATGATAAATATATATTTGTTTACTTATATTTGTATTTGCTGTTTTGATTTATAAACAAAATAGACATTTCGACAAACAAAATTATAAAGACATAATATAAAAAAAAATTAGAAAAGAAAAGGGTGGCATGGGTTCTTCGGTCCATTCTATTTTTACATTGTTTATTTACATTCAAATTTCTATTCTTGTTTCCTTTTCATTCTTCTGTGATGTCATTTCTTTTCTTCCTATATTCCTCCCACTTTTCCCATTTTGACTCAAATTTCTCCTCTTGTAGCCTCAGCATATGTGTGATTCTCTCCATTTCCTGTATCCCCTCTATTATCTCTGTCCATTGTTCCTTCGTCTGTGCTTCTACCCTGTACCACAGTTTAGTCAATACTTTCTTGGCTGCTACTAATAGTATCTTAATCAAATATTTGTGTTCTCCCTGAATTTCTTTCTGTGACAAGTTCCCTAGGTACTTGACCTGTCTGGGGTATTTCATATCCAACTATTTCATTTATTATCTCTCCTATCTCTTCCCAATAGTTTCTTATTTTCTGACATTCTCAGACTATGTGTGCGGTTCGCTATTTCTTGCCCACATTTTCTCCAACATGGCTTCTGTGTTGGCATGTAATTGCCCTGTATTTCTGGTGTTATAAAGAATTAGGTCGTCTACATATTTGGTCATCGAGTCTCCTTCTATCCCTTCTCTCAGTCCCCATATTCGGATATTATTTCTCCTTGACCTCCCCTCCAAGTCCGTTAGCTTCTCTCTCATCATGTTGCCATTAGAATTCCTTGTATTTCTGTATTCCATTCCTCTGTTTTGGCCGTCCCTTCTTTCATTCTGTCGATGTTATTCTGAATGTTCTGCGTGTTCGCTTGGTTAGCTATTGTGCTAGCTTGCATGCTAGTCTGTATGCTAGCTTGTAGCTCCTCTACCCAGGTGGGTACCTCTACTCTGTCGTTTGCGCCATGCTAGCTTGATTTACCTGCTGCGTCACCTCCTCGTGTCGATAACTTTTCTCCGGTGTTTGTATTTCTTCTGGAGTCGCTTTTCTTTCGCTTGTTCTCGTGTTCATCCTTCCTTTTCTCTTTTATCATTGAATTGTCACTTTTTATTTTGTTTTAGATGTTCTTTGACCGGGAGCTCTTTTCTATGGCCGCTTACCTGAACATCTCAAACCGGAAGTGATAAAAAAAAATTATAATTTTTTTTATAAACAACTCATTTTTATTTTTTAAGATTTTTGCATTCGGGGGGGGTAGTCAACTACCAGTCGACTATTGGCAAATTTCGGCCAATCAAAGTCGACTATCTAAATCCTTAGTCGGGGACAGCCCTATAGTAACACAAGATAGAAGCAAAGATACAAACTGGGGGAAATCACCTAATACAAATGATAGAAATTTAGATAAATCAAAGAAAATCTGCTAAAACAATTACAAACTGATATACAGTGGTTAGTGACCATAGCTTTGAACTGTGCATAGGTTGGAAGAGTATTCATCTTTGAAGGATGTTTCATGAGTCATGAACAGAAACGGCAGACCTTCCAAGCTCAGAACAAGCTTGAGGAACCTTAAGTACAAGCAAGTAATTTCAGTGAGTCAGATATGGTCAGGACAGCAGCAGTGCAAAGGTGGTAGCTTACCAATAATGGCTTTGCACATAAACAAATATATATAGCATATAGATTAAAATGTTCATCATCCAGTGTCATTATGAACATTATTTTACTGCATTTGGTTCTATAAAATCAATTCTTGTGTTTCAGTGGGTGGAGAGACTACAGATGCAGACTCCAAACGGTTGAGGAGTCAAAGCATCACATCAATTCCTCCACATAGTGAGACCACAACTATTTATCTATGTTACTGATGTTTTGTTTATACTATGCCACATCTCACTATTATCATATATCTAGTTTAATAAGTTGAGGTGATCATTTTAATATAATAATGTATGTTTCATAAGTGGAGTGATAACTTATTATGTTATTATATAATAGCTCATGAAGACCTACAATTGAAAATGATTAGTAAAGACACAAAATAATGTAAACTAATTATAAGGTAAAATTTCACCTTGTATTTCATTTTATTTTGACTGCCAGTGTATTAATTGCAGGTCTCAGTGC
This sequence comes from Notolepis coatsorum, assembly GCF_963971535.1. NCBI lineage: Eukaryota > Metazoa > Chordata > Actinopteri > Aulopiformes > Paralepididae > Notolepis > Notolepis coatsorum. Next base: position 311,181 of record NW_028172863.1, on the reverse strand, counting down.
AGATGAACACGTTGAAACAATATTATGAAATAAGACAGAATACCCCTGTTTCAACATGTTGGTAGTTTTCAGAAAATCATTGAAACCAGATGAATTATACTGAAACAAGTGACCCACCTCCCAACACTGCATTGGTTTCAGACTCAATATAAGATAATTATGTTACACTGGAGATTTTTTACACTGTATGTTACATTTCACAAACAGTTTCTCTAAAGGACCACTGTGCATTTAAAACTTGAACTAAGAATCCTAAGTGGAGAAATTATTTCTCAGTTCTTCTGTTTATCTGTTTGATTATGAAGGAATAGGAAACAGTTATTCCTTCATACATGTCAATGTGTTTCCAACAATTCAACAGAAAACCTTCAACTCATCACTGAAAGCGCTGTGAAGGGTGTTTTAGGCCAAGATGTCATCCTCTCCTGTCACCTCTCTACTAAGACCAGTGCTGTTGCCATGACAATCAGGTGGTTTAAAGAGACAGAGTGTATTTACCTGTATAAGAATGGCCCGGCAATAGAAGGGAGGGGCTACAAGGACAGACTGAGTCTGATCAATCAGGAGCTGGAGAGAGGTAACGTGTCTCTGACACTGAAAGGCTTCAGAGGGGATGATGATGAAGGATTGTACATCTGTCAGGTCATCTATGGATACCAGCAGGAGGAGACTGTTGTCGGGTTAAGCTATGGTAAGTATTCTACTACTACATCCATGACTAACCTTAACATGAACAATGATATGATGCCATGTATGTCCAGATAAATAATTCATAGCTAATTAAATGTTTATTATAAAAGCCAAGTAACTTATCATACAAATATTATATGATAAAAACGTATATATATATTAATCTGTCAAATAAACCACTCTCACATTAATATTATAATAATAAACCACCAGCACACTATTGTGTTATACTGTATGAGGAACACATTAATTTGCTATCTGAGGTTATTTGTTTATTTTCTTTTATAGGGGGTGTATTGGGTGAGTACATCTCTTGTATATCTTCTTAAACTCCCAATATGATTTAAATGTACTAAGTAATTAAAATATATAAAAGTCAAACTGAAGTGTTCGTCTACAGTATGTATCTTTTTCTTTGTTATTCCATGAATATCTTAGTGTTTGTACATTCAATACTAAAGGTAAAACTTGACTGACTATTTTGTTCTGAGCAACATTTGTTTGTTTGTTATTTTTATAGGGTTAAGACAGGGTGAGTATACTTATATCAGTTTTAGCCTATAGTGTTTGTACATTGAAGAGTAAAAGTTGACTAAAACTAAAACAGACTATTTTGTTCTATGAGCAAAACATTTATTTTATAACTGAGGTTTTTGTTTTTTCTTCTACAGCCTTTACAAAAGGTGAGTATATCTAGATCGGTTTTGCTTCTTGAACTCCAATATGTTTCTAAGGTACTAAGTTATGTTAGGGTTTGTAACCGACCTCAAGCGCAATGGCACAGAGAGAGTTGTTTCAGAGTTAGCCAAAGCAAGGGCGTATTTATTTTCAGAGTTACAAGATTGAATTAAGTTGAGCAACCGAACAAACGGGGAATCTGGCATGTGAAGATTGTTGCGGCTCTGCAGATTCTCCCAGTAGGTGGTGGTGAGGAATTAGCTTGTGACGTCTGAAGCCGCTCTGCAGATCCTCCCAGCTTTCACTCCCGGTGGAAACGGAGAGAGAGAGAAATCTGAGTTAGCCCAGCGCACAACAGAAACAGAGAGGTGACTGATCCAATAAATATCCAAGTGACTTGATCTTCGGTGTACCACACACAGTTAGCAGAGTCCAGAGAAAAAACAATACGGTAATCCAAAGTGTAAATCCAACACAAAAAATAGGTGAGAACAGTATAAACAAAAACGGGATCTCTTCGGTGTTTCACAAACACACAAAAAACTGGTGATCCAAAAAGAACTGTTTCCAAAAACTCACCAGAGCGCAACGCGTAAAGCGGGCAGATAACGAGGCGCAGCTCCGAACGGGGAATCAGGTTCTCCACAGGGATTCTTCACGAAAGTCCTGGAGAGCAACAGACAGGGAACAGCGACGGGGAAGACAGGCAAATGCAGGAGTTATTCAAAACGATCCAACATCGATAGTAGGGGGATCAGGGTATATAAAGCCACAGGGCGCTGATTACAAGCTGTGACAGCTGCGGGATGAAATTGATCATTGCTCCAGAAGCGTGTGGTGGGGAGAGCACCAATCAACACGGCTCTTTACAGGAACGGAGCGTGTGGCAGGGAATGCAATTAATCAACAAAGTACCTTAAAGGAACGGAGCGTGTGGGTGGGGAGCGGACCAAACCTCACAAGTTAGGTGATCTAGGTATCTTTTAGGGTTGCAAATTGTAAGCATGTTCCTGAATCGGTCATTGATAACGGTAACAATCAATTAATCAATTAATTGTAACTAAAATACAAAATGTACCAAACAATAACAAATTCATTTGTTTCCTCAATCTAAAGATATATGTCCACACCAGCATGCTCACAACATTGTATGGCATCATGAAACATATAAAAACATAGAGGCCTAGACATAAGACATTTGTGTCTGCTTTAACTCATTGATCGCCGGGGATTAGACGGGGCCCTGTTCTAGCACTGCCACGCTTTAAAAGATAGGAGTGTGTCACCTTGTTTCTAGAGCTATAACTATATTCTATATTATAGCTATGGATACAATATTAGGCCCATTTGACATCACCTATCTATCGTTCAATATGTGAAAAAGAATTTTTCCATCCATACGTTCCTGTGTTATACTGTGGTGAATATAAGTATTGTTATAGCGTGGTCTGGGGTAATTCCCGAAAAAGGCTTACGTCAATTCTATTATAAACGTTGCCGTTTCTTGCCTGTACACGCTATTATTCCCAAATCAAATCTATATCATAGGTAGGGGAGAACGGGGGACGTTGTCACACTTTTTACTCTAGTGTGAATTGCTCATAATCAAAACATCTTTCAATAGTCATTCCTACATTAAATTGAAGCTTAAGATGTTGGCTTGAAATGTGTATCCTTCTCATTTTCCAACGTATTGTAACAAAGAGTTAATCACCTATCAAAGACACTGACACATGGTGACAACCAACCCCATCATGGGGATAATTGTCACACACTATGGGGTTGGTTGTCACCATGTGTTTTAATGGGAACATCTTAAAAAGAAGACAAGAAGGCAGAACTAAATTTGAAAGTTTGATTGCATTGACAAGTTGACAAATACATAACTTAATGCATCTTAACATGAACATAAACAGGAAACACATCTTTAGGCCATCCTATATAACAAAATAAGAACACAATAAATCGGCCTAACAATAATAGCCTACACAACATGACTGAATGAATGAATGAATGAATGAATGAATGAATGAATGAATGAATGAATGAATGAATGAATGAATGAATGAATGAATGAATGAATGAATGACTGAATGAATGAATGAATGAATGAATGAAAACTTTATTTAACAGATTGCAGAATGGGTACAATACAGTATGGCTCAATACACACCAGAGAAAGACGTTTGTCTTGTTTACATCAGGGTCTCCCATTTTCAATTCATAGTTGTAACATGTGACAACCAACCCCAAATAAAATGTGATGACCAACCCCAACTGGAATGTCTTGATAGCATCAAGGCTAACAGCCATCTAACAACTAGTTAGCTAGCTAACAACAATCTAAACCAGGGGTCAGCAACCTTTTTGACATGGAGTGCCTGTTTGAAATATAGTTGTAACTAGTGTGCCTCAACAATATTCCATGCATCGTAATATTTTTTTCTCATAATCAGGTCTTTTTAATGATAATTTTTACATTATTACATCATTATTGTTATTATTAACAATATTATTATGATGGTTGTATCAACCCTAAATCTGAGTTGGGGGGGGGGAATGCAATGCAGACAAACAGCTGCATACAGTGCGACCATTTCACTCACATTTGCCCATTCATTTTTGGACACATCACACACCATTGGTGTGTGTACTGTACGTGTTGTAAAAAAATTGCTTTTAACATGTGCAATGTTCAATGAAATAGAAAAATAAATAATATAATTTGTTGATTAATCCCACTGGTCACAATGGTGACCGTAATAATGTTTTTGTTATAAGGCTCTGCAAATGTTACTGAATGATGTAGCAATGTATTTCCAGCTAAATTGAAATAATAAACAAATAAAGGGTCTCAATTAAATATGTGGTAGTAAAAAGAACCTGTGGGAGGATTTCAACAAGATAAATGCGACAACAGTGCAAAATATTTCACAATAATATTTCAAAGCAAAAAAAAAATATATATATATATATATATATAATTTTCATTTTCATTTTTTTTTTTTTTTTTTTTTTTACGCTGCCCCCTGTGCCTATGCACACGTGCCTAGGGTTGCCTACCCCTGATCTAAACTATAGCTATCCCTTCACACTTTTTAAGGGTAATAATTGTTTCATTATAAACCAATTGTGTAAAAGCAGAGAAGAAAAATACTGAGGAGCGGAATATTTACAAATGGCCATGAAAAACACAAAAAGTCCTCTCACCTCAAATTCAGCTGTTTCACTCAAAATATGACAATGTAGGTGAACTCTGACCCCAATTCTGGACATTTAAATACCAAAGTATGGGAGACAGGATCCTCTGGTGGTGAAAAATAATGAATGTGACAACCTACCCATGTGACAACGTCCCCCGTTCTCCCCTATTATGTTTCATCATGAATGCATGATAGGGGGGGGGGGTAGTTTGTTGATGCTTTGATCGTCACCAACGGTATACGTTGTGGAGTAATGTTACACACATATGTTGCGATCGGGGTGAAGACATGGGTGCATCAACACAGGATTGATATCATATAGCCCTTACCTTCACTAGGATGTACCCCAAAAAGAATATTCCAATTATCTGATCGCGAGTCCCAGTATTGGTGTCGATCGTGTCGCCAACATAATCCACCACACATCATGCATCGGGAGCATTTGAAGCGTCTCAATCCGATCGTTATAACTGCTCCATTCGCCCGACAAAGAAAAGTGAGCCCGGTGACATTTGACCGTTGCACAGGCCAAGATACAAGGTTTCAAAGGGTGCTCGATACCGGCGTCTAGCTAGATGCGGCCGCTATTGCACTTTGACAATCTCAGACTCATTCCCTATGGTAACACAGAGGTCCCCGGATGAATAATGAATACAAAATATTGGAAAAAAAAGGAAAAATTATCAAATAACGTATATATACGTGGTTGGCGTTCAAAGGATGGCACCCAATAACGTATATAAATGTTGTTGGCAGGGAATGAGTTAAGCGGGCGGGTGCTGCATATGTAAAAAAGCTGCATATGTAAAAAAAAAATAAAAATAAGAGAAGAAGACTTAAATAAAACGTCTCACCAATTAAAAAAATCTAGAGCATGTATTTAACAAACTAAAAAAAATCCAAACACGGTTCGATATTAACTTAAGAAATAAACTAAATGTCGATTTTTTTTTTACTGAATAAGAGATTACACACATAACTGTAGTAACAAAGGCTATTATTATTATTATTATTATTATTATTATTATTATTATTATTATTATTATTATTATTATTATTATTATTATTATTATTATTATTATTATTATTATTATTATTATTATTATTATTATTATTATTATTATTATTATTATTATTATTATTATTTTGCAACAAGATAGCCTACATAATTATATCATGAATAGCCTGTCTCAGACTGACTTACATGGTCCCGATTTATTTATTCTTGTTGAGTAAAATCTGCATATCGACATGGTCGGGTGAATTACATGGTTTGACTTTGTACATAATATGTTAATGTGATGAAGTATTAAAACTAGTGCTGTCAATAGATACAAAAAAAATAATTCATCTCACAATTTTCTGTAATTAATCTAGATTAATCTAGATTAAAAATATCATTTTTTAAGACCAAAGCTTGTAACAGATATTTACGGAATTAATGTAAAATCAACACAAAGAAAGTATATTTAGATTCAAAGACTATTTTAATAGCTTTCTTTGAATACAGTTTTTCTCCTGTGAAATACAAATGTTCAACAAAACCATCAACATTGACTCAGCTTTAAAGACCTCTTTCTCATATCCGCGGCGCTAACAGAAATAAAAACAACCCAGGCCTATGTTAAAGTGCAGATTGGTTTAGAGGACGATAATGTCTTGTATGAACTACCAGTAATATAAATCATATTAACAACAAAAATGTGTTCCATCTTCATGTCAGATGATTTTCGAAAAGATGCGTGAGTCAATGCAAAAAAAGAACAAGCAAATATACTGCTGAAAGTTTCAGAACGTTGAAGCTGTTTCACCCCATAGATTAATCTACCGGTAGATTAATTTATTTTAATGCTTTAAATAATTTAAATTAATCTCCAAAGTTAACTTTGACAGCCCTAATTAAAACATAGAACAACTAACCCATGTCTTTGTATAAACAGTGAAAGCTGAACGGTACCTAGTGAAAGAGACAGTGGAGCAGAAGCAGAGCAGATCAGAAACAGCTCTTAAACTTGGTAAGTGAGTGAGGATCTGGAGGATAAAGTGAAGACATTCTTTTAACTGATACTGTGACAGATTGAATACAGTGATTTACCAATAAACCACTGAAGATCAATATCATACATTTGTTAAAAATTTATTTTCAACTGTGCTAATGAAAATTACAGGTCTGTTGATGAAGCAATCACCCATAAATGTATCCCCTCTCATCCTATTTTAGAAACCAAGATGGTTAAACGAGAACAGACTAAACAACTAGAGGAGATCAATGAGATTTTGAGAGAATCTGAAAAAATACTAAAAGAAAGAAATTCTACATTGGAGGATCATCTACAGGACTTGGAGAAACGATTGAAAACCACACAGGAACTGGATGAGAGGATCAGAGTCCTTCAGGACAAAGAAACACAACTGACCCAACAAGTGAAACAGAACGAGACACGACTCCAGAACACTGTTAAAGAGACGGAGGAGACCCAAAGAAACACAGAGAAAGAAAGACACCTAAATGAAATGACCCAACAAAACACTGAGAAAGAAACACACCTGGATGAAATGACCCAACAAAACAGAGAGAAAGAAAGACAACTGGATGAAATGACCCAACAAAACAGAGAGAAAGAAAGACAACTGGATGAAATGACCCAACAAAACAGAGAGAAAGAAAGACAACTGGATGAAAAGACCCAACGAAACACAGAGAAAGAAAGACACCTGGATGAAATGACACAAGAAAACACAGATAAAGAAAGACAACTGGATGAAATGACCCAACAAAACAGAGAGAAAGAAAAACAACTGGATGAAATGACCCAACGAAACACAGAGAAAGAAAGACAACTGGATGAAATGACACAAGAAAACACAGAGAAAGAAGGACAACTGGATGAAATGACCCAAGGAACCAAAAAGAAAGACAGACAACTGGAGGAAATGACCCAACAACACAGCGAGAAAGAAAGACAACTGGATGAAATGACACAACAAAACAGAGAGAAAGGCAGACAACTGGATGCAATGACACAACAAAACACAGAGAAAGAAGGACAACTGGATGAAATTACCACTCAGTTTGGTAAGATCAGATTTTTACTTTGTTAACATTTATATTTGTACTGTGTTTGTATTTATATGTTTACTGTGTTAATTTTATATATTTATATTTTTACTGTGTTACATTTTTGTTATTGTTGTGCTTATATCTACCTCTCAGACCACACAAATGTTTCTGCTCTGATTGATCCAAACAGCCCATGTAGAGAAAGGGCTGTAGTGCCTGGTGGTACTAAATCCAAATGTATACTCTCCCATTGGTAAAAGGAGATTTGGGATATTGGCCACAATAAGGTCATTGGCAATATTCAGTACTGTATCGACAAAAAAACCAGTAAATCATCTGCCCTTTGTTAATTTGCTTAAGGTACACTTGATCTCAAAAAGGTGCTGAATGAGCTCAGTGGCATCTTTTCACTTTTGGTCAATGTTAGCATGGTGTTATTCATCGTCAATAAAAAAAAATATGAGAATAATTTATATTCTCCTTTGGTTCATTACCATTTACTCAAGCAAAGTAAATAACAGACACAATATTTCATACATTCCCTGAGGTCCATAGATGTCCCTAGATATCGAGAACATAAAAATGGGCCTTGTAGAAGTGCAGCAATTCTCCATTTACTTGGGTATGTACTTTTGGGCGAATTTCCTGAAAATATAGCTCCGGTTTAACCACTGCATCGTGGTTTAACCATTAAGCATTGTGCAAAAATAAGGCTTGTTATTTAAAAAAAAAAATTACAATTGCATACGTGAAGTAATTTGTGATTTATTATACTTTATACTTATAGCACATGCATGAGTCTGGTCTCTTTTGAAAGGTAACATTCGGAAGGAAAAAAACAAAATCACTTCGAGTGCTAATGAAATATAGTAACAGAGGTTTAAACACACTGAAGTGAAGGTTTTTGTGTACTCACATTTATTTTTACTGGTTGCCAGATGCCTGTTTTCAAGTTCCAGCTGAGAGGTAGGAGCTGGAAAACCTAACAGTTCCATAGCCTGAAGTCTTATGTAGTACAGGTCCAAAGTTTATAAAAAAATGTATGTTTTACAAAGGTGTTTGTAATGTGTGTACCGGTAAAGTTTCACCATAATTATCCAAGATGGCCGTCCGCTCCCATTCATTTAGAGGCTCTCGTCAAAACAATGGTTTTCTTGGTCTTCTTGTGTCACCTTCGCCCACTCTCAGCACCCATCTTCGGAGCAGATGCTCCTTGGCTACAATGGTGGTCTATCATTTTCACCAGGCACGGGTGACTGGTCAGTTCAGGACGGTTCACAACCGGACGTGGTCACTTGTCCGAGCGGCTTGTCAAATGACATTCGCCGGATGTTTCGTCTTGTAACTTGAGAATGGAATCACGTGGCGGTCGGGTGGCGTAGCGGAGATTGTGCTCGTCACCAATGCAAGAGGCTGCGGTCTCGACTCCCGGAGTCAGCATTGCCTGCAGCTTGGGCCGATCGTCATACTAACTCGTTTGGCTGAGTTAGTGGGAGGGAAGTCGTGGGTGGTAATCTGGCGTTGTAGGTCAGGTCTGGGCGCTTGCTCAGCGAAAGGCAGGAAGTGGTGAAGGCAGCGTGACCTCCCACGCGTTACGCTTCACCAATGGGAGTCCTCGCTGCCAGGTGAGAAGAGAGCCACTGGCTGTCTCCGCATGTGTCGGAGGAAGCATGTGGTAGACTTCAGGGTTCCCTTGTACCGACCAGTAGGGGGAACATGTGCACAACAACCAGGTAGGGGAGGGGGGGAATTGGCACAACGACTAAATTGGGATGGGGAGAAAAACATAGAAAATCAGGTGGAGAAAAAAGAGGATTAAAAAAAAAAGAGAATGGAATCACGCAATAGGTTGAGTTGGGTGGCGATCGAAAAGGCCACAAATTCAACTTTCCAACGATGTATTGGTTGATCGGCGAAAACACAGCCAGGAGCCGATAGACAAGGGCAAAGTGCCGCTACGTGCGAGTGTGTGACGGCCGGCCGTAAGGCCATCTGATGCTTAAGAGGTTAAACTGTTAACCATGTGACATATGACAGTTGAGTTATGTACAGCTAACTTAATCTTCTGTCTTCTCTTCTATCTTCTAACTGTATTTTCTATCTGTCATTACAGCACAACGGATATGTGGCCTGAAGACTGAAGTCGAGACACTGACGATGAGATTATCAGCCCAACCGACTGGTCAGTTTTTATTCATCTATTAAATATCTATTTTTGTTTTTATGTCTTTATATGATAGTGATGGAAACTGGTGTTTGTATTTCAAAGAGTGGAGAAATGTCTGAACCAGGTGCCACACTACCAATCACACTAATTTAGTTAATTTGAGACAAATCCGGCCTTTTTTAACAGTTGATGCGGCAAAAACGTATCTTCATCGCATGATATTCTCACACATTGAATACTGCTTCAGAAACTGGTCGTTTGCTGGTGTCACTGTCATGAAACCCATCGAACAGCTTTATCATAGAGCCATCAAGGTATTTGCCAGGAAACCATTGGCATACCACCATTGCAATATTTTGAAACAATATAGCTTTTTGAGCTTTGAAAATTTCAAAGTCTTAAAAAGCTCTTGTTTCATCTACAAATGCCTACATGGACTAGCTCCCCCTCCTGTACAGGAATTCATCTAAAAAAAAAGAAACACTGGACTCTGCACCAGGTCAGACACCAGAGGTGACTGCATGGTCCAACGTAGACTGACCACGTTTGGCAAAAACGTCCTGTCCATAAAAGGCAGTCAGTCTCCCCATTTCCATAAGGGAAAGCCCCACCCTTGCTTCTTTTAGAGGGCAACTAAAAAAATAGACCAACCAGTCATGTGAACACATGTGACATGCTGTTATCTATTTGTAAAATTTTTTTTACTGTTTTTATGTGTCCTGTTTTTATGTATTTGTACATTTCTTACTGTTTCTATTAGTCCTGTTTTTATGTTTGGGGACAACAGATTAGGCTTGTGCTAAATCCGGCAATTTTTACACTCCACAGTGTTCATAAATTTTGCATTGTCTCGTCCAAATAAACGAATTAAATAAAAATAAAATCACAAAGAGACGCAGCATATAGGCCTATATATTGTTGTGGAATATTTTAAATGAGCCAAACAGTGAAACTGTAGAAATTCAGATTCCATTTGTATAAAAAATAGAACATAGTTTATTACTGTTTCTGTGGCCACAAAAACAGTATGCTCAGTTTACAATCAGAGACTAATATGTAACACACAAAGCGTCTGACCAGAAACAGAAAGTGAGAAGAGCTCTGGTCAGACTTACAATTAAGTACAAAGTTGACATGACGTAAAAAGATGACAAATAACAGATATGACAAGAAAGGTAAACAAAGATGAACAAAGATGAGAAATTGAAAACAAAAGATGGGTTAAGGGGTTTTGTCGTGTCTCACGCAATAATTTGAGTCAAGATTAACAAGAAAATAACCTTGGACGTGTCATATCTACGTCAAAGTGTTCTGTGCCTTGGCCGTTGTTTTAAGAACATACGCCAGACTGTCGCCTAGTGACTCAGCTATAGCTGTATACTAGTTAACTATATTCACTAGTCAAGGCTGTATAAAGAGAATATGTATTTAACACAGAGCTATGGATATGATAATATTTTCCAAGATAATATATATCACCATCATCCAGTGTCATTATAAAGAGAATTGTACAGTATTTGCTTGTATAAAAAAAAGCATATATATAATAACCATCAAGTATTGTGTTTCAGTGAGTTCAGAGACTAAACAACTAGAGGAGATCAATGAGATTTTGAGAGGATCTGAAAAAAGACTAAAAGAAAGAAATTCTACATTGGAGGATCAACTACAGGACTCGGAGGAAAGACTGAAGAAAACCACACAGGAACTGGATGAAAGGATCAGAGTCCTTCAGGACAAAGAAACACAACTGACCCAACAAGTGAAACAGAACGAGACACGACTCCAGAACACTGTTAAAGAGACAGAGGAGACCCAAAGAAACACAGAGAAAGAAAGGCACCTGGATGAAATGACCCAACAAAACACAGAGAAAGAAACACACCTGGATGAAATGACCAAACGAAACACAGAAAAAGAAAGACACCTGGAAGAAATTACCAAAAGATACAGAGAGAAAGAAAGACAAATGGATGAAATGGCCCAACGAAACACAGAGAAAGAAAGACAACTGGATGAAATGACCCAACGAAACACAGAGAAAGAAAGACAACTGGATGAAATGACCCAACGAAACACAGAGAAAGAAAGACAACTGGATGAAATGACACAACAAAACACAGAGAAAGAAGGACAACTGGATGAAATGACTCAAGGAACCAGAAAGAAAGACAGACAACTGGATGAAATTACCCAACAATACAGAGAGATAGAAAGACAACTGGATGAAATGACCAAACAATACAGAGAGATAGAAAGACAACTTGATGAAATGACCCAACGGTACAGAGAGAAAGACAGACAATTGGATGAAATGACCCAACAATACAGGGAGACAGACAGACAACAGGATGAAATGACCACTCAGTTTGGTAAGATCACATTTTTACTTTGTTAACCTGTTAAGCTGTAGCCCTATTTCGCCTAAAGGTACATGCCTAAGTAAATGGAAGATTGCTCCACTTATGCAAGGTCAATTAGCATGTTCTTGGTATCTAGGAACATCTAGGGACCTGTGGGTATGTATTTCCAGTGTCAGAAATATTGTGTCTGTTACTAGGCTTGAGTAAATTGTAATGAAGAAAAGGAGAATATAAATTATGATTTATTTTTGCATCTGTGCCGGTGAATAACACCATGTTACAATTGTGCCGTAACCGAGGTCGCTCACTGAGCTCATTCACCACCTTATTGAGATCAAGTGTAAAAGAAATCGAAGCAAATGAATAAAGGGAAGATTATAACGTAACTCAATCATGCGATTAATAACAATTAAATATTTTAATTGTTGACAGCCCTAGTTTTTAATAATAATAATAATAATATATTTGATTTGTAGAGGCGCTTTATAATTGTGGAACAAATCTCAAAGCGCTACAGTGTAAAATAAACATAATCAAATCAAATCAAATCAAATGTATTTGTAAGGCCCGACAACACACGTTAATGTCCCCATGGGCCGGACACGTCTTCTTTAAACAAGTCAAGAAGAAACATAACAATAAGTCAAGAACAAAACAAGAACACCATAAGGTCCAACAAATTTAAAATAGATGCAAATAAATGAATAAATGCAAGCACTCCCAGACATACCCCACACGAAGGTAAGGAAAAACTCACTAGAACCTAACAATAGGGAAAAATGCACCACAGGCAGTGTGGAGGAGAGAAACCTTAGAAGGACTGTTCAAGGGGGGATCTCCCTTCTTAGATGTCGGTGATAGTAGTGTTGCAGACTAACAGTTGGTAAGCATGCACTCATGTGTGTAGTTATGGTCGAAAAAGGGGTAACCACTGCGCTCAGACAGGTGCGTAGTCCAACATTAATTATGCAAAAACACACTGATGAAGGCCGGATGGCAGAAAACGTTTTGTGTCCTTTAAACAACTTGAAAAATAAAAAACAACGATATTCCGAGTGCGGTCCCTACCTCCCTTTTTTGCTCATGTGTGTAGGGAAACACAGATGAGTGCATGCAATAGCAACTGAACATTTTGAAAAATTAAAGAGAGAGCTGATAGCGATAGCAACTGAACATTTTGAAAGATTAAAGATAGAGCTGATAGCGAATCTATTTGAGGCACAGTGGCGGCGCAAAGAGGGTCGCGTCCTCCCCGTCTTAATCACGGGACGTTCAACACTCTGGTCATCGCTCCGAGACAGCCGGAGACAGGGAAATGGGGGGAGAGAGGGTCGTAACCTCCCCGACATCATTGCGGGTCGTCCAGCACTCCGGTCACCACTACGAGACCGCCGGAGACAGGAGGGCACGCAGAGAGGGTCGCATCCTCCCGGCCTTCATCACGGGACGTCCGACACTCCAGTCAACACTCCGGGACAGCAACTCACAGGGAGACAGGGAGACGGGACAGGCGTTAGACAGCTCGCGTGATTGTAGTGGGCGGACATAGCAATAGATACAAGTGGTAAGCATATATGTGAATAGAGTAGATAAATGAAGTAAGCATATTATGTGAATAGAATAGAAGTACTTAACCCAGCAATAAAACCACGTTGACAGACCACAAACCATGTTGACAGACCACGGACAGAAGACGGTAAGGAGCTGATCCGTGGCCTCGGTGGTGCATGTAGAGCAGTCTCTGCAATCTTGGCCAAGACCCCGAGACATCCATCATCTTGGACAGCACTACGAGACAGCAGGCACTCAGAGAGATGGGGGGGGGGGGGGGGCAGGGGGGGGTAGAGAGTTCCCATGTTTGTAGTGCTGCGGAAAAGCAGAGATGGGAGAAAATAGACATCCTAACTAAACTAGACAGATTAATCTAAAGGTCAGTCCCCGACCAGGTGAGATCAGGGTAGGTTGAAGGATGGGTCTTAAGCAGGGATTTAAAAGCTTTGACAGAGCAGGCGCCCCTGACAACGGCAGGTAATTTGTTCCACAGGTAGGGAGCGCGGTAAACAAAGGCTCTGTGGCCAGCGGATTTCTTTTTAACCCTAGGAATCGATAGAAGCCCCGCATTTTGTGAGCGCAGAGCACGAGCGGGCGAGTATCGGGAGATGAGATCGGATAGATAGAGTGGTGCAAGCCTATTTCAAATTTTGTAGGTGAGGAGTAGCACTTTTTTTTTTTGATCCACTTTTTCTCCCATTTTTCTATATTTTTCTCCCATCCCAATTTCGTATCATCCAATTCAACCCTCCCCTGTCACGAACGCTGTTTCTTGCCTCCCACAAGCCGGCTGCAATGTGGACTAAGTCATACATAGCACAAGTCCCCTCCGGTACTTGAGGTAACAGCAGTCGCATCTTTTCACCTGCGCAGCTCGACCTCTCAGTGTCGAGGAGTAACGCGTGGGAGGCTCACGCTGCCCCCGACACTTCCTGATTCTACTGCGCAGGCGCACCAACCGACTTGTAGGAGTCGCTTGTTCACAACGTTCGATCCCCACCCTTCAGTTTTCCCTCCCCGTAATACGGCCAATGTGTATTACTGCGGACGACCAGCCAAACTGAAAAACAATGTGGAGAGCTGGATTCGAACACGCGAATCCTAGCGTCTCCACACTGGTGGCGAGTGCCTTAGACCACTACACCACCTAGCCGCCACAGGAGTAGCACTTTAAAGTCAGATCGGGCTTGAATAGGAAGCCAGTGTAGGGCGGACAAAACTGGTGTCATTTTCTAGGTCTAGTTAGTATCCGTGCAGCCGCTTTTTGCACAAGTTGAAGATTTTTGATGCTTGAATTAGGTAGGAAAAGAAATTAAATTAAAAAAATCTAGGAAGAGAGTAAAAAATAAGAAGGTCTAAAACTATTAAAATAACATAAAATGTGTGGAGCTAAAACTAGATAAAAATCAACAAAGGATCTATTAAAAAGACGAGTTTTGAGGCCCTTTTTAAAAGGATCCACAGTCTGTGGTGCTCTCAGGTGGTCAGGGAGAGCGCTCCACAGTCTGGGTGCTCTCAGGTGGTCAGGGAGAGCGCTCCACAGTCTGGGTGCTCTCAGGTGGTCAGGGAGAGCGCTCCACAGACTGGGTGATCTCAGGTGGTCAGGGAGAGCGCTCCACAGTCTGGGTGCTCTCAGGTGGTCAGGGAGAGCGCTCCACAGTCTGGGTGCTCTCAGGTGGTCAGGGAGAGCGCTCCACAGTCTGGGTGCTCTCAGGTGGTCAGGGAGAGCGCTCCACAGTCTGGGTGCTCTCAGGTGGTCAGGGAGAGCGCTCCACAGTCTGGGTGCTCTCAGGTGGTCAGGGAGAGCGCTCCACAGTCTGGGTGCTCTCAGGTGGTCAGGGAGAGCGCTCCACAGTCTGGGTGCTCTCAGGTGGTCAGGGAGAGCGCTCCACAGTCTGGGAGCGGATGAGCAGAAAGCCTGATCTCCCACGGTGCAGAGTTTGGTCCTGAACTCCTTGGGAGCTGGAGGAGGTTTGCCCGGCCAGAGCGGAGATGTTGTACATTTTATGTGTACACATTTTTTATATATATATATATATATATATATATATATATATATATATATATATATATATATATATGAGAGAGAGATTCGATTTTATTTATATTATTTTTTATAGAATTGTATTGCCACATAAAGGGTCACAACTCTATGATCCCTGCATCCATTTGTCACTCAACCGAAGACAAGCAGGAAAACCACTGACCTTGACCTTGACCTTGAGCTTGACGACAGACTAACTTATTGGACTATTGATTTAAATAGTTAATGTGTGTTGGCTTAGGCTAGCATGTTTATTTATTTCCAACCTACCGAGGCCTTGACGAAGTCTAGTGCATTATTGTTCTATTTTGTACAATGATCATGTAACGATCTTGACCTCACTGCAACTTACATATTCTGATAGCCCAGTTTGTCCTGAAAACAAAGATGTATATACCATGATTGTTGCATTAGTGTTGAGGTTATACATACATTATTACACAAATACACCAGGTAAACCAAAACTAGGGGGAATGGCTCAGACCCCAGAGAGAATCAGACTTTAACCACATGTAAGACTATCCAGTTTTATCCAGTTTTAAGCCATTAACCAGTTCTAAGACTTGAATCAGTTCTAAAACATATTTAACCTGTTGTAAGATTTTAACCAGACTTGATAGACTGGACTATAACCCGTAGTAAGACTTCATCCAGACTTTAACTGGTGTGTCTGCTTGCAGTGGGAGCAGGCAGCAGCAGGCCAGGCTCTCCAGTGTCTCCCAGGGTGTCTGAGCTGAGACTGGTGCTGCTGGGGAGGACTGGAGCTGGGAGGAGTGCAGCAGGAAACACCATCCTGGGCAGAGAGGAGTTCGGGACCCAGGCTGTACTGACCCAGAGGAGTAGGAGGAGAGAGGGGGAGGTGTGTGGGAGACGGCTTGTGCTGGTGGACGCTCCAGACTGCCCTGGACTCTCTCTGGAGGAGATGAGACAGGATGTGGGGTTCTGTGTCCGTCTGTCTGCCCCGGGACCCCACGCCTTCCTCCTGGTCCTACCAGTGGAGCCCTCACTGGGGGAGGAGAGAGGGATGATGGAGAGAATGGAGGAGATGTTTGGAGAGGGTTGTTGGGGACACACCATCATTCTGTTCACCCACACTGACAGACTGAAAGAGCAGAGCATGGAGGAGTTTCTCCAAGCAGGGAGTCAGGAGCTCCAGCAGCTTGTAGAGAAATGTAGGAACAGGTACCATGTCCTCAACGTGAAGGACGGAAGCTGTGGCCCTCAGGTCTCACAGCTGCTGGAGAAGATAGAGGGGATGGTGTCAGGAAACACAGAGAGCTTCTACAACACTCAGACCTACCAGGAGGCAGAGAACCAGGTCAGAGAGATGGAGAGAAGGATTCAGCAGGAGAGGAAGGAGAGGGAGGAGAGGAAACAGAGGGAGGAGGAAGAGATGAGGGAAAGACAAGAGAAGGAACTACATGACTCCCTTGTCGAGAAAGAGGGAGAGGTCCATGGATTGAAAGATGACATTAGAATTCTCAATAAAATAATTTTTGTTCTGGAGAAAGAGTTGGAAGCAGAGAGGGATGAAAAGAAGAAAAGAGAGCTAGAGAGGAAATTAAAGACTCGTATCAGTCGACGGGAAAAGATGAGCAAAGATCTGGACCTACTTAGAGAACAATCTGAAAATGAGAAAATTCAGTTGGAAGAGAAATATCTGAGAGAAAAAATGGAATTAAGAGAGAGGTTTGAAAAAGAAGCCAAGGTGGAGGCAGAGTTGCAGGTGATGAAGATAGTTTTTCCTGCATTACAAAATGCTAGTAGATAGATAGATCGAAGGGGCAGAGAAAGACTGAATGGTGAGAGAGAAATAATCAACAGAAAGTTGGAGACTCTTAGTCAAAGACTGATGCATACGTGTGGAAACATTGTAGATGAATTAATAGAACTTGTATTAAGTAGAAAGTCAGATGGCAGAAAGCACATCACATTTATTTTGTAATAACAACAACAAAAACAACAACGTACAGAGATATAGTGAAGTGGGCTGTTTTTACCTGCATTAAACTCTGTTTGACATCACCATACATCACTTTAGGAGCCATAGTGAAGTGGTTTTATTAGGTATCATCAGGGGTGCAGTGCTCCTGCCACGAGGTACCACGCCGTTCCACCACCTTTCTGAGCAGAAGCATGTGCACGCACATACACGCGTGTGCGCACAAAAATGCGTTCACAACTTTCACTCGACTCGTCGTGCCGTGCGCCAAGTACCGGTGCTCACCTGGCTACTTGTCTTTGCATAACAATAGCATAACAATAGCATAACAAAGAACGAGATGAGCAAAACCAAAATGCAAGCCCTGTACCAATTGGTGGGGGTTTGCTTGAGTTGTGGAACCTCTCACTATGTGACAAATGGTCCCGACTGGAAGGATGAGACATTTCTTAAGTTGTGCTTCAGAAGGAAACTGTCCTTCTGTAAACTGTAAGTTACATTGTTAATTTAGTTTGTATTTACTTTTCTAGTTTAAGTTAATTCAAAAGAAATTGTAACTACAATGTATCTACAATTACATTTAAAACATTGTTTGTTTTTCAACCATATCTGTTGACAATATCATTTCTTTATATATTGAATGCTACATCCTGCTACCTTTTTCAGCTTCTCTATTTCAAGGCAATATTAACAAAAACTAAACTAAAACTAGTTATTTCCTATACAAACATGTACAAAAACATAACCCTAACCCTAACCCAAACATGTTTGTATAGGAACATGTCTACTATTTATGCTTAATAATCATTCTAATCATAATGCTGGTCAGAGCTGTTCTGTGCGCACGCGAGGGAACATTTATGCGCATGCGCGGGAGCGTACATGCATGTGATGTCATTAAAACACAGTACAACTACTTATGAAATCACCACTGCACCACTGGGTGTCATAACTAACTAACTAACTAAACTAACTAACTGTGTACAGAGAAAACTCATCTTTGCTGCTCCAGCCGCAAATGGTCTGGTGCTACCAGCTCAGTCAGTCTTCTCATGATACCAGAAGATGCTCACAAACTAAATGCAAGTTTCTTCGCAGAAAGCAGGGTATTTTTTATGACGATGGAAAACAAATATGCTCTTAAACCTCTGGACTCGGTCTATCATTCTGCCCTCAGATTTATTACTGGTGACAGATACGATACCCACCACTTTGTCCTTTATGAAAAGGTTGGATGGCCTTCTCTGGTATAAAGGTGTAACTATAATTAGTATTTGTTTATTTTTAAAGCTCTTATTGGTAAACGGCCCCCTTACATCACATCACTGTAGGAAAGGAATATCTGAACCTATTCCACACGTTCAAATGACTGGCTGGTTCTTAGGGTTCCTCCAGTTTGCTCAGAACTAGGAAAAACAAGCTTTTTCCTTTGATGCTTCCAACACCTGGAATGCCCTCCAACTGATTCTGAAGCTGAAGGTTCTTCCTCATTTTGCTGCATTTAAAAGTATGATCTCCGACCACTGTGTGTCGACTTGTAACTGTCTTAGCAGATTTCTATGGTTTATTGTTATTTGTTGAGCCGATGTGTATGAATTTAATAAACTGTGTCTTTGATTTGTAAGCTTGTCATTGCTGTAAATGAGGATAACCTCAGTGTCTTATGAGTTGAAATAAAGGTTTGAAATTAAATTAAATTAAGCCTCCTCGACCAACAAGAAACCAAAAATGTGCTCTGCAAAAAGTCTGCATATAAAAAAGAAAGCACACAGAGGAAACAAAGCAAAGAGGCTCATCGGAAATTACAATTCAGACAGTACAATTCAGCAGCCAGCAGGTGTCTTAATATGCAATAAACATGTTTTGAATCAAATAATTAAAATGCTGACTGTATAATGGTTTGGGACATTACTGTATATATCTATGCCTGATGCTGGCCATGACCATGCTCAATTATGTCTCGTAAGTTGTTGCAGCAGATTTTGGGTTGATACCATTTGTTACACATAATTTGGTGCCACTCAAGAATTGATAAACATTGTCAGAGTTTAACCACTAAATAATTTCACATGCCCTAGAGTAGGTGATAAGTTATACTAAGTAACAACTAAATAGTTTCACATGCCCTAGAGTAGGTGATAAGTTATAACGTAACTTTAAGTAACAACTAACTGACTAACTGACAATATAGAGAAGCACAATGAAAGCGTAAAAGGATAAAAGTTCTTCTCTGGGTAAGATGTCAATATTGCCAGCATTTTTACAAATCTATATTTCAGTAGGGAAGCAGTAGTATAGTTTAAAAACTTGAAGAGCTATAAGGGAATTTAAAGAAATTGGATAATCCCTGCAAATACTTTTGTTTCCCCAATTAGGAGGAACATTTATTATAAAAGTGTAAAGTCACAGGTGACTTAAACAAACACCCGTATGAGGTGTATATATACTGGTTATGTGTGATTTGAGTGTTGTTGTGTTGTCACTTATCCTGAGATGATTGAAGGTGAAAATTGCCTAAAATAACTGTTCAACTTGGGCAGTGGATATTTTCGCCGTAACAAGAGCATGCTGGATTGGCCAGGGGTAAGTCTAAAATAAAGTAGAGTCTAACTGATGTTTTCAATGTGGTATAAAATATCACCTCAATAAAAAATCCTCAATGTGAGGGTTAAGAATAAATAGCAGACGGATGTTATTTTGTCCTCTGTTAATTGGACTATAGCACATGGCTTAGCTATGTGTTAGAGTCTGGTAAGCCAATATTGAATGTAAATGAATAAATAGAGTATTGTTAACATTTTATTGGTCCCTAGAGCCTTGCTTCCTTGTATTTCCGGTTCAATGATTATATAAATAGGAAGATTGCTATTTGTTTCTACAACATTGTATGTGTTCAGAGTACAAAAAAGTATTTTTCAGATGGTGAGAAAGGAGAGCAGCAAACTGATCTGCAAGAAAGGAGTCAAGCCATGAGGCCAGGACCAGTCTTGAACTCTGCCCACTGGGGTCAGCAGGGCATAGCAGAGGAAATCATGGGGACGTGTATGAACTAGATAGTGGAGGAGGAGTTCAGACAATGCCCAAATTGGAGCCAGTGTGTGGAGGGACATCAACAAGGAGTAAGGCAGTATATGTGTGTATATGTTGTCAATTATCTTAATAGAACTTAGGATAAGACAAATATGAATGAGAAAAAGCTGAAGAACAAAGTTGAAATTCAAAGTTGAAGACATTATTTTTTTTAAATAATAATAGTGGTATAATAAACATTTATTTTTTGCTTGTGTCTTCTCAGCAGCCTCACCAGGGCCCCGTTCCCCGTACCTGGTTCAACTAAGTCGATCAAAAGTCCCATTAGCAAGCTTAAATTAACCCGATGATTGAAGTCAGGCTATCTCGGTTTCTCGAAGGCTGATTCGGTCTCGTTAATTCGAACCAGACTTCAGTAATCAGGATAATTGCACGTGGCCGTCTTACCTGAAAAGGGGGAGGTATCGATCCCCGAAAACCATGATTTTCTAACGGGAAGATATCGCCTACAAGTGAAATGCATATATATAGGCTAATTTTAAGTCCCTCATTACCCCAATCAATCACATTATATTTCTTTAAATGTGCCTGCTGGCAGTAGGCTTAATGGAATGAATAATCGAATGAGATCTTGCTAGCGAAAATAATTATTTCAACTCTTTCAGAATAAGTAGATAAAAACAAGCCCAACGAGTATCTAATTGATACAAATTAATAGATACTTATGAGGATATCTGTACTGTATGCGGCGTGCGCTTAGGTATCATGTACTATATAAATTAGAGCTGGGCCGTTAACGGCGTTAACGTGCTGCGTTAACGCCGGACTGTTATGGCACGATAATACAATTGACGCCGTTAATCTATTTCTCAAACTTGGGTCTCCTCTCTGTCTGTCTGCCGCTCACTCACTCACACATACGGGTACTTAAGGGTGGGGCCTATCTGTGGCTCAGTGTTGAAGCGCTGAGGACACAGACCGAGCTCTGCGCTCATTATTATTATTATTATCATGGCGGAGAGAACAAAACGAAAGTCTGGGTACACTTTACGAAAGTCAATGCCGACAACGCATGTTGCCAAGTGAAATAAAACATTTGCAAGTATGGGTGGCAATACAAGCAATTTGTCAAAACATCTGTTGTCAAAACATAACATTAGTCTGCAGAATGCACCGTTTTCGACTGCTTTGCTCGCAGTGTTTCATCTCCATGCACGTCCATTGCAAGTAAGCCAAGATAATACGGAGTTAGCTTGGCTAATAACGAATTATTACGAATAGGCTAATAAATAAAATATAATTGTTTAGCTACAAATATATTTGAAAGATGACAGCCCACGCCTCTTCCCTCTCCCTCCCTTCACCCTAGCAGCTAGGAAGGATGACAGAGGTAGGGGGGGGGGGGGACGAGTGTCACAGGGTTGTGACCCAGTTTGTTGTCAAAGGCCTGCACCCCTTCTCTACAGTGGAGTCCAAGGGCTTTAGGTGACAACCAGTGGTGCAGTCGTAATATGGGAACTGCCCGGACGCCACGTGCACAAGAAACGCACGCGCACAGAACAGATGATTATTATGCAGAATAAATAGTAGGAAACATGTTTGTATAGGAAATTACTAGTTTTAGTTTAGTTTTTGTAAATATTGCCTTGAAATAGAGAAGCTGAAAAAGGTAGCAGGATGTAGCTTTCAATATATAAAGAAATTATATTGTCAACAGATATGGTTGAAAAACAATGTTTTAAATGTAATTGTAGTTACAATTTCTTTAATTGAATGAACTAAAACTAGAAAAGTAAATACAAACTAAATTAACAATGTAACTTAGTTTACAGAAGGACAGTTTCGTTCTGAAGCACAACTTAATGCCTCATCCTTGATCCTTCCAGTCGGACCGCTTTAGGGAGCGTAACTACTCCCCTAAGATCCTAGATTCAGCTCCCTCTCCAAGGCCAGCACCCTAGAACGCCAATCACCTTTAACCAGGAAGCCCACCACTAGCCCTAAGAAGGACCAGGTGTATTTCTGCACTAGATACAGTACAGAGGCTCCCGCGATACGGAACATTATCAAACGGAACTGGGACATCATCAAATGTGATGAAACTCTGAAAGAAGTATTTCCAGAGCCCCCTGTGTGTTCCTTCAGGAGAGCTCCCACTATAGGAGACAGATTAGTACACAGCCACTTACCAGCTGAGGAAAGAACAACATGGCTACCTAAAGTCCCTAATGGAACGTTTCAGTGTGGCCACTGTAAACAGTGTGACATTGTAGTGAACTGTAAGGGCTTCACCCATCCCAGAACACAGCAGGTATACACAACGAGACATTTTATAAACTGTAAAACTACCCATGTTATTTATATATTGTGTTGTTCTCGATGTGATGCTTTCTATGTTGGCCGCACCAAACGGCGTTTACAGGACCGCCTCAGTGAGCATAAATATGCAGCTAAGGTTCTAAACTGTGATTATGCTATAGTTAAAAATGGTATGGTGTTGGAGGACCTCTGGTGTCTAGAGGCACATATTGTGACAGCAGACCTCAGGCTGACTAGGTACACACACCTGAGCTCAATAGAGCAATCAGCACAGCCTCCACCTTGTATACAGCTCTGTTTACTCAATTGTATGTCTGTATGCCCTGAAGAAGGCCGATAGAGAGGCCGAAACATGTTGGTGGTTTTTTAATGGTTCTATTATGAACTAAGCTATTTATTAAAGCCTTTTTTATATACAAGAAGAGTGCCTGGAACTTCCTTATTTTTTTCCTGAAGATTATCCGGCTAACTCAGTTAGCCACATATGGGGAACGGGGCCCAGGAATGACGGAAATACGAGAGCCTGTAAGTGGAAAGACTAGGAGAAAGGGAATTAGACAAAGTTAGTTACTGGTATTAAGTGCACAGAGCGTGTTATTCTGGGTCAATAATAGGCCTAGAAGTCTATGTTAAATAGGAGTATAAATAACATACTGTACATTCACATATGTTTACAAAAAGGGTTAATCTGTTTTTCCTTTTGTGTGTAAAGTTAAATGGGAGGTAATGTGTTTGTTGGAAAAAAAAATTGTGTGACATAAATAGAGAAATCTGCACGGCTACTTAACCTCTTTTGTTTGTAGTCATATGAGGAGAAGAGACCCATTGCTTTAGAATTTTTTAAAACGACACTACCCAGCTCAAGCCAGCTCCTGTCAATCAAATTACTTTTTTAATTTATTTTTCAGGATTACAGTATCTACCACAAAACTGAACGTTATTGCCATAAAACAGAATGCAGTTTGTTTATCTACCTTTCTGTGAATGTCTAGCAAAAAACGGCATTGCTATCAGATTCAAAATGGCGGAGGAATCTACATAATAAAAAAGTAACTGTATTTAGTTACATTCAGGGTTCTTGCTGCACGCCTGGTGATACTAAATCCAGATTGAACTCTGCCATTGGAAAGAGGAGATTTGGACTGATCCATACAGTAGATTTGGTCACATTTATAGGCTTGTATTTTCAGATATGGCCACAAGAGGGCAGTCAAGTAGATCTTTGAGTATTCCTTTGTTATTGGATAATCTGTAAAAAGGTTTTGATTGATTGATTGATTGATTGATTGAAAAGTTTATTAACAGATTGCAGAATGGGTACAGTACAGCTCAATACATACAATTGTTAAGGGGATGCAGACCAGAGAAAGACTTTCGTCTTGTTTACATCAGGGTCCCCCATATTCAATTCATCATAACATATATGACACACACGACATACAGATAGACAGTACTGCTACATCTATACATTTATGACATACCAGATTTGCAAATACAGTACTGTTTGTGATACAAAAAGTGTCCAGAAAAAGAGTGTATATACATTTGACGTAGAAATTGTACATTGGAGGAGGTTGGGTAGGTGGGGTTGGGTGGGTGGTGGGTGGGGGGGGGGGGGGGGGCTATACATTGGAGGTGGGGAACACTGTACACTGTACATTGGAATACTGACAAAGCCATACTTGGTCATTTACTGTACAACTGGGTTAGGACATTTGTAGGGGCCAGTTTCTCCCGTAGGTGTTCTTTGAGAGTGTTTTTGAAAGTGGGTAGTGATTCACATTCCTTTACAACTTTGGGTAGGGCATTCCACATTGATGTGACATAATTGCGAAACGTGTTTAGTCCCTTGTTTGAGCCGAATCTGGGTTTAACATGATTTGTGGAGCTCCCTCTGGTGTTGTGATCGTGGTATTCACTGACCTTTGGGAAGTATTTTGACATGTACATGGGTACCTTGGTCGTGTAGTGTATCTTGTAGACCAGGCCCATTGCAAGTTGCTGTACTCTGTCGTCTACTCTAAGCCATCCTAGGTTGTCAAAGTGGGCAGGGGTGAGGTGGGTTCTAGGAGTCAGGTCAAGCAGTAGTCTGACTAGTTTGTTTTGAGATGTTTGTAATTTGGTTTTTAGTGCCTTTGAGGTGCTTTGGTACCATGAGGTGCAAGCATAGTCATAGTACCCTTGAATGAGTGCTCCTGCCAGAGTCTTCAGGGTATTCTTGTTTACCAGAGAGGAGATCCGGTACAAGAATCGAGTTCGTTGGTTGACTTTTTTCATTACATTGGATGCCATTTTGTCACAGGAAAGATTAGCCTCTAGGATGGAACCCAGGTAGGTAATTTCATCTTTCCTTGTGACAATATTGTCACCCACTGTAACTGAGAAGCCGTCGGTCATGCTGAGTTTGTTTTTTGAAAAAAGGTCACTCCTATTTAGAAATAATTTGACGAATAGGAGAAGAAAGGGGAGTGACATTATTTCTGTATTTAACCAGGCAGGGACAAAGTTGAAATCAGTGTGACAAAACCCATTTGTGAAGATTCATGACAAATGACAATCTCCTGAATAAATACAACCAGATGATGATAAAGCCAGCTCGTTTGAACTTCTTGAATCCAGCAATCTCCAGTCCATATTGATGGTAAATATGGTATCCTCTCTTTCCTTATTGAAACCACGCGCTCTTCCTCCATTTTGCAATCCATGCCACCAAATCACATATCTAGTCACAGAGTAAGCAGCTGTGCGGCAGTAATGATAATCTGTGAGAAACAAACTCTCTCTCCCCCTCTCTCTCTCTCCATCCCTCTCTCTCTGTCTCTCCCCCCCCCCCCTCTCTCTCTCCCTCCCTCCCTCCCTCTGTAATAATATTGCTGTGGTTCCATTGTTTTGCACCATTACATATTTTGGACTGGGGCCCAGAGACGGATTAATGACCTGGAATGGCGCCTGTGAATAGGATTGAGCAGCTAAACAACGGAATGCTTATTTGTTTGTTTATTAGGTACATTGGAGAAATGTCTTAACTCCCACGTAGCAGCACAGGGCTAAAGGTTAGAGAAGCATGCTTGTGATCCTCAGGTCGTACTGGGCAGCTCCCAGGTGTCAAAGAATGTTTACACGAAATGTTTCTATGAAACTACTTACTTCCAAACTCTGTCACCAAGTGTACCTCCTGTAAACCGTGTGTGTGTGTCACATGAAACGATTGGAGCCAATAGGGAGGGGTTTGGAGAGCCAGGCTATAAGAAGTTTGTTTTTTACTCCACACAAGGCTCTCAGTAGGTAAGTGTTCAGATTCATCATCTCTTTTATTGCCTTCAACTGTTCACCCAGAAACCACTTGGACCAGTGTTTTGATTGTTGAGATATTTAAGTAGAAAATATTATCATTTGTTAGCATCATGCTAAGTGGAAGTCAGTGGAGGGCATATGATATAATATAATTTAGAAGGTCTCCCTCACCCTCTTGTCTTCCACTAGCATGCTAACCATGATGCTAACAATAGTATGATAAGCTCGGTGAACTTTGATTCAGCTTTGTCATTAATTAAGGAGCCTCTTTTGAACTATGACTTATTTTTTAGTTTTAGTAAGGGTTATTTGGGCATCAAAGAATATACAGTGATGGTCAGAGAGAGATAGCTCAGTTATTGAGATATTACAGATTTTTAGCCCAGTTGTTAT
This sequence comes from Notolepis coatsorum, assembly GCF_963971535.1. Classification (NCBI taxonomy): domain Eukaryota; kingdom Metazoa; phylum Chordata; class Actinopteri; order Aulopiformes; family Paralepididae; genus Notolepis; species Notolepis coatsorum. Next base: position 284,446 of record NW_028172863.1, on the reverse strand, counting down.
CACTAAGTCTAATGTATTACCATGTCGGTGAGTTGCATTGTATTATGCTGTGTTAGATCAAAGCTATCCAGTAGATTTGCAAGCTCTATAGCTTTGGAGTCTGCTTTTTTATTTAGATGAATATTCAGGTATCCGTTTAGGATCACCTTATCGTATCTGGTAACACATAGTGTGATCAGTTCAGATAACTTGTGTATAAATAATGGTGAGTGTCTAGGTGGGCGATATATTGTGACAATTATGGTTGATTCAGTTTTGAGTTCAATGGCTAGATATTCCATTGACATGCACTCACCTAGTTCTGTGATTTTAAACCAGTTTTGAGGAGAAAATAGCTGCAACCCCTCCTCCTCTTCTGTTTTTTCTGGGTATTTGATGACAACTATAGTCTGGTGGGGTCTCTATCATTATTGATGTAGCTGTGTTGTTATTGAGCCATGTCTCTACTAAGCAGATGCAGTCTAAGTTATATTCTTTAATCAGATAATTTACTAAAAATGTTTTATTGTTCAGTGATCTGACATTTAGGAGGGCTAATTTTATTTGTTGGACTTGTTCTATGTCATGAGAGGAGATCTGCTTTGGCTGGACCTTGATAGCTTTGAGATTAACAGCAGGTGTACACATATTTGATAGTGTATGGCTTATATACTTTTTTCCATGCCATTGGCTGGTTAAGATTACCGGTATATTCTGAGAGATGGCATGGTGTTTGTATTATTCATTTAATGCTAGTGCATGATGGGCTGATTTGATGAGCTCTGTCAGGGACATTTGATCAGACGAGTTGTCAGTGGCCCTGAGGGTTGGAACATCTTGTGCCATTTCTTCCGATAGTAGTGAGAGTGTGTCCTTTGTGATTAGCTCTCGTTGTATGAGTTTGATGTCCTTGGAGGTCATTAAGGCATGGCGTATGTTCGCTCCAAATCCGAGGCGATTTGGGAAAATCGGTTCTGGATTATTCCAGAAAACATTAAAATTGTCAATGAATTTCAGTCCGTGTACATGACAGGCAGATTCTAGCCATGAATTGAAATTTTCGGAGTCGACTAAAGGCTTCTTGTCCTCTGCGAAAGCATGCAATTGGTCCACTGATGGATACATCTTGATATTTGTCTAGTGTGTTCATTAAACAGGTGAAATCCTCTTTCAGTGTTTCTGTGCCTGTTTTCTTTCGCACAATGTCAAAAGTTCCAGAGTGAATGACAATTTTTGTTCTGTCTGGTCTGATGAGTTTTGGAAGTATTTTGGACAGCTCCTTCACAGATGTGTTGTCTAGACATAGATTTTCTGTGTTTGCCATTTCCACATACCTTGTTGTGGAATCTCCAATCAAGATGCAGTCTGTTTTCTGTGTGAAGTTAGCATTCTTTCCAACAGTTCTGGGGCCGTTTGTTTTTGCATTAGGCCTAGTCTGTCGGCTTTCCCAACAGTCCTGTGGCCTTGTTTCAATAGCCGTCCTGCTAGCGCTAGCCTCGTACCTTCGGTGTTGGCTACCGCGACAGTCCTGTGGCGCTCCTCGGTGCAGAATAGTCTCTTCACTGTTAGCCGCTAGCTCAGGCTGGGTAGTGTTTGCTAGCCGTTTCGCTAGAAGCTCCGTTTTCCTCGTTGTCTCTGCGCAGAGTAGCTTCGTTAGCCTCTGCGTTTCGCTAGTAGCTCTGCTAGCTTCACCACTAGCCTCGCATCTTCTTTGCCGGATAAAACAACGTTCCTTTGGTGCCTCGTCGTTAGCGTGAGCTCCGGTATGCTCACTGTTAGCTTCGCTAGCGTCGTTAGCCACGCCTCTAAGTCTCTTTGCCTTGGGTGTTGATATGTGTGGTTCCGAGAGTTATTTTTTTTATCTACTTTTTCTCCCCATTTTCAATTTTTATCCCTCCCCCAATTTCGTATTGTCCAATTCTACCCTCCCCTGTCTCGAACGTTGTTAGGCCATGCCTCCCACAAGCCAGCTGCAATGTGGACGAAGCCTTGCATCACGTGTCCCCTCCGGTACTCGAGGAGGCAGCCGTCGCATCTTTTCACCTGCACAGTGCGATTTCTCAGCGGCGAGGTTCTGCGTGGGAGGGACACGTTGCCCCCGTCGCTTCCTGATTCTACTGCGCAGGCGCACCAACCGACCTGTAGGAGTCGCTGTCCACAATGTCCGATCCCCACCCACCAGCTTCCCACCCCCTAATACTGCCAATTGTATTACTATGAACGACCAGCCAAGCTGGTAGCAACGCCGAGAGCTGGGCTCGAACCCAGCATCCCCTGCGTTGGTGGCGAGCGCCTTGCCCACTGTGCCACCTAGCCGCCCTGGTTCCAAGAGTAGGTTGAAACTATTTCCTGGTGGAGCTGGGGGTGAGGTACAAGACGTGTTCCTGGTTAGTTTATTCCTCTTTCTAGGCCCGACGGTAGTCCACTGCTTTGGTTTAGCTCTGGTGGCTATAGGGAGGTGTAGTCTGACGTCACTGGTTGTTCCACCCGTATAGGGATTTATCATTGGGAAAATGGATTATCGGCTATTGTAACAATTCTGCCGCATGAACATTGGCAAGCTTTCCATTTTTGCACAAAATGAGTTCCCTTCTACCACTAACATTATTGTTTAAGCATTTTTGGTTGAAATAAAGGTATTTATAAGGTTTTTAATTTGTCGTAAAAGAAAAAACTACATTTACCAGTAGGCAGCCTGTTGTTCAGTAGCCAGTAGGCACTAGGCAGCCTGTTAGGCTGTCGCCAAACAACATCATGGCAAGCTGATATCAAGCTAGCTAGCTAGCTAACGTTAACATTACCTAGCTAAACGTACTAGACGTTAGCAATGTCTACTGTCGTGAACCATTTTAAATTGGGGCATGTAGAGGAGTTTCGGGAACGAGTAAAATGTGCAGGTCCTCTTCTCAGACCTGCTCTCAGCTCTCTCGGAAGCGTGCCACTTAGAGTAGGTTGGGAAATGCCTGACCTGTCGGCTGTCTCTCTCTGAAAAGTGCCTGTGGCCAAAACGCCAATGATTGATTGATTGATTGATTGAAAACTTTATTAACAGATTGCAGAATGGGTACAGTACAGTATAGCTCAATACATACAATTGTTAAGGGGATGCAGACCAGAGAAAGACTTTCGTCTGGTTTACATCAGGGTCCCCCATTTTCAATTCATCGTAACATATATGACATACATGACATACAGATAGACAGTACTGCTACATATCTATACATTTATGAGGAGTGGGGTGGGTAGGGTACACTGTACAACTGTACAAACAAAACTGTACATTGGAATATTGACAAGACCATACTTGGTAATTTACTGTACATTGGAGGGGGTTGTGTTCGGACATTTACAGTGTGCTTAGAACCTGTAGATGTGGAGGCACAGCATTTGACCGGCGTGTTCTGTGTGTGAGTTGAGGCTCCACAGTATTGCATATATCCAAAAGGACCGCTCTTGGCAATCTGAAACGGCTAAGCAGCCACTCATCTGGCTCTGCAAATAGATCTAAATGATCTCTATATATGCGCTCTATGCGTACGGCCTGGGCAGCCAGAGCATCTAATTGCTCATCCTGTTGAATTTGGTACAGGTTAGAAACCCAAGCCTCCAGCTCTACAATCCTCTTACCCATCCTCAGGCAACTAGCGCATTCTGTGGGAGAGTCGAGTCCCGGCATCTTGCCTTATTTCCAGGAGTGTAAAGTACTTGAGTAATTGTACTTCGTTACAATACTTAAGTACTGTTTTGGGGGATTTGTACTTTACTCAAGTATTATTATTAGGTTTGTATACTTTTACTTTTACTCAATTACATTTCAGAGAATTTTTTCTTTTTTCATATTTCATGTACATGACAGCTGCACTCAAGACCCTTTTACTTCAGTCTCGGAAGACCCCCCCGTTTCCCCGTTTATTAGTCATAGAAGGAAAAGCCAGCGGATAAAGCACTTCATCACTTTTAGACGTATTCACCCTGTCTTTGATACAGACATGCAGAGAGGACCCTAACCCTGTCTCTGATACAGACAGGGTCACAGAGAGGACCCTAACCCTGTCTCTGATACAGACAGGGTCACAGAGAGGACCCTAACCCTGTCTCTGATACAGACAGGGTCACAGAGAGGACCCTAACCCTGTCTCTGATACAGACAGGGTCACAGAGAGGACCCTAACCCTGTCTCTGATACAGGGTCACAGAGAGGACCCTAACCCTGTCTCTGATACAGACAGGGTCACAGAGAGGACCCTAACCCTGTCTCTGATACAGACAGGGTCACAGAGAGGACCCTAACCCTGTCTCTGATACAGACAGGGTCACAGAGAGGACAGTTCTTGATACCAGAGTGCAGCCATCGGTCACTGCATTTACCTCTACAATCACTTTGGCAAAACAAGACAGGGCTTTAGTTTTGGAGGAAATTAATGGTTTGTTTAGAGTAGCTCCATGCTGCCCTCTAGTGGTCAGAATATAATTATTGCAGTTTTCACTTTTCATATCAGGTGTAGCATTATGTACTTTATACCTTTTCATCTCAGCATCTCAGATTTCAAATGTGCAAATGTTGTTATTTCAGTGTTGTAGGACTTCATAGGAGTAACTCATGGTGCTGGGACTCAGTGGATCTGATGAACCTCCTTCTCTTCTAAAGTGGTGAAAGCTGACTAAGGTAGGAATTCCTCTTTTGAATGTACTCACACTTTATGAATGTGGAGACTGGACAAGAGCAGTCTTGGGGGTCTCAACTACTTACCAAATAATTCAAAACAATTCCTTACACATAAATAAGTTAATAATTGCACAATAGGAGGAGGGATAAATAATTTCATGCTATGAGTAGTAATGTTTTCCTTCTCTTCTTTCTGCAGGAAACATGGCAGAGTCCAGAGTTCACAGTAAGTCATAATCCAGAGGACATTACTTCTACTGTATAGACAGACAGACAGACAATATATTTTCTACTTCCTAATGTTGATTGGTAGAGTCCTTTCTCAGAAGCATCCATGCTGTGCTTTATGCTAAATAGCTGTAGTTACCTGTAGTCCCAGCATGAATGTAAAGCAACATTAATGGTTACTTCTTAAAGTTTACATTATATGTTACACTGGGGATATTTACAGTGTAGTTGACATTTCACAAACTGTTTTTCTAAAGGACTACTGTGTGTTTAAAACTACAGAAGAATCCTACGTAAAGTGGACAAATCATTTGTCAGTGATGTTCTTCTGTATATCTTGCTTGATGCTTGCATATGAATAATAGTATAACTTGCTTGATGCTTGATTATGAATAATAGTTATTCCTTCATACATGTCAAAACGTGTTTCCTTCAATTCAACAGAAAACGTTCAACTCATCACTGAAGGCTTTGTTAGGGGTGATGTAGGCCATGATGTCATCCTCCCCTGTCACCTCTCTCCTGAGACCAGTGCTGTTGCCATGACAATCAGGTGGTTTAAAGAGACAGAGTGTATTTACCTGTATAAGGCTGGTCGGGTGAAGGAGGGGAGGGGCTACAAGGAGAGACTGATTCTGACCAATCAGCAGCTGGAGAAAGGCAACGTGTCTCTGACACTGAGAGGCTACAGAGAGCTTGATGATGATGGAGTTTACATCTGTCAGGTCATCCATGGAGACCAGCAGGAGGAGACTGTTGTGGGGTTAAGCTATGGTAAGTAATTCCACTGCTACATCCATGATTATCAACCTTGATATCGACAATGATCAGATCCAGATCATTTTCAGTTATGACAACAAATTAAACATTACTATTCTTTGGAGGCAGTGGTCTTGGATATTGATATTGTGTCTAAACTGATATTTGATCTCTCTGTGAATGACATGGTTTGACTTTGTACATAATATGTTAATATAGTATTAAAACATAAAACGAACCTCTCTGTTTGTAAACAGTGATATCTGAACGGTACCTGGAGAAAGAGACAGATGAGCAGAAGCAGAGAAGATCACAATCAGCTCTTCAGCTTGGTAAGAGAGAGAGGAACAGGAGGAGGAAGTGAAGACTGTTTTATGATACTGTGACTGATTGAAAATAGTGGTTTAGACTAGTGTGTGTGTGTGTGTGTGTGTGTGTGTGTGTGTGTGTGTGTGTGTGTGTGTGTGTGTGTGTGTGTGTGTGTGTGTGTGTGTGTGTGTGTGTGTGTGTGTGTGTGTGTGTGTGTGTGTGTGTGTGTGTGTGTGTGTGTGTGTGTGTGTGTGTGTGTGTGTGTGTGTGTGTGTGTGTGTGTGTGTGTGTGTGTGTGTGTGCGCGTGTGCGCGCGCAACGGTGGCTGTGTTAATGATTATGTAATGAAATTTGGTCTGTTTGCTTATTTTTCATATGTTTACATAATTTGAAAAGATTGTATTTTGAAAATCTCTAACAGAGAAGTTACCCATTTGACAGGCAAACCCCTCCTAGTGGTTTGTTTCATGCCATTAGTGGTTAGGGTTACAACCTTTGTTAGTCTGATGACTTGTGACCCCGCCTCTATCCCCAAGCCATCAGGATGCTCAATGACTCTATGCAACACTAATTAACCATCTATGAAATCATAGCACTGATTGGAGACCAAATAAGTGATGAGATAGTCAAACAGTTGAACACTGGTTGGGTGCTCCTCCTAATATATATATATAGAAATAATAATAATAGATTGGATTTCTAATGCACTTTTTGTTCGCTGGGATCCCAAAGTGCTACACTACAGGGTTAGAACATAGTTAAAAAATAAAATAGTTATTAGTAAAACAAATAAAATAAAATACAGAATAAAAGTAAGATAAAAATAGAACATAGTTAATTAAAAACATAGTATAACCAGACAATTTAAAAACAACAGCGCAAGAAAATAAAAATAAAAAGCTAACAGTCAAAGGCCTTTTTGAATAGGTAGGTTTTCAGGCCTGCTTTAAAAGAGTCCAGGCTCTGTGGTGCCCTCAGCTGGATGGGGAGGCTGTTCCACAGGCGTGGTGCAGCCGTGCAGAAGGCTCGGTCACCCATGGTGCAGAGCCAGGTATTGGGGACCTGAAGGAGCAGGCTACCTGCGGATCTGAGGGTGCGGGTGAAGGATTGTGGAGTGATGAGTTCCTGAAGGTAGAGGGGTGCGTGTCCGTTTATGCAGTTATGGGTGATCGTCAGGATTTTGTAGTTGATCCAGGATGAGACGGGGAGCCAGTGGAGGATGGGGGTTATGTGATCGTGTTTACGGACTCTCATCAGGATCCACACACACACACGCACACACACGCACACACACACACACACAGAAAGGGAAAATGGCTTATAGGAGACTTACAGTAATAGTTTTAGAATATTTCAGCTAATGAAGTAAAATCAACTATCCAGTTCATTTTATAGTGTAATGTTTGGCTACTTGAGAGAGAGACAGACAGACAGACAGACAGACAGACAGACAGACAGACAGACAGACAGACAGACAGACAGACAGACAGACAGACAGACAGACAGACAGACAGACAGACAGGGATGGAGAGATTCAGATACAATTTACAAGGCTTTGCTCCCCTTTGTGTAATTCACTCACAGTTCGGGCTGTTGTTGTCGTAGAGACATGATCATATTCAGGTTTTTATGCATATGAGGCTCCTGAACAACTCCTGAAAGCTTCCTATGCTGAGATATGGTTACTTTTCCGCACCTACCCTTACCAGTGAATGCGTCATGCCTCTGTGGATTCCACAAAAGTTACCAAAGCATCGGAAGCTCTAATCGACTCAGGGCTTGGTTTTACGTGTTCGGGAGACTCATGTGCACAAAAACCTGAATCTGATCATGTCTGTACAACAACGACAATAAAAGTTAACGTGAAACTTGAGCGGACACCTGAGACTGAAAGTACTCAGCCCCTCTCCTACGACACAACTGTAGTTCTTTATTAACGGTCCACATGTGCGCCCTCTTGAGGACGATTTGCCCACCGGCGCGCCGCAACACTTTTCCGACCTCTAGCGGCTCGGTGTGAATTTTTTCAAATACAATATATGTAGAATTAAAGCCCTATTTGTTGCCTGTCGATTTTCAGGGGACAAAATCCGTTCAGCGGTTCTCGAGTTACATGCCGATATGTGAGGTGTGCGCCAAAGTACACGGAAGAGTCAGATTACCGGGGCTGTAGCTCAGTCAATCATTTGGCGATCTCGGAAATTATTGGAAAGGGTTGTGGCTTTCCAATGATACCCCACATGGGGATGTGTGAATCAGGGATCTAGGTGAAAAGTCATGAGTGAATACAGGAAGAGAAAAAAACGCAGAATGAATTGAAGTCGATGAGGAAATGGAGAGCTTTTCTTTTTGTACTCAGTTTACGAAAAACGCTCCTAATCACTCACTTCTGAACGGCTTCTTATGAAATTTGGACAGGTACTACATACGACTTCAGGCTATGAGCTGTTTTCCGTATAGTATTTTGGTTTGCAAAAAAAGTATGCAATCCTCAAAAACGAAAACAAAAATGGCCACTTTTCTGCTTAGGTTAAACAGTGAGGGAAATTATACAGCCGGACAAGTTAACAATAATTAACACATTTACAAGTTGTATTACATTTTGCAAACAGAGAACATTTCAAAGCACTAAAAATTGCAAATATAAAATGTTTGACCTATTCCTGAATTGTGCAACGCTTTCGGCATTTCTGAAGAATATTCTCCGCGGAGATATGATGGCCTAGACCGTGCCGCATCACTTATTGTAAACCGGCCTAAAGGTTTGGCAACCTCTAAGGGTTAAGCCTGGATAAAGAGGGACCAAGAGTGTCTGTTCCTATCTGAGTGAGCTTATGATTGGGGTGATTTTAGTGAGTGTGTGTGCCTGTCTGTGTGGATAAGGAGAGATATGGTAGAAGTCGGGCTGGTCTTCACGGCTTGTTAATCAGACCTTCCTGGCCGGAGATCAGACCAGGCTGCAGAAACAAATTAGTGGGGGGGCATAACATGTTCTCAAGGGGGCACAATGGTTTTTCAACACAGGTTCCCTTTTATACGTTTCAGCTGGGACAGCGGCGCTGTGGCTTGCTTGGCGCTGCCCACGGTGCTGAACTAAACGGCAGAGAGGCAATTGAAAAATCTAATTTCTCTCTCTCTTAAGAACATTCACTTATACAAAAACAGACTGAACGGATATATATAACAGACCTGCTGGGGCAGCGGACTGAGAGCAGGGGACACAAACTGGATAAGATGGTCAGGAAGGCCAGTAGCATGGTTGGGGTGGAGCTGGACTCTAGCTAGGGTGGCGGAGAGGAGGAACCTTGCTAAGCTCCAGGCCATCAGGGGAAAACCACTCCCACCCACTACACACAGACTTGGCTGACAGGAGGAGCATGTTCAGTGCCAGGCTCACACTACCTAAATGCAGCACTAAACTGCACAGGAAGTCCTTCATTCCGACAGCCATCAGACTATACAATGCGGCACGGTGGTGTAGTGGTTAACACTGTCGCCTCACAGCAAGAAGGTCCAGGGTTCGATTCCCGCTTGGGGACCAGGTTTCCATGATGCCAGTTAACCAGGTGGGGTATCTCCCAGGCCTTTCTGTGTGGAGTTTGCATGTTCTCCCCGTGCTCGCAAGGGTTCCCCCCCCGATAAGATAAACCAAATGGAAAAACATGCACAACAATAGATTGCTAACGCTGTGGCGTCCTTGACGAAGACGGACAGGAGCACTTGGATTGGTCCCCTGGCGCGGCTCACGTTGACGCCTGTCTGCTCCCGGCTGCCCTTGGGGGGGAAGGACGACGGGATGGGTTAATCTCAGATACGAATTGCATGCATGCATCACATGTGTGCCGATTGATGACCTCTGAGCAGGTCCTAAATTATATCACTGAGTGACAGTTACCATCTTCCTGGACTCTTACTTTCTAAACAGCACTGTGCAATATTACACCTACTGTAGACTTTAGTATATTTTTACTGTATTTATTTACTGTATCTTTTATTCTATTTCATTTTATTCTATTCTTAGGCCATTTGTTTTGTTATTCTTATTCGTGACTTGTTCTGTCTAAATGTTTCATGTTGAGTGATTTGCAGTGTCAAATTTCCCTCAGGATAATACATTTCTATTCTATTCTATATCTTTGAAAAGTCTCCATTTATTCAACACGTCTGAATTCACTGACAAACTGAACTGAACTGACAAAAATAAGGTGCATAAAAAAGCAAACAAAATCCCTCCACAGGCTACTCACCATCACTAGTAGGGCGGCAAGCAGCATTTGGGGACAGAGTGAAACCTTATTAAAACACTATCCCTCCACTCCTTCCTGAACTTTTTTGTTAAAAAAACACAAAAAAACAAGGCGGGCACAGCTGACTCAGTGGGCGGGCCCGGACCCCTAATGCCCGCCAATGCTGCCGGGTCTGCCAGAGATAATCAAGCGCAAAGGTGGCACAATAATCATAGCTATGTTTATAGAGATGAAAACATATGCTGTGGTGTGAGGTTGTCCAAATACTGTTGAAGCTACATGTAACTGTATCTTCTATCTGTCATTGCAGCACAACAGATATGTGAACTGAAGACTGAGGTTCTGACACAGAGGAGGAGATCATCAGCCCACAAGACCGGTCAGTTTTTATTTTTTATTATATTAATAAATTTCGGGAGGAAGCCAGCAACATGACAGTCGCGCAACTCTTTATCCTGGCCCCTAGGCACTACCTGTCTATCTGTGGCTTGGTGCCTATGTTCCAGCCATTCGTAAAATCACTGAGCGTTTAACCATCAAGTCTTGTGTTTCAGCGAGTGGAGAGACTACAGATGCAGACTCCACACTATCACTGTTGAGGAGAAAAAGTCTGCCATGGATTCCTCCATATAGTGAGACAACACCTCTTTCTCTACATGTTACTGATGTTTTATATATACTATGACACATTTTAATATCATCATCTACCTACTCATCACACCTAGCCAAGCGTGCTGTGTATCCACTGTAAACTGCCAATAAGGCCTGTATACCGGTCCCTCTGCCGTTGATCCATGCTTCATTCATACCTTGTATCTTATTCTTATGTTGTCATTGGTGCTGAACTAGTGAATAATCTATGAAACATCTCTTTTTGTTTCCGTCTGTCGTAACTTAAGTCAATACATTAGGTTAGTTACAGTATACACAGTTTGCTAAATGGAGAGAAGAAGGATAGAATGGTTTCCCCCCAAGACTCCACTAGCCAGGGGGAAAATGAGTTACTTCCACAACAAAGTTCAATTGTTTCCCATATTTATTGAGGCCCAGAGGAGAAGAGGATTAGGCATACAGGGATTTAATCATTTAAACAAGCATGAATACATGGTTATCCAATTCGCTGGTCTATTAGAATTACCTCTAACAGACTTTAAACATTCAAAGCAGAATAGTACTTACATATTCGTCATGTTTGTCAATTGAAGATACTGTGCATTACATGGGCAACCATTTCCAGACCTGGTCCAGTGCATTCTACCTTACATTAATCTAGACAACCTAAAAACAGTTGTTATCATTCAGAATCATGGTTACTCACGGACTGCACAATATCCCCAGAGTGTGGCGCGGTGGAGGTTCAGACTGGATGACATCACCCCCTGTCTGGCCAATCAAAAGTTACCCCTGAGACATTTGTCTCCCTCCTGAGCCTATCTTACCAAATATGGTCGTGTCATTTCACACCATGGCTTCCTGCTGACTGTGGCAGAGAGGCTAATTCCTCAGAGTAATTTCTTGTATCGTCAGTTGAATAATTAAACATTTCTAAGATCTATCTTCAGTGTAATGAATTATAAACATCCAGCATTAAAACAATGTATTTGTTACCTATATTTCAATACCAGACTGTCTATATAATATAGCACAAAACCTGTATTTACCAGACTGAACTAATGATATTGAGATTTCCATTATATATATATATAAACATTTTAACAGAAGTATAAGAACTGGTTCTAGTATCCTCACAAGCAGTTGAAATTCTAATGGCATTCAAATATCCCTTATTTTCCAATAAGTCAGATTTAATGTAATATAGCTGTGACAATTTCCATGTAGCTTGAGATATGATCAGATGCAAGTTGGGGGTCTTTGGTCAGACCAGTTGTCCCTACTATGTGCTAGTCACAGGGAGGTGTGAATTTTCCGTCTTTGTTCTGGCGCTGAGCACATTACCATTTTCCATTGTCTGTGTTTCTCTGAGTACATAGTCAACCTTTCCACACTAAGCGTGGAAAGATCTAATCATTCAGGTATTCTATATGCAATGCTACAGTTCAATACTAAGCAGTCTATATTTGAATTAAACTATCATAACAGACATTGGCATTTACAGTGATGAACCAACAGCCTGCTTGGCAGTTACTTAGAAGTTTAAACTAATACTTTTAAAATTGTTCTCTATAGACTGGTCTCTCCATAAGTTGGTGTTCCTGTTTGATTCCGCTTGGCCTCCTGCACCAACTCTCAGACATGTGACCTGTTTACTCAACAGATACAGTTTAGCATAGTGGGGGTTTTACAATGTCCTGTATCACCAACTGTCTCCCAAAACGCTCCTAAACGCAGCTGAAACCACACTCTGCTCCAACAGGGCTTACACTATGTTATTGCATTGCTCATTGAAATTAAACAGTTTATCAAGTCAATGATACCACACGTCTTTGAATGATTCAGTGATGGATTGTGATATTTGTATTTCAGAGAGTGGAGACATGTCTGAAACAGCTGGTGCCAAACCATCAATGATAAAGAGACACAGTGTGGGACCTCCTCCTTCATGTCAGTGAACTACAGGATATTTAAAACACCATTATTTAAATACTCGTAAAATCACTGAGCGTTTAACCATCAAGTCTTGTGTTTCAGCGAGTGGAGAGACTACAGATGCAGACTCTACACTATCACTGTGGAGGAGAAAAAGTCTGCCATGGATTCCTCCGTATAGTGAGACCACACCTCTTTCATTATATGTTACTGATGTTTTATATATACAGTACTTTGACACATTTTTATCATCTATATAGTTTAATGTGTTTTAATACCATATATATATATATATACTGTATCATTTAACCTGTTAAGCCCTATTTTCTGAAAATCCGCCTGAATGTACATCCCCAAGTAAATTAAAGATTACTCCACTTCTACAAGGTCAATTAGCATGTTCTTGGTATCTAGGAACATCTATGGACCTCAGGGAATGTATTCCCAGTGTCGGAATATTATAATATATTGTGTATGTTACTATGCTTAAGTAAATTGTGATGAAACAGAGGAGAATATAAATCATATTAAATAATTTGTCTTTGCATCTTTGATGGTGAATAACACCATGCTAACATTGAGGTCAGAGGAATTTCACTCACTGAGCTCATTCAGCACATTCTTGAGATCAAGTGTACAAAAAATTTGTAGATACAGTACTAAATTATAATCCATTTGAATTATACATTCAAAATTGAATTATGAACTATAAATTACCTTATTATGTCCAAGTCATACATCAATGGATAGGGCCAAATCTCCTCTTTCCAATGGCAGTGTTAATCTGGATTTAGTAATTTCCTTGCGTTTTTAGGATAAAAGAGCGATATAATTATCATTATTCCGAGAAATTCTTATTTTTTGAAAATATTTAAAACATCTGTAAACAAACGTAGTGCTGAAAATATACACTTTGACTGCTGTTTTGATAGCGTTATGGTTCTTACTCTTGGTACATTTGAAAAAGAAACACAACATTAACACATACAGTGCCATTCAGCAGAGGGCGCTGTGGGCCTTTAGTGCCAACGCTCTGTTCAATGAGATAAATGCCGGTGTTTTGCCGTGCTAAACCTATATTAAATATTACAGCTATGGATCTAATAACGCCATCGATTGTCAGGGAGTTTCTTCCGGTCAACATGCAAAAAACAGATACTTTTTTCATCAATACATTTCCGCTTTATACCGTGGTGAATACGAGCATAGTTCCAGAGCGATTATGTGTAATCCCAGGAAACGCAGCCAAAACAGCATTTATCTGAATTTCATTATAAATCGTTTAATTTCTCGCCTGATTATTGAATCGATCTGAAATCAAGACTAGATTATCGGTATTATGTTTCATCATGCATCCATGAAAGAGTGTGTGTGGGTTCTATGCTTCGAGCGCCACAAACGGCATACGCTACACAGTACATTACAGACACACGCTGCAATCGCGGCGAAAAAATCATCGGATTTGACCTTGTCTCTGATGTACTGCAAAAAGAAGAATCCAATTATCTGATCGCCATTCCAAATATTCATCGCGATCGTTTGTCCAACGTTATCCACCATTGCAGATGATCTGGCGGGCGGGGACCGTTGTCGAGGCAACTGTGGTGACCGCTTGTCTCGCCGAAGTGTTCAGACCCCGCCCCCACGCCACAGCTCGGCCAGGAAAACAAACCACATAGTTTCAAATGGAGTGAAATAGCGGCTGCAAGGCATTAGGTGGCGGTATTGGCCGTTTGCGATCTCAGACACATTCAGGACAGCCTGCACAAGATGCCTCGATGGATTATGAATGGCAATAGCGAATAAAAGAAATAACGAAACAGATCTACGTTTCTGCCACTCAACCGCTGGGCCACAGAAACTTAGATCTCCGGTTTTTGGCAACCAAAGGGTTAATTAATACCGTCTGTATTGATTGATTTATGAGAAAACAGCAGACCCTCAGGCTTAACAGGTTAATAAGTGGAGGTGATCATTTTAATGTCATATATATATATTGTTTATTAAGAGGAGGTGATCATTTTAATATGTAGCCTATATCCTATAAATTATGAGTGGAGGTGATCATTCTAATACCATCATCTATTGTTTTATACTATCATCTATATATTGTTTAATAAGTGGAGGTGCTCATTTATTATCATATTATTGTTAATGGTAACACATGATGACTCACAGTTGATAATGATTAGTAAAGATGCAAAAAAGTTTAAAAGTAATGTCACCTTGTATTTAATCGTATTTTGACTGAAGTGAATACAATTTGCCAGTGTACTAATTTTATGTCTGAATATAAATTAAGATGTTGAAACCATTATGATGAAATAAGACAGAACAGTCCCTGTTTCAACATGTTGGTAGTTTTCAGAAAATCCTTGAAACCAGATGAATTATATTATTATACAAGTGACCCACCTCCCCACACCTATTGGTTGATGTTTCTCCTTGTTTCAGACATAATACAAAATTATTATGTTATGCTGATGATTTTCTTACAGTGTAGGTGACATTTCACAAACAGTGAATCCTATGTGAAGTGGGAAAATACTTTCTTTACTATTATTCACAATCAAGCACATTGGTAAACAGTTATTTATTCATACATGTCAATATGTTTTTCTTCAATTCAACAGAAAACTTTAAACTCATCACTGAAGGCGCTGTGAAGGGAGTTTTAGGCTATAATGTCGTCCTGTCCTGTCACCTCTCTCCTGAGACCAGTGCTGTTTCCATGACAATCAAGTGGTTTAAGGAGACAGAGTGCATTTACCTGTATAAGAATGGCCAGGTGATACATGGGAGGGGCTACATGAACAGACTAAGACAGACCAATCAGGATCTGGAGAAAGGCAATGTGTCTCTGACCCTGAAAGACTTCAGAGAGGATCATGATGAAGGAGTTTACATCTGTCAGGTCGTCTATGGATACCAGCAGGAGGAGACTGTTGTCGGGTTAAGCTATGGTAAGTATTCTACAGTTACAGTCCATGATCAAACTTGACATGAACAATGATATCATGCCATACATGTCCTTTTTACATATTAATTACACTGTTATTATACATAAGTAGTTATTTCCAGACTCTGAATCCGCGGTCCGCAAGCCTTTCTCTATTGGCCAACTCAAACTGATAAGAAGGCAGGGCGACAAAAGGTTCTGAAAAAGACAGTGTAGTGGCCGACTGTCATTCCCCGAATGTGCTGACAGGCGTCACGATGCACCCGTATTTAGTTCTCTACTCAGTAACAAAGTTTGTGATGTAAATATCGAAGAAAGTCCAAGTTGCAGCTGGTACAGTTTGCAAGGTTTTATTGTCCAAAAATGAATGATAGTAAATTAATGGGTAAATCAGAACAGTTGTCAATTGCTCCATTTGTCAGTTCCAAACAGTGAGCCAGGTAGGAAAAATGAATCTCCATAACAGGTGCATGAAATTACAGTATTATAGAGGTGGGGCTATAATGGAGGTGGTGTGCCCCCTAGTGTTTAAACATAAATACAACCTCTAGTGACCTCTAGTCTAAACAATGTAAGTTCTAATATTCTAACAATATAAATCCACCAAGTCGGTTTCTGCTTCTACAGACAGATTTCTTTCAGGCGGACATGTAGTTAATGGCATTGCACATCAAACTCGGGGCTAGATCCACAAAGAATGGATTGCACGGAGGAAGTTGCACCCTTACTTAAATCAAATCAAATTAAATGTATTTGTAAGGCCAGACAACACACGTTAATGTCCACATGGGCCGGACACGTCTTCTTTAGACAAGTCAAGAAGAAACATAACAATAAGTCAAGAACAAAACAAGAACACCATAAGGTCCAACAACTTTAAAATAAATGCAAAATAAATGAATGAATGCAAACACCAGCCATACCTTACACGAAGGTAAGGAAAAACTCACTAAAACCTAACAATAGGAAAAAATGCACCACAGGCAGTGTGGAGGAGAGAAACCTTAGAAGGGCCATTCAAGGGGGGATCTCCCTTCTTAGATGTCGGTGATAGTAGTGTTGCAGACTGACAGTTGGTAAGCATGCACTCATGTGTGTAGTGAAACACAGATGAGTGCATGCAATAGCAACTGAACATTTTGAAAAATTAAAGATTAAAGATGACTTACAATTCATTATGAATTGAAAATGGGGGACCCTGATGTAAACAAGACGAAAGTCTTTCTCTGGTCTGCATCCCCTTAAATATTGTGTGTATTGAGCCATACTGTATTGTACCCATTCTGAAATCTGTTAATAACATTTTCATTCAATCAATCACCGTGCAGATTGATTGATTGAATGAACATTTTATTAACAGATTGCAGAATGGGTACAATACAGTACGGTTCAATACACACAATTGTTAAGGGGATGCAGACCAGAGAAATACTTTTGTCTTGTTTACATCAGGGTCCCCCATTTTCAATTCATAATGAATTGTAAGTAAGGGTGCAACTTGCTCTGTGCAATGCATTCTTTGTGGATCTAGCCCTCAGTCTTCATAATTTCCGGGCTTCCAGTACTTCTTGACGACGAAACATTAAGTCATTTGGGGACCTGTGCTCTGAATCTTCATTATGTTAGACATGATCATTACTACAGATAAACCACTCCCACATTGATATTAGAATTGTGCTCGTCACCAATGCAAGATGCTGCAGTCTCGACTCCCGGAGTCAGCATTGCCTGCGGCTTGGGCCAGTCGTCATACTATCTCAATTGGCAGAGGTAGCGGGTGGAAAGTCGATGGGTGGGGATTGGACTTTGTGGACAGCGACTCCTACAGGTCGGTTGGGTGACGCCTGTACAGCAGAGTCAGGAAGTATCGGGGGCAGCGTGAGCCTCCCACGCGTTACTCCTCACCACTGAGAGGCCGCGCTGTCTGGTGAAAAGATGCGACAGGCTGCCTCCTCGTGTACCGGAGGGGACACGTGATGCAAGGCTTCTGTCCTCACCACAGCCGACCAGTGGGAGGCATAGTCTAGCAACGTTCAAGATAGGGGAGGGGAGAATTGAAGGGAAAAATAATTGGCGATAAGAAATTGGGATGGGAGAAAAAATTGAAAAAATAAGGAGAAAAAGTGGATAAAAAAAAACAGAATAATTAACTAGTTTAATCTCTGTCAAATAAACCACTCTCACTTTGATATTATAAAAATAAACTAGTTTACTCTCTGTCAAATAAACCACCAGCACACTATTTTGTTATATGAGAAACACATACATATGCTTTCTGAAGTATTTTTTTTTCTTTTTCTTTTACAGGGGGTGTGTTGGGTGAGTAGATACATTTTTTGTCTTAAACTCCCAATAAGTTATTTAAATCAAACGTATAGGATCTTATAGGTAAAACGGATTATTTGTTGTTCTGAGAACATTCCTTTTATAAATGAGATGTGTTTGTTGTTTTTACAGGGTTAAGACAGGGTGAGTATATTTACGTCTGTTTTTTTTCTTAACCTCCAAGATGTTTCAAACTTTACTACTGTAAACGGCACTAACTTTAAAATATCAAGTTACACTAATGTAAACTTCTAGGTATCTTTTGCTTTGTGATTCTTTGAATATCCTAGTTTGTACATTCAAGACTAAAAGCTGACTAAACTAAAACTACTAAAAGACATTCTAAAAGTTCTATGAGCAAAACATGTACTTCAAAGTGATATTTTGTTTTTTCTTCTACAGCGTTTATAAAGGGTGAGTAAATCTGTTTTGCTTCTTGCAATCCAATGTTTCTAATGTTGTGTTTGTACATTCAAGACTTTTTTCACGTTATGTAATATTTATAATTAGTTTTTTAACTATTATTTGCTGTTCCAATCCATTTGAAATAGCCCTTCCTGTTTTAATGTATTATGTGCATTAGGTGTAGGTGTACCATAAAACATGCTTGGTAGGCAGGGACTACAGATGAAAACTAGCTCCTTAGCTAATTCTGGCACATTTACACTGATGTGGAAACTGAAGATGTTGATTAATGTGCACCACTGTCCCTGGGTAAAAAATAAATACATAAACGTAAACTTAAACTTAGGGTTTGAATTCAAGTTAGCAGGGATCTGAAATCGTAGGGGTTGAGGTTATAGCTATTGGAGACACTTGGGATCACCAGCATGTGGTTTCTGAACAGTAAGAACACAGCGGTTGCATTGCCAATCAGTAGGTTAGAAAATACAACATTTACCTGATTTAACATGCCTTCATTTAATCTAATGTCCTGTATAAACCACACCCGATACAGAGACGGAGACAGACTAACCCTAACCCTAATGTCCTGTATAAACCACACCCGATACAGAGACGGAGACAGACTAACCCTAACCCTAATGTCCTGTATAAACCACACCCGATACAGAGACGGAGACAGACTAACCCTAACCCTAATGTCCTGTATAAACCACACCCGATACAGAGACGGAGACAGACTAACCCTAACCCTAACGTCCTGTATAAACCACACCCGATACAGAGACGGAGACAGACTAACCCTAACCCTAATGTCCTGTATAAACCACACCCGATACAGAGACGGAGACAGACTAACCCTAACCCTAATGTCCTGTATAAACCACACCCGATACAGAGACGGAGACAGACTAACCCTAACCCTAATGTCCTGTATAAACCACACCCGATACAGAGACGGAGACAGACTAACCCTAACCCTAATGTCCTGTATAAACCACACCCGATACAGAGACGGAGACAGACTAACCCTAACCCTAATGTCCTGTATAAACCACACCCGATACAGAGACGGAGACAGACTAACCCTAACCCTAATGTCCTGTATAAACCACACCCGATACAGAGACGGAGACAGACTAACCCTAAACCTAATGTCCTGTATAAACCCAATACAGAGACAGAGACAGATACTTGTATTGGTTGAACAGAGACTGATACCTTGTGGTCTCTGGTGAGGAAAGGGATCGGGGAACTGTAACTCAGTTTATCACATATTCTGAAACGTATAAGTGTTCAGTCTGACGAAATCAACACATGTGATGAAGTATTAAAACATATAACTAACCTCTTTGTTTGTAAACAGTGAGAGCTGAACGGTACCTAGAGAAAGAGACAGTGGAGGAGAAGCAGAGCAGATCAGAATCAGCTATTCAGCTTGGTAAGAGAGAGGATCTGGAGGAGAAAGTGAAACAGTGAAGTAAATTATACTGTAACCGATTGAATACAGTGGTTTACAAATAAATTACTCAATTACTGATTCAAATCAATATCACCTGTTTGTTTCGAAATGATCTTCAACTCTGCTAATGAAAATTACAGGTATGTTCATGAAGCAATCACCCATAAATGTATTCACTCTCTTCCCATTCTAGAAGCCAAGTTGGATAAAATAGAACATATTAAACAACTAGAGGAGATGAATGAAACTTTGAGAGAATCTGAAAAAAGACTAAATGAAATAAATACAACGTTGGAGGATCAACTAGATGAAGTGACCCAACAAAACACAGAGAAGGACAGACAACTGGATGAAATAAGCACTCAGTTTGGTGAGATGACATTTTTACCATGTTAAAGGAACACAGCAACATTATGGGAGATGTGCTTACCTTCTTCTCCAGAGTCAGACCAGAAGATAGATACCAATTTCCTTCCTGTGTGTTCAATAGAAAGCTATCTGGCTTTAAGCTAGCTTAGTTTAGCACAAATTAATGGAAGCAGATACGGACCAGCTAGTCTAGTTGTCTAGCTAGCCTAGAGGTGCCAAAAACACCCATCCCTAAATGTTAAGCTTTTCCCATAATTCCCCATAATATTGGCGTGTTATTTTTACTGTATTAATTATTTCTGTTCTAATTGTGTTGATATCAACCTCTCAAAAGATGCATATCAGTGTACAGATGACAAAACACACGTGTCTCTGCTGTGATTGATCCAAACAGACCATGTAGAGCAGGGGTCTCAAACTCAATTTACCTGGGGGCCGCTTGAGGTAGAGTCTGGGTGAGGCTGGGCCGCATCACATATTCCACAAAAAAAGGGTTAAAAGTATTCCAAAAAAAGTACAACTGATCCAATCTTCTCACAATCTCACTAAAACCTCACAAACACCAGCAACTGAGCGTTCTCAGTGGTGTCAGTGGACTCATCCACAGCTATGGAAATGCGTGTGCATTTTTTTTTTATTCTATCACAAAGCTGTTTAATCAAATCATCAGCCAGTATTTCAGTTATTCTGGTTGCTGTGTTATGAGGGGGATTTGCTTTTGTTTGCCTTCAAACATGGTCTCCATCACTTCAGTCATACATTATTTTATTATTTATGCATCAGAGAATGGCTTCTTGTGTTTAGCCAACACCCATGCCACTGAGTGAGGACTTGGTTGCTTTTTCTCATTGTGACATAGATTTAACAATAATTCTGCTTGCAGCTTGATATGATAATTTCATTCCATTTATTTTTGTGGTTCTTAGCACTGAATTTTGAGGAAAGGCTGCATCAAAATAACTGTTTTGTTTCGTAGTGGCGTTTCAAATTGCCACAAGAGCTACCGTTTCTACCGTTTCTTGGCATATTAGGCACATTGGTTTGGTGCTGGGAGGATGCACGCATATTTTTCAGTCCATTCACCTTTGAATTGCAGTGATTGTCACTGTCGACTTTTCTTTTACTGGCCATCTTTGAGCATGCCATATTTTTCTTCTAACTGCCTGCTGGCGAAACTAGGCTACTAGCTACATTTATCTCACAGGGATAAAACTGGGAACAAGGTTACTAGCTACAGTACTCAACGAACAATAACACTATGCAACAACCATCAAATGCACTCACACCACACACATCCAAACGCACACACTCACTTTAAACAAACAACACACTGCAGCACCCACTCTCCACACTTTAGAACACCTAAACACACTTTATATCTATTGGTAAATGATTTGCACTACAACCCATACCTCAGTACACCTTACTGTAAATTGTACCTAA
Source organism: Notolepis coatsorum (assembly GCF_963971535.1). Lineage (NCBI taxonomy): Eukaryota > Metazoa > Chordata > Actinopteri > Aulopiformes > Paralepididae > Notolepis > Notolepis coatsorum. The sequence continues at coordinate 262,751 of NW_028172863.1, read as the reverse complement.
ATTGTACCTCATCCCATTTCTGCTTTGCACTATATAGTATATTGTATATTAGTATATTGCATAGTATATTGTATATTGTATGGTAACTCAGTTACTTCTATTCTGCATCGAACATTGTACATATGTATATACTAAACACTGTCTACGTACGTTACTTCTATTTTTACATGCTATACTATTTTATTTCATACTTATCTATTGTCTAGCACAGTCTCTGGAGCGTAACAGAAAGAAGCATTTTGTATAAAGGTATTCTGTACTTCTGTATGACAACTATTAAAGAAACTTGAAACTTGAGTACCTGCAGATTAGACTACCTGTAGATCATGCACTGTCAACTCTCGCTCTGACTCGGGCATTCCGTGAAGACCCACCCTACTCTGCTCTGATTCGCAGACTGTGGGTGGGGAGGGAGAAATGCTGATGGGATGCTGAATGTGATTGGACCAGAGTAGCCAGACAGACACAGACAGGCAGAGCACTGCTTGCAGAGGAGACGGTGGAGAATTTCGAGGATGCCTGCAATACGCACTGGATATATTTTCCTTCCATTTGGTATCACTCCGAAATCACGTTTCAACCAAGTCACTAACCTAACGTTGCTGTCATGAGCCTGCGCTATGGTAGCCTACAAATGATAAAAATAAATAAAACATCCAACTCGCACAACGACGCGGCAAAAAGTTGCGTGCGGGCCGCACTAACACCAAACTTTGATGTCAAGTAAGGGGCCGCAAAATATCATCCAGCGGGCCGCAATTGGTGTGCGGGCCGTGAGTTTGAGACCCCTGGTGTAGAGAGAAGGCTGTGGTTCTTAAACTCTTAATACCCTCATTTGACAATTGAGTTAAGACTCCTAGTCATCACTAATGTGACATTCACAGTAACAACTACATATAGAGGAAATCTCAAGGATAGGATGTTGTCCAAATATTGTTTAAGCTACCTGTAATCTTCTATCTGTCATTACAGCACAACAGATATGTGACCTGAAGACTGAAATAGAGACACTGGGGTTTAGATTATCAGTCCAACAGACCAGTACGTTTTTATTAATCTACAAAATATCTCTTTTTGTTACTATGATTCAGTGATGGAAACAGATTTTTGTATTTCAGAGAGTGGAGACATGTCTGAAACAGGTGCCAGACTACCAATCACAAAGAGACACAGTGTGGGACCTCCTCCTTCATGTCAGTGAACTACAGGATATTTAAAACACCTTTATTTAAATACTCGTAAAATCACTGAGCGTTTAACCATCAAGTCTTGTGTTTCAGCGAGTGGAGAGACTACAGATGCAGACTCTACACTACCACCAAGGAGAAAAAGTCTGCCATGGATTGCTCCATATAGTGAGACCACATCTCTTTCTTTATATGTTACTGATGTTTTGTTTATACTATGACACATTTTAATATCATCATCTATTTAGTTTAATAAGTGGATGTGTTAATTCAAATAATTGTTTTATTAGGATCCCCATTAGCTGCTAAATTAATTACCTCTATTCTTCCTGGGATCCTCACAAGTAAATAATAAAAAATAATACAAATAAAGAATGTAATTACTAATTAGTAATATAGTTAAAATACTGAAAGCATGAATGAAATCATTAACCTCTTAACTGGCACCGACCCGGCCCCAGGATGTTCTGAGTACGATTTGCCCACTGGCGCGACACGCCACTTTGGCAACCTCTAGCGGCTCGGGTATGCATATTTTTGGACACGTTTTAATTTTTTTGATCCACTTTTTCTCCTCCTGTTTTTCTGTGTTTTTTCTCCCATCCCCATTTAGTCGTTATGCCAATTCCCCCTCCCCTTCCTGGCCGTTGCTCGCATGTGCCTCCCACTGGTCGGTCTATCAGATGCTTCCTCCGAGACATAGGAGACAGCCAGCAGCATCTTTTCACCTGCCAGCGCGGACTCTCATTGGTGAGGTGTAACGTGTGGGAGGTCACACTACCCTCACCATCTCCCTCCCTGTGCAGGCGCCCTGACCGACCTGTAGGAGTCGCTGTTTTACAACGACCAGAATACCACCCCACCGGCTTCCCTCTCGCTGACTCTGCCAATTGAGCCAGTATGACGGCCGGCCAAGCCGGAGGCAACACTGACAGCCGGATTCGATACCAGTGTCTCTCGCGTTGGTGACTAGCGCTTAGTCCGCTCCGCCACCCAGCCACCACATTTTTGGACAGGGATGTAACCAATGAGAGTGGCTTTCCAATGATACCCCAAGTGGGGATCTGCGAATCAGGGATCTAGGTTAAAAGACACAAGTGAAAACAGGAAGAGAAAAAAACGTGGAATGCATTGGAGTCTATGAGAAAACTGAAACCTGCAGAGCTTATTTTTTTCTCCCAGTTTACCAAATTTGCTCCTAATCATTCATTTACTACATCAGGCTATGGACCTATGGGTGTTTTCCAGCTCATACCAATTTTTTTGGAAATACTATATTGGATATTGCAACTACTACAAGTTATTATTTCATACATGTACATACGTTTTTCTTAAAATCCAACAGAAAACTTTAAACTCATCACTAAAGGTTATGTGGAAGGTGTTGAAGGCCGTGATGTCCTCCTTTCCTGTCGCCTCCTTCCTGAGACCAGTGCTGTTGCCATGACAATCAGGTGGTTTAAGGAGACAGAGTGTATTTACCTGTATAAGAATGGCCAGGTGATAGAGGGGAGGGGCTACGAGGACAGACTGAGTCTGACCAATCTGCTGGAGAGAGGCAGCGTGTCTCTGACACTAAGAGGCTTCAGAGAAGATCATGATGAAGGAGTTTACATCTGTCAGGTCATCCTTGAAGACCAGCACGTGGAGACTATTGTAGGGTTAAGCTATGGTAAGTATCAATGTAAACGTTCACATTGATATTATAATAATAAACTAGTTTAACCCTCTAAAGCCCATGCGACACGAGACATGTTTTGCAAAACATTAGATATCTTTGGAACCGTTTGTGATATAAGACTTGCTTTATTGTATCTGAATCCGGAGATTCACTTCTCTCCATCAAAATCTAAAGTGCATCTCTACATTGCCAACAGGCTTACTGGCAGTGCGCGGAAGTAAGGCATCTCTATCTCTATCTCTATCTCTATCTAGTCACATGGGCTGGGAGAACAAATTGGAAATTCCTATTGTTTCTCTATTTCAGTGCACTCCTCAGATTGGGCCATCAGACAGACACACAATGCTTGTGCGTAATGGATGATAGAGAGAGAGGAGCTTGTCCCTGGTTTTATAATAAAATGGCAAAAAGACAGAGGTGTGTGTGTGGAGGGGGGAAATTGCAGGGAGATATTGGTACAAATATTAAAGGGGAACTATTTTACTATTTCTTTCACTATTTGGGCACCTTTACACAATTCCTGAGAGTCTATGGAACACCTCTGTAATATATATTTTTTTTTTATTCATTGTTTTGTATTTCTAATCAAGTCCTCAAAAACAGCATTTTTCTACCTCAAGATCTCGAGCCGTTTTGAGCTAGAGGCTGTGTGGGCTCCAGGTCCAGCTCCAGGTCTCTCCATATCTCAACATTAACATGCAGCGGTGTCTCTCTGACATCACATATAGGCACATTTTCAGATGACTCAGTTCAGTGAGGGTGAATATTGTGAGAGGAGAATTGGAAGAATGCGCCAATATGAGAATTTTGAGACATAGATCATATTAATATAAGTTCACATAGCTAGGAAACAATGCTAAACACTCAAAAAGGCCATTTATAAGATAGTTCCCCTTTAAGGCAAAACCAAAATGAATGTATTTTCACATTGTCTCCTAAAAAACGGCCAGAACAATATTCAAATTGTCACTCACTGAGGAAAAGGTGTACAGTATTTGCACCATATTTCACACGGAGGTTCGGAACACCTAAATGCAACTTTCCATGTTGAAAAAACAATAATTCCCCTGGTAGACTATGGAGTTATTCAACAAAACACAAATTGTTTTCACTGGGCACAAATTTTGTCAAATATTGTATGCTCACACAAAAGTAATGTAGGATGGTGACTTTACACTCCACCAGAAATAAAGGCTAGGTTCCTCTGAATAATAAAAGGTATAATACTTGATACCGACTCAAAGACTAAGCTCAGAAATGGCAAAAATATAACACTATGTCCAGGCGAACCTTTGCCTGTGTAGGCTTTAGAGGGTTAGTGTTACGTGCCACCTGGTCCTGCCCTCTTCCCCCTCCTATTCCTGGACTTATCCCTCCTGCCAACTTCCCCCCACTTTCTCATGGACAGTTCCCCTCACATACCCTTGTACTACCTCCACCTGTCCCAACACCGTTCCCTCCACTCATTCATGGACCTCTTCCCCCACCTGCTGGACAATACCCCTCACTATCTCTGGGACTCCTTGTGCAGTTGTGTGTAATTCGATTATCTGTATTCCTGTGTTCTCCCCCTTTTGCTGTATCTTCCTGTCTGTCTGTTACCCTTTGTGTTTCACTGTCTGGTTTAGAGTATTCTTCTTGTCTTGTTAGTGTGTTTAGTCTATCTTGTATTTGTTATTACTTTAGTCTGTGTCCTCTAGTTTGTCCGCCTGTTTTCCCCTCCCAGGTGTTCCTTGTTATTAATCATCCCTCTGGTCCCTCATGTGTCAATCAACCTGTGTATATATGTCTAGTCTGCCCTGTCTCCCAGTGTGGGTTCATTATTAGTGGTTTGTTTCCTGTTTGTTTTGCTATCTTCATTGCCCTCGTGTTCCTTGGCTCCCTGTGTTTCCATTCCCGTTGTTCCTCCTGTTCGTGTTCCTTGGCCTTGTTTAAGTAAGTGTTTTGAGTTTTAGTGTTTTTGTTTGTTTCACCTTGTCTTTCGTTTTCTCTCTTCCAGCATTGCAGAGAGGTTTTTGTTTGTAGTTCTCCAGTGTTTATATTTTTAAGTAAAGCTCGTTTTGAATCACTACCTGCCGTGTCCTGCCTCTTACCTTTCTGCCCTGTCTGCTATTGGATCCTACCACCACCTTCACACCCCAATCCCTAATAGTTAATCTTTGTCAAATAAACCACTAGCACACTTTTGTTATGAGGAACACATTCAGTTGCTATCTGAAATTATTTGTTTCTTTTCTTTTTATTTTACAGGGGGTGTATTGGGTGAGTCTAGAGCTATTTTCTTCTTAAACTCAATATGTGTCAAATGTACTATATTATTAAAATATCAAAAGTCAAACTATGAATATCTTAAAGTGTACTATTTTGTTCAATGACCAACACATACATTTTATAAGTGAGATGTGTTTATTATTTTTTACAGGGTTACGACAGGGTGAGTATATGCATATTTATTTTTCTTACAATATTAAGTATCAAATATACAAAGTTATTAAAATATCAAAAGTCAAACTAAAGTAATCTAGGTATCTTTCGCTTTGTTATTCTGTAAATATCTTATAGTGGTTGTACAAGAATAAAATTACACTAAAATTGTATAACTTGTTTTTCTATTACAGTGTTTACAAAAGGTGAGTATATCTAGATCTCTTTTTGTATTAGACTCCAATATGGTTTAAATGTACTAAGTTATTCAAATATCTAACTGAAGTGATGTATCGTTGGCTTTGTTATTCTATGAATATGTCATAGTGTCTGTAAATTCAGGACTATTACTTTTTCACGTTATGTACAATTTGCTGTGGTCCTCTTGACTCCTGTTTCTCCCACCAGTTTATTACACATTGCTTGATTTGAACTACCTGTTATAAATATATACAGTATGGTCGATGCAAACACATTAGTCTGGTTTACACGTTACTAATAAGTTACTATACAGCTGTGTGTATATATATATATATATATATATATTGCTCTATAGTAACTTATTATACTGTGAATTTCTCCAGACTAGGGTTGCAAATTGTGTTCCTGAATCGATCATTGATAACGATCAATGAATTGATTAACTGTAACTAAAATACTAAACTGACCAAACAATAACAAACGTGTTTGTTTTCCTCAATCAAAATATATATGTCCACAGCAGCAGCACATTGTATAGCATATGAAACATAAAAACGTAGAGACCTAGACATATTAAGACATTTGTGTCTCCTCTAAACGGGCGGGTGCTGCATATGTGGCTATAACTATAGAAAACATAAATCTCACCTCAAGAACAAACTACTTAATGTTGACAAATGAACTGAATAACAGATTATGCACATAAGACGCTGAAAACAACCAACTGTACTAACGAAGCAACAAGATACATTTTCTATTAGGCTATTATTATTATTATTATTATTATTATTATTATTATTATTATAATATATTATTATTATAATATATTATTATTATTATTATTATTATTATTATTATTATTATTATTATTATTATTATTATTATTATTATTAGTATTATTTTGCAACAAGATAGCCTACATCAGCATATCGACATGGTCGGGTGTCAGACAGGAGCACATGCAGCCTGGTCACAATCAGTCCAAAGACACTTGCTCAGATGGTACAGATAGCCTTAGGGGCCATGTGGCAGGATATGTAGCATCAACATGTTAAATACCGTACTTTTCGGACTATAAGCCGCGGCTTTTCCCCCCATTTTTCGACCCTGCGACTTATATAACGGTGCGGCTTATATGTGACTCGACGTGACCAAACCCGAAAATGTAAAAATCAAAATATTGCTTTTTTTACTGCATTGAAATGTTATTTATCTGTTCCCTTATTTGCTAAACTTAATACAACTTGTAAATGAGTTAATTCTTGTTATTTGTCCGACAATATTGTGTCCCAATGCTAATTACATATGGTAATTAAACATTAAAACACCTGCAGCTTATAGTCCAGTGCGGTTTATAGTGCGAAAAGTACGGTACCTGGAGTTTGCACAGCAGGGCACGGATCTGTTGAAGTTGGCAATGCTGTTTGGGGGCTGTTATGTGCTATATACACTAATTTGTTCATATAGTTCCATAGTTCCCTGCTGCTGAATCCCTCATTCACGCCTTCATCTCCTCCCGCCTGGACTATTGCAACTCCCTCCTCACTGGTATCACATCCCGCTCCCTCCATAAACTGCAAATGGTCCAAAATTCTGCCGCCCGCCTCCTCACTAACACCCGGTCCTGCGAACACATCACTCCTGTCCTCCACTCTCTCCACTGGCTCCCGATAAAACACTGCATAAACTTTAAAACACTACTCCTCACCTTCAAAGCCCTCCACAGCCTGGCCCCCCCCTACCTGACTGATCTCCTTCTTCCCTACCGCCCCACCCGTTCCCTCCGGTCCTCCTCCACTGCCTCCCTCACTGTCCCGACATCCAAACTTAAAAACTTTGGAGATCGGGCCTTCTGTAGTACTGCACCCCGACTCTGGAACTCCCTCCCCCAGTCCATCAGAGACTCCCCTACACTCTCCACCTTCAAAGCTCGCCTCAAAACCCACCTGTTCTTCCTTGCCTTCAACCCCCCCACCCATAACCCCCCCCCCCCCCTCCTCCAACCTGATTGATGTCTGTCTCCAGTCTTTTTGTGCTATCATGCTGTCTTCCCTGTTCCCCCCATGGTCTCATGTTCCTTTTGTTTTTTGTTTCTTTGTTGTTTCTTTGTTTTGTTTCTTTGCTTTTGTTTCTTTGTTTTTACATTTGCTCCCGACTATTGTCAGCGACTTCGGGTTATTGAGAAGCGCTATATACATTAAATGAATTATTATTATTATTATTAGTATAATATAATAATATATTTATAGTAGTGCTGTCAATAGATTAACTAATTAATCTCACAATGTTCTGTAATTAATCTAGATTAAAAATAGCCTTTTTCTACTTAAGACCGAAGCTTGTAACAGATATTTACTTGAGTAAAATCATGGAATTAATGTAAAATCAACACAAAGAAAGAATATTTAAAATCAAAGACTATTTTAATAGCTTTCTTTGAATACAGTTTCTCTCCTGTGAAATACAAATGTTCAGCAAAACCATCAACATTGACTCAGCTAGACCTCTTTCTTATATCCGCGGCTCTAAGATTGAAGATGTTTCACTCCATAGATGAATCTAGATTAATTTATTTTAATGCTTTAAATAATTTAAATTACTTTCTTTTTTTGTATCCACTTTTTCTCCTATTTTTAATCCACTTTTTCTCCTTATTTTTCAATTTTTCTCCCATCCCAATTTCGCCTCGCCAATTCTCCCTTCAATTCTCCCCTCCCCTGTCTCGAACATTGCTAGACTATGCCTCCCACTGGTCGGCTGTAGTGAGGATAGAAGCCTTGCATCACATGTCCCCTCCGGTACACGAGGAGGCAGCCATCGCATCTTTTCACCTGTACAGCGCTATCCCTCAGTGGCGAGGAGTAACGCGTGGGAGGCTCATGCTGCCCCCGTTACTTCCTGATTCTGCTGTACAGGCGCACCAACCGACCTGTAGGAGTCGCTGTCCACAACGTCCAATCCCCACCCACCAGCTTTCCCACCCCTAACACTACCAATTGTGTTAGTACACAGTACATTTCGCAGAGTAAATTTTACTCAAACTGAGTCCCTTTGAGCCCAAGTGAGTACAATTTTACTCAGTTTGAGTAAAATGTATTCAGTAAATTTAGCTGAGTAAATTTTACTCAAACTGTGTATGAACGACCAACCAAGCTGGTAGCAACGCCAAGAGCTGGGCTCGAACCCAGCATCTCCTGCTTTAGTGGCGAGCGCCTTGCCCACTGCGCCACTTAGCCGCCCTCCTCCTATTTTTCTGTATTTTTCTCCCATCCCAATTTAGTCGTTATGCCAATTCCCCCCTCCCCTTCCTGGACGTTGCGTGCATGTGCCCCCCACTGGTCGGGCTAGGGAGCCCTGAAGTCTATCAGATGCTTCCTCCGATACATAGGAGACAGCCAGCAGCCTTTTTTCACCTGACAGCGAGGACTCTCACTGGGTAAGTGTAACGCGTGGGAGGATCACACTACCTTACCCAGTTCCTTCCCTCGCTGTGCAGGCGCCCTGACCGACCTGTATGAGTCGCTGTTTACAACGACCAGAATACCACCCACCGGCTTCCCACCCGCTGACACTGCCAATTGTGTCAGTATGACGACCGACCAAGCCGGAGGCAACGCTGACAGACGGATTTGATACCAGTGACTCTGCGGTGGTAGACAGACGCTTAGTCCGCTGCACTACCCGGCTGCACCATAATTTTTATTATTCTCCAAAGTTAAAGCATTAACTAACTAATTTATAGGCATGTCAGACTTTCTTTTGGCAATGTGAGTTGGTTTCTTCTTTGAGCTCTTATCCTTATCATTAGAGCACAAGTATCTAGTGTTTTATTATACATTCTGACAAAATCAACCCATGAACCATGGTGGATTTTCTCTGTTAATCTTATTTTGTGTTGGTAAAGATTCTAATGTAATTATCAGATCCAGATAATTGTCAGTCATGATAACAAATTAAATGTTACTATTCTTTCGAGGCAGTAGTCTTGGATATTGATATTGATATTGTGTCTCTGAAATTTGATCTTCATGTGCATTGCATGTTTTAACTTGGTACATACTATGTTAATGTGATGAAGTATTAAAACAGAACTAACCTCTGTGCTTGTAAACAGTGAAAGCTGAACGGTACCTGGAGAAAGAGACATATGAGCAGAAGCAGAGACGATCAAGATCAGCTTTTCAGCTTGGTAAGAGAGAGGAACCGGAGGAGGAAGTGAAGACACTGTTTACATGAAATTATACTGAGCCAGAATGAATACAGTGGTTTACCAATAAATCTGTGAATCACTGAAGATCAATATCACCAGTTTTATAATTATTTTCTGTTGATGAAGCAATCACCCATAAATGTATCCCCTCTCATCCTAATATAGAAACCAAGATGGTTAAACAAGAACAGACTAAACAACTAGAGGATGTTATTGTGACTTTGAGAGAATCTGAAAAAGGACTACAATTGATCAATTCAACATGGGAAGATAAACTACAGGACTCAGAGGAAAGACTGAAGAAAACCAGACAGGAACTGGATGAGAGGATCAGAATCCTTCAGGACAAAGAAACACAACTGAGCCAACTTCAGAACACTGTCAAGCAAATGGAGGATTGTAAGAGACAGCTGGATGAAATGACCCAACAGAACAGAGACAAAGACAGACAACTAGCGATGGGAGAAAATAGATTGCAGGAGAAACACGACGACCTGGAGACGCTTAGAAAAGACCTTCAGGACCAGAACAACCAAGCAGAGAAGCTCAAATTCCAACTGAGGGAGAGAGAGAGTGAACTAGAGCAGAAGAACCACAGACTGGTAGAGAGAGAAATACAGCTAGAAGAGAAGAACAAACGACTGGAGGGAAGAAACAGAGAATTGGATGAAAAAGATGAAGAACTGGAGAGAAAAGATGAAGAACTGATGGAGAAGAAGATGGAAGGAGAAGAGAAAGACCAACAGGTAGAAGAGACAAAGAAAGTACTGGAGGGGAAAGATGAACTGATGGGGAAGAAGGAGTGGAAAGATGTCAACATTGAAAATACTCAGTTTGGTGAGATTATATTTTACTGTGATAATATTAATATTTTTTATGTGTTAATATGTATGTTCCTTTTGCGTTAATATTTACCTCTCAGATTATCGCAAAATACAACTGTTTCTACTGTGATTGATCCATAAAGACCATGTAGAAAAAAGGCGGTAGTTCTTAATTAAACTGTTAATCTGACATGGATGTAAAATACACTCATATGACAGTTGAGTTACAAACTCATATTTTTTTGATTGAATACTTTATTTTGACACAATCGTAGGACAAACATTTGAAAGACAAACAATAACAGTGTCAACACGCTGGTCAAAAATGGATAAAACAAAATAAAGCCAAGGCTTGTTTCCATTGTGGTCCATACATGGAACATAAAAGGCACAAAAACACAAATGGACATGTACACTAGACAGGACACATCCTAAAAAATAGTATAATAACACCTAACCTGACAACTCATACAGTCAACTAATGTTAAAAGAAAATCCGCAAACCCTTAAAAGCAACTCATGATAAAGAGAAATAAAAGCCAAGTTATGATAAAAGAGATAACCATATTAAGACCAATTTGAGTTGCTGCTGAGCCATGTTTTTAGGGCGGATTTAAATCCGAGAGGGGAGTTCAGGAGTTTTATGAATGTTGGCAGGGCATTCCACATTACCGTAGCCGAGTAAAAAAATGCATCTTTCCCCATGCATGTCCTGACTCTCGGCGGGACCAGGTCCGTGGGGCTTCCACTTGTGGCGTGTTTGTGGACATCTCCTACTTTATTAAAATAATTTACTAGGTACTTGGGGACCGTTTCTTTCAGTACTTTAAAAACCAGTAGCATTTTAAGCTGGTGTACCCTTTCTTCAACCCTAAGCCATCCCAGACTGCTAAAGTGGGCTGGCGTTAGGTGAGTCCTAAAGTGAAGGTTGTGCAGGAGTCTCACTAGTTTGTTTTGGGAGGTCTGGAGCTTTGTCTTCATTTGTTTGGATATGTTGCTGTACCATGAAGTGCAAGCATAGTCAAAGTGACATTGGATGAGGGCTCCAGCTAGGGTCCTCAGAGCGTTCCTATTTATGAACGAGGAAATTCTAAATAAAAATGTGTTTTTTTTATTGACCTTAGTAATCACTTTTTGTGCAATTTTTTCGTTAGAAAGTTTGTTATTTAAAATAAAGCCCAGGTAGGTGACCTCCTCTTTATCCTCAATAATGTTTTCACCTACTCTAATTTTAAAACCCTGGGATTTCTTTAGGTTGGCATTTGACCCAAAGAGTATGGCCTCATGGTTTTTCCCAGATGTAGAGACAATTTATTGTCACTGAGCCAAAAGCAGATCTTTTTCATTTCACTGCTCAGGACACTTTCCACTTTAGACTTATCCCTGTCAGAGACCAGGAGTGCCGAGTCGTCAGCAAACAGGAACCGGTTGCAATCGCATGCCGATTTCATATCATTGATATATATTTAAAACAGTTGAGGCCCCAAAATGCTTCCCTGGGGGACCCCACATGTCACTGGAAGGGACGAGGACAAAGTGCCATTGATGTCTACCACCTGTTCCATTCCCTCCAGGTAGGACTTGACCCATTTGGCTGACTTGCTATCAAAGCCTATCGCATTAAAATGAATAGACCTTTGTTATATGGAGTTGTGTACTTACATTATCCCATAGACCTTTGTTATATATATGGAGTTGTGTTCTTACATTATCCCATAGACCTTTGTTATATATATGGAGTTGTGTTCTTACATTATCCCATAGACCTTTGTTATATATATGCAGTTGTCTTCTTTCATTATCCCATAGATCGTTGTTATATATATATATGGAGTTGTGATCTTTCATTATCCCATAGACCTTTGTTATATATATATATATATGGAGTTGTGTTCTTACATTATCCCATAGACCTTTCTTATATATATATGGAGTTGTGTTCTTTCATTATCCCATAGACCTTTGTTATGGAGTTGTGTTCTTACATTATCCCAAATGCTTCCAACAATGTTCAAACCCTTAGATATCTGTAAGTTCAACCAAGTGTGCACTCTGTTAGCTGTATTAACACTCTGTTAGCTGTGTTAACACTCTGTTAGCTGTGTTAACACTCTGTTAGCTGTGTTAACACTCTGTTAGCTGTGTTAACACTCTGATAGTTGTGTTAACACTCTGTTAGCTGTGTTAACACTCTGTTAGCTGTGTTAACACTCTGTTAGCTGTGTTAACACTCTGTTAGCTGTGTTAACATTCTGATAGCTGTGTTAACACTCAGTTAGCTGTATTAACACTCTGTGTTGTGTTAACACTCTGTTAGCTGTGTTAACACTCAGTTAGCTGTGTTAACACTCTGATAGCTGTGTTAACACTCTGATAGCTGTGTTAACACTCTGTTAGCTGTATTAACACTCTGTGCTGTGTTAACACTATGTTAGCTGTGTTAACACTCTGTTAGCTGTGTTAACACTCTGTTAGTTGTGTTAACACTCTGTGCTGTGTTAACATTCTGTTAGCTGTGTTAACACTCGGTTACCTGTGTTAACACTCTGTTAGCTGTGTTAACACTCGGTTACCTGTGTTAACACTCGGATAGCTGTGTTAACACTCTATTAGCTGTGTTAACACTATGTTAGCTGTGTTAACACTCAGTTAGCTGTGTTAACACTCTGTTAGCTGTGTTAACACTCTGTGCTGTGTTAACACTCTGTTAGCTGTGTTAACACTCTGTTAGCTGTGTTAACACTCGGTTAGCTGTGTTAACACTCGGTTAGCTGTGCTAACCCTCGGATAGCTGTGTTAACCCTCCGTTAGCTGTGCTAACCCTCGGTTAGCTGTGTTAACCCTCCGTTAGCTGTGCTAACCCTCGGTTAGCTGTGTTAACGCTCTGTTAGCTGTGTGAACACTCTGTTAGCTGTGTTAACACTTGGATAGCTGTGTTAACACTCGGATAGCTGTGTTAACACTCTATTAGGTATGTTAACACTCTGTTAGCTGTGTTAACACTCTGTTAGGCATGTTAACACTCTGTTAGCTGTGTTAACACTTGGATAGCTGTGTTAACACTCGGATAGCTGTGTTAACACTCTGTTAGCTGTGTTAACACTCTGGTTAGCTGTGTTGACACTCTGGTTAGCTGTGTTAACACTCTGTTAGCTGTGTTAACACTCTGTTAGCTGTGTTAACACTCTGTTAGCTGTGTGAACACTCTGTTAGCTGTGTGAACACTCTGTTAGCTGTGTGAACACTCTGTTAGCTGTGTTAACACTCTGTTAGGTATGTTAACACTCTGTTAGCTGTGTGAACACTCTGTTAGCTGTGTGAACACTCTGTTAGCTGTGTTAACACTCTGTTAGGTATGTTAACACTCTGTTAGCTGTGTTGACACTCGGTTACCTGTGTTAACACTCGGATAGCTGTGTTAACACTCTATTAGCTGTGTTAACACTATGTTAGCTGTGTTAACACTCAGTTCTGTATCGTTAGTGGCTTAGCTTGGCATCGCTACTGCACTATCTCGCGTACGTGCACGCGTACTGAATAAACCACAAATGTACCTCTAATACCAGTATTAGTCTGACCACACCCCTCATCAGCTTACCTTCATAAGCAGGTGTGTGGTCACCTGCTCTCCTCCTTCTCGCTTTCACCACAAGGAAGAGGTGCCTCGGTAGATCCCCACACTTGACACCATGATGGAAGAAATTGGATTAGGAACAGCTTGGGAAACAAGGATACGTTGACATCATATCTTTATTTTCTCTCTCACTATTTTCGAGAAAATACGGCGATATTGTCTTCGTACTGGAGTGTCTAGAAGATGATGATCATTCTAAAAACCCTCCACCGGTTTTCGTATTGGGAGCACGCCGCTGCATGCTTCTCAACTGCAGTTCCTTGCTGTGTTTGTTGGGGTGAAACCTGTCAGGCCACAGCTGAACTGTCGGACATGCCGCTGTTGTGAGGAGCGGTGCGTTCCAGGTTGGGTGAGTAGTGTTTGCTGGCGGGCTCCACTTGTCTGTTAGTGCTATGGGGGCTACTTGACAAAGTTTATGGAAACCGGCCCCAGGCTAGGGTCCTTTGTTTAGCCGCCTAGGCGACAGAAGGCCTTGGTCTGGCGACCATTATAGTTTTAACTAGTGGGCCGCGACCATTGACACTGGTGATCCCTGTGTGTTCTGGACGAGTGGATTCTCTCTGTCACCGTGTTAAGACCCCATCTTTCATATCCAAATGAGAGTATTCCTTCACGAGGGGATATGTGCATGTAATGTGCGATAGCGGCAGATTCATGTTCAAAGTCAGCTATACAGGCCAGTTGGTACTGTGCTGATTCCGCCGGACGTGGTAATGTCACCGTTGTGAAGCGGTGTTGACGTCTTGTTTTCTCTTTTCTCTTAAAAAGTGAGGAGGGGTTCAGAACGGCGGCCTGTCTGGGTGAGTGTTATGTCATTGTTTACATGTTCATAGCTTACGGTTAGCCGGTCAGTGGCCTGGCGCGGGGTAGCTTGGCTTCTCGCGCGCCGCCGGGAGCTCGCTTCTGATCGCGTGCGTCGTTAGATCGGCGTCTCGCGAGCGGAAGCAATAGCACCCGAACGGTTGGAGCAGCCGTTAGCTTGATGCTATTCTGTTGAACGTGCTTTGATTTTAACATGTTTTACACTCTTGACCACGACGTCATCCTTGACAGGGGATGTTCGTCGACCCTGCCTGAGCCTAGACGGGGATTGCGTCAACAAAAAGGACTGTAGCGACTGGTGGA
Source organism: Notolepis coatsorum (assembly GCF_963971535.1). Taxonomy (NCBI): domain Eukaryota; kingdom Metazoa; phylum Chordata; class Actinopteri; order Aulopiformes; family Paralepididae; genus Notolepis; species Notolepis coatsorum. Next base: position 247,465 of record NW_028172863.1, on the reverse strand, counting down.
GCGGCGACGCTGCCCGGATCGAACAACACAGGACGGCTGTGTTCTACGGTGTCTTGTGACTGCACTTCGCTGATCTGCGTTCCGGGTAGGTACGGGGTTGGCCAGACCTCATAACACGTCTTCTGGTTTTACTTTGCTAAATGTATTGTGAATAACGGTGTTTTTTCCCAAAACGTGTGTTGTTGCAATGCATTTGGGATACATTGCGGGTTGTGTGTGAGCTGTTTTTGTCACTGGCAGTTAGCTTCTCCGTGCAGATCGTGATGTATTGATCTGGTTGTTGTGTGAGAAACATCATGGTGTTTGTGTACCGTGTACTCACTACTAAGGCAACTAACCTATGAAGCTATGCTTGGTGACAAGTGAGTAAAAGAATGTTCTTTCTCAGACTGTAATGACAATGAACAGTGAGTTCACACATTAACAGGTTTTCCTGTTTTAACTGGCCGTATTGAGGGTAAAATAGGAGGATTGTGTTTTTCCCCCCCGGTTCCCTGGGGACTTTATCACCTCCTATCAGACATGTTGTGCATTAATTGTGTCTTTTGTGTGGTAGGGATACGATGTAACTCTTAGCTTGATTGCTGAGGTTGTGCTAAATCTGCTGGAGAGACTTATTTCCTAAAGGGAAATTGGTTTGGTTGCTGTCATGTGTGCTTAGCAAGGCCTGTGGTCGATACTAATCAAGAATGATGTATTCTCTCATTGTGAAAAAAACGGCGTTCCTCTGTTGAGTGTTTTTGCCATTTTTTGTAGGTGATGATGGGTTGTGTGTGTCATGTGACCTACAACTGGGTTGTACTGGCCACAGAAGCACATGTGTATGTTGGACCGGGGTTCTTAGAGCCTTCTCTATTCTGTGTTTTTCCTTAGTAAAAATCAGATAGCAGGTTAGCTCATGCGCTGTGTGGAGCTGTGAAACGCTTCATAGAGCTGACTATGACTGTGTCATATTCTCTTTTTGTCGTTACGTCGTATCATGGGTGTGGGGTCGTAAAGGGGTGAACTGGTAACCTTTCCTCTCCCCATTGTTCTGTCGGTCAGGGGTACACCCCCTGTCCTTCAAGGTTCCCGTCACGTGGCGGTTCGGCACGTTACGGGGGGGGGGGGGGGGGGGAGGGAGTTCCTGGTCCCACGGCCTGGTATATTGGGCGTGTGCACCGCAGGAATTCCCCCGCCATAGAGTACGTCACCGTGCGCGTCTCTGTTGGTAGGACTTCCGTGTGCTGTTCAGGTCCATGTGATGGATCTGTTTTCAGGGGGGGTGGTCAGGGCTCCTCCTCACCAAGCGCCTATTCAGGCCTTCTGTGAGTTCGGACTCCTTCTTCCATGTGAGGAAGCCTCCATCAGAGTACAGAGCCTTCCTCCTCAGATTGTCAAAGTGAGTGGACCCTCTAGAAGGGTCCTTTTCTATTGTATGTATATTCGATTCAATTCGTTTATTGAGTGTGTATGGGTTCAGTGCCTCTTCCCCGGAGGCCCTAAAACCAGTTTTTTACATGGCTCGAGGTGCAATATATTCTTTTCAATCTGTACAGCTCGCGTGGGAAGTCTCTCTGGGGATCCCCGTCTCTTTCCTATGGGAGGGTGGTGGGATGTAAAAATGTGAACATTTTTTACCCCGGCTGTGTAGACTGGGATACATACTGTTGATGCTTCCTTCTTTCTATTCCAGAAGTGTTGGAGTTAGGGAGTGTCACACCCCTCTTGTCGTTCCCCTGGGCGCCTTGGGGATTCAATGACAGGTCTAAATAGCCTGTTCATTGATGGGGGTGTGTCCCGACGCACGTATAGTGCTAGCTCGCTGTAAACAGGCGATTGACTGGCACGCCTTGGTTGCTTGTGGTTGAAACAGCGTTTTTATAAAGCAACTGAGATGGGGGTTTTTCCTCTTCCGGCGACCACATCCCATGACCTGGGTGGGTTGTCGACGGATTCTCATTCATGTCTGGGGGATGATGACGGGATGGATCTGAACATATGTAGTGGGGTCTCACGCCCTTGGGGTGGGCCACCAGGCGCGGTTCGTCCGAACGTCTGGGTGGCGCCTTCTTTTCATGTTAAGATCAACACGCATATCTGCCCTTCTCCTGGAGTAGGCATGTCGGCGTGGTTAGGGCACGGGACTGGTTCTGGTCACGCTGGTCCAGATCAGTTGAACCCGTTGTCCGCCGGGGATGCAGATCTGCTGTTCTGGTACCCTGAGGGACTTGGGCTTTTTTCAGGGGGAAAAATGCCAGGTCGGTCTGGGTGTCACAGGGTTAAGCGCTATGGAGACCCTGGTTGGGTATGTTTTTACTCAGCACTGTCGTCATGGCTTACAGCCATGCCATTCTGTACGCTCTCGATCTCGTCGGATCTCGGCCGCTACACAGGTTGGTCCTGGTTAGTACTTGGTTGGGAGACCGCCGGGGAATACCAGGTACGGTGTGCTTAGGGGCTGGTTCTCCATTATTTTTCGCTCCTCTCTCACGCATGGCGAAGAGGGGCCTGTGGGGGTGGTTTTTTGACCTCCTCTGGTGACCCTGTGCTTCCCGTACCGCCAGGCCCGGTCCGAAGTGATGTTTGCGACCCGTAGGCCTGGGTTAACCCTTTTTGGAAACTGAAACACTTGTACTGCGGTATAGCCGGTGTATACCCGCAGGTGTGTTTTGGAGTTTTTTCTTGAGGGGTTATAGGAACAACCACCGCATTGGGTAACACCGAGGTGGTTGATTCCCTGGTGTGTTGGAGCAGTGTCAACTCCCGGGTTCACCGTTTGAGGGTGCCCCTGCACGTTCATGACGTCTGCCGATCGTGTCAGCCTTCTCTGCCTCGACCCCTCTGGGTGGGGGTTGTTAAATGGAGGCTTGGTCATGCAACACCGCCAGCTTACGCTCCTTCCGCCGGGGCGGCTGTGTTCAGCTGTCCCCTCTGGCGCCTGTCTCGTCCGCAGTCTCCAGGCTGGGGTTAACAGCCTGTTGCCTGGTTTTTCCCCGGTGCGCTGCCTGCTTCCGTTGGTTAACCTTTTTTGTGTGCTTACGGCCATGCTGACTGCCTATTCTGCAGGGTCAGTGTGCCAGGCGGTGTACTATTGGGGGGACGGGGCCCGCTCGGCTTACGGCCATACCGACCTGAACACGCCCGATCTCGTCCGATCTCGGAAGCTGGGCAGGTTCTGGCCTGGTTGGTTCCGCCTGGGTACCAGGTGCAGTAACTGAGGGGCCTTTGTCCGAATACGCTGGCGATGTGGGGGGCGGGGCACTACGTGCCCACCTGGTGGGGTCTTGATGCTGGCATCATGGACTTCTCCGGGCCCCCGTTCTAGGGAGTCCAGTCCTTTTGGTGGGTCTGGGTCTTCCTTCGTGCTCCGCTGCTACGGCCTTGCCACGGGGTTGGGTTTGCCCTTGACCCCGTGATTCTGGGGGCAGTAACGAGGTTGTTCCTCCGTTCGTTCCCGGGTGGCATGCGGGTTGTGCGTGTGTGTAGTCGTGGGGTCAAGCCACGGTCTGCTCACCCTGTGCGTTGAGTTGCTTGAGTGCCTCTTCGCACGGTCGGGTCCGTCGCCCTCCCGTGACGTCCCTAATAGGGGGGCTACCCTCCATTAGGGGGGGTCGGGGGGGCTCGGCCCTCCCTGTTCTGATGGTTTTGGGGGGCTGTCAGCGGGGTGTATTTGTCAGCCAAGTGGCTCCGCTTGGCCTCCCTTGTGCAGTAGCGATGCCAAGCTAAGCCACTAACGATACAGAACGTTAGGTTATGACTATAACCAAGTTCTGTTAGTTAGGGGCGATGCTTGGCATCGGACGGCCGCTGCAGCCCTTGTCCTCACCTTGTGGTGAAAGCTTGGGAAGGAGGAGAGCAGGTGACCACACACCTGCTTATGAAGGTAAGCTGATGAGGGGTGTGGTCAGACTAATACTGGTATTAGAGGTACATTTGTGGTTTATTCAGTACGCGTGCACGTACGCGAGATAGTGCAGTAGCGATGCCAAGCATCGCCCCTAACTAACAGAACTTGGTTATAGTCATAACCTAACGTTAGCTGTGTTAACACTCAGTTAGCTGTGTTAACACTCAGTTAGCTGTGTTAACACTCAGTTAGCTGTGTTAACACTCTGTTAGCTGTGTTAACACTCTGTTAGCTGTGTTAACACTCTGTTAGCTGTGTTAACACTCTGTTAGCTGTGTTAACACTCTGTTAGCTGTGTTAACACTCGGTTAGCTGTGTTAACACTCGGTTAGCTGTGTTAACACTCTGTTAGCTGTGTTAACACTCGGTTAGCTGTGTTAACACTCGGATAGCTGTGTTAACACTCGGTTAGCTGTGCTAACCCTCGGATAGCTGTGTTAACCCTCCGTTAGCTGTGCTAACCCTCGGTTAGCTGTGTTAACCCTCCGTTAGCTGTGCTAACCCTCGGTTAGCTGTGTTAACGCTCTGTTAGCTGTGTTAACACTTGGATAGCTGTGTTAACACTCGGATAGCTGTGTTAACACTCTATTAGGTATGTTAACACTCTGTTAGCTGTGTTAACACTCTGTTAGGCATGTTAACACTCTGTTAGCTGTGTTAACACTCTGGTTAGCTGTGTTGACACTCTGGTTAGCTGTGTTAACACTCTGTTAGCTGTGTTAACACTCTGTTAGCTGTGTGAACACTCTGTTAGCTGTGTGAACACTCTGTTAGCTGTGTGAACACTCTGTTAGCTGTGTTAACACTCTGTTAGCTGTGTTGACACTCCGTTAGTTGTGTTAACCCTCCGTTAGCTGTGTTAACCCTCCGTTAGCTGTGCTAACCCTCGGTTAGCTGTGTTAACGCTCTGTTAGCTGTGTTAACACTCGGTTAGCTGTGTTAACACTTGGATAGCTGTGTTAACACTCTGATAGCTGTGTTAACACTCTGTTAGCTGTATTAACACTCTGATAGCTGTGTTAACACTCTGTTAGGCATGTTAACACTCTGTTAGCTGTGTTAACACTGTTAGCTGTGTTAACACTCTGTTAGCTGTGTTAACACTCTGTTAGCTGTGTTAACACTCGGATAGCTGTGTTAACACTCGGTTAGCTGTGTTAACACTCTGTTAGCTGTGTTAACACTCGGATAGCTGTTAACACTCTGTTAGCTGTGTTAACACTCGGTTAGCTGTGTTAACACTCGGTTAGCTGTGTTAACACTCTGTTAGCTGTGTTAACACTCGGTTAGCTGTGCTAACCCTCGGTTAGCTGTGTTAACACTCTGTTAGCTAGGGTGACCAAACGTCCTCTTTTGCCCGGACATGTCCTCTTTTCACGCCCTGTCCGTGGCGTCCGGGGGGGGGGGGGGGGGGTTCTAAATTCATGAAAATGTCCGGGTTTCATTGTTTTAACGGGTTGACTGGCGCATTGCACACATTGTTGTGTGTGACGTAATCCCAGTGAACACTGCTTTGTGGGCGGAGCTACCACGTCACACGCAAACGGAGGAAGCGGACATATTTGATTCTACTCGCAAACGTAGCAGCATTGATTCTGCTCACAATGCCTGGAAGTGTACATTAATTTATAGATGAACTGCAGAGAAGATTCCCAATTTACCGACCATATGTTTCGGTGTCTGTCTAATAAAGGTGCCGGAGATCTCACATGGACACAGAAAAACATTACAAATATAGCTGTGTGAGGCGACTTTGACGGCAAGGTTGACCGAATGGATTGAAGTATGCAGCTATACAGAGAAAGAAAGAAAATAATTGAAAACTATTTTGATGCCTCAAAATTATGTTTTGGTTTGATTTATGATGACATAAGATACTTATGATACAATCATTCTAAGGATCATGTGTGTAATAAATTCGTTTTGTACACTAATTGCAAGTTATGCAAATGTAACAAATCTCGAACTGCATAGTGCACTTTTAAATTAGTATCTTTGTGAGGTTACTGTTTTATTATTTAAATTACATTGAAAAGATACAAAGATATATTTTTTTTGAACTGGATTTTCTAATACAGGAGAGGTATTATTTAGAACATTAATTTATATATTTTTTGTTATTTATTTTGTCCAGTAAGACTTGAAAAGAGTTATTAGTTATAGGTTGATTTTTTTAAGTAATTGTTGTGCCAGAGATATGTCAGAGAGATTACTTTAGGCATAATAAAGCATGTTGAGTAACTTTGGTTATAGAGATATATTATTTTGTTATATAAAATAATATAAATAAGAATTTTCTATCCATACAGAGGAGGCATACTTTAAATATATAAAAATTATAAGGCATATTTGAGTAAACCTTGAGTATCATTTAAGTATCTTGAGGCTGGAGGCAGAGTGTCGTCTTTTTTGGAAATCATGATATGGTCACCCTATCATAAACCACATGTAACACATTTGAGGCATGAAAAATACTTGAACAAGGTAAAAGCACAGTTCGTCATGAATTCCATACTAGTGTAAACTATGGATGAGTCGGTCGCAGTCAACCAGCACCTGCTAATGGATCGGACCCTTTAAGCTCAACTGGTTAGTGCGGCTGCCTGTGGATCCTATGGTCACAGGTTCAAATCTCTCGGTTACACTAGCAACCTACTTTGAGCAGCTGACCAGCAAATAGACAATGCAGTTGTAATACATCACAGAAAACACAGTTTACAATTAGCCATACTTGACTGAGGCTTACCTATTTCCAAAGTTAAAACTTTAGAAAGGATATTCCACCACATACTCCACGGTGATGCTAGTATTTATTTAGCACTTGACATTACTTTCTTACATGCTCATCAACAACACTCTCTCCTTCAGTAGCATTCAGTATGATACAGGTGAACAACACCACCTAGCTGCACAACGTGACATTACCATAAAGCACCTTTACTGCTGAAAGATAATAAAGCCTGTCTTGTGTGTTAGAAAATACAAGCTATGTATTAAGTAGAGCTGGGCCGTTAACGGCGTTAACGTGCTGCGTTAACGCTATACTATTATCGCGCGATAATATAATTAACGCATTAATCTAAAAAAAAAAAAAGAAACAACATTTTTTTACCTTTATTTACCCAGGGTAGGTTCGCTGAGCACAGATGCTCTTTTTCAGGAACGCCCTGCTTCACATTCACACAGTTCCATTCACACCTGGGAGCTGCCCAGTACAACCACAGTTGACACCATTGGCCACTGAGCAACTCCACTGGAGCAGTTGATTCAAGCCATGTCACATAGTTCAAGTTCAAGTTTCAAGTTCAAGTTTCTTTAATATTTGTCATACAGAAGTACAGAATACTTTTATACAAAATGCTTCTTACTGTTACGCTCCAGAGACTGTGCAAGACAAGATAAGTATGAAATAAAATAACATAGTAAAATTAGAAGTAAAAAAATGAGGTCACAGTGTTCAGTTTAGACATATGTACAATGTTCGATGCAGAATAGACGTAGTTACCATACAATATACAATACTGTGCAGTGTACTAATATACAATACTATATAGTGCAAGGCAGAAATGGGACGAGGTGCAATTTAGGTACAATTCACAGTAGGTGTACGAGTTGTAGTGCAAATCCTTTATCAATAAATATAAAGTGTAAAGTGTTTGTGTGATCTAAAGTGTGGAGAGTGGGTGCTGCAGTGTGTTGTTTGTTTGAGTGAGTGTGTGCATGTGGGTGTGTGTGCTGTGTGCATTTGATGGTTGTTGCATAGTGTTTATTGTTCGTTTAGCAGCCTGATGGCCTGGGGATAGAAGCTTCTTCTGAGTCTTTCTGTGCTCGCCTTAAGACTCCGGTATCGCTTGCCTGACCGCAGCAGTTCAAAGAGGCAGTTGTTCGGGTGGCTCGAGTCCTTAATAATTCTCTTAGCCTTCCCCTTGCACCGCTTGTTGTAAATGTTCTGGAGGGTGGGAAGCCCCCCTCCAATTGTGCGTTCGGCTGAACGTGTCACTCTTTGTAGTCTGCTACGGTCTTGTGCAGTGCTATTCCCAAACCAGGAGGTGATGTTGCCGGTCAGGATGCTCTCTATTGTACATGAGTAGAAGTTCCTAAGGATCTTCTGACTGACTTGGAACTTCCTTAGGCGCCTGAGGAAGTAGAGGCGTTGTCGTGCCTTCTTCACAACACTGTCAATGTGTGTGGTCCATGTCAAGTCCTCGGATATGTGAGCTCCGAGGTACTTGAAACTGTTCACTCTCTCAACCGGTGCCCTGTCGATGCTCAGGGGGCTGTAGTCCTTGACCCCCGACCTCCTGAAGTCCACAATCATCTCTTTTGTTTTGCTGACGTTCAGGGAGAGGCAGTTCTCCTGACACCACTGTGACAGGTTCTCTACCTCTTCCAGGTAGGCCCTTTCGTCGTTGGCAGAGATCAGGCCCACCACTACTGTGTCATCAGCAAATTTGATGATGGTGTTGTTGTTCCGCTGTGCTACGCAAGTTTGAAATGATTCTTTCTGTTTTGCTCCTGAGAGTGTGCTAGATACTGTACTGTACTGGTAATATTATTTATTTGTGTTAACTTCTGAATAAAACAACTTATTAAACACAAGCACATCTTATTGAACATTATTTTGATATTTCATTACCAATTATCATAGCAAAACAGCTTTTTCAAACAGTCTGTAATGCATTTTGGAAACGGGAGATGGGCTCATGGTGTAATGGGCCACCTGGCCTGAGAAACATAAGGAGGAAAGAAAAAGTAAGGACTTACTTCTGGTCATTATTTGGGTAGAACACACATATTTTGAATGCCTTCGGCAGGTTTTTTTCTTTTTTTTTAGCCATTTTAATCTAGATTAATCTAGATTAAATCCAGGATTGCAGATAGATTAATCTAGATAAAAAAAATGTATCTATGCCCACCTCTAGTATTAAGCTATGATTTATTTTCAGCTTGTTAGCAGCTCTAGACAGTTCTGTATCACACTAGCTCCCGCTCTGCGTCTCATTGCATATATCTCGCTTCAGCATATATACACTGAATAAATTTCAAAATGTACCTTTAAATGCCAGCATTCATCTGGCCACACCCCCATCCGCTTACCTATATAAGCAGGGGTGGTGCCACACACTCATCTCCTTCTCAAATTTCATCACAAGCAACGTGTTGCTATATGCCCACTTGACGTGGAGAAAAATATTTACTCTGAGGAAAGGAAGAACAAGGAGATACGTTGACATCATATCTTTATTTTCTCTCTCACTATTTTTGAGAAAATACGGCGATATTGTCTTCGTACTGGAGTGTCTGGAAGATGATGATCATTCTAAAAATCCTCCACCGGTTTTCGTATTGGGAGCACGCCGCTGCATGCCTCTCAACTGCAGTTCCTTGCTGTGTTGGTTGGGGTGAAACCTTTCAGGGCACAGCTGAACTGTAGGACGCGCCGCTGTTGTGAGAAGCGGTGGGTTTCAGGTTGGGTGAGTACTGTTTGCTGGCAGGCTCCACTTGTCTGTTAGTGCTATGGGGGCTAATTGACAATGTTTATGAAAACCGGCCCCAGGCTAGGGTCCTTTGTTCAGCCTCTTAGGCGACAGAAGACCTTGGTCTGAAGCCCATTATAGTTTTAACTAGTGGGCCGCGACCATTAACACTGGTGATCCCTGTGTTTTCTGGACGAGTGGATATCTCTCTGTCACCGTGTAGCCCCTTCTTTCATATCCAAATGAGAGTATTCCTTCACGAGGAGATATGGGCATAGATGTTCGATAGCGGAAGATCTATGTTCAAGTCAGCTACACTGGCCAGTTTGGGTATTATGCTGGCTCCGTCGGGTGTTGGTAAAATCACCGTTGTAAAGCTGTGTTGACATCTTGTTTCTCTTTTCTCTTAAAAAGTGAGGAGGGTTTCAGAACGGCGGCCTGTCTGGGTGAGTGTTATATCATTGTGTACAAGTTCAGGTGATAGCTGCTTAGCTTACGGTTAGCCAGTCAGCTGTTAGCTGCGGCGTTAGCCTGTGATCACTGCGTGGCCTACATAGGTTGGGCCTACTGTTAGCCAGTCAGCTGTTAGCTGCGGCGCTAGTCTGCTGTGATCACTAGGAAACGTTAGCTTGCTGCTATCGGCCAAGGCCCAGCGCGGGGTAGCTCCGGCTCCTCGCGTGCCGCCACGAGCTCCCCTCTGGTCGCGTGCGCCATTCGCTCGCCGTCTCGCGGGCAGGGGCAGTAGCGACCGACGGTTGGAGCGGCCATTAGCTTAATGCTACTCTGTTGAACGTGCTTTGATTATAACATGTTTTAAACACTCTTGACTACGACGTCATCTTTGACAGAGGATGTTCGTCAAACCTGCCCTGGGCCAGGACGGCAAAGCCTGCGTCAACAAAGGGGACCGTAGCGACGGGTTGGAGCGGCGACGCTGCCCAGATCGAACAACACAGGACGGCTGTGTTTTCTACGGGGCCTTGAGACTGCATTTCGTTGATCTACGCTCCGGGTAGGACAAGGTTTGGCCAGACCTTATACACGTCTTCTGGCTTTACCTTCTAAATGTTTTGTAAATAACGATGTTTTCCAATAACGTGTGTTGCTGCAATACATTTGGGATACGACGCGAGTTTTGTGTGAATTGTCTTGTCACTGGTAATTAGCTTCTCCGTGCAAATCGGGTTGTTGTTACAGATGTGAAAATGATCTGGTTGTTGTGTGAGAAACATCATGTGTGTTTATATGTACCGTGTACTCACAACTAAGGGGTAACTAACCTATGAAGCTATGCTTAGTGACAAATGAGTAAAGAATATTCTTTTCTCAGCCTGTGATGACAATGAACAGTGTGTTCACATATTAACATGTTTTCCTGTTTTAACTGGCCGTATTAAGGGTAAAGTAGGAGGATTGTGTTTCCCCCCGGTTCCCTGGGGACTTCTTCATCCCCCTATCAGACATGTTGTTGCACTACATTGTGTCTTTGTGTGGTAGGGATGCGATGTAACCCTTAGCTTGATTGCTGAGGTTGTGCTAAGACTGCTGGAGAAACTTTATTTTCCTAAAAGAAAAGATTGTTTGGTCGCTTTCGTGTGTGCTTAGCAAGGCCTGTGGCCGATACTAATCGAGAATTAGGTATTCTCTCATTATGAAAAACAGCGTTCCTCTGTAGAGTGTTTTTGCCATTTTTTGTAGGTGATGATGGGTTGTGTGTGTCATGTGACCTACAACTGGGATGGACTGGCCACAGAAGCACATGTGTAAGTTTGGACCGGGGCTCTTGGAGAGCCTTCTCTATTCTGTGTTTTTTCCTTAGTAAAAATCAGATAGCAGGTTAGCTCATGCGCTGTGTGAAGCTGTCGAACGCTTCATAGAGCTGACTATGACTGTGTCATACTCTCTTTTTGTCATTACATCGTATCATGGGTGTGGGGTCGTAAAGGGGTGAACTGGTAACCTTTCCTCTCCCACTTTTTTCTGTTGGTCAGGGGTACACCCCCTGTCCTTCAAGGTTCCTGTCACGTTGCGGTTTGGCACGTTACGGGGTGGGGGGGAGGGGGGGGAGGGAGTTTCCTGGTCCCACGGCCTGGAATATTGGGCGTGTGCACCGCAGAAATTCCCCCGCCATAGAGTACGTCACTGTGCGCGTCTCTGTTGGTAGGACTTCCGTGTGCTGTTCAGGTCCATGTGATGGATCTGTTTTCGGGGGGTGGTCAGGTCTCCTCCTCACCAAGCGCCTATTCGGGCCTTCTGTGAGTTCGGACTCCTCCTTCCATGTGAGGGAGCCTCCTTCAGAGTACGGAGCCTCCTCCTCAGATTGTCAAGGTGAGTGAGAAGGTGTCCTATTCTATTGTGTATGTATTCGATTCAATTCGATTATTGAGTGTGTATGGGTTCAGTGCCTCTTCCCCGGAGAGCCCTAAAACCAATTTTTTACATGGCTCAAGGTGCAATATATTCTTTTCAATCTGTACAGCTCGCGTGGGAAGTCTCTCTGGGGATTCCCGTCTCCTTCCTATGGGAGGGTGGTGGGATGTAAAAATGTGAAAAATTTTACCCCCGGCTGTGTAGACTGGGATACATACTGTTGGTGCTTCCTTCTTTTCTATTAAAAAAGAGTTGGAGTTAGGAAGTGTCACACCCCTCTTGTCGTTCCCCTGGGCGCCTTGGGGATTCAATGACAGGTCTAAATAGCCTGTTCATTGATGTGGGTGTGTCCCGACGCACGTATAGTGCTAGCTCGCTGTAAACAGGCGACTGACTGGCACGCCTTCCGACGACCACATCCCACGACCTGGGTTGGTTATCGACGGATTCTCGTTCATGTCTGGGGGATGATGACGGAATGGATCTGAACATATGTAGAGGGGTCTCACGCCCTGGGGGTGGGCCACCGGGCGCGGTTCGCCCGAACGTCTGGGTGGCGCCTTCTTTTCATGTTAAGATCAACACGCATATCTGCCCTTTTTCCTGGAGTAGGCATGTCGGCGTGGTTAGGGCACGGGACTGGTTCTGGTCACGCTGGTCCGGATCAGTTGAACCCGTTGTCCGCCGGGGATGCAGATCTGCTGTTCTGGTACCCTGAGGGACTTGAGCTTTTTTCAGGGGGAAAAATGCCAGGTTGGTCCGGGTGTCACAGGGTTAAGCACTATGGAGACCCTGGTTGGGTACGTTTTTTACTCAGCACTGTCGTAATGGCTTACGGCCATGCCAACCTGTACACGCTCGATCTCGTCAGATCTCGGCCGCTACACAGGTTGGTCCTGGTTAGTACTTGGTTGGGAGACCGCCTGGGAATACCAAGTACGGTGTGCTTAGGGGCGGGTTCTCAATTCTTTTTCGCTCCTCTCTCACGCATGGCGAAGAGGGGCCTGTTGGGGTGGTCTTTGACCTCCTCTGGTGACCCTGTGCTTCCCGTATCGCCAGGCCCGGTCCGAAGTAATGTTTCGTCGACCCGTAGGCCTGGGTTAACCCTTTTTTGAAAACTGAAACACTTGTACTGCGGTATAGCCGGTGTATACCCGCAGGTGTGTTTTGGAGTTTTTTCTTGAGGGGTTATAGGAACAACCACCGCATTGGGTAACACCAAGGTGGTTGATTCCCTGGTGTGTTGGAGCAGTGTCAACTCCCGGGTTCACCGGTTGAGGGTGCCCCTGCACGTTCATGACGTCTGCCAATCGTGTCAGCCTTCTCTGCCTCAACCCCTCTGGGTGGGGGTTTTTAAATGGAGGCTTGGTCATGCAACAACGCCAGCATACGCCCCTTCCGCCGGGGCGGCTGTGTTCAGCTGTCCCCTCTGGCGCCTGTCTCGTCCGCAGTCTCCAGGCTAGGGTTAACAGCCTGTTGCCTGGTTTTTCCCCGGTGCGCTGCCTGCTTCCCTTGGTTAACCTTTTTTGTGTGCTTACGGCCATGCTGACTGCCTGTTCTGCAGGGTCAGTGTGCCAGGCGGTGTACTATTGGGGGGACAGGGCCCCCTCGGCTGAGGGGCCTTTGTCCGAATACGCTGGCGATGTGGGGGGCGGGGTCACTAAGTGCCCACCTGGTGGGGTCTTGATGCTGGCATCATGGACTTCTCTGGGCCCCCGTTCCAGGGAGTCCAGTCCCTTTGGTGGGTCTGGGTCTTCCTTCGCGCTCCGCTGCTACGGCCTTGCCACAGGGGTGGGTTTGCCCTTGACCCCGTGATTCTGGGGGCAGTAACAAGGTTGTTTCCTCCGTTCGTTCCCGGGTGGCATGCGGGTTGTGCGTGTGTGTAGTCGTGGGGTCAAGCCACGCTCTGCTCACCCTGTGCGTTGAGTTGCTTGAGTGCCTCTTCGCACGGTCGGGTCTGTCGCCCTCCCGTGAAGCCGCCAATAGGGGGGGTGCCCTCCATTAGGGTGGGTCGGGGGGGCTCGGCCCTCCCTGATCTGATAGCTGTGGGGGGCCTCAGCGGGGTGTATTTGTCGAGCTTCTAGCTCCCGCTCAGCTCCTATTATGCAATGAGACGCAGAGCGGGAGCTAGTGTGATACAGAACGTTGGGTTATGACTATAACCAAGTTCTGTTAACACTAGTGGACGCTCTGCGTCTAGACGCCGCTGCGGCCCTTGATTTTTCATGGTGAAATTTGTTGGGAAGGATATGAGTGTGTGGCACCACCCCTGCTTATATAGGTAAGCGGATGGGGGTGTGGCCAGATGAATGCTGGCATTTAAAGGTACATTTTGAAATGTATTCAGTGTATATATGCTGAAGCGAGATATATGCAATGAGACGCAGAGCGTCCACTAGTGTTAACAGAACAGTGTTAACAGAACTTGGTTATAGTCATAACCCAACGTTAGTGTGCTAACATTACCAGGCACGTGCACACATAGAGCCCAAGGGGTGCTTGAGCACCTGCCTTTTTGAGCCTCATAAAAAAGGTGCCCTTTTTGAAAAAAATTATTTAAAAAATTCGTTACGCATATAGACTGGCCTTCCAATTGAAAATGTCAGGATAGTACAGGACTCTTCCTCATCTTCCTCCTCCTCCTCCTCCTCCTCCTCCTCCTCCTGCTCCTACTCTTCCTCCTCTTCCTCTTCCTCTTCCTCTTCCTCCTCCTCTCCTCCTCCTCCTCCTTTTCTCCTCCTCCTCCACGGGGAGCAGCGTACTGGCTCATATTAAATGGCAGGCCATGCATTATGCAGCAGCTTAGGCCTCTGCGCGGGATCTTCATGTCCTCGGCTACAGTCCACTTGTCGCTGCTCTGGTCGTAGCGCTCCACGTTGGAGAGGGTGGTGAAGCAATTGGAGCCTCCGACCACGAAGAGCAGGTTGTCCAGCACCGCAATGCCAAAGCTGCTGCGGGGGGTGAGCATGTCGGGCAGGGCGCTCCAGGAGCGAGTCAATGGGCTGTAGGCCTCCACGCTACGCAGGGAGTTTCCACCGTCCCACCCTCCCACCTGAGGACAGGACACATGAGAGGAAGGTTTTAGTGTGTGGCTCAGGCAGGCAGGCACTGTATTAATCCACTTAGGGAAATGAGGGCATCACAGCAGCATTGCAAGTCAAATGATACATATCTATAGAAATATCTAGTATAAAGCATTTGTCTCCGTGTGCACCTACCACATATACTTGTCTGCCGTACGCAGCGACTCCCACTGCGACACACCTGCTGCTCATGGGGGCGATCAGAGTCCACTGGTTGGTGTCTGGGCTGTAGCACTCAGCTGTGAACAGATACTCCCCCCTGTTGAAGCCACCACAGATGTAAACCTGTAATAAGAAAGAATATTCTAATTTAGTTTATATATTTCATTTGATTTCATTCTACTTTAATTGTCTGTTAATGTTGATGCACCAAAGGACCCAGACACATCTTTTGTATGTGCAAGCTTACTTGGCAATAAAGACATTTATGATTTATGATCTAATGTTCCTTGTGTTCATCTAGCACCCTGTGTCCCTCAGTTCCACCCACCTTGCCCTGGAGGGCTGCTGCCCCGGCGGCGCTCCTGTGCTCCAGCATGGGTGAGATCACTGTCCACTGGTTAGTTTCAGGCTCGTAGCGCTCGGCGGTGTTCAGTTCCTCGCGTCCTCGCGTCCCTCCCATGGCGTAGATACAGCCGCCCAATGCGACCACGCTGAGGTAACTGCGGCGTGAGTGCATGGGAGCCGCCTGCAGCCAGCTGCGAGTGACGGGGTTGAACCTGTGCACACTGCTGAGACGCTGCACACCGTCCCAGCCGCCGATGCAGTAGACCAGACCGTGGAGATGAGCTGTGCCGTGGCCTCTCCGGTGACTCTCCACCTCAACGCTCACGTCCATCCATCCACCGGCTTGGATATCGTAAGCCTCCATGCTACCCTGGCCTCCGATGGCCAATAGGACCTCCTGTGGCAGGCGTGGGCGGGTCAGGGGGTTTGGGAGCCTGTCGGAGCCAGGGGGGTTCAGGACGCTGAAGATGAGGGCCCTGCAGTCGTGGCTGTCCCTCACCACAGGGTTGTTCTGGACGTTGCTCCTGAAGTAGTCAGGCCTCATCAAGCCCATGCGAACCTGGGAAGAGACAAGCAGACAGCGGGTACAACTTAGACAGCGGTTGTAGACGGTTTCTGTTGCTAGGGAACAGTTTGGACCCAAATGTTTGAGAACCACTGTACTAGGGAACCTAGTGTTGTTTTAATGTAATGCACAGTAATACAATTAGTTACCTTGGGCAGCAGCAAAGGGATGTGTGTTTTACGCTCCTCATGGGAGTGATCGATCCAACGGAGGACGGCCTCGAACACCGTCTCCTCGCTCTTCACGTTCAGGTCATCCCTCTCGATGATGTCCACTAGTTGCTGCGGGGACAGCTCCACAAACTCCTGTGAGACGTGCAACATCTCCTCAAAGTGGCACACGATGAAGAGATGGGCCTTGCGTATCAGGTCAGGGCAGCAGTAGATGTCCACGAACCTCCAGATGCCGACACAGTTTTCCAGAGACAGCTGGCCTTCTAGGAAGTCAGAGCACGCTCCTACTATGCCAGTGACGAGAAGCTGGTCTGCAGCCACCAGAAGCTCTTCCACGTTCTCTGCTGTCACCAGCACAAAGCGTGTGTAGGCGTACTCTATGATGAGCTGCATCATACCCGGGGACACCCCAGGGATAGTGTAGACTGCTTTTTCTGAGTCGCTCCAGCGAGTGAAGAGGGCTCTGTGGGACGCAGAGTATAGAGATGAGTAAACAGTAAGCAACATTCTGTCCTGTGTAGTAATATATTTTCACTGTAGAAGTATAGGGTCTTAGCACAGTAGAAGTATAGTATCTTTTTACAGTAGAAGTACAGTATAGTATCTTTTTACAGTATAAGTACAGTATAGTATCTGTTTACAGTAAAAGTCCAGTATGGTATCTGTTTACTAACCAAGCTAACCTGAACCAAGCTAAACTTACCTGAAATAGTCACTGCAGTCACACAGGAGGGCCTTGTGGGCATTCAACTCAGTGCTGTTGACTTTAATAACCACATCACAGAACCTTCCCTCCAGAGGCAGCTCATTAAGGATTGTACAGGACATTGTTTCCTTTTCCATATGGGGATTTTAAATTGTATCTACAGAATATATTCAAGCTTACAGACAAGTAGCCAAAAACAACAAGTGAGATCTTCGCTTCTTCTTCTTCTTATTTGAATTTCCGGCAGTGTAGACGCATCGTGGCGTATTACTGCCCTCCGCAATTCTTGCTTCGCCCACACTTGAGAAAGTTTACACTCCTCTTCTTCTTCTTCTTCTTCTCATCTTCAAAACACATTACTATCGTGTCTGTCTCCTTCTTCTCTGCTCCTCTTGTCTGTCTCCTTCTTTTCTGCTCCTCTTGTCATACAATCACAATACAAACACCATCTCCTCTCTTGGAGGGCCCCCCCAAGAGGGGGAACCCTACATCTCATCCACACTGCTAGCTCCATTAATTTCTTCTTCTTCTTCTTCTTATTTGAATTTCCGGCAGTGTAGACGCATCGTGGAGTATTACTGCCCTCCACAATTCTTGCTTCGCCCACACTTGAGAAAGTTTACACTCCTCTTCTTCTTCTCATCTTCAAAACACATTTCTATCGTCTCTGTCTCCTTCTTCTCTGCTCCTCTTGTCATACAATCACAATACAAACATCATCTCCTCTCTTGGAGGGCCCCCCCAAGAGGGGGAACCCTCCATCTCATCGCCACCAGAATCCCTGAGAGAATTGTTGAATATATACTGTACACAAATGTTCTAGAATGTTTGATTATGATCATACTGTGACATCACAAATGTTCTAGAATGTTTGATTATGACATCATACTGTGACATCACAAATGTTTTAGAATGTTTGATTATGACATCATACTGTGACATCACAAATGTTCTAGAATGTTTACATCATACTGTGACATCACAAATGTTCTAGAATGTTTGATAACATCATACTGTGACATCACAAATGTTCTAGAATGTTTGATTATGACATCATACTGTGACATCACAAATGTTCTAGAATGTTTGATTATGACATCAACTGTGACATCACAAATGTTCTAGAATGTTTGATTATGACATCATACTGTGACATCACAACGGAACATGTTTGATGTCATTTGAATAATATAAATAATATGTTGACATTAAAAAAGAACAAATAAAATAAAATAAAAACTACATAAAACAACAAATTATAATAAAATATTTAAGTAAAATGTATAGATATAAAGAAAAATAAGACAATGAAATAAAGATAATAATTCATTTAAAATCTATTTTAAAAAGGTAAGTTTTGAGCAGAGCCAACCGAGTCTGCTGTCCTAACAGGCTTGGGGTCTGTAGGGTACGCACTTATTCCCTCCGCCCTGAACATTTATGGAGATGTATGGGCCTTTTAAGTCAGTGATAAAAGTGTCTTTCAAGGATAAGTGAGCTCCTGCACTGATTATTATAGTTCAATATTCAATATTTGATCACCAAAAAAACCCAAAAAGCATAAAAAGGCCCCTCCCGCCCAAAAAGGGCCCCCAAAAATAGCACAGGCCCAGTGCCCTTTTCAGCCTTTGAGCACCTGCCCCTCTAAAGTCCTGTGCACGTCCCTGAACATTACTGATTAGATTAGATTAGATTCAAATGTATTGTCACAGCACTAATTTCGAATTTAAACATTCTAAATGGACCAAAGTGAGTTTCCTGTTGCAATGTTCCAGTGAAGACATCTATACCATAGATATATAAAGGCTAGATGACTCACCCATGCTGCTGGCCAATGAAGACAGACGTTGCCACATGGCGGCCATCTTGCCACAGGCAGCACACCCACTCATAACATGAATGTCTATGGTGCATGTACTATTGAAATAACCATAGTTTGCTAAATGTTCAACCGATTTTCAAACGGTTTGGTTTGTTATAAACGTCAGAGATGTAGTTATCATACTGCATACTTATAATGGACTTTCATATGCAAATAATATCAACATGTCCAAGCATCCTGAATCATAGCCACGTTAATAACGTTTGTAATAAACCAAAGCGTTTGAAAATCGGTTGAAAATTGAGCAAGCTACTGTATGGTTATTTCAATAGTACATGCACCATAGACATTCATGTTATGAGTGGGTATGCTGCCTGTGGCAAGATGGCCGCCGGTGAACTACGCTTGAGACTCCGCCTTGCACCATCTAGTTATATAATATATCTATGATCTATACAGCTGCTGACAGGAAATCAGCACTGCAACAGGAAATACAAAGGGGCCTATTTAGAATGTTTATGGTGTGAAGTTAGAAAGGGTCTATACTATAGGGAGGTGTAGTCTGAAGTCAGGGAGGTGTAGTCTGACGTCACTTTAGTTTCCTGTGCGGTCCACCCGTATAGGGATTTGTCATTGGGAAAATGTATTATCGGCTATTGTAATAATTCTGCCTCATGAACATTGGCAAGCTTGCCATTTTTGCACAAAATGTGTTCCCTTCTATCACTAACATTATTGTTTAAGCATTTTTGGTTGAAATAAAATTTGTTATAAGGTTGTTTAATTTGTCAAAATAAATACACTTACCAGTACAATGCCTGTCGTTCAGTGCTGTCGCAAGCTAGCTAGCTACTAACGTTATGTAAAAAACAATAACGTTATAAACCATATACACAATATGTACAATGAAACAATGATTTACATTAGTATTTACAGTGATTTAATATGCAGCGAATTAACGTTATACAATTTAAATTATATATACAAATATGGTAACGTGGTTGTGGCTTTTAAAAATGGTGGTTGGCTTTGGAGATAGATGGTTATGATCATCAGAGCACTCCCTATCTCCCTGTCTCCGGCTGTCTCGGAGCAATGACCGGAGTGTTGAATGTCCCGTGATTAAGACGGGGAGGACGCAACCCTCTTTGCGCTGCCCCTGTGCCTCAAATAGATTCGCTATCAGCTCTATCTTTATTGCCGTGTGGCAATAAAAGGAACTTGAACTTGAATCTTTAATCTTTCAAAATGTTCAGTTGCTATCGCTATTTTCACTACACACTTGAGTGCATGCTTACCAACTGTTAGTCTGCAACACTACTATCACCGACATCTAAGAAGGGAGATCCCCCCTTGAATGGCCCTTCTAAGGTTTCTCTCCTCCACACTGCCTGTGGAGCATTTTTCCCTATTGTTAGGTTTTAGTGAGTTTTTCCTTACCTTCGCGTGGGGTATGTCTGTGAGTGCTTGCATTCATTCATTCTTTCATTTATTTGCATTTATTTTAAATTTGTTGGACCTTATGGTGTTCTTGTTCTGTTCTTGACTTATTGTTATGTTTCTTCTTGACTTGTTTAAAGAAGACGTGTATGGCCCATGGGGACATTAACGTGTGTTGTCGGGCCTTACAAATAAATTTGATTTGATTTGATTAGTGTTGGGTGAAACAGATACTAGCCACAGATTCAGGGTCAGTTATTTTCCCATTGTACGTATTGTTAAGGTTATGGAATGTAAGGGAAATCTGATCCTAGGTCTGCGACTAAAGCCAGGAGTCTACGCTTTGGTGACGTCAGTCAGCAGCGCTAAAAGTTATGTGTAGTTCCTCTGTGAACGAAAACGGAAAATTGTTATTTTGCTACTTTTATGATTAATTGCGAATTGTTTCATGTTGAGCTATAGATTGTGGATGAATACACACAGAAAGGTACACCATGCCAATGTTCATGCTTTATTTGTTTTTAACTAGCCGATTTAGAAATATGTCCAATGGAAATACGTTGCAATTTCAAGTGAGGTGGACCGCGTGGGAAACAACAATGACGTAACCACTACACCTCCCTATAGGAAGGTATCACAACCAATATGACAATCATATATTTTCTTGAATATTCTCCATGCAGCTGCTTTAAGGGACTTTTTAAACGGATAGAAAACATGCGATTAATCACAATTAAACATTTCAATTGATTGACAGCCCTAGTTTTTAACCTGATAAGCTGTAAGCCGTATTTCGCCTAAAGGTACATGCCTAAGTAAATGGAAGATTGCTCCACTTCTACAAGGTCAATTTGCATGTTCTTGGTATCTAGGAACATCTAGGGACCTGGGGGTATGTATTTCCAGTGTCAGAAATATTGTGTCTGTTACTAGGCTGAGTAAATTGTAATGAAGAAAAGGAGAATATAAATTATGGTTTATGATTTTTGCATCTTTGAAAAAAATTGTATACGGGTAGGAGAAAATGCTCACTGAGCTCATTCACCACCTTATTGAGATCATGTGTACAAAGAATCGAAGCAAATGAACCGCGGGAAGATGATTAAACATAAGGATTTGTAGATACAGTAATTAATGAAATCGATTTTAATTATAAATTCATATTTGACCTTGAACTTGACCTTGACCTTATTATGGCCAAATCGTACATCTATGGATAGGGAAAATGCTCCTCTTTCTAATGGCAGGGTTGAATCTGGATTTAGTCATTTCCTTGCGGTTTTTACGATAATGAGCATTTTCCGATAAATTTGTATTTCCGATAAATTGTATAAAACATCGGTAAAAATGAAAATATACACTTTGACTACTGTTTTTGATAGGGTTATGGTCTTTACTCTTGGCTACAAAAAAAATATTTAAAAACATTGACCTCTTAACATCCAAGGGCCCACATGTGGACGATTCTTTGCCGACCTCTAGTGGCTCGGGTGTGCATTTCTTTTAATACAATATATAGATATAATTAAAGCCCTAATTGTTGCCTGTCGATTTCCCTTTCAGGTGACAAAATCCGTCCAGCGGTTCCCGAGTTACATACCGATATGTGAGGCGTGCCCCAAAGTACGCAAAAGTACACATTACCACCCCCGACTCCCGGGGCTCTAGCTCCGTCAATCATTTGGCGATCTCGAAAATCTAATACGGTCTATATTTATTGATTTATGATAAAGAAAAGCAGGGTCCCCCTATAGGGGGACCTTAAGGCTTTAATAATAATAATAATAATAATAATAATAATAATAATAATAATAAACAAACTTCTTTGATAATCAGCCAGTACCACCTCGTCACCTGTGGTTCCATGAAGTTTCTGCGTTGTGTTTATCTCTTACTCCGAAGTCGACCTTCCCCGTACTGGCTGTACAACTATTTCAACCCTGTTAATCTGGCAACGTGATCTCTTTCCTTAGATCATGATGTTTATTTTCATAAACAGACTCTTACAAGATGGAAACAGTTTGAAAGTCTTTGAAGAAACTAAATTCATTATTCTAATGATCTCCTGTTACCCGCTCGGTGGTTGTTGCGGCCTAGCTGTTATCAAAAACAGCCTTCCCGGTTAGCCAAAGCTAGCTTGTGGCAACCGGAGGGTGGGGCCACGCGTCCCTTCCCCCCACCCTCTAGCTCCTGAGGTCCCTGTCTACGTCTACACGTCTCAGCCTCGTGTCCTAGTCTGGTTAGTCTTCTGAAGAACTCACAGCTTACCGTCTTCAAGTCTCGCAATGTCGAACTCTCTCTCTCTCTCTCTCTCTCTCTCTCTCTCTCTCTCTCTCTCTCATGACTGTTACTATGGCAGCGGCACTTCTGACCCAAATCTAACTACGGTTCAAAATGCCCCACCCTATCTCATCACCATAGCAACAGCTTCTCAAGCACCTCAGCCGATGACCTTGAGCACTATCTCTAAACCCCCTCCCTCCTGTGCTCCCACTGTCTACCGTGCAAACACACACACTCACTGGCTGTTGTCCTCCTCCTCTGAGATCTAAGAGTAGTTGCTGTCATCTGCAGATATTTACATTACGTACACATTGAAAAACAGGGCCATTCTATCAACAGTTAGGACAGCCGAAACCCGTGCAATCTTCCGCCGTTGACTAAAGACCACTTCTTCAATCAATATCTGAGATACATTTTCAAAATCTAACCCTAACTAACCTTACTGTCATGCACTTGTCCTAATAAACTAACCTACACTGTAACACTCAACACTCTGATGAACATTGTTACTCAGCTGATAGAGTTGTGCCCTTCCTGATGACTTGTTGTACAGAACTTGTAAGTCGCTTTGGATAAAAGCGTCAGCTAAATGACTAAATGTAAATGTAAATAATATATTTGATTTGTAGAGGCGCTTTATTGTGGAACAAATCTCAAAGCGTTACAGTGTAAAAGAAACATAAAAGCTAGCAATTTTTTTTTAAATAAAATTAAAATAAGCAAGACTGGTAAGGAGTAAAAATAACACTAAAACTATTAAAAGAGTAAAGAGCATAAAATAAAAATCAACAAAGGCTCTATTAAAAGATGTGTTATGAGGCCCTTTTTAGACTGTGGTGCTCTCAGGTGGTCAGGGAGAGCGCTCCACAGTCTGGGTGCTCTCAGGTGGTCAGGGAGAGCGCTCCACAGTCTGGGTGCTCTCAGGTGGTCAGGGAGAGCGCTCCACAGACTGTGGTGCTCTCAGGTGGTCAGGGAGAGCGCTCCACAGTCTGGGTGCTCTCAGGTGGTCAGGGAGAGCGCTCCACAGTCTGGGTGCTCTCAGGTGGTCAGGGAGAGCGCTCCACAGTCTGGGTGCTCTCAGGTGGTCAGGGAGAGCGCTCCACAGTCTGGGTGCTCTCAGGTGGTCAGGGAGAGCGCTCCACAGACTGGGTGCTCTCAGGTGGTCAGGGAGAGAGCTCCACAGTCTGGGTGCTCTCAGGTGGTCAGGTAGAGCGCTCCACAGTCTGGGAGCAGATGAGCAGAAAGCCTGATCTCCCACGGTGCAGAGTTTGGTCCTGAACTCCTTGGGAGCTGGAGGAGGTTTGCCCGGCCAGAGCGGAGATGTTGTACATTTTATGTGTACAAAAAAGATTATATATATAGATTATATTTTATTAATATTATTTTTCATTATGTAATATTTGTATTATATAGAATTGTATTGGCACATAAAGGTGCAAAACTCTATGATCCTCCCTCCGTCCATTTACCACTCAACCAAAGAAAAGCTGTAAAACCACTAACCTTGACCTTGAGCCCTTGACCTTGAGGCCTTGACCATGAGGGCCACAGACAAAAGACACACAGGGACTTATCTTGATTTAAATAGTTAATGTGTGTTGGCTTAGGCTAGCATGTTTATTTATTTCCAAACTACAGAGGCCTTGACGAAGTCTAGTGCATTATTGTTCTATTTTGTACAATGATCATGTAACTATCTTGACATCACTGCAACTTACATATCGCTGCTGGCGGGACAAAACCTCCTAACTCCATATTTTTTTATTTTTTTTTATTCTTTTTTTTATCAACTCAGTAGATCATCCTCCATGTGTGTGATTTTACAAAGTCTACACAATGGGAAAGCATTAAACCAATCATCTGTCTAAATCTCGTAACTCTATTCGCCCTCAAATCTGTGTTCGTTTTTTTCATCTGCTGAAAAGTTGGGTTTTTGGAGTTATGAGGTTTTTGTCCCGCCAGCAGCGATATTCTATAACTTACATATTCTGATAGCCCAGTTTGTCCTGAAAACAAAGATGTATATACCATGATTGTTGCATTAGTGCTGAGGTTATACATACATTATTACACAAATACACCAGGTAAACCAAAACTAGGGGGAATGGCTCAGACCCCAGAGAGAATCATACTTTAACCACATGTAAGACTATCCAGTTTTATCCAGTTTTAAGACATTAACCAGTTCTAAGACTTGAATCAGTTCTAAAACATATTTAACCTGTTGTAAGATTTTAACCAGACTTGATAGACTGGACTATAACCCGTAGTAAGACTTCATCCAGATGTTAACTTGTGTGTCTGCTTGCAGTGGGAGCAGGCAGCAGCAGGCCAGGCTCTCCAGTGTCTCCCAGGGTGTCTGAGCTGAGACTGGTGCTGCTGGGGAGGACTGGAGCTGGGAGGAGTGCAGCAGGAAACACCATCCTGGGCAGAGAGGAGTTCGGGACCCAGGCTGTACTGACCCAGAGGAGTAGGAGGAGAGAGGGGGAGGTGTGTGGGAGACGGCTTGTGCTGGTGGACGCTCCAGACTGCCCTGGACTCTCTCTGGAGGAGATGAGACAAGATGTGGGGCTCTGTGTCCGTCTGTCTGCCCCGGGACCCCACGCCTTCCTCCTGGTCCTACCAGTGGAGCCCTCACTGGGGGAGGAGAGAGGGATGATGGAGAGAATGGAGGAGATGTTTGGAGAGGGTTGTTGGGGACACACCATCATTCTGTTCACCCACACTGACAGACTGAAAGAGCAGAGCATGGAGGAGTTTCTCCAAGCAGGGAGTCAGGAGCTCCAGCAGCTTGTAGAGAAATGTAGGAACAGGTACCATGTCCTCAACATGAAGGACGGAAGCTGTGGCCCTCAGGTCTCACAGCTGCTGGAGAAGATAGAGGGGATGGTGTCAGGAAACACAGAGAGCTTCTACAACACTCAGACCTACCAGGAGGCAGAGAACCAGGTCAGAGAGATGGAGAGAAGGATTCAGCAGGAGAGGAAGGAGAGGGAGGAGAGGAAACAGAGGGAGGAGGAAGAGATGAGGGAAAGACAAGAGAAGGAACTACATGACTCCCTTGTCGAGAAAGAGGGAGAGGTCCAGGGATTGAAAGATGACATTAAAATTGTCAATAAAATAATTTTTGTTCTGGAGAAAGAGCTGGAAGAAGAAAGGGATGAAAAGAAGAAACAAGAGCTAGAGAGTAAATTAGAGACTCGGATCAGTCGACGGGAAGAGATGAACAAAGATCTGGACCTACTTAGAGAACAATCTGAAAATGAGAAAATTGAGTTGGAAGAGAAATATCAGAGAGAAAAAATTGAATTAAGAGAGAGGTTTGAAAAAGAAGCCAAGGTGGAGGCAGAGTTGCAGGTGATGAAGATTGTTTTTCCTGCATTACAAAAAGCTAGTAGAGAGATAGCTCTGAGGGGCAGAGAGGTAGAAAGACTGAATGGTGAGAGAGAAAGAATCACCAGAAAGTTGGAGACTATTAGTCAAAGACTGATGCATAATTGTGGAAACATTGTAGATGAATTAATAGAACTTGTATTAAGTAGAAAGTTAGATGGCAGAAAGCACATCACAGTTCTTTTGTAATAACAACAACAAAAACAACAACGTACAGAGATATAGTGAAGGGGGCTGTTTTTAGCTGCATTAAACTCTGTTTGGCATCACTTTAGGAGCCATAGTGAAGTGGTTTTATTAGGTGTCATAACTAACTAACTAAATTAAACTAAACTAAACGATGGAAAACAAATATGCAGCCTCTTAAACCTCTGGACGCAGTCTATCATTCTGCCCTTATTACTGGTGACAGATACGATTCCCACCACTTTGTCCTTTTTGAAAAGGTTGGATGGCCTTCTCTGGTATAAAGGTGTAACTATAATTGGTATTTGTTTATTTTTAAAGCTCTTATTGGTAAACGTCCCCCTTACATCACATCACTGTTGGAATGGAATATCTGAACCTATTCCACACGTTCAAATGACTGGCTGGTTCTTAGGGTTCCTCCAGTTTGCTCAGAACTAGGAAAAACAAGCTTTTTCCTTTGATGCTTCCAACACCTGGAATGCCCTCCAACTGATTCTGAAGCTGAAGGTTCTTCCTCATTTTGCTGCATTTAAAAGTATGATCTCCGACCACTGTGTGTCGACTTGTAACTGTCTTAGCAGATTTCTATTGTTTATTGTTATTTGTTGAGCCGATGTGTATGAATTTGCTAACTGTGTCTTTGATTTGTAAGCTTGTCGTTGTTGTAAATGAGGATAACCTCAGTGTCTTATGAGTTGAAATAAATGTTTGAAATTAAATTAAATTAAGCCTCCTCGACCAAGAAACCAAATATTTGCTCTGCAAAAAGTCTGCATATAAAAAAGAAAGCACAGAGGAAACAGAGCAAAGAGGCTCATCGGAAATGCAGAGAGTATAGCTTGCAGCCAGCAGGTGTCTTAACGCCTATATTCTGTCCCTACATCAGGGCTAACCTCCCTCCCTCAGGGCGAGGTTCCCTGTAATTTTCAGACCTATAATTACTCCAAAACCGAAGCCATCCTAATTGGCACTCCTCACCAGGTCCAATCATCCCCCATAACCAGCATATCCTTCTCCGACCAAGACCTTCCCCTCTCATCCATAGTCACCAACCTGAGTGTGAAAATGTACCCTCACCTAAACATGAGGCCCACATGAGGCACACAACACCTGTGCGAAACCTCCTTTTTCCAACTTTTTCTTTGGTTTGCCAAAAAAATTGCCAAACTCCGTCCCACACTCACCCTCCCAGATGCTGAAAAACTTGTCCACGCCTTTGTCTCCTCCAGGCTGGATTACTGTAACGCACTTCTCATCGGGATTCCTAGCAAGAGCCTCCAGAGGCTCCGATAAATCCAGAACAATGCTACTAGGATCCTGATGAGAGTGCGTAAGCATGTGTGGTATATTCTATGTACAATTCTTAAGGATTATTCACAGTGCATTGAGGTTGCTAACTGGAGGGAGACGGAGAAGGATAGAAACAGGTCCCCCCCTGGCTTAGCCAGCAAGGAATAATTGGTGCAGTCCGACAACAGAGTTCTAATTCAAACTCATATTTTATTGCTGAAGGGCTCAAAAGTGACTAAAAGGTTGTTTACATACAGGGATGATTTCATATTAAAACAGGCTGTACAAAGGATTGTTGAGGTGTGTATCATTTAGGGCCCATTCACAGTTCTCACATCAAACAAGTTCTGTACATATAACAATAGTCCTGTTACATCAATGAAATAGAGAATATACTGAGCATTTACACATTAGTAAAACCTGGTCTCAAGATAGGAATCACTCTAACCAACAATGGTGTCCATGATTTTACTCACATGTAATGGCAAACAAAATTCTCTGGTGGAGTGGTGGAGGCCAGAACCCCTGGGGTTTCGGGTGGGGTATATCTGTCTGGCCTGCCTCTCTCTAACAATACGTTCTCATTTATACTCTGGTATCAACCAATCATTGCACATTCTAATATTACGTTGGTCCAATCAGGTTTGTCTTCTGGGGGGCGGTCCGCCCCCTGTCTTCCTCCTCGTGTGGGCTGGTTTTCTTGATGAGTTGGCAGTTTAACACTAAAACCTTTTCTAAATTTGTACCTTTAATGTAAGAAGTTACATATATATTCAGCATTAACCCAAAGTGGAGTTGTCTATCTTTTAATACCAAATTGTGATAAAGAATAACATGATACGTGTATTTTACCAGACTAAACCTTTGTAATTGAGACTTATTTTCTATACATGGTTTACAACAAGAGTGAAATGACACTATATTCCCTTCATATCCTGTTGACATTCTAAATGACATTCAAATAGCCTTTTCTCTAATAAATCAGTTTCCTTTTAATATAATATTGTTTGAATTATTTCCAGTCTTGTCTAATAAGTCAGTTTAATTAATATGATCTTGTTTGACAATTTCCATGAACCTTGAGCCATTTCACAGGCAGGTCAGATCTGTGATCAGACTAACTGTTCTCTGCCTGTGACCACATTTACATACAGTCCTCAGTCACACAGTTAACCAGTTGTCCAAGTGGGGGTTGCAATGACTGTTTCTGTTTTCTGCTATCAGTTGGGTGTGACATTTCTAGTTCCTTTGTTTCAAGTAGTTGAGTACATCTGTTAGTGTGGGGGTTGAAATGACTGTTCCTGCTGTTCTCAGATGCAACTATCTGCTGATGCAACTGTCTTCTAGAATGGTTCTTTATTTAGCACTGCAAAACCACTCTGCTGTTGACAGTATACTAGGCATTTGCATATAGTTCTATTTCCAGACATATGGATTATGAAATACACAGTCAATGTTACCACACATGACCACATCACACCCATCCTCCACTCACTTCACTGCCTCCCCATCACCGCCCGGACTGAATACAAAATATCCCTTCTGACCCATCAGTGCATCCACAGAAATGCCACCCCCTCCTCCCCCCTACCTCAAAGATCTCCTCACCCCAGAACCCTCCACTCGTAACCTTCGCTCCGCCAACACAAACCGCCTCCGTTCCCACAGGACCAAGCTCCGCAACATGGGCGAGACCGGGCCTTCTGCTCGGCTTCTCCTCGCCTGTGGAAGGCCCTCCCTGACTACCTGAGAGCACCACAGACTACTGATTATTTTAAAAGAGGACAAAGAACGTACCTCTTAGTTTTAACCTTTTAAAGGTGCCTTTGTGTGTTTTATCCATTTTTTTTTAAATGTTTTTATGCCTTGTTTTTTAATTACCTATGTTTTTAAAGCCTGTGGGCTAGATCCACAAAGAATGGATTGCACGGAGCAAGTTGCACCCTTACTTATAATTCATTATGAATTGAAAATGGGGGACCCTGATGTAAACAAGACGAAAGTCTTTCTCTGGTCTGCATCCACTTAACAAGTGTGTGTATTGAGCCGTACTGTATTGTACCCATTCTGCAATCTGTTAATACAATTTTCATTCAATCAATCACTGTGCAGATTGATTGATTGAATGAAAACATTATTGGCATAGATTGGAGCGCAGGTACTTTGTCTACAAACAACGAGCCCGAGAGGCTGTTGTGTCGCGAGAGGTGAAGCAGTGGTCAGAGAGCTCAGAGGCCACGCTACAAGATGCACTCGGGGGCGTAGACTGGGGGATGATACAGTCGAGCTCCAGTGACGTCAGTGAATACGCTGATGTTGTTCTTAGCTTTATAGCAACATTAGCTGACGGTATTGTCCCCACAAAGAAGGTGCAGAGAGGCTTATGGCGGGGAGTACGAACGATAACTGATTATAAAGTCAGTCCCCTCTCAATAGTGAGTGCCGACGCCTCTCTCGCGGATGAATTAAACTCCTTTTTACGCCAGGTTAGGAGCGAGCGGTGGCGACGTTAGCTCACCGGCTGCCGCGGGAAGGGGGGGCTCATCCATGCGGGAGGACACACTTTCTCATTGACGGAACACAGCGTGAGATTGACGTTTAAGGGTATAAATACTCTGAAAGCGACTGGCCCAGATGGGATAACAGGACGAATACTTAAGTCCTGTGCAAACCAGCTGGCCCCAGTATTTATATCCATATTCAATATATCTCTGGCTGAGTCTGTGGTCCCTGCCTGCTTCAAGATGTTAACCATAATCCCGGTGCCAAAACAGTCCTCTCCAACAAGCCTGAATGACTACAGACCGGTGGCACTCACCTCTGTGGTCATGAAATGCTTTGAGAGGCTGGTCAAGGATTACATCTGTGCCTCCCTCCTTAGTAACATGGACCCACTGCAGTTTGCATACAGGGCAAACAGGTCCACTGATGATGCGGTCTCCCAAGTACTGCACACTATCTCACCTTGACAGTCAGAAGGGGGGCTATGTGAGATTGCTGTTCATTGACTATAGTTCAGCTTTCAACACCATAGTCCCCACCAGACTTGTTGACAAGCTGATCGATCTGGATCCTGGACTTTCTAAGTGACAGGCCCCAGGCGGTCAGGGTGGGGGGATCATACCTCCAGCAAAATCACCCTGAGTATCGGGTCCCCCCAGGGCTGCGTTCTGAGCCCCCTGCTGTATTCACTATACACACATGCCTGTGTGGCCAGGTTTAGCTCCAACCCCATAGTGAAGTTTGCGGACGACGCGTGGTGGTGGGGCTGATCTCTAACAATAACAAGAAGGCCTATCGGGAGGAGCTTGATGAACTAGCACGCTGGTGCCGGGACAACAGCCTACTCCTGAACATTGGTAAAACCAAAGAGCTGATCGTGGATTTTAGGAGAATACAGCAGGGGACACACACTCCGTTGTGGATAAACGGGGCTATCGTGCACAGGGTGAGCAGTTTCAAGTACCTGGGAGTCCACATCACAGAGGACCTGACATTGTCTACACACATAGATTCTGTGGTGAAAAAGGCGAAACAGCGCCTCTATCACCTGAGACAGCTAAGGAAGTTCAGAGTATCGGGGAAGATACTCCACTCCTTCTACTCCGGGGCTGTAGAGAGCATTCTGACTGGAAACATCACTGCCTGGTTTGGAAACAGCACGGCACAGGACAGGAAGGCACTCCAGAGAGTGGTGCGCTCAGCTGAGCATACTACGGGTATTGCACTACCTCCCCTGCAGGACTTATATAACAGGAGGTGCAAATCCAGAGCCTGCAGAATTATGAAAGACCCTCACCATCCCAACAACAGCCTGTTTAAGCTGCTGCGGTCAGGCAAGCACCTACGGTCACACGCTGCAAGAACAGAGAGACTCCGACTCAGCTTCTTCCCCCAGGCCATCAGAACACTGAACACTGAACTCTCCACTCACAAATACACATGAGCACACACAGACACACACACACACACACACACACCCACTCATGCGGCAACCGCAAACAAATCATGTGTGCTTGTGTGTGGAGAGTTCAGTGTTCTGTGGCACTCAGTGTTCATTGTTCAAGGCTCTGATGGCCTGGGGGAAGAAGCTGAGCCGAAGCCTCTCTGTCCTAGTAGCTGGGGTTCGCAGGCGTCTGCCTGACCTCAGCAGCTGGAACAGGCTGTTATTGGGGTGGTGAGGGTCTTTCATTATTCTGCAGGCTCTGGAATTGCACCTCTTGTTGTATAGAACCTGCAGGGGAGGTAGTGCAATACCCGTGGTACGCTTGGCTGAGCGCACCACTCTCTGTAAAGCCTTCTTGTCCTGTGCCGTGCTGTTTCCATACCAGGCAGTGATGTTTCCAGTCAAGATGCTCTCTACAGCTCCGGAGTAGAAGGACTGGAGTATCTTCCCCGATACTCTGAACTTCCTTAGCTGTCTCAGGTGGTAGAGGCGCTGCTTCGCCTTTTTTACGACTGTGTCTATGTGTGTTGACCATGTCAGATCCTCTGAGAGGTGGACCCCCAGGTACTTAAAGCTGCTCACCCTGTCCACGGTAGTAGTAGTGTGTCTCCTGCTGTCCTCTCCTATAATCCACGATCAGCTCCTTGGTTTTACCAATGTTCAGGAGCAGGCTGTTGTCCTGGCACCAGCGTTCCAGTACCTCAACCTCCTCCCGGTAGGCCTTCTCGTCGTTGTCCGAGATCAGCCCCACCACCACCGTGTCGTCTGCA
Source organism: Notolepis coatsorum (assembly GCF_963971535.1). Lineage (NCBI taxonomy): Eukaryota > Metazoa > Chordata > Actinopteri > Aulopiformes > Paralepididae > Notolepis > Notolepis coatsorum. The sequence continues at coordinate 215,562 of NW_028172863.1, read as the reverse complement.
AACTTCACTATGGAGTTGGAGCTGAACTTGGCCACACAGTCGTGTGTGTAGAGTGAGTACAGCAGGGGGCTCAGAACACAGCCCTGGGGGGACCCAATGCTCAGGGTGATGGTGTTGGAGGTCTGACCCCCCACCCTGACCGCCTGGGGTCTTTCACTCAAAGTCCAGTACCCAGGCGCTCAGGGCGGAGCTCAGACCCAGCTCGATCAGCTTGTCCACTAGTCTGGTACCAGACTGTACAGATGTTTATTTTAATTAAATGAAAGGGCAAGAGATTACATCCATACTAGGTAATTTACTGTTTCCCACAGATAGGCGGGACGTTTGACCGTGAGTGAGGAATGTGAGAGGCTTTACAGCTGTCTTACAGAAGCGTCTCCCTGAGGGAGGTTTTTGACCTACAATCAAACTTTGAAGTTGAATTAAATTAATGAGGTTGATAATGATAGGACCACCTGTTTGTAAGAGAATTACTGAGAACCAGGACACAGTAATTGTAAGAGTGCCAGTGTAACAAGTGCCTTGTTGCCTTATATAGATAACTACACCATATCACAAAATACACTTTAATACATTCCACTAATACTCCTAAACGTTTTATTTTATTGATTTGAGTTGATTTCATTCCTTTCGTTCTGTTTTATTAAACTTCTGGGAGTTAAGGCTTTTATTTTGAAATCGACACCCTTCCTTTCCTCCGAGACACACATGCTGCCTGCTTCCTGGTTGATAGTCAGTCTCTCCGGGGATTCCGAGAGCTCACGTTCAAGTTTCAAGTTTCAAGTTTCTTTAATAGTTGTCATACAGAAGTACAGAATACTTTCATACAAAATGCGTCTTACTGTTACGCTCCAGAGACTGTGCTAGACAAGATAGTATCAAATAACATAGTATAGCATGTAATTTAGAAGTAGAAAATGAGGTCACAGTGTTCAGTATAGACATATGTACAATATTCGATGCAGAATAGACGTAACTGAGTTACCATATAATATACAATACTATGCAGGTTACTAATGTACAGTACTATATAGTGCAAAGCATAAATGGGATGAGGTACAATTTAGGTACAATTTACAGTAAGGTGTACGAGTTGTAGTGCAATCCTTCATCAATAAATATAAAGTGTGGGGAGTGGGTGCTACAGTGTGTTTGTTTAAAGTGAGTGTGTGCTATAAAGTGTGTGGAGTGGGTGCTACAGTGTGTTTGTTTAAAGTGAGTGTGTGCGTGTGGATGTGTGTGCTATGTGCGTTTGATGGTTGTTGTTGTGTAGTGTTCATTGTTCGTTTAGCAGCCTGATGGCCTGGGGATAGAAGCTTCTTCTGAGTCTTTCTGTGCTCGCCTTGAGACTCCGGTATCGCTTGCCTGACCGCAGCAGTTCAAAGAGGCAGTTGTTCGGGTGACTGGAGTCTTTAATGATTCTCTTAGCCTTGCCCCTGCACCGCTTGTTGTAAATGTTCTGGAGGGTGGGGAGCCCCCCTCCAATTGTGCGTTCGGCTGAACGTGTCACTCTTTGTAGTCTGCTTCGGTCTTGTGCAGTGCTATTCCCAAACCAGGAGGTGATGTTGCCAGTCAGGATGCTCTCTATTGTACATGAGTAGAAGTTCTTAAGGATCTTCTGACTGACTTGGAACTTCCTTAGGCGCCTGAGGAAGTAGAGGCGTTGTCGTGCCTTCTTCACAACACTGTCAATGTGTGTGGTCCATGTCAAGTCCTCGGATATGTAGGCTCCGAGGTACTTAAAGCTGTTAACTCTCTCAACCGGTGCCCCGTCGATGCTGAGGGGGCTGTAGTCCTTGACCCCCGACCTCCTGAAGTCCACAATCATCTCCTTTGTTTTGCTGACGTTCAGGGAGAGGCTGTTTTCCTGGCACCATCCCGCCAGGACCTTGACCTCTTCCAGGTAGGCCCTCTCGTCGTTGGCAGAGATCAGGCCCACCACCACTGTGTCGTCAGCAAATTTGATGATTGTATTGCTACTCCGCTGAGCCACACAGTCGTGTGTGTACAGGGAGTAGAGGAGGGGACTCAGAACACAGCCCTGGGGGGCCCCTATGTTGAGGGTGATGGATGAGAAGGTGCAGTTGCCTGCTCTCACCACCTGGGATCTGCTCGTCAGGAAGTCCAAGACCCACTGGCAGAGGTCATAGTTCAAGCCCAGGTCCCTGAGCTTGGCTATGAGTATGGAGTGGACTATGGTATTGAATGCCGAGCTGTAGTCGATGAATAGCATTCTCACATAGTTCCCCTGCCTCTTGTCCAGGTGTGATGCTGCTGTGTGCAGCACATGGGCTATGGCGTCCTCCGTGGACCTGTTGGGGCGGTATGCAAATTGCAGGGGCTCCATGTTGATGGGGAGGGAGGAGCAGATGTAGCCCTTTACTAGCTTCTCAAAGCACTTCATGGCTATGGAGGTGAGAGCTACAGGGCGGTAGTCGTTGAGGCAAGCAGGCTTGGATTTTTTGGGTACAGGGATAATAGTGGACTTCTTCAGGCAGGTGGGGATGACAGCCTGTTCTAAGGACAGGTTAAATATGTCAGTGAATACCGGGGCCAGTTGGTCGGCACAGACTTTTAGGACGCGGCCGGGGATGCCGTCCGGACCTGCTGCCTTCCTGATATTCACTTTTTTAAAGGTCCGCCTCACCTCATGCTCTGTTACCCTGAACACTGAGTCTCCATCAGCAGCAGACCCCCCCCCCCCCATTGCCGTGGCTTGTGGGCTGGTGTTGTTATTACCAGCATCAAACCTCGCATAGAAGGTATTGAGGTAATTTGCTAAGGAGATGTCACTGTTCAGTTTGAGGGAGGCGCCTTTGTAGTCTGTCATCGTTTTGAGCCCCTGCCACATAGCTCTAGAGTCAGCCTGTTCAAACTGGAGTTCAATTTTATCCCTGTTGCGCCGTTTGGCCTCTGTCACTGTCCTCCTTACGTTGTATCGCGCCACCTTGTGGTCATTCATGTTGCCTGCCACTAGGCCGTCGTTGTATGCTTTGGTGCGCGCTCTCAGAGCTTCACGGACGGATTTGTCTACCCAGGGTTTTTGATTTGGGTAAACTCTCATTGTGGTAGTGGGGATTGTTTCTTCCACCAAAGTACGAACATAGTCCAGCACAGTTCAGTGCAGGTGGCAGATTCCTAATGCTGGTGCATTGTGTTGCATTGTAATTAACAGGAGGAAAATAAAGATCCATCAACAGTCATCCATGTCTGTCGTCCTTAAAACACAACGCCGTCAGAGTACACCGGTCACACCATCATGTGATGTGAGGTCTGCGCGTGGTAAGAGATAACGAGTATGTAAGAAAATGTTGGGAACCAGGAAACAGCATTTTTCCGGTCATGTATGTAATTTCTCTTGAAAAGGGACGCCTTTGGTTAGAGAAATGAATAATAATGGACGTCAGCTCATGTGGAAATTCCATCTGCAGAGAATGAGTATCGGCCGCCCATCTAGTGGTGAAATGGGGTGGTGCAGGGGGGGGTATTGATGATGGGTCTCTAGCGCACTCAAGTGGCGAAACTGGAGTGGTGCATAGGGAATAGTAATTATAGGTCTCTAGTGCACTCCAGTGGGGAAACTGCGGTGGTGCAGGGGCGATATTATTTATAGGTCACTAGCACACTCCAGTGGCGAAACTGGGGCGGTGCAGAGAGTATTAATTACAGGTATCTAGCGCACTCCAGTGATTCATGGGGATTTCTCGGGATTATATACCACAAAACGGAACATTATTGGCATAGATTGGAGTGCAGTTAGTTTGTCTACCTTCTGTGAACATTTAGCCACCATCCGTGTTGAAATCTGATAAAAAATGGCGGACCTGAGGCAAAAATAAAAACCTGACTGTATTTACAGTAGATTTCACTCTCGGTTGTTCCTGCACGCCATACTAAATCCAAATTGAACTCTGTCATTGGAACGACTAGATTTGGCCAGATCCATAGATGTGCAACATGGCTATAATAAGGTCATTTATAGGCCTGCTATTCTATATTCTATAATAATATTTATTTATGATAAATATAATAATAATAATAATAATAATAATAATAATAATAATAAATTTAATTTATATAGCGCTTCTCAATAACCCGAAGTCGCTGACAGTAGTCGGGAGCAGGAGTACAAACAAAGAAACGAAAGCAAAGAAACAAAAACAAAAGGAACATGAGACCATGGGGGGAACGGGGGAGACAGCCTGATAGCACAAAAAAAAGACTGGAGACAGACATCAATCAGGTTGGAGGGGAGGGGGGGGTTTAGGGGTGGGGGGGGGTTGAAGGCAAGGGAGAACAGGTGGGTTTTGAGGCGAGCTTTGAAGGTGGAGAGTGTAGGGGAGTCTCTGATGGACTGGGGGAGGGAGTTCCAGAGTCGGGGTGCAGTGCGAGAGAAGGCCCGATCTCCGAAGTTTTTAAGCTTGGATGTCGGGACAGTGAGGGAGGCAGTGGAGGAGGACCGGAGGGAACGGCTGGGGCGGTAGGGGAGAAGGAGATCAGTCAGGTAGGGGGGGGCCAGGCTGTGGAGGGCTTTGAAGGTGAGGAGTAGTGTTTTAAAGTTAATGCGGTGTTTGATCGGGAGCCAGTGGAGGGAGTGGAGGACAGGAGTGATGTGTTCGCGGTATATAGTACAATATATGCAATTGAACAAATGAATATAATAACATTCACGTTGCACTAATAACTTGTGCCTGTCTCCCCCTCTAGAGGACCTGTGGACTAACTCAAGTCCCATGTATTGCAATAAATAAATCATTGCAATAAATGCAATAAATCATTGCATTTAGAACAATTTCTATCTAAAATGTCTATCTAAAATGTCTATCTAAAATGTTATTATTGCAACGTGAATGTTATTATATTCATTTGTTCAATTGCATTGAACCAAGAGGAATGAATGAAGAGAACGTTTTAACCTGTTTCCTTTAAGTGCCTTCCACCATCATTATTATTATTTCACGATTAATTATGATTGTTTTGATGTATGAGGTATGGTTTTCCAAGGTTGCTCATGTGAGGATTTTTTTTTTGTAAATACGGTAAGGGGCTTATCTATTTAGCCCTTGAAACTAGGGGCAAGATGTATTTTGTTTCTGGTAATTTGGTAATTTTGGTATATATGTATTTTTTGTATTTAGGAATAGACTTTATATTTATATTTAAAGGTTCTTCCTAGGGTCATAGTTGACCAACAATCCCAGGCACACCTGTGTTGTGATGTCATTTCCTGCCTACCCTGTGTATATAACCACCATTCTGTCTTATTGAACATTGCTAGCCAAACACTGACGAAGGAACAAACCAGTTCCGAAACATGTATGTTTCAGGCTGCCATTAAATATTTTGAATCTGAGAGTCTTTTGTTATGAGAAACCTTTTGAAGATAACACTGGCAAATCAACTTCGTAAATGTATTTTCAGATATGGCCACAAGAGGGCAGTAAAGTAGATCTTTGAGTATTCCTTTGTTATTGGATAATCTGTAAAAAGGTCACTCCTATTTAGAAATAATTTGACGAATAGGAGAAGAAAGGGGATTGACATTATTTCTGTATTTAACCGGGACATCAGTGTGACAGAACGCATTTGTGAAGATTCATGACAAATGACAATCTCTTGAATAAATACAACCAGATGATGAAAAGCCAGCTCGTTTGAACTTCTTGAATCCAGCAATCTCCAGTCCATATTGATGGTAAATATGGTATCCTCTCTTTCCTTATTGAAACCACGCTCTCTTCCTCCATTTTGCAATCCATGCCACCAAATCACATGTCTAGTCACAGAGTAGGCAGCTGTGCTGCAGTAATGATAATCTGTGAGAAACAAAAGCTCTCTCTCCCCCTCCCTCTCTCTCCATCCCTCTCTCTCTCTCTCTCTCTTTCTCTCTCTCCCTCCCTCACTTTCTTCCTCCCTCTCTCTCTCCCTCTCTCTCTCTCTCTCTCTCTCTCTCTCTCTCTCTCTCTCTCTCTCTCTCTCTCTCTCTCTCTCTCTCTCTCTCTCTCTCTCTCTCTCTCTCGCTCCCTCTCTCTACCTATATATAGTTCTATGACACCCACCTGCTCTCTCTTTTTTCTCCCCTCGGACCAAATGGCAGAGAACATTTTGTTGCATTTCTAAAGGGGTCCCCACACGGCGAGCGATTTTAGCCAGGCGACCGATTTTTTTAGCGAGCCGACAGACAGAATTGTATCGCCTTCATTGTTATGAATGAGAGAACCCACACGGCAGGAGATTCTGAAGCGACGGTCGCACAGCTATTTCTGTCGCCTCGCTCAAAATCGCCTCGATCCTATTTTTGGAGGCGACGGCAGGCAGGACAATGAGGAAATAACATGACTTCTACAGTAGAAGTAGTACAGAAGTTCTACTGGTGTATCATTTGTACACCATTAATGTATCATTCAATACATTCATTGATCAATAACCTACGTATTATTACCATGCTACTTATGTTCATTATTATTAACGGGAACAATTTAAATAAATAACGTTAGTTTGAGAAGCTGTAGTGGCCGCTTGTCATTAACTAATAAATGAACAATGCGCCACGATGCACCTACTAGTGTTTTTATACTCGGGTAACAAAAGAAGTTGTGGATGTTGACAGAGTTTAATGTCCAGGCTGCAGCTGATGTAGTTTGTAAGGTTTATTGTCCAAAGAAAATTATGGTTGAGAACAAAACAGTTTGCGTCTTCCGTGAAAAAAACACTCTCTCAGCAGCTGCATAACAATACTTGTCCAATTGTTGGTAATGAACGTATCGTAGCGATCAGGCATGCAGTAATGTCAGGAAGAATGAGGAGAGGTTGTATTCGTATATGGTGGTTTAATTCCAGCTCAATATGGGTTTTACAGGTTAATACTCTCTCGTACTGCACAACACAGCTACCTGCTAACCCGCTTCACAACAACCTAACGTAACGTCCGGGACTCCGGTCCCGGCGGTCCGCCCTCCTATATCTCCCGGGGGGAAACACCCCCAGCTAAACAGAGCGACACATAGCTTATTATACCTGAGAACGGTCGCCTCTGGTGTGGGGGGCTAAGCGATTGTCATTGAGCGACAGGCAATCACATCGCCAGGCGACGTCTGTCGCCCGCCGTGTGCAGACCACTTAAGATGTATGGGTTGTATGTGTTTATGTCCTTTGGGGACTTCACTTGCTATGGATGATTATAAATGTGTTTATTTAATTTGTAATTCCCTTGTTTCTGGTTACCATACAGCTGTATATTCGAATTACATCTATATCATAACTTATATATTTGTATAATTATAGAGTGAATTTCTCCAGACCTCGTAGCAGCCCCTCCCTTATCCCCACTCAACTCCCACCCACACATCAGACAAAACACAACATATACAATATGTAATAATACCAGACAAAACACAACATATACAATATGTAATAATACCAGACAAAACACAACATATACAATATGTAATAATACCAGACAAAACACAACATATACAATATGTACTAATACCAGACAAAACACAACATATACAATATGTACATTACCAGACAAAACACAACATATACAATATGTAATAATACCAGACAAAACACAACATGTACAATATGTAATAATACCAGACAAAACACAACATATACAATATGTAATAATACCAGACAAAACACAACATATACAATATGTAATAATACCAGACAAAACACAACATATACAATATGTAATAATACCAGACAAAACACAACATATACAATATGTAATAATACCAGACAAAACACAACATATACAATATGTAATAATACCAGACAAAACACAACATGTACAATATGTACATTACCAGACAAAACACAACATATACAATATGTAATAATACCAGACAAAACACAACATGTACAATATGTACATTACCAGACAAAACACAACATATACAATATGTACTAATACCAGACAAAACACAACATATACAATATGTAATAATACCAGACAAAACACAACATATACAATATGTAATAATACCAGACAAAACACAACATATACAATATGTAATAATACCAGACAAAACACAACATATACAATATGTAATAATACCAGACAAAACACAACATATACAATATGTAATAATACCAGACAAAACACAACATATACAATATGTACTAATACCAGACAAAACACAACATATACAATATGTAATAATACCAGACAAAACACAACATATACAATATGTAATAATACCAGACAAAACACAACATATACAATATGTAATAATACCAGACAAAACACAACATATACAATATGTAATAATACCAGACAAAACACAACATATACAATATGTAATAATACCAGACAAAACACAACATGTACAATATGTACATTACCAGACAAAACACAACATATACAATATGTAATAATACCAGACAAAACACAACATGTACAATATGTACATTACCAGACAAAACACAACATATACAATATGTACTAATACCAGACAAAACACAACATATACAATATGTAATAATACCAGACAAAACACAACATATACAATATGTAATAATACCAGACAAAACACAACATATACAATATGTAATAATACCAGACAAAACACAACATGTACAATATGTACATTACCAGACAAAACACAACATGTACAATATGTAATAATACCAGACAAAACACAACATATACAATATGTAATAATACCAGACAAAACACAACATATACAATATGTAATAATACCAGACAAAACACAACATATACAATATGTAATAATACCAGACAAAACACAACATATACAATATGTACTAATACCAGACAAAACACAACATATACAATATGTAATAATACCAGACAAAACACAACATGTACAATATGTACATTACCAGACAAAACACAACATGTACAATATGTAATAATACCAGACAAAACACAACATATACAATATGTAATAATACCAGACAAAACACAACATATACAATATGTAATAATACCAGACAAAACACAACATATACAATATGTAATAATACCAGACAAAACACAACATGTACAATATGTACATTACCAGACAAAACACAACATATACAATATGTACTAATACCAGACAAAACACAACATATACAATATGTAATAATACCAGACAAAACACAACATATACAATATGTACTAATACCAGACAAAACACAACATATACAATATGTAATAATACCAGACAAAACACAACATATACAATATGTAATAATACCAGACAAAACACAACATATACAATATGTAATAATACCAGACAAAACACAACATGTACAATATGTACATTACCAGACAAAACACAACATGTACAATATGTACTAATACCAGACAAAACACAACATGTACAATATGTAATAATACCAAGCGGGGCTTTTGTTTGGCGACATTACAGATTCTACCTCTTAAGTTAAAGACCACCAGCTGACAACCACTGCTGTAGCCTATGCGGCTTATAATAAGGACATATAATAAGATCGCTGTGGTTCCGTTGTTTTGCACCATTACATATTTTGGACTGGGGCCCAGGGACGGATTAATGACCTGGAATGGCGCCTGTGAATAGGGTTGAGCAGCTAAACAACGGAATGCTTATTTGTTTGTTTATTAGGTACATTGGACAAATGTCTTAACTCCCACTTAGCAGCACGGGGCTAAAGGTTAGAGAAGTGTGTGTGTGTGTGTGTGTGTGTGTGTGTGTGTGTGTGTGTGTGTGTGTGTGTGTGTGTGTGTGTGTGTGTGTGTGTGTGTGTGTGTGTGTGTGTGTGTGTGTGTGTGTGTGTGTGTGTGTGTGTGTGTGTGTGTGTGTGTGTGTGTGTGTGTGTGTGTGTGTGTGTGTGTGTGTGTGTGTGTGTGTGTGTGTGTGTGTGTGTGTGTGTGTGTGTGTGTGTGTGTGTGTGTGTGTGTGTGTGTGTGTGTGTGTGTGTGTGTGTGTGTGTGTGTGTGTGTGTGTGTGTGTGTGTGTGTGTGTGTGTGTGTGTGTGTGTGTGTGTGTGTGTGTGTGTGTGTGTGTGTGTGTGTGTGTGTGTGTGTGTGTGTGTGTGTGTGTGTGTGTGTGTGTGTGTGTGTGTGTGTGTGTGTGTGTGTGTGTGTGTGTGTGTGTGTGTGTGTGTGTGTGTGTGTGTGTGTGTGTGTGTGTGTGTGTGTGTGTGTGTGTGTGTGTGTGTGTGTGTGTGTGTGTGTGTGTGTGTGTGTGTGTGTGTGTGTGTGTGTGTGTGTGTGTGTGTGTGTGTGTGTGTGTGTGTGTGTGTGTGTGTGTGTGTGTGTGTGTGTGTGTGTGTGTGTGTGTGTGTGTGTGTGTGTGTGTGTGTGTGTGTGTGTGTGTGTGTGTGTGTGTGTGTGTGTGTGTGTGTGTGTGTGTGTGTGTGTGTGTGTGTGTGTGTGTGTGTGTGTGTGTGTGTGTGTGTGTGTGTGTGTGTGTGTGTGTGTGTGTGTGTGTGTGTGTGTGTGTGTGTGTGTGTGTGTGTGTGTGTGTGTGTGTGTGTGTGTGTGTGTCACATGAAACGATTGGAGCCAATAGGGAGGGGTTTGGAGAACCAGGCTATAAGAAGTTTGTTTTTTTACTCCACACAAGGCTCTCAGTAGGTAAGTGTTCAGATTCATCTTCTCTTTTACTTACTATTTTCTACTACTCAAGTAGAAAATATTATCATTTGTTAGCATCATTCTAAGCTTGCTAGTGGAAGTCAATGGATGGCATAGAATATAATATAATTTATAATGTCTCCCTCACCGTCTGTTGTCTTCCACTACCATGCTAAGTATGATGCTAACTAATTTGTTCAGCTGTCAAAACCTCAAAATGTATAACTTTAAATAACCCAGTAGGCTATTTCAGACTAGTGTTGGCAATGCATCTGCTGTTTTATGTTATTGACTATAAGGAATGTTTACAGAAATGCTTTCAAGTGCATACTGTATATATATATTTGCAAATAATGTTCTGTAAAATGAAATTTTATTAATAATCTAATCTAAGAAGCACATTCACAATTCACTTTAATCTTGTGACAACATTGTATGAGCTCACAAGATGTACATGTAAGTTATTAGTATTGTATGTATATTAATGTATCTAGGTAATTTCTGAGTTTTCCAGTGTATTTTGAGTCTCTGTATTGGGCTGTTGATAGTATTTTATGTGTATTTTCAGTCTCTAATAGGATGTTATTAGTATTGTATGTGTATTTTCAGTCTCTAATAGGATGTTATTAGTATTTTATGTGTATTTTCAGTCTCTAATAGGATGTTATTAGTATTTTATGTGTATTTTCAGTCGCTAATATGATGTTATTAGTATTGTATGTGTATTTTCAGCCTCTCTGTATGAGGATTGCTTGGACAACATGAGACTTCTTCAGTATTCTTCAGTGTACTCTCCTTCTCCTCAGCAGGTATTTCCTCATATTATAATACTGCCCCCCCCCTTTAACCCATAAAGTGGCGTTCACATTTCCATAGAAGTTGTTTTGTACATACCTCGGCCATTGTGCTCAATGTAGAGGCTTTTCCCGCCAGTCAGAGCCGTACACGGATCAATCAGCACACAACGAGCTGCCTGTTGCTCAAAAGATCAAACAAATTGACCTTTCAAATGCTCAGCCAGTGGATTTTACAGTAGCTGGTCATTTGGACACAGATTAGTCTGCTTGATAAATCACGAGTCTATGTTACATGATATATTGGCTTATTTGAAACGTTTTAAAAAGGAATGGTGGTGTTTGTCATTTCAGTTTTTTAGATGTAGTGTTTTTACATTCAGTCACACAAACCGCTGGCGGGGGAGTATTGCAGTCACTCCTGTCTGTGTATCTGTCTGTCTGCACCAGCTATATGTCTGTGTATCTGTCTGTCTGCACCAGCTATATGTCTGTGTATCTGTCTGTCTGCACCAGCTATATGTCTGTGTATCTGTCTGTCTGCACCAGCTATATGTCTGTGTATCTGTCTGTCTGCACCAGCTATATGTCTGTGTATCTGTCTGTCTGCACCAGCTATATGTCTGTGTATCTGTCTGTCTGCACTAGCTAGGGATGGGTACCGAACTCTGTACTTTTAAGGGCATCGACCGAATTACGTCGGTACTACCGATTACCGATTCACGTTAGATCAATCGGTGCCATATTTCGATAGCTAAGACCCGCCCAGTTAGAAAAAAATCTGAATTCCAATGACACGCAATTGTCATTTCTTTATAGACACAGACAGCAGGGACCTTCAATACATCACAGGGGGGCTGAGCCTCTCTCCCTTTGATTGATTGATTGAAAACTTTATTAACACTTTGACTGCCACGCTGTTTCCCCCTCTTTGTACTTAGTTGGCCAGCGCTGTAAAGTATAATAATAATAATAATAATAATAATAATAATAATAATAATAATAATAATAATAATAATAATAATAATAATAATAATAATAATAATAATAATAATAATAATAATAATAATAAACTTTATTTGTATAGCACTTTTCATACAGAAGTTGCAGTTCAAAGTGCTTCACAACAGTAAAAGATACAGGCATAAGCGAGCATAAAAAACATAGAGAGGTAGCAAGGTAAGGTAAATCAGTGTTTCACATTAGGATCTATCATCCCAATAGGCCTTTCTGTTTACAGTTTCATTCAGTAATAGAAATAATAAAAATAGAATAGACAGAGTAAAAACAAAGTGCGGTTGGATTCAGTTAAAAAATAGGCAAAACATTTGAAAATAGAACGGACATACAACAGGGTATTTAACATACAACAGAGCACCCATAGGGATATAGGGATTTTCACTTTGTGTTGCGGTGTTTGCAGGGCTATATCTATATTCTATATTATAGCTATGAAAACAATACTATGGCTCATTTGACATTAACCATCTATCGTTCAACATGTGAAAAAGAATACATTTTTTCATGTATACGTTTGCGTGTTATACTGTGGTGCTATCTGCTAATAGCGTTGGTGTTGCTCGCCTGTACACGCTACTATTTCATTTTTTTTATACTTTGATCGCCAGTAACGGCATTTTTTTTTAATACTACAAACGTTGATCGGCCGGATCGATATACAAAAACCTTGTAGGATCAAGCTGAAATGTATGTCATATCGTCCTTACCTTGAGGTACCTTACTAGGTATCCCAAAAAGAATATTCCAATTGTCTGATCACGATTTCCAGTATTGGTGTCCATCGTGTCCTCGACATAATCCGCCACACACATGCATGGAGGGTCATTGGACGAGTTTCAATGTGATCGGGTGAACCGCTAGACTCGCCTGACACAATATATGGTGCCCGAAGGGATTTAAGTGTAACACCCGGTGTGAAGGAGGGTTTCAAAGGGTGGGCGATACTCGCTGATAACAAACTATCATTACACATGGGCAAAACAGAGTCCATTCTCTTCGGCTCAAATAACAAACTCAGCAAGACCGACGGCTTCTCAGTTACAGTGGGTGACAATATTGTCACAAGGAAAGATGAAATTACCTACCTGGGTTCCATCCTAGAGGCTAATCTCTCCTGTGACAAAATGACATCCAATGTAATAAAAAAAGTCAACCAACGAACTCGATTCTTGTACCGGATCTCCTCTCTGGTAAACAAGAATACCCTGAAGACTCTGGCAGGAGCACTCATTCAGGGGTACTACGACTATGCTTGCACCTCATGGTACCAAAGCACCTCAAAGGCGCTAAAAACAAAATTACAAACATCTCAAAACAAACTGGTCAGACTACTGCTTGACCTTACTCCTAGAACCCACCTCACCCCTGCCCACTTTGACAACCTAGGATGGCTTAGAGTAGATGACAGAGTACAGCAACTTGCAATGGGCCTGGTCTACAAGATACACTACACGACCAAGGTACCCATGTACATGGCAAAATACTTCCCAAAGGTCAGTGAATACCACGATCACAACACCAGAGGGAGCTCCACAAATCATGTTAAACCCAGATTCGGCTCAAATAAGGGACTAAACACGTTTCGCAATTATGCCACATCAATGTGGAACGCCCTACCCAAAGCTGTAAAGGAATGTGGATCACTACCCACTTTCAAAACCTCTCTCAAGAGACACCTACGGGAGACTGCAATTCAACACTGGCCCCTGTAAATATCCTAACCCAACCCCCTCCAATGTACAGTCATTTACCTAGTATGTTTTTGTCAATAGTCCAATGTACAATTTTGTTTGTTTGTACAGAGTCTCCCCCCCCCCCCCCCTCAATGTACAGTTTTGCTTGTTTATACAGTGTGCCCCCCCCCCCCCCCCCAACCACCTCCAATGTAAATTACCCAGTATGGTTGTCAATATCCCAGTGTACCCAACCCCCCCCCCACCCAACCCTCCTCCAATGTACAGTTTCTACGTCAAATGTATATACTCCCTTTTCTTGACTCCTTCTGTATCACAAACAGTACTGTATTTGCAAATCTGGTATGTCATAAATGTATAGATGTAGCAGTACTGACTATTTGTATGTCATGTATGTCATATATGTCCTGATGAATTGAAAATGGGGGACCCTGATGTAAACAAGACGAAAGTCTTTCTCTGGTCTGCATCCCCTTAACAATTGTGTGTATTGAGCTGTACTGTATTGTACCCATTCTGCAATCTGTTAATAAAGTTTTCAATCAATCAATCAATACTGCCACCTAGCAGGATGCGGCCGGTATTGCACTCTGGCGATCTCAGAATGATTCCCTATGGTAACCCAGAGGTCCGTGTGCCTGAAATGAATAAAAATATCGAATAAAAGAAATAATGACCAAAACCTGAGAAACCTTGGGTCTGGCAGCCAACGCATGGCGAGTTAACCTGAGATAGAGATTAATGAGATACGCAACATACTGTCTACGTTCAGTGATTTAAAGTAGCCAAACGTTACACTACTGTATAAATACTAACTGGATAGTTGATGATATAAACATTTAATTTCATTATCTGAAATATTCTAAAATCATTAAGTCTGCTATCAGCCATTCTCCCTTTGTGCATGTGTGTGCACGCACATCCCATCTCTGGTCTTTGGAAAGACCAGATGAGGTCAGAGGACTTTGATAGTATTTACTGAGGATGGCCAGATAATGTTGATATTTAAACTTAAAAAATAATAATACATAATAAATGTATACATGATCATGCAACATTAAAAAATTGTTGTAGGAACAGTTTGGGTGAGGGAGGTAGGGAGGGGTTTTAGTTTGTGTGGTGTGATAACAATGTTGAAATTGAGAAGTTTATACTTTATTTTAGTTTTCCAAAAAAAATGAAAGTACAAAAAAAGGTACCGTCGGGTACCGGTATCAATTCCCAGGTACCGGTATCGATTCCCAGGTACCGGTATCGATTCCCAGGTACCGGTATCGGTTCAAATGTGAACAGTACCCAACCCTAGCACTAGGTATAACTTATACAGTCGCACAAATATTTTCCAAATCGGTCAACGACAAGTATTTTATTTGCATTGCACTGAACAGCAGCAGACAAAGGGCCTCTACCACTGACACAATAGATGCCTTTTCAGAATGTGTGGTGTGTGGTATACCCATTTATTCTCCATGTTGGAAGAAACAACGGTTGCTGTGTGTTCATATATGAGAAATATATCAGCAACATTTTTATAAATTGGATTTTTCAGAATTTCTTGATGAAAATGTGTGCTTGTCATGGTACAATAAATATACTTAAAAGGAATGTGTATACATCATATGGAAAATATGTGTACAAATCTTACAAGGTGTTTATATAGTCTACCAAACATTATTTTATGAAATACATGGCCATAAATGGAATTATTGCAAAGAATAGGTTATTTTCACAGCAGAAGTTCTGAATTGTCATAAATGGGTAAACAAAGGTGTAACCATAGATATAGAATGTTCATAATTCTATAGATATAGAATGTTATCCTATAGCCTACTATGTGTACACCTATGACAAGTAAATCAGTAATGGTCTTGTCTTAGGCTGTATATTGTCAATCAGAGATGTTCTTGTCTTAAAGGTTGTATAGAGAGAAAATCAGGGACTTGAGTTCAGACCTCAGCCCTCAGTCCATCTGTAAAAATTACAATTGATGATCATCAACATCTATTTGTGCCTCTATTTACTTCAAATACAAGCATAATGCTGAAGAGATTAAATCAAACATGAATATGTCAATCACAAGGCAGCAACCTTTTACTAATGGCAGACATGCATCACACTGCTGTGACATCATTAGTGTTTCTCCAGGAGTCACAGAGCAACAGAGCTCATCTGTATCACATGCAGTCAGCTGATGCCTTCTAGCCATTAGCCTTCTGTCTTTGGAAACTCCATACTAGCTCTAGCATAGACAATGCAACCAACTAACGTTAGCACAGCTAGCTAATGTTAGCTAGCTTGGTGAACATTAGGTTGCTAGCTAATGTTTGCTAAACGTTAGCTAGCCGTGGAAACTGTATAGAGAGTTGTGAAGGGGTGTACTTTAACTTTGGTCACAACCTGCCTGGGGTCACATAATCTATTCCAATCTTTTCCAAAAACACACCATGGACACAGCCCAAAGCCACCTCTTCCCAAAATGTTTTTAGTCCATAATGAAATGTTTGTTCACCAGTTCACTGTTTTGATGACCAACTGCTTATAATCACCTTGGCAAATGCACACTACGACAAAATAATGCCTGACACCTGGGTTGTTAAGCTGGTTTCGCCCATGTTTTGCCAGGTATAGGCATTATTTCACCATAGTTTGTGTGCGCCAAGGTAATTAGAAGTACTGATGTGGTCATGAAAACGCAGAGTTGGTGGACAATTAATTATGGACAAAAAACCTGTCCATGCTGAGTTTTTGGAGAATATTCTAATTGATAGTCTTTGTATCAGAGTTTCGTTTACACTGCTGAAAAGTACCTAATATCTCTATTTTCTTTAGAAATAATAATACATCTTATTCCAGGCCAAATACAGGAGCGTACTAGCTAACAGGCATCCATTACTGTAAGCTTCTAATGGCAACAGCTTTGAATAATGTCTCACCAGCTTTATGGACGGCCGCCATTGTCTTTCATGGCTACTTCTTAAGAGGTTTGCTGCCCTCTGGTGTCTCCAACACAGTACTGCTGATAACTGAGAGGCTTATGCTGTGTAAAATGCTCCATGATAGTTAATGATTACAGCTGCAGTTTTCTATTTTTCACATGTTCAAAACCCCTCATGACCACCTGCTTCCAGTAGGTCTCACTGAGTCATGGTGTCCGACTCAATCATCCCTGCACTACCCTGCAGCCATTGTGTTGTAATCCATCTTTTATTCTCTTTGTTGACAAAACAGCCTATGCTTTAGCTTCACCCATTTTATAAACCTATTAATTTTTAAAGGATTTCACCCCCATCAAATCTCTTAATTACATCAATATTGTGCTTTCAAAGTATTTACCTACCTAAGTTGTTTATCAACCAGGACATTTACAAGAGAAAGTTGTATTTATTGAATTTGAAATCAAGAAATCCTTTCATGAAAGTGATAATAATAATGTAAAAAAGAAAAAGGCCATGTATTTGAAAATGATCACTGTAGTTGAAATACGTATTTAGTAAAGAACTCAAACAGCCAGAGAGTGCGTTTCTTGGGTACTTTAGTAAATCCCATGTGGTCTCCCCTCACACTCCCATGGAGTCAGCAGTTGTGAAACACCCCCGAAAACGGGTCCTTTAACCCCTTATTTAGAAAAGAAGTGGGTGGTTATTCCACAACTCGGCACAGTGTTTAGATCATTCACTTTCTACCATGAAAGAGTTATATTTAGAGGCCTGGTTTCATGTACATGACAGCTACACTCAAGACCCTTTTACTTCAGTCTTGGAAGACCCCCCCGTTTGCCTGTTTATTAGTCATAGAAGGAAAAGCCAGCGGATAAAGCACTTCATCACTTTTAGACGTATTCACCCCGTCTTTGATACAGACATGCAGAGAGGACCCTAACCCTAACCCTGTCTCTGATACAGACAGGGTCACAGAGAGGACCCTAACCCTGTCTCTGATACAGACAGGGTCACAGAGAGGACCCTAACCCTGTCTCTGATACAGACAGGGTCACAGAGAGGACCCTAACCCTGTCTCTGATACAGACAGGGTCACAGAGAGGACCCTAACCCTGTCTCTGATACAGACAGGGTCACAGAGAGGACCCTAACCCTGTCTCTGATACAGACAGGGTCACAGAGAGGACCCTAACCCTGTCTCTGATACAGACAGGGTCTTGATACCAGAGTGCAGCCATCGGTCACTGCATTTTCCTCTACAATCACTTTGACCAAACAAGACAGGGCTTTAGTTTTGGAGGAAATTAATGGTTTGTTTAGAGTAGCTCCATGCTGCCCTCTAGTGGTCAAAATACAATTATTGCAGTTTTTCACTTTTCATATCACGGTAGCATTATGTACTTTATACCTTTTCATCTCAGCATCTCAGATTTCAAATGAGCAAATGTTGTTATTTTCTTGTTGTAGGACTTCATAGGAGTAACTCATGGTGCTGGGACTCAGTGGATCTGATGAAACTACTTCTCTTCTAAAGTGGTGAAAGCTGACTAAGGTAGGAATTCCTCTTTTTAATGTACTTTATGAATGTGGAGCCTTGACAAGCGCAGTCTTGGGGGTCTCGGCTACTTACCAAATAATTCAAAACAATCCCTTACACATAAATAAGTTAATAATTGTACAATAGGAGGAGAGATAAATGGTGTCATTGTCATGGTTTGACATGGTGGAAGGGTTGGTAGACAAGGGTTGCAGACAAGACACGGCGGGTAGTGGATCAAAGGAGATTTACTTTAAACATAAACTAAACTAAACTACAAACAAAAACCTCTCAGCCAAAGCTGGAAGAGGGAAAACTTAAACAAAAGGGAGTACAGGAAAAACACTAAACTATAACAAATACTGGAAACAAACAGCATGGCAGGCGGGGTGAATAGCAAACAGGAACATGGACAGGAAACAACGACAGGAACAAGGTACATCGACAGGAATCAGGAACATAGTACAGGATACCAGGAACATAGAACAATGCACCCATGTACATGTCAAAATACTTCCCAAAGGTCAGTGAATACCACGATCACAACACCAGAGGGAGCTCCACAAATCATGTAAAACCCAGATTCGGCTCAAACAAGGGACTAAACACGTTTCGCAATTATGCCACAACAATGTGGAACGCCCTACCCAAAGCTGTAAAGGAATGTAAATCACTACCCACCTTCAAAAACACTCTCAAAGAACACCTACGGGAGACTGCAATTCAAAACTGGCCCCTACAAATGTCCTAACCCAGTTGTACAATAAAGACCAAGCATGGCTATTCCAATGTACAGCCCCACCCAACCCCACCCCACCTACCCAACCTCCTCCAATGTACAGTTTCCATGTCAAATGTATGTCAGTACTCCAATGTACAGTGTCCCCCCCCCCCTACCCAACCCCCCCCCCCCCCCCCCCCCCCCACCTCCAATGTACAGCCCCACCCCACCTACCCAACCTCCCCCAATGCACAGTTTCTATGTCAAATGTATATACTCTTCTTCTGGATTTTTTTAGTATCACAAACAGTACTGTATTTGAAAATCTGGTATGTCATAAATGTATAGATGTAGCAGTACTGTCTATCTGTATGTCATGTGTGTCATATGATGAATTGAAAATGGGGGACCCTGATGGAAACAAGACGAAAGTCTTTCTCAGGTCTGCATCCTCTTAACAATTGTATGTATTGAGCTGTACTGTACTGTACCCATTCTGCAATCTGTTAATAAACTTTTCAATCAATCAATCAATCAATGCACACACAACAGGAACCAGGCAGACAAGACTTAAATACACAAGGTAATTGACAAACGGGACACATGAGGGCTGTTTACATTGAGGCACACCTGGGAGGGGAAACAGACTGATAACAAATACACTAACTAACACACTGGAGACATACACACTAACAAGACTAAACCTAAACTAGACAAGGGAATACAAAGGGCAACAAGCAAACTGGGAGAGACAACACAATGGGGAGGACACTGAGGAACATGGATCATTTAGAGACACACAAGGAGGGTATGATCAAGTGAGGGTATAGTCCAAGGGTATGTGAAGGGAATTGTCCTTGCATAGGTGGAGGGAAGTGAGCAGAGTCAGGTGGGATGTGACGGTCATGCTATGAGTAGTCATGTTTTCCTTCTCTTCTTTCTACAGGAAACATGGCAGAGTCCAGAGTTCACAGTAAGTCATAATACAGAGGACATTACTTCTACTGTATAGACAGACAGACAGACAATATATTTTCTACTTCCTAATGTTGATTGGTAGAGTCCTTTCTCAGAAGCATCCATGCTGTGCTTTATGCTAAATAGCTGTAGTTACCTGTAGTCCCAGCATGAATGTAAAGCAACATTAATGGTTACTTCTTAAAGTTTACATTATATGTTACACTGGGGATATTTACAGTGTAGGTGACATTTCACAAACTGTTTTTCTAAAGGACCACTGTGTGTTTAAAACTACAGAAGAATCCTACGTGAAGTGGACAAATCATTTGTCAGTTATTCTGTATATCTTGCTTGATGCTTGATTATGAATAATAGTTATTCCTTCATACATGTCAAAACGTGTTTCCTTCAATTCAACAGAAAACGTTCAACTCATCACTGAAGGCTTTGTTAGGGGTGATGTAGGCCATGATGTCATCCTCCCCTGTCACCTCTCTCCTGAGACCAGTGCTGTTGCCATGACAATCAAGTGGTTTAAGGAGACAGAGTGTATTTACCTGTATAAGGCTGGTCGGGTGAAGGAGGGGAGGGGCTACGAGGACAGACTGATTCTGACCAATCAGCAGCTGGAGAAAGGCAACGTGTCTCTGACACTGAGAGGCTACAGAGAGCTTGATGATGATGGAGTTTACATCTGTCAGGTCATCCATGGAGACCAGCAGGAGGAGACTGTTGTGGGGTTAAGCAATGGTAAGTAATTCTGCTACATCCATGATTATCAACCTTGATACGGACAATGATATGATTAATCAATAGCTCACAATATGCCATGGTATATATATCACAGCTAATGGGTGTTGTTCGGAGAGCCAACAACCTCCTTAGCTGTGATATAATCACATGATATCACAGCCTCAAGTGAGCCATTGCCATTATAAAAAGGTTACCAAGTATGGAAATATAAAATGCATAGAGACATTTAAAAGTTGTATTGCTAATTTAATTAATAATGTATACAAGGAAGTGGGTCCTGGCTGCCTGCACTTAGTGCAAGGTGTGCTGTGAGGTAGCCCCACTAGCGAGAGGAGAACTGTGACATCACTAGTTTATTATCTGTAGACCCACTAGCGAGAGGAGAACTGTGACATCACTAGTTTATTATCTGTAGCCCCACTAGTGAGAGGAGAACTGTGACATCACTAGTTTATTATCTGTAGCCCCACTAGTGAGAGGAGAACTGTGACATCACTAGTTTATTATCTCTAGCCCCACTAGTGAGAGGAGAACTGTGACATCACTAGTTTATTATCTCTAGCCCCACTAGTGAGAGGAGAACTGTGACATCACTAGTTTATTATCTCTAGCCCCACTAGTGAGAGGAGAACTGTGACATCACTAGTTTATTATCTCTAGCCCCACTAGCGAGAGGATAACTGTGACATCACTAGTTTATTATCTCTAGCCCCACTAGTGAGAGGAGAACTGTGACATCACTAGTTTATTATCTCTAGCCCCACTAGTGAGAGGAGAACTGTGACATCACTAGTTTATTATCTCTAGCCCCACTAGTGAGAGGAGAACTGTGACATCACTAGTTTATTATCTCTAGCCCCACTAGTGAGAGGAGAACTGTGACATCACTAGTTTATTATCTCTAGCCCCACTAGTGAGAGGAGAACTGTGACATCACTAGTTTATTATCTCTAGCCCCACTAGCGAGAGGAGAACTGTGACATCACTAGTTTATTATCTCTAGCCCCACTAGCGAGAGGAGAACTGTGACATCACTAGTTTATTATCTGTAGCCCCACTAGTGAGAGGAGAACTGTGACATCACTAGTTTATTATCTGTAGCCCCACTAGTGAGAGGAGAACTGTGACATCACTAGTTTATTATCTCTAGCCCCACTAGTGAGAGGAGAACTGTGACATCACTAGTTTATTATCTCTAGCCCCACTAGTGAGAGGAGAACTGTGACATCACTAGTTTATTATCTCTAGCCCCACTAGTGAGAGGAGAACTGTGACATCACTAGTTTATTATCTCTAGCCCCACTAGCGAGAGGAGAACTGTGACATCACTAGTTTATTATCTCTAGCCCCACTAGCGAGAGGAGAACTGTGACATCACTAGTTTATTATCTCTAGCCCCACTAGTGAGAGGAGAACTGTGACATCACTAGTTATTATCTCTAGCCCCACTAGTGAGAGGAGAACTGTGACATCACTAGTTTATTATCTCTAGCCCCACTAGTGAGAGGAGAACTGTGACATCACTAGTTTATTATCTCTAGCCCCACTAGTGAGAGGAGAACTGTGACATCACTAGTTTATTATCTCTAGCCCCACTAGTGAGAGGAGAACTGTGACATCACTAGTTTATTATCTGTAGCCCCACTAGCGAGAGGAGAACTGTGACATCACTAGTTTATTATCTCTAGCCCCACTAGCGAGAGGAGAACTGTGACATCACTAGTTTATTATCTCTAGCCCCACTAGTGAGAGGAGAACTGTGACATCACTAGTTTATTATCTGTAGCCCCACTAGTGAGAGGAGAACTGTGACATCACTAGTTTATTATCTGTAGCCCCACTAGTGAGAGGAGAACTGTGACATCACTAGTTTATTATCTCTAGCCCCACTAGTGAGAGGAGAACTGTGACATCACTAGTTTATTATCTGTAGCCCCACTAGTGAGAGGAGAACTGTGACATCACTAGTTTATTATCTGTAGCCCCACTAGTGAGAGGAGAACTGTGACATCACTAGTTTATTATCTCTAGCCCCACTAGTGAGAGGAGAACTGTGACATCACTAGTTTATTATCTCTAGCCCCACTAGTGAGAGGAGAACTGTGACATCACTAGTTTATTATCTCTAGCCCCACTAGTGAGAGGAGAACTGTGACATCACTAGTTTATTATCTCTAGCCCCACTAGTGAGAGGAGAACTGTGACATCACTAGTTTATTATCTGTAGCCCCACTAGTGAGAGGAGAACTGTGACATCACTAGTTTATTATCTGTAGCCCCACTAGTGAGAGGAGAACTGTGACATCACTAGTTTATTATCTCTAGCCCCACTAGAGAGAGGAGAACTGTGACATCACTAGTTTATTATCTCTAGCCCCACTAGTGAGAGGAGAACTGTGACATCACTAGTTTATTATCTCTAGCCCCACTAGTGAGAGGAGAACTGTGACATCACTAGTTTATTATCTGTAGCCCCACTAGTGAGAGGAGAACTGTGACATCACTAGTTTATTATCTCTAGCCCCACTAGTGAGAGGAGAACTGTGACAACACTAGTTTATTATCTCTAGCCCCACTAGTGAGAGGAGAACTGTGACATCACTAGTTTATTATCTGTAGCCCCACTAGTGAGAGGAGAACTGTGACATCACTAGTTTATTATCTCTAGCCCCACTAGCGAGAGGAGAACTGTGACATTACTAGTTTATTATTTCTAGCCCCACTAGTGAGAGGAGAACTGTGACATCACTAGTTTATTATCTCTAGCCCCACTAGTGAGAGGAGAACTGTGACATCACTAGTTTATTATCTCTAGCCCCACTAGCGAGAGGAGAACTGTGACAACACTAGTTTATTATCTCTAGCCCCACTAGTGAGAGGAGAACTGTGACATCACTAGTTTATTATCTCTAGCCCCACTAGTGAGAGGAGAACTGTGACATCACTAGTTTATTATCTCTAGCCCCACTAGTGAGAGGAGAACTGTGACATCACTAGTTTATTATCTCTAGCCCCACTAGTGAGAGAAGTGTGACATCACTAGTTTATTATCTCTAGCCCCACTAGTGAGAGGAGAACTGTGACAACACTAGTTTATTATCTCTAGCCCCACTAGTGAGAGGAGAACTGTGACATCACTAGTTTATTATCTCTAGCCCCACTAGTGAGAGGAGAACTGTGACATCACTAGTTTATTATCTGTAGCCCCACTAGTGAGAGGAGAACTGTGACATCACTAGTTTATTATCTCTAGCCCCACTAGTGAGAGGAGAACTGTGACATCACTAGTTTATTATCTGTAGCCCCACTAGTGAGAGGAGAACTGTGACATCACTAGTTTATTATCTCTAGCCCCACTAGTGAGAGGAGAAATGTGACATCACTAGTTTATTATCTGTAGCCCCACTAGTGAGAGGAGAACTGTGACATCACTAGTCTATTATCTGTAGCCCCACTAGTGAGAGGAGAACTGTGACATCACTAGTCTATTATCTGTAGCCCCACTAGTGAGAGGAGAACTGTGACATCACTAGTTTATTATCTCTAGCCCCACTAGTGAGAGGAGAACTGTGACATCACTAGTTTATTATCTCTAGCCCCACTAGTGAGAGGAGAACTGTGACATCACTAGTTTATTATCTCTAGCCCCACTAGTGAGAGGAGAACTGTGACATCACTAGTTTATTATCTGTAGCCCCACTAGTGAGAGGAGAACTGTGACATCACTAGTTTATTATCTCTAGCCCCACTAGCGAGAGGAGAACTGTGACATCACTAGTTTATTATCTGTTGCCCCACTAGTGAGAGGAGAACTGTGACATCACTAGTTTATTATCTCTAGCCCCACTAGTGAGAGGAGAACTGTGACATCACTAGTTTATTATCTGTAGCCCCACTAGTGAGAGGAGAACTGTGACATCACTAGTTTATTATCTGTAGCCCCACTAGTGAGAGGAGAACTGTGACATCACTAGTTTATTATCTCTAGCCCCACTAGTGAGAGGAGAACTGTGACATCACTAGTTTATTATCTCTACCCCACTAGTGAGAGGAGAACTGTGACATCACTAGTTTATTATCTCTAGCCCCACTAGTGAGAGGAGAACTGTGACATCACTAGTTTATTATCTCTAGCCCCACTAGCGAGAGGAGAACTGTGACATCACTAGTTTATTATCTCTAGCCCCACTAGTGAGAGGAGAACTGTGACATCACTAGTTTATTATCTCTAGCCCCACTAGTGAGAGGAGAACTGTGACATCACTAGTTTATTATCTGTAGCCCCACTAGTGAGAGGAGAACTGTAACATCACTAGTTTATTATCTCTAGCCCCACTAGTGAGAGGAGAACTGTGACATCACTAGTTTATTATCTCTAGCCCCACTAGTGAGAGGAGAACTGTGACATCACTAGTTTATTATCTCTAGCCCCACTAGCGAGAGGAGAACTGTGACATCACTAGTTTATTATCTCTAGCCCCACTAGTGAGAGGAGAACTGTGACATCACTAGTTTATTATCTGTAGCCCCACTAGTGAGAGGAGAACTGTGACATCACTAGTTTATTATCTCTAGCCCCACTAGTGAGAGGAGAACTGTGACATCACTAGTTTATTATCTGTAGCCCCACTAGTGAGAGGAGAACTGTGACATCACTAGTTTATTATCTCTAGCCCCACTAGCGAGAGGAGAACTGTGACATCACTAGTTTATTATCTCTAGCCCCACTAGCGAGAGGAGAACTGTGACATCACTAGTTTATTATCTCTAGCCCCACTAGTGAGAGGAGAACTGTGACATCACTAGTTTATTATCTCTAGCCCCACTAGTGAGAGGAGAACTGTGACATCACTAGTTTATTATCTCTAGCCCCACTAGTGAGAGGAGAACTGTGACATCACTAGTTTATTATCTCTAGCCCCACTAGTGAGAGGAGAACTGTGACATCACTAGTTTATTATCTCTAGACCCACTAGTGAGAGGAGAACTGTGACATCACTAGTTTATTATCTCTAGCCCCACTAGTGAGAGGAGAACTGTGACATCACTAGTTTATTATCTCTAGCCCCACTAGTGAGAGGAGAACTGTGACATCACTAGTTTATTATCTGTAGCCCCACTAGTGAGAGGAGAACTGTGACATCACTAGTTTATTATCTGTAGCCCCACTAGCGAGAGGAGAACTGTGACAACACTAGTTTATTATCTCTAGCCCCACTAGTGAGAGGAGAACTGTGACATCACTAGTTTATTATCTCTAGCCCCACTAGCGAGAGGAGAACTGTGACATCACTAGTTTATTATCTCTAGCCCCACTAGTGAGAGGAGAACTGTGACATCACTAGTTTATTATCTCTAGCCCCACTAGCGAGAGGAGAACTGTGACATCACTAGTTTATTATCTGTTGCCCCACTAGTGAGAGGAGAACTGTGACATCACTAGTTTATTATCTGTAGCCCCACTAGTGAGAGGAGAACTGTGACATCACTAGTTTATTATCTCTAGCCCCACTAGTGAGAGGAGAACTGTGACATCACTAGTTTATTATCTGTAGCCCCACTAGTGAGAGGAGAACTGTGACATCACTAGTTTATTATCTGTAGCCCCACTAGCGAGAGGAGAACTGTGACATCACTAGTTTATTATCTCTAGCCCCACTAGTGAGAGGAGAACTGTGACATCACTAGTTTATTATCTGTAGCCCCACTAGTGAGAGGAGAACTGTGACATCACTAGTTTATTATCTCTAGCCCCACTAGTGAGAGGAGAACTGTGACATCACTAGTTTATTATCTCTAGCCCCACTAGTGAGAGGAGAACTGTGACATCACTAGTTTATTATCTCTAGCCCCACTAGTGAGAGGAGAACTGTGACATCACTAGTTTATTATCTCTAGCCCCACTAGTGAGAGGAGAACTGTGACATCACTAGTTTATTATCTCTAGCCCCACTAGTGAGAGGAGAACTGTGACATCACTAGTTTATTATCTCTAGCCCCACTAGTGAGAGCAGAACTGTGACATCACTAGTTTATTATCTCTAGCCCCACTAGTGAGAGGAGAACTGTGACATCACTAGTTTATTATCTCTAGCCCCACTAGTGAGAGGAGAACTGTGACATCACTAGTTTATTATCTCTAGCCCCACTAGTGAGAGGAGAACTGTGACATCACTAGTTTATTATCTCTAGCCCCACTAGTGAGAGGAGAACTGTGACATCACTAGTTTATTATCTGTAGCCCCACTAGTGAGAGGAGAACTGTGACATCACTAGTTTATTATCTCTAGCCCCACTAGTGGGAGGAGAACTGTGACATCACTAGTTTATTATCTCTAGCCCCACTAGTGGGAGGAGAACTGTGACAACACTAGTTTATTATCTCTAGCCCCACTAGTGAGAGGAGAACTGTGACATCACTAGTTTATTATCTGTAGCCCCACTAGTGGGAGGAGAACTGTGACATCACTAGTTTATTATCTCTAGCCCCACTAGTGAGAGGAGAACTGTGACATCACTAGTTTATTATCTCTAGCCCCACTAGTGAGAGGCGAACTGTGACATCACTAGTTTATTATCTCTAGCCCCACTAGTGAGAGGCGAACTGTGACATCACTAGTTTATTATCTCTAGCCCCACTAGTGAGAGGAGAACTGTGACATCACTAGTTTATTATCTCTAGCCCCACTAGTGAGAGGAGAAGTGTGACATCACTAGTTTATTATCTCTAGCCCCACTAGTGAGAGGAGAACTGTGACATCACTAGTTTATTATCTCTAGCCCCACTAGTGAGAGGAGAACTGTGACATCACTAGTTTATTATCTCTAGCCCCACTAGTGAGAGGAGAACTGTGACATCACTAGTTTATTATCTCTAGCCCCACTAGTGAGAGGAGAACTGTGACATCACTAGTTTATTATCTGTAGCCCCACTAGTGAGAGGAGAACTGTGACATCACTAGTTTATTATCTGTAGCCCCACTAGTGAGAGGAGAACTGTGACATCACTAGTTTATTATCTCTAGCCCCACTAGTGAGAGGAGAACTGTGACATCACTAGTTTATTATCTCTAGCCCCACTAGTGAGAGGAGAACTGTGACATCACTAGTTTATTATCTCTAGCCCCACTAGTGAGAGGAGAACTGTGACATCACTAGTTTATTATCTCTAGCCCCACTAGCGAGAGGAGAACTGTGACATCACTAGTTTATTATCTCTAGCCCCACTAGTGAGAGGAGAACTGTGACATCACTAGTTTATTATCTCTAGCCCCACTAGTGAGAGGAGAACTGTGACATCACTAGTTTATTATCTCTAGCCCCACTAGTGAGAGGAGAACTGTGACATCACTAGTTTATTATCTCTAGCCCCACTAGTGAGAGGAGAACTGTGACATCACTAGTTTATTATCTCTAGCCCCACTAGTGAGAGGAGAACTGTGACATCACTAGTTTATTATCTCTAGCCCCACTAGTGAGAGGAGAACTGTGACATCACTAGTTTATTATCTGTAGCCCCACTAGTGAGAGGAGAACTGTGACATCACTAGTTTATTATCTCTAGCCCCACTAGTGAGAGGAGAACTGTGACATCACTAGTTTATTATCTGTAGCCCCACTAGTGAGAGAAGAACTGTCACATCACTAGTTTATTATCTGTAGCCCCACTAGTGAGAGGAGAACTGTGACATCACTAGTTTATTATCTGTAGCCCCACTAGTGAGAGGAGAACTGTGACATCACTAGTTTATTATCTGTAGCCCCACTAGTGAGAGGAGAACTGTGACATCACTAGTTTATTATCTCTAGCCCCACTAGCGAGAGGAGAACTGTGACATCACTAGTTTATTATCTCTAGCCCCACTAGTGAGAGGAGAACTGTGACATCACTAGTTTATTATCTCTAGCCCCACTAGTGAGAGGAGAACTGTGACATCACTAGTTTATTATCTCTAGCCCCACTAGTGAGAGGAGAACTGTGACATCACTAGTTTATTATCTCTAGCCCCACTAGTGAGAGGAGAACTGTGACATCACTAGTTTATTATCTCTAGCCCCACTAGTGAGAGGAGAACTGTGACATCACTAGTTTATTATCTCTAGCCCCACTAGCGAGAGGAGAACTGTGACATCACTAGTTTATTATCTCTAGCCCCACTAGCGAGAGGAGAACTGTGACATCACTAGTTTATTATCTCTAGCCCCACTAGTGAGAGGAGAACTGTGACATCACTAGTTTATTATCTCTAGCCCCACTAGTGAGAGGAGAACTGTGACATCACTAGTTTATTATCTGTAGCCCCACTAGTGAGAGGAGAACTGTGACATCACTAGTTTATTATCTGTAGCCCCACTAGTGAGAGGAGAACTGTGACATCACTAGTTTATTATCTGTAGCCCCACTAGTGAGAGGAGAACTGTGACATCACTAGTTTATTATCTCTAGCCCCACTAGCGAGAGGAGAACTGTGACATCACTAGTTTATTATCTCTAGCCCCACTAGTGAGAGGAGAACTGTGACATCACTAGTTTATTATCTCTAGCCCCACTAGTGAGAGGAGAACTGTGACATCACTAGTTTATTATCTCTAGCCCCACTAGTGAGAGGAGAACTGTGACATCACTAGTTTATTATCTCTAGCCCCACTAGCGAGAGGAGAACTGTGACATCACTAGTTTATTATCTCTAGCCCCACTAGTGAGAGGAGAACTGTGACATCACTAGTTTATTATCTCTAGCCCCACTAGTGAGAGGAGAACTGTGACATCACTAGTTTATTATCTCTAGCCCCACTAGTGAGAGGAGAACTGTGACATCACTAGTTTATTATCTGTAGCCCCACTAGTGAGAGGAGAACTGTGACATCACTAGTTTATTATCTGTAGCCCCACTAGTGAGAGGAGAACTGTGACATCACTAGTTTATTATCTGTAGCCCCACTAGTGAGAGGAGAACTGTGACATCACTAGTTTATTATCTCTAGCCCCACTAGCGAGAGGAGAACTGTGACATCACTAGTTTATTATCTCTAGCCCCACTAGTGAGAGGAGAACTGTGACATCACTAGTTTATTATCTCTAGCCCCACTAGTGAGAGGAGAACTGTGACATCACTAGTTTATTATCTCTAGCCCCACTAGTGAGAGGAGAACTGTGACATCACTAGTTTATTATCTCTAGCCCCACTAGTGAGAGGAGAACTGTGACATCACTAGTTTATTATCTCTAGCCCCACTAGTGAGAGGAGAACTGTGACATCACTAGTTTATTATCTCTAGCCCCACTAGCGAGAGGAGAACTGTGACATCACTAGTTTATTAACTCTAGCCCCACTAGCGAGAGGAGAACTGTGACATCACTAGTTTATTATCTCTAGCCCCACTAGTGAGAGGAGAACTGTGACATCACTAGTTTATTATCTCTAGCCCCACTAGTGAGAGGAGAACTGTGACATCACTAGTTTATTATCTCTAGCCCCACTAGTGAGAGGAGAACTGTGACATCACTAGTTTATTATCTGTAGCCCCACTAGTGAGAGGAGAACTGTGACATCACTAGTTTATTATCTGTAGCCCCACTAGTGAGAGGAGAACTGTGACATCACTAGTTTATTATCTCTAGCCCCACTAGTGAGAGGAGAACTGTGACATCACTAGTTTATTATCTCTAGCCCCACTAGTGAGAGGAGAACTGTGACATCACTAGTTTATTATCTCTAGCCCCACTAGTGAGAGGAGAACTGTGACATCACTAGTTTATTATCTCTAGCCCCACTAGTGAGAGGAGAACTGTGACATCACTAGTTTATTATCTCTAGCCCCACTAGTGAGAGGAGAACTGTGACATCACTAGTTTATTATCTCTAGCCCCACTAGTGAGAGGAGAACTGTGACATCACTAGTTTATTATCTGTAGCCCCACTAGTGAGAGGAGAACTGTGACATCACTAGTTTATTATCTCTAGCCCCACTAGAGAGAGGAGAACTGCGACATCACTAGTTTATTATCTCTAGCCCCACTAGCGAGAGGAGAACTGTGACATCACTAGTTTATTATCTCTAGCCCCACTAGTGAGAGGAGAACTGTGACATCACTAGTTTATTATCTCTAGCCCCACTAGTGAGAGGAGAACTGTGACATCACTAGTTTATTATCTCTAGCCCCACTAGTGAGAGGAGAACTGTGACACCACTAGTTTATTATCTCTAGCCCCAATAGTGAGAGGAGAACTGTGACATCACTAGTTTATTATCTGTAGCCCCACTAGTGAGAGGAGAACTGTCACATCACTAGTTTATTATCTCTAGCCCCACTAGTGAGAGGAGAACTGTGACATCACTAGTTTATTATCTGTAGCCCCACTAGCGAGAGGAGAACTGACAACAGGGATACTCTCCCCTTTAACTGCTCACGCTCATTTAGCTTAAGAAGCTCTTAATAAATACTGAGTCAGAGCTGTTCAGCATTATGACCCAACGTTAACTGGTTAGACTTTATCAGCTGTAACAGCTTAGCAGCCTACACAAACGGCCCCTTTGTTCTATTGGTGCTATTCAATAAAAATTAAATAACATGTTCATTCTAGACAGGAACAGTTATATATTACTTTGAATAAAAACAGTATTGATAGAAAAATACTGGATTATAGATACAACATACGCATCTTTTACCATAGGTTCATTTTGAACTTGACCCAGGCAAGATGGCTGCCACCAAAGCTGCTGGAAAATGTTTAACCACAATCACAAAAAACTGTGAAATCCTGGAGGGACTGAACAAACAAACAGCCAATGCTAAGTTAGCAGCTGCTACTCATACAGATAGCAGAGCATCTTTTTATTATTACAACCATTCACAAATCCCCGTAGTTTGTTCTAGTCCCTCCTGCAAGCATTTGTTTCACTGTTGTGTACGTTAGCAGCTCATGCTAGGTCCTTAGCCAGGTAGCTAGTTTGAATAGCTCCATGGTCAGAATGCACTCTGAGCCACGAGACGAAGCCACTGCCTGCAATCCTTGATGCTGCTTTTACTCTGGCACCCATGTCTCATGACGGGAGCAGACATCACAACTTGTTTTGCTGCTGGGGGCAGCGTTATGTTGCTAGTTAGGCGTTATGTTTAGGTTATGCTGCTCAAATCTGCTGCTCACTGCTCAATTCACTCCTAACGTTACCCCAACAAACTGATTGGCTATCTTTTTTCCAAACTATGAGTAATAATAATAATATTTCATTGTATTTGTAAAGCGCTTCTCAGGAACCCGAAGTCGCTGGAGTGATACTGAATTGTGCAAAGCAATTAGACATCATAGCTGTGGTATACAGTTATTATGACATTCAGAGAGTTGAACGAGGTTAACTCTTTTGCAGGCTGTGTGATGTACAGGCATAGAGGCAGCTCTGAGTAGGAGTGAACCTACCTTTGGGTAGTTTCCATAATAAAAAATAACTGTATTTACAGTAGACTTCATTCACGGTTCTTGCTGCACGCCTGGTGATACTAAATCCAAATTTAACTCTGCCATTGGAGATTTGGCCAAATCCACAGATGTATGACCTGGCTATAATAAGGTAATTTATAGGCCTGATATTCTAATTCTATATTCATATAGAAAAATTCAGTACTGTATCTACAAAACCCCCTGTAAATCATCTGCCCTTTATTCATTTGCTTAGATTTTTTTGTACACTTGATCTCAAGAAGGTGCTGAATGTTTCATGTCTGGTCGATGTTAGCATGGTGTTATTCACTGTCAAAGATGGAAACAATTATAATTGATATTCTCCTTTGGTTCATTACTATTTACTCAAGCATAGTAACAGACACAATATTTCTGACACTGGGAATACATTCCCTGAGGTCCATAGATGTCCCTAGATACCAAGAACATGCAAATGTAGAAGTGGAGCAATCTTCCATTTACTTAGGTATGAACTTTTAGGCAAATTTTCTGAAAATATGGCTAGGGCTTAAGAGGTTAATCTCTTTCAAATAAACCACTCTCACATTGATATTATGATAATAAACTAGTTTAATCACTGTCAAAATAAACCACAAGCACACTATATTGTTACATACACGCAGCGGCCCGCCTGATATCAAACCTACCGAAGTCGGCCCATGTCACCCCACTTCTTAGGGACCTGCACTGGCTCCCCATTGCTGCACGTATCCGCTTCAAGGCCATCGACCTAGCATACCGTGCAGCAAAGGGAACCGCTCCCGCCTACCTCCGGTTAATGGTCTCTAACTACACACCCTCAAGACCCCTACGCTCTGCATCTTCTGGCCGCCTCAGACCTACTCCTATCCAAGCTCCCGGAGGGTCATCAAAGAGAAGCCGCCTATTCTCAGTCCTTGCCCCACAATGGTGGAATGAACTACCCATCCCAGTTAGGACAGCCGAATCCCGTCCAATCTTTCGCCGTCGACTAAAGACTCACTTCTTCAACCATTATCTGAAATGATTAAAAACAAAAAAAAATCTAACCCTGACTAACCTTACTGTCATGCACTTGTCCTAATAAACTAACCTACACTGTAACACGCAACACTTGATGAACATTGTTACTCAGCTGATAGAGTTGTACCCTTCTTGCTGTCTTGTCGTACAGAACTTGTAAGTCGCTTTGGATAAAAGCGTCAGCTAAATGACTAAATGTAAATGTAAATGAGGAACACATTAATTTGCTATTTCTTTTTTTACTACAGGGTTTTCAATGGGTGAGTATAGATCTATTTTCCTTCTTGAACTCTATAATACTAAGTTATTAAAATATCAAAAGTCAAACGGAAGTTATCTTCTACTATTTTATATAAAACACATTTGTTTTATAACTGAGATTTGTTTCCTATTTTTACAGGGTTACAACAGGGTGAGTATATTTATATCTGTGTTTCCTCTTAACTCATTGACTGCCACGCTGTTTTTCCATCTTTACTCCCTGGCGCCAGCATTATTGACAATTTTCACGATGTTTGCGGACCCATCGTATATTCTATATTATAGCTATGGAGACAATAGTATGGCTCATTTAACAGGCACTATTTATAGTCCAACAGGGACAAACCAGTTCATTTCTACATACTTTCGTTTTTGCACTATTCCACGCTAAACATCACCCCGTTTCAAAAGAATCCAGTCTCGTTTTCTAGATTGTGAGATATGACATGTTATATGCATATGCGCAAATCGTTCGGGTTGCTCGCCTGAAACCTATATTATTTCCAAATCAAAGGTATATACCATATAGATATAGATGTTTCCCATCACAAAGTCATCAAGGGGGGGGGGTCGTTTTACGAAGCTGCGATCGTTACCAAAAGCATGTTTTAGGTTCGGTAAAGTACGATGCTGTGATCAATACAAAAGCATGTTTTAGGTTCAGTAAAATAGACCTAAGATAGACCTTAAATTTTTTCAGAAGGTACTCCAAAATGAATAATCCCAGTAGTTCCATCGCGATCGCCATTACTTCTGTGCATTGGGCCTGGCTATAATACGGGAAACAATAGGTTTCAGGCGAGCAAATCGGCAACAGATGGCTGTGTGCTGATTCACTTTGAGGGGGAGGGGATTGAGGCACTGAAAGACAACTGAGAGACCCAGTTCAAAAGGTAGGCGATACTGCCACCTGTCGGGATTCGATCGTCATTGCAATTATAATGTAGGCAGCGGTGCCAGGGAGACACAGGCAGGTCTGCGCGAGGGTTTAGAATGGTAAAATCCAAAAAAAGAAAAAAGGATCTAAACCCGAACTATCTCGGGTTTGGTGCTCAATGGCTGGATTTAAAACCTGAGAATGTTCGGATTTGGCGCAGAATGAGTTAAAGGCCCCCTCCACTCAAAAACCTTTTTTCTACAGTTAACTCCTCTTGGATGCATGGATTTGACTATCCAGATAGTTATTTGTGCAGAACATGTTACCAGAGTGCCCTTTTCACATTCTTCCACTGGAGGTTTGATTGATTGATTGATTGATTGATTGATTGATTGATTGATTGATTGATTGATTGATTGATTGATTGATTGATTGATTGAAAATTGTATTACCAGATTGCAGAATGGGTACAATACAGTACAGCTCAGGTGGGGAGCTTCTTTGTACTTCCTCAAAATCTGAGCATGTGTCACACAAATAACCCTGTTAACCTGTGATCATGATCACTATTGCTCAGCTGGCCACACTGTCATCCTGGAAATGCTAACTGCTAACATGAAACTTGTGAGGGAGAAAATGTCAGGAGGAAGATGTGGGGGAAGAAGACGTGAGGGGAGGAAGATGTGAGGGAGGAAGATGTGAGGGAGGAAGACGTGAGGGAGGAAGAGGTGAGGGGAGGAAGATGTGAGGGAGGAAGTTGTGAGGGAGGAAGAGGTGAGGGGAGGAAGATGTGAGGGAGGAAGACGTGAGGGAGGAAGATGTGAGAGAGGAAGACATGAGGGTGGAAGACGTGAGGGAGGAAGACGTGAGGGAGGAAGAGGTGAGGGAGGAAGACATGAGGGAGGAAGACGTGAGGGAGGAAGACGTGAGGGAACAAGAGGTGAGGGGAGGAAGATGTGAGGGAGGAAGAGGTGAGGGGAGGAAGATGTGAGGGAGGAAGACGTGAGGGAGGAAGATGTGAGGGAGGAAGAGGTGAGGGGAGGAAGATGTGAGGGAGGAAGACGTGAGGGAGGAAGACGTGAGGGAGGAAGACGTGAGAGAGGAAGACGTGAGGGAGGAAGATGTGAGAGAGGAAGATGTGAGGGAGGAAGACGTGAGAGAGGAAGATGTGAGGGAGGAAGACGTGAGGGAAGAAGACGTGAGGGAGGAAGACGTGAGAGAGGAAGACATGAGGGTGGAAGACGTGAGGGAGGAAGACATGAGAGTGGAAGACGTGAGGGAGGAAGACATGAGGGAGGAAGACGTGAGGGAGGAAGACGTGAGGGAGGAAGACATGAGGGAGGAAGACGTGAGGGAGGAAGACATGAGGGAGGAAGACGTGAGGGAGGAAGACATGAGGGAGGAAGACGTGAGGGGAGGGAGATGTGAGGGAGGAAGACGTGAGGGAGGAAGACGTGAGGGAGGAAGACGTGAGGGAGGAAGATGTGAGGGATGAAGATGTGAGGGGAGGAAGATGTGAGGGGAGGAAGACGTGAGGGAGGAAGATGTGAGGGAGGAAGATGTGAGGGAGGAAGACGTGGCGGGGAAAACATGAGGGGGGAAGGATAGGGTTAAAGTAAAAGGTATAGGGATGCTGCTAAGCCATTTTTTTTAGTTTGTGGAACAATTTTGGTGGAAAAACCATACAGAACTAATTGTTATTCAATATACAACATTTTAAAGTGTTAGAAACACATATATTAAATATATATTAAAATATCAAAAGTCAAAATGAAGTGATCTTCTAGGCATGTTTTGCTTTGTGATTCTGTGAATATCTTAGTTTTTTGTACATTCAAGACTAAAAGTTTACTAAAACTCACTATTCTTTTCTATGAGCAACACATTAATCTTATAACAATTTCCGTTGTTTCTTGTTTTACAGTGTTTACAAAGGGTGAGTGAGTATATCTAGATCTCTTTTCTTCTTGAACTCCAAATGTACTTGAGTGATCTTCAAGGTATATTTTGAGTTTCACTAACAATATATATTATAATTGGCCATTATTTGCTGTTCCAATCCATTTGAAACAGTCCATCCTGTTTTAATGCATTATGCTGAGTTATAGGGTTGGAATTCTAGTTAGCAGGGAATCTAAAATGCTAGGGTTTGAGGTTAGCTATTGGAGACACTTGGATCACCAGACATATCACAACCTGAATGGCAACATATGATTTCTGATCAGTCTGAAAATAAGGACTTGTTAGGTACTTTATTAGGTTGAAAGTAGGGATGTCAGATATTATCGGCCTACCGATATCGGCATAAAAATGTGATATCGGAAAATATCGGTATCGGTTTTTAAAAAAAATACGTTTTTTTTTTTTTTTTTACATTTCTATAACCTTTATTTACCCAGGCAAGCAAGTAAGAACAAATTCTGATTTTATTTATTGTCAAAAGTATGCATAATGTTGTGTTAATTCCACAACAAGATTCCCCCCATTTGGTTGGGGGGGGGGGAAACCCTGCATATATCGGTATCGGTTGATATCGGTTGATATCGGTATCGGAAATTAAGAGTTGGACAATATCGGTATATCGGTATCGGTAAAAAAGCCAATATCGAGCATCCCTAATTGAACGTTTTTGTCTTAGCATGACAGCGTTTGCCTGTGATAGGTCAGGTAGTTATCATAAATCTATCTTTCAGCAGCATCAACATCACTGCATGGCAAGACAACATGACACATACAAACATGTCAAGAGAGACTGATAAGACAGAGAACTGATTAAAGGTCATTCAGGCTCACAGTAAATCATATTGTAATATTACTGTACATCTTGGTAATTACTTAAACTAGGAGCTACCACAGCTTTTGCCCTGTAGGCCTATATTGTTGTTTGTTTTGTCAGCTGACAACATGCTTGCTGCCACTGATTGACAGATACACTCCATTTAAGCAGTTTTCTCTTCCCTGTTGGTGTTATGTGTTCAGCGGTGCACCGGAACATGCAAATGGATCAGTTACTAGACTATTGTTAGATTATCAGCCTTCATCGCCTCCGTCCGTGTTATCTCTCGATCCTCTGACTTGTGTTCCTTTTTCATCGAGGCAATCGGCTTACTACGTACTTGTTTACATACGTACTTTACCTGTTATAATCATAACGAAAACCAGTCATATCTATCACTATACTATACTATAATATGTTGATAGATAGATGGATAGAAAGATAGCATGCAAATATATATGTGTGCGTGTGTGTATATAATATATATATATATATATATATATATATATATATATATATATATATATATATATATATATATATATATATATATATATATAGTAACTTATTATAGTGTGAATTTCTACAAACCTCTCTGAGCAGAGCCTGAAGTGTGGCCAGCAATAGCAACCCCTCCCCTTTTCACACTCAACTCACACAGACACATCAAACCAAAACATTAAAATGCAGTACCAAGAGGGATTTTTTTGCTTAGTGAAATGTATAAAATGTAATAAAAAAAAAAGTCAGATGACAGATGTAGAATAGTTCCAATGCTTGGCAGTCCCTCTTGTTTGAACTGTCCTCTCTAGCTCTCTAGCTAAGATGAGGAAAGGGATTGGGCAACTGTGACGTAGTTGATCACATATTCTGAACCTTAGAAGTGTTCAGTCTGACAATATCAACTCATGAACCATGGTGCATTTTCTCTCATCTTAATTTGATTTTAGTCAAGTCAAGTCAAGAGTTTTAATTGTCACGGCATACAGGTATACAATGAAATGCGGGTGGTCTTGCCCGCAACGATGTGCAATACAGTGGTACATATAATAGAATCAAAAGAAGAAAACAACATTGTGCAGTAACAGGTAACAGGTGTTTGCGTAAAGATGCTTAATAATATAATGATCAGATCCAGATCATTTTCAGTCATGATAACAAATGAAACATTACTATTCTTTGGAGGCAGTGGTCTTGGATATTGATATTGTGTCTAAACTGATATTTGATCTCTCTGTGAATGACATGGTTTGACTTTGTACATAATATGTTAATATAGTATTAAAACATAAAACTAACCTCTGTGCTTGTAAACAGTGAGATCTGAACGGTACCTGGAGAAAGAGACAGATGAGCAGAAGCAGAGACGATCACAATCAGCTCTTCAGCTTGGTAAGAGAGAGAGGAACAGGAGGAGGAAGTGAAGTCTGTTTTATGATACTGTGACTGATTGAAAATAGTGGTTTAGACTAATGGTTCTCAAACCTTTTTGACGAAGAAACCCCTGAAAATATGTTTTACCCCACAGCACTCTCAACTCTTCAACATGTTAGAACAGCATATTAAAACAGATAAATGAGTCACACTGTTTTCATAATTTAATTACACTCCTGGTCCTTGTGAGCAAAGAAGATTGAGTCCCTAAAAACACAATTTCAATGAAGATAATTAGTAATTTAATGTAATTTCCTGTAAAATGTAATTGTAACATGCCTCTCCATCTAGTGTTTAAACACAAATCAATGGCTGTTTCCTGGCAATTTAATAATTTATTGTTGACAGATTTGTAGAGTTTATTTCAGCCCATATAGAACAATTTGTATCTATTAATGATTATGGGGAAGAATCCAAGGGAACACTTTGGGAGGGCAAATAATTTCTTATACAAAGTCTACTCACCGCTCCCATGTTCAATGTCTTTTTGAGATTTCAGATTAAATATTGGAGGTTGATAACACCCACTCCAGACCTTTAAAATAAGAGGCTTTCCCTCCGGTCCGATTTTGGTGTGCTTTCGGCTAATCTACTACAACAGACCAGACACCGGTTATTCTGTATGAGCAGGGTGAGAAGGATGGATGCCTAAATGCGTAAAGTAGCCACACCAAGACTTCATTTGTACAACCACTGGTGACATTCTTACTGACCAGCAGGAAATTAATAATGTATTTAAATCTTCTCATTTGAGATGATGCAGTAACTACAAATCCCAATAATAAAAAAGAGCTATAAGTATAAGTCTCTCTCCCTTGATGACTTGGCACATGCAATAAAAAGTATGCAAAATTCCAAGTCCTCAACCCCTGGTGGGATTCCCTCTGAATTCTTCAAGGCCCTCTCAGAACTAATCTCCCCTGTACTACTTGACGCCTTTAACTCAATCAGCACCAGATGGCGCTGTGTACCGTGTGGTAAGAAGGCCACCGCTTTAAAGTATAGCAATACATCGCGGTGTTTGCAGGGCTCAAACTATATTATATATCATAGCTATGGATATAATACTATTGCCCATTTGACATTGAGTTTCTATCGTGCAATTTGTGAAAAAGAAAAAAAAAGTCATCCATGCATTCCCGTTTTATACTGTGGTGAATATGAGTATAGTTTTAGAGTAATCCTGTCTAATCCCAGAAAAATATGGATCTGGTACTGCCTTAGCCTAATTCGGAGGAAAAGTAGATCCTTTGGCTGCGGATATGGCCGGGATCGAAACCAACCTGGTGGAACTGTATAAGACGCAGATGAACAGTCGAGGTCAAAGGCCATTCTGGACATCGCAAAGGAAATTAAGGTTGTGATATATGATTAAACTAAATTGGAGCAGCATTTGAGCAGCAAATTTGTCAGGCTGCAGGCTGGATTCTTGTATCAACGCAATTGTATTACCTTGACTAGATGTACTCCAAAAAGAATATTCCAATTATCTGATCGTCATTCCAAGTATTGATTTTTGCCATTCTTGAAAAGTTTAGTCTTGGTGAGAATTGTATAGCTTAGGTCAAGACTGTTTCCCCCTACAACGCGGGACATGTTAGGGTTGCCCCCTTTGCCCACTTTTATTTGTTCTTGCTATTGAGCCGTTGGCCATAGCTCTGCGTTCTCTTGAGGGTTATGCGGGAATCCATAGAGTGTCTTTGTATGCAGAGGTCCTACCTTTGTATGTAACAAATCCGTATAAGCTCATCCCCAACATACATACATGCATGTTTACCTCAAGAAAATATGGTGACATTCCTGGTTATAAGTTACATTTGTCAAAAGGTGAACTTCCCAATCAATACTACTGCGCAAAGTCTTTCATACATGCACTTGCCATTTAGAATAGTAACATTAATTTAAACACATTTAAAGTCTCTTTATGAGCACACTACCTATGACCAGAGGTGGTCCCACCTTGGCAGTCAGAATGCAGCACACAATGCAAATGTAGTGAAAATGAAGATCATTCCAAACTTTTATTCCTATATTAATATGAAAATCCTTCTTAAGGTTTGAACATAATGAAATTACACTCTAAACCAAGATATAAAAGAAAACCACATCTATTGGTGATACATGGTTGTATTTATTTGCTTTCCATCTTGGAAATTAATGCTAACTACTGAATCATTGTATTGCAGCAAAATGGAATTATTAAACGTTTTTTAAATAATAATGTTTATATCACTACATGGCATCAGAAAAAAAATATTGTGTTCATCTTTATATTTGTACTGTTGTTGTTGTGATTGATCCAAATGATGTAGACATAGGCGGTCGTTCTTAAACTGTTAATCTGACATGGATGTAAAAACACTCATGACAATTGAGCTATAAACTCAAAGTCCTAAACTAGTAACATCTAAATAGAGATGAAACCTATGTTGTGGTGTGATGCTGTCCAAACACTGTTGAAGCTACATGTAACTGTATCTTCTATCTGTCATTGCAGCACAACAGATATGTGACCTGAAGACTGAGGTTCTGACACAGAGGAGGAGATCATCAGCTCAACAGACGGGTCCGTTTTTTTATTATATTAATTCATTTTGGGAGGAAGCCAGCACCGTGACAGTCACACAATTCTTTATCCCGGCCCGTAGGCACTTGTTCCTACCTGCGGCTTGGTGCCTGTGTTCCAGCCATGGTTCGGCCTGGGTCCCTGGTTCTCTGGGTCCCTGATTCTCTGGGTCCCTGGTTCTCTGGGTCCCTGGTTCTCTGGGTCCCTGGTTCTCTGGGTCTCAGTTTTTATTTTTTATTATATTAATTCATTTTGGGAGGATGCCAGCACTGTGAAAGAAGCAGAACTATTTATCCCGGGCCCCATAGGCACTTGTTCCTACCTGTCTACCTGTGGATTTGTGCCTATGTTCCAGGCGTTTTTCGGCCTGGGTCCCTGGTTCTTTGGTCGATCCCTGGTTCTCTGGGTCCCTGGGGTTATGCCCCTATGTTCTGGCCATCGTTCGGCCTGCATCCCTGTTCTCTGTGGCTCGTCCCTGGTTCTCTGTGGTTGGTCCCTGGTTCTCTGTGGCTCGTCCCTGGTTCTCTGTGGCTCGTCCCTGGTTTTCTGTGGTTAGTCCCTGGTTCTCTGTGGTTGGTCCCTGGTTCTTTGTGGTTGGTCCCTGGTTCTCAGTGGCTCGTCCCTGGTTCTCTGTAGTTGGTCCCTGGTTCTCTGTGGTTGGTCTCTGGTTCTCTGTGGCTCGTCCCTGGTTCTCTGTGGTTGGTCCCTGGTTCTCTGTGGTTGGTCCCTGGTTCTCTGTGGTTAGTCCCTGGTTCTCTGTGGTTGGTCCCTGGTTCTCTGTGGCTCGTCCCTGGTTCTCTGTGGTTAGTCCCTGGTTCTCTGTGGTTGGTCCCTGGTTCTCTGTGGTTGGTCCCTGGTTCTTTGTGGTTGGTCCCTGGTTCTCTGTGGCTCGTCCCTGGTTCTCTGTGGTTAGTCCCTGGTTCTCTGTAGTTGGTCCCTGGTTCTTTGTGGTTGGTCCCTGGTTCTTTGTGGCTCGTCCCTGGTTCTCTGTAGTTGGTCCCTGGTTCTCTGTGGTTGGTCTCTGGTTCTCTGTGGCTCGTCCCTGGTTCTCTGTGGTTGGTCCCTGGTTCTCTGTGGTTGGTCCCTGGTTCTCTGTGGTTAGTCCCTGGTTCTCTGTGGTTGGTCCCTGGTTCTCTGTGGCTCGTCCCTGGTTCTCTGTGGTTGGTCCCTGGTTATCTGTGGTTAGTCCCTGGTTCTCTGTGGTTAGTCCCTGGTTCTCTGTGGTTAGTCCCTGGTTCTCTGTGGTTGGTCCCTGGTTCTTTGTGGTTGGTCCCTGGTTCTCTGTGGTTAGTCCCTGGTTCTCTGTGGTTGGTCCCTGGTTCTTTGTGGTTGGTCCCTGGTTCTCTGTGGCTCGTCCCTGGTTCTCTGTGGCTCGTCCCTGGTTCTCTGTGGTTAGTCCCTGGTTCTTTGTGGTTGGTCCCTGGTTCTCTGTGGTTGGTCCCCGGTTCTCTGTGGCTCGTCCCTGGTTCTCTGTGGTTAGTCCCTGGTTCTCTGTGGTTGGTCCCTGGTTCTTTGTGGTTGGTCCCTGGTTCTCTGTGGTTAGTCCCTGGTTCTCTGTGGTTGGTCCCTGGTTCTTTGTGGTTGGTCCCTGGTTCTCTGTGGCTCGTCCCTGGTTCTCTGTGGCTCGTCCCTGGTTCTCTGTGGTTGGTCCCTGGTTCCCTGTGGTTGGTCCCTGGTTCTCTGTGGTTGGTCCTTGGTTCTCTGTGGTTGGTCCCTGGTTCTCTATGGCTGGTCCCTGGTTC
Source organism: Notolepis coatsorum (assembly GCF_963971535.1). Classification (NCBI taxonomy): domain Eukaryota; kingdom Metazoa; phylum Chordata; class Actinopteri; order Aulopiformes; family Paralepididae; genus Notolepis; species Notolepis coatsorum. Next base: position 172,448 of record NW_028172863.1, on the reverse strand, counting down.
TCTGTGGTTGGTCCCTGGTTCTCTTTTTTTTTATCAAAAACAGTATGGTATTTGTAGATCTGGTATGTCATAAATGTCTAGATGTAGCAGTACTGTCTATCTGTATGTCATGTATGTCATATATGTTACGATGAATTGAAAATGGGGGACCCTGATGTAAACAAGATGAAAGTCTTTCTCTGGTCTGCATCCAAGTTTCAAGTTTCAAGTTTCTTTAATAGTTGTCATACAGAAGTACAGAATACTTTTATACAAAATGCTTCTCTATGTTACGCTCCAGAGACTGTGCTAGACAAAAATAGATACGTATAAAATAAAATAAAATACGTATACCAAGTATAAAATAGAAGTCACGTACGTAGGCACAAGTGTTCAGATAAAGTGTTCAGTATGTGCTTAACAATCTCAAGTTTCAAGTTCAAGTTTCAAGTTTCTTTAATAGTTGTCATACAGAAGTACAGAATAAGTTTATACAAAATGCGTATTACTGTTACGCTCCAGAGACTGTGCTAGACAAGATAAGTATGAAATAACATAGTATAGCATGTAAATTAGAAGTAAAAAATAAGGTCACAGTGTTCAGTATAGACATATGTACAATGTTCGATGCAGAATAGACGTAACTGAGTTACCATATAATATAAAATATGCTATGCAGTGTACTAATATACAATACTATATAGTGCAAAGCAGAAATGGGATGAGGTACAATTTAAGTACTGTGGTATATTCCTAATAAATATCTAAGGTTATCTTACAGTACACAGAGATTGCTATCTGGAAGGAGGAAAGAAGGGTCATTCAGTAATTCAAATGGTCTTTCTCTACTGATAGAGAAAATAACTGTTTAGGCCAGGCAAGAGAAGAACTATAGTTCAAACCCATTTATTTGCCTCGGCGGCTCAGAGTGAATTAAAAGGTTGCTTTTCACATACAAGGATTATCAAAGTACATTAACATGTTTGTCTTGTACAAAGGATCAAGCAGGTTTGCATTCTCAAACTCCAACATGTACATACAACAGTCATTGTTAACATCAATGAAAATAGAGAATCTACTGTAAGTACTTTTCACATGAGTAAGCCTGGTTTTTAAGATAAGTATTTAACTCTATATACCACAAACAGTGACTCCTCCATCCAGCTTACTTACATGAAAAATCAGCAGACAGCATTCTCTGGTGGGGGCGGGAGGCTCAGCATGACCCCCTTGGGTAGGGCTGGTGTGGGCCTGGTCTGACCTGCCCTCTCTCTCACCAATACATTCTTTTATACTCTGATTTCCCCCAATAGTAGTGTAACTGAGGGGTACAATTCCCTGACTGTATTGATAAGTATGGTATCATTAAACCACTACCGCTTTATGTACTTTAATTACTGGCCATACAGTACATGATATCTAAATATGATGAACACTTTCCACAATGAAATCGGTTCCAGACAAAGTAATTATCAAGTATTTAATGGAGCAAAAGGTACATCATACACTTATATTACATTTGATTGCACTTGTAAGGCAAAGGATTATGCGTAGGCAAATCAACACTGAATGTCCATTCTCTGGTTACGCAGGAGGCAATTATACAACCTGGCTCTTAGGGAATTATATCTATGGTACACTAGTGATATAGCGGGATATACTGGAAGGGTCCTCCCGGTAGTAAGCCGGCAGGGGGGGTAGGAGATCTGTCGGTAGTAGAACGTCTGGTCAACGATGACTAGGGAGACTCCGAGTACAGGAGACAGTGCGATAGCCTCTTGATCCACAAACGAATACAGCTTGGTTCTCTTGTAGACTGTAGCTCCACAGTGAAGAAAGCTAGTCGGCCTCAGGCTGTCTGAGGCGCCGACTCGACTTGACTCCTCGCGGGGTAAATCCAACACTCACAGGCGTTGGCGATTATCCGCTCCATAAACCACAGGACCAAAGCAAATATATATTCCAGCCGCAAAGGGCTATGTAGTCGTCGGGTAGATTAATCCAGTGTACATGTCCATACGGTCCTCGCCTAGGTCTCCTCGGGTGAAAGCGCCATGAGGTCAGCCCAGCCTGGATAAGAACTCTAGCTAACACGAAGAAGCGTTGGAGATGCTGGTCACTATAGAACTCTAACCGCACGATACACCATACACAAATAGACTATTATTGACTTAATAGAAATATGTCGCAATCGACGGTACAGTGCCAAACTCTGACAATTCAGTTATTAATTCGCACGCGGTCTCAATGCTATTCTGGGGCCAAACAGGCCATACTTCACCGCACGTTGTATCGTGGGTGAGGCTTCAACTTAGTGGGTAACATAACTTCTGTATCCACCTGCGCCGTATTTATATGCACGGTGAACAAATAGTGCCACTCTCATTTCTGTCGCCGTATCCCTGGGCAGGGCCGGGGCAAGTACAGACATGTCGTGTCGGTGACTTTGAACTTGGCTCTGGAGGCCGGTCCCTGGCGCCGGTGGACCGCTGTCCAATAGGAGAATGAGATATTATGGGCTGGACTAAAGGGATATTCCGTGTATATGTACAAGGAATATACAAGGGATATCAAACGATATACAAATACTATGCAATATATATCAATAAATAAATATATATATTCGGTTTAATCTGATCCTTTGTAACAGCCGCCCCCTAATTAGTCCCACCTAATTAGCTAAGCAGAGACAGATTAACCGCACTGTCCACTACTCAATGTCTGCTGTGAGGGTCAGTCAGTTCACAAAGTCATGGGGTCATGGTCGTCATCGATAGTATCGGGGAGCCTTGGCAGTTCTATTAGCCTCGCCACGGGTCGGGTGTAGGTCCGCCCTTGGACGAGCACTTCAGCTGCTCGGACCTTTCCGTCGGCACCGGTGATCACTTTGCTTACGCGGCCAGCCGGCCACATAGCTCGGGGTAGTGACTGGTCGATAATCATGACGACTGTTCCTTCTGTCAAATTGTCTCTCTCTTTTACCCATTTCTGGCGGGTCTGTAGAGACGGTAGGTAGTGGAGTAGGAAGCTGTTCCAAAACTTGTCAGCCAATACTTGACTGTACCTCCACATTCTTCGGCCGTTCGCTTCTTCAGGCCTGTACATTGTCTGGGGTAGCGCGGGGTCCAGCCGCCCCATCAAGAGTGTGTTGGGGGTGACTGGGTCGACATCTGCTACATCACTTGAGACGTAACCGAGGGGCTTTGAGTTCAATACTCCCTCGATCTCCGTGAGGACTGTCATTAGGACTTCTTCCGCCACGGTCTGGGCCCCAAGCACGGCGTACAGGGCTGTCTTTATGGAACGTACTTCTCGTTCCCAGGTTCCACCGAAGTGAGGTGCGTTCGGGGGATTAAACTGGAAGTCAATCTGGGATGGAGCGAGGTGGGTCTTAAGTTCTGGGCCCATAGCTTGGAAGCTCTCTCTCAGCTCTCTTTCTCCGCCTTTAAAGTTTGTCCCGTGATCAGACAATAATATAGACGGTTTGCCTTTCCGCGATGTGAATCTTCGGAAGGCCATAAGGAATGAGTCTGTGCTCATGGTTGGAAGGAGTTCTATATGCATCGCTCGGGTGGTCATGCATTTGAATACAATACCCCACCGCTTCTCGGTTCCTCTTCCTTTCTTTATATACAGCGGGCCGAAACAGTCCATACCGGTGGAGTGAAAAGGCTTGTCGCCGAGTCGGAGGCGACAGGGAGGTAGGTCAGCCATCCGGGGTATACTGGGCTGCGCTCGCCACTTACGACAGTCTAGACAGGTTCGCTGGAAGCGCCGCACTGCTTCTCTCCCTTGCAGTATCCAATAACGACGTCTGATCTCCGCGAAGACTCTCTCTGCCCCTGCGTGGTGCACATCCTCGTCGTATTTCTTTATGATCAGCTCTGTGACCTTGTGTCAGCTGTTCAAGACTATCGGGTACTTGACGTCATCCGGTAAGTCTGGAGCTCTCCGCAGACGACCACCCACTCTGATGAGACTATGGGCGTCGCTCTCGGGTGCTAGGTGGAGCAGTCTGCTGTCTGATGGGACGGGCTTTGCTCCCTGTAGACAGTCTAGCTCATCGGGGAACGAGTCTCTCTGGGCTCATTGTAGTAGAAGAAGTTCTGCTTCTTCGTAGTCAGCTGCTGTAATGTCAGTAGTGGGCTGAACCTCTGGGTGGTGCCACAGAAATGTCTTTAGCTGCGCACTCTCTAGGGTGAGGCAATCGTCTATGTCGGGGTCTGTGGAGACAAGTGTGTTCAATCCACAGAACACAGATTTCTTGTTTTCGGCCTCCTCTTTACTCGCCTCCCGTGGGGTGGGTGTAGGCCACTCTTCTTCCGGGAGCTTGAGAAACTCTGGCCCGTCACTGTATAGGTTGTGACGGGTGAGGTCATCCAGGGACATTCCCCAGGTGATGACGTCAGCTGGGTTGTGTTTTGTGTCCACATACCTCCAGCTCGCTACTTCTGTTAACTCTTGAATCTCTGTGACTCTGACTCCCACGAAGACCTTGTATCTGCACGAATCAGACCGGATCCATGTGGGTACTGTCGTGGAGTCTGACCACAAGATTGTTCTTTGCACCGGAATGGTGAGTTCACGTTGGATTAACGTGGCGAGCTGCGCTCCTGCTAGGGCTGCGCAGAGCTCTAGACGCGGGATAGATTGTTGCTTCCGTGGGGCTATTCTTGAGCGAGCCAGGATGAAAGCAGTATGTATTTCTCCTCCCTCCTCTCGGGCACGCAAGTAGGCCACCGAACCGTAGGCTACTTCGGAGGCGTCGCTGAAGACGTGCAGGTCCATCTGGCATGTCTCTGGCCTCACTGTGGGTGGGAAGTAGCTGCGGCGTATGTTGACACCTGGGAGTGAGCTGAGTTCCGTCTCCCACTCTCTCCATGTGGATGCAAGGTGTTCGGGTATGGGGTCGTCCCAGCCCTGGTCCTTGTCCCATAACGCTCTTACAATCATCTTTGCCCTGGTGGTGTAAGGTAGAATACATCCCAACGGGTCATATTGTCTGGCGAGTGTTCTGTATACACTCCGTCTGGTGGTCGGTAGTGCCGTCGACCTTCCCTGCTCCTTGGTCAGGGGTGTGTGTTTATAATGGAGCGAGTCTGTTTTGAAGCGCCAGACTAGTCCTAGTGTCATTTCTTGGGCTTCTCCTGGGATGGTCGCCATCCAGGTTTCGCTGCTTGCTGCCTTGTCCTCGGGGGAGAGGCTGCGCAATACTTGCGGGTCGCTGCTGGCCCACTGCCTGAGATCAAAGCCGCCTTTGATCAGGGAGGCGCGGAGCTTGAGTAGAAGAGCCTCGGCTTCTTCTGGCGTCGAGACGCTTTGCAGACAGTTGTCCACGTAGAAACTATTTCCTACACTTTGTCGGACCTCTTCATCTGCTGCTGGGTCCTCTGCGACGTGTTTTTGCAGTGCAAACGTAGCACAGCATGGGCTGCATGTGGTTCCGAAAGGGAGGACTTCCCATTGATAGATGGCTGGTTGCTCATCCCCGATCCTCTCTCTCCATAGGAACCGCAGCAGGGGCTTGTCCTCCTCCACTAGTCTCACCTGCAGGAACATCCCTTTGATGTCGCCGCTGATGGCCACCTTGTCCTGGCGGAAACGTAGTAACACGCCTAGTAGGGAGGGGCCGAGTGTTGGGCCGGGCAAGAGCTCTTTATTCAGATTTTGTGATCCGATCTGGTAGCTGCAGTTGAACACAATACGATCCTTGCCGTTGTGGTGGACTTTGTGGTGCGGCACGTACCATGATTCGGTCGTCTGATCGGCCTCTTTAATGTCAATTTTCTTTATGTGTCCCGCTGTGATTAGCTTGTTAATCTCAGCGCGGTACACAATCTCTTGAGCGGGGTCTCTGGCTAGGCGCCGCTCTGTGTTCAATAGATACCGCTCCGTCGCTTCTTTTGTGGCGTGGAAGGTGGGCATACCCTCTCGCCTCAGGAGTGGAGTTGCGTATCTCATCACTCCGTTGACTTTGACTCTCTTTGTCCCTTGCTCGAGGAGGGCTATAGCGTAAATGTCTTCCTTGGAACGAATGTCTTTCTTTTCGTTCTTAAAGGGCATTGTCTCTAGTGTCCATAGCCTCTCGACATGCTGTAGGAGAGTGGTGTCTTCTTCTGTCACTCTGGAGTGGAGGCAGTTAGTGGCTGCTGTTCGGTTAAGAGACTTAGCGAGGGGGCCTTGTAATGTCCATCCTAGGCGGGTCTCGACTGCTGCAGGACAGCCTCTGGGCCCTGTGTGGACCCGGTCTATCGGGACTATGAGGTCTGCATGGTCGGAGCCTATCAGCAGGGTCGGGGTGGCACCGTCTATGAGCGGGATAGGTAGTTGACGCAGGTGCACATATTTATCCATCAGCTTGGCGATGGGGTAGGTGTACTGCGACAGGCCTATTTCTTGGCTGGTGAAAGCATCAGTAATCCTATACCGTCTCTCTGGCTGCCCGCTTGCTGCGATAGTGAAGGAGACATTCTCGCCCTTTATCGTCTTTAGATCTCTTCTTATTGTCCGAATCGTCATCTGGTTTTCGCTCCCCCGCAGCCCCAGCTGGGCCGCAGCGGACGCGAGGAGAAGGGTCTTCTCTGACCCGTCGTCAAGGACGGCGTAAGTGTCCATGACCTTATCTTGGTAACTCAGTGTTACGCGGACCACCTTTAAGAGCACCTGGGCGCCCTTGCTGCTAGCGGGGTCAATGTACATAACACTTGCCTTTGTGCTGCTTGAGGGTGCAGGCTTTCTTCTGTTACTGTCGTGTAGGACATCTAGGTGGGCTCCGTCACACCGACTACACCTCTTCTTTAAGCGGCAATCGGCTGCCATGTGACTGCGCGCACATCGGTAACAGCGTCGGTTGGACTTTATCCATTGACTCACTTCTTCAGCGGTCATCTTCTTGAACATGTCACATTGTGACAACCAGTGTTCCTTTTCGCAGTACGGGCACACCATCTTCCACTTCTCTTTCATCGAGGGGGTACTGTGGTTCTTGCTGCTCGGTACTGATTCTGATTGGTGCATGACAGTCACCAATCTTCGGCCATCGTTTGCTCTCCTAGGTCCCTCTCTGGAGCTTGGTGTGCTCCGCACGAACGTATCCAATCGTAGGCTGCTGACTTCTCTCGCCAGGAAGTCGGCTAGGTCTAGGAGGGATGGCTTGGGACCGTTAGGATCACGGTGGTCTCTTTGATGCCTGAAGCGCTCTTGTCGGGCGGGCGGAAGCTTCTCTAAAATCCTCTCGACATTAGAGTTTGCGTATAGTTCGTGCATACCCTTTTCTCGTTGCGCCCCCAGCATCCCTACCAGGGATTGTACCTTGATAGACAGGTCGTCTAGTGAGCGATTGTCTGTTGCTGGGGGTAGGCGGTCAATATGCCTTATCTCTTGTATTACGTAGTCCCATATGCGTCCATATCTTTGGTCGAGTGCTGCTAGAGCCGCTGTGTATGGGGTAGTAGAGGTGGCATAGGCCAGCGCTATATTGTGCGCTCGGGGCACCTTGAGGTGCTTCAATAGGATAGCATACTTGTGGCGTTCATCAGCTACATCAGCCATCATTGTCTCTAAGCACATCCGTAGCTCCGTGTACTGTGCTCTGTTCTCATGGGTGAAGTCTGGAAACGTCGGTGTGCCAATGTATGATGCCGTAGATGGCTGGCACATCGGTGAGCGTTGGAAGAGAGGCCTCCTAGGCGAGTCTCCTCTTACGCCTCTCGGTGGGCTGGTACCGGCAGGGTACCATGGCCCGCATATCCAGGTGCTATTCCTCGGGACTGGTCGTGCGTCAATCTCACCCGTGAATTGAGTCGGGGGTCTGTAGCGCAGAGCCGCGGGGGTAGAGCCTGGGCTGTACTGGACCTCCTGGTCCTGTGGAGTACTGTGCTGCTGTCGGGCTTGACTCTCCTCCTCTCCCTCATCTTCTTCCTCTGTCAGGTCCTCTAGATCCTGTAGTCGTCTATTTAGCCTCTCCGCGGTGTATACCGTTCCTTCCTTGTAGCTGGGTCTCACTGGGACCGGTCGGGGAAGGAGTTCGGAGGGGGGTATAGGCTCTCTCTGGTGGTCGGGCTCAGGGTCGCTTGATCGGTTAGGGGAGGGTGCCCTTGACCCGTGTCTTGACGAAGCCCTGGAACCCCGTGCGGAGGGAGGGGGTGTTGCCCTGGCGATCAGCTGCTCCATTAGCTGCGCTTGTAATCGGTCGCGCTCGGCTTCGCGCTTGGTGAGAGCGATGTCACGCTCTGCTTCTCTTTGGGCACCGGTAGCGGCGCGCTGGGTGTCGGCCCAGTCCCTTGCCATATTCTCTTCCGTCTGAAGGCGTCTAATCTCTAGACGTATACGATCTTCGTCGCTCCGTTGCTGCGCTTGAAGGCGTTCTCTTTCCATGGAAGAATGTTCGCGCTCACTAAGCGTCAGTGCTTGGAGTCGATCGCGCTCTGTTGAGGCTGCTAGGCTGGCGAGGAATGCCTGTGCCAGCATCTTGTCCGCCTCGCTGGGGGAAGACGCTGGTTGAGGTGATCCGCTCCTGGCAGTACTCGTTGGAGATGCGTTCTCCTGCGGGGAGTCCTGGAGCTCTATCTCCTGGGCGCTCTCCTCTTCTTGTACCGGGCAGAGTTCCATCTCTGGAGGGTTGTCTTTCTCCTGGAGCTCTCCGGGGACTACTTCTTCGGTCTTGGCGGGGGGTAAAGTTGTGTCAGTTCCCTCCTGGTCCCTACCGTGAGCTTGGTCAGTTACATTAGAACCCACTAGGGCCTCTGTTGGCGAGGTAGCCTGGTTGATAGGGTCGGACATAATTTTACTTTCTACTTTTTCCGCGTTTACTGTCTGTAGAAGGCTAGGTAGTATACTGGCAACGTAATCCTCTAAGTACTGAGGTGGCTGCCGTCTACGCTGCGGGCGATCTACTTTAGGAGGACCGTTTTGTGGAGTGTTCATCATAGGCCATTTCAATATTAATACCACTATATTAATATTACACTAGTTACCATCCGGCTCGAAGGACCAATTGTAACTGAGGGGTACAATTCCCTGACTGTATTGATAAGTATGGTATCATTAAACCACTACCGCTTTATGTACTTTAATTACTGGCCATACAGTACATGATATCTAAATATGATGAACACTTTCCACAATGAAATCGGTTCCAGACAAAGTAATTATCAAGTATTTAATGGAGCAAAAGGTACATCATACACTTATATTACATTTGATTGCACTTGTAAGGCAAAGGATTATGCGTAGGCAAATCAACACTGAATGTCCATTCTCTGGTTACGCAGGAGGCAATTATACAACCTGGCTCTTAGGGAATTATATCTATGGTACACTAGTGATATAGCGGGATATACTGGAAGGGTCCTCCCGGTAGTAAGCCGGCAGGGGGGGTAGGAGATCTGTCGGTAGTAGAACGTCTGGTCAACGATGACTAGGGAGACTCCGAGTACAGGAGACAGTGCGATAGCCTCTTGATCCACAAACGAATACAGCTTGGTTCTCTTGTAGACTGTAGCTCCACAGTGAAGAAAGCTAGTCGGCCTCAGGCTGTCTGAGGCGCCGACTCGACTTGACTCCTCGCGGGGTAAATCCAACACTCACAGGCGTCGGCGATTATCCGCTCCATAAACCACAGGACCAAAGCAAATATATATTCCAGCCGCAAAGGGCTATGTAGTCGTCGGGTAGATTAATCCAGTGTACATGTCCATACGGTCCTCGCCTAGGTCTCCTCGGGTGAAAGCGCCATGAGGTCAGCCCAGCCTGGATAAGAACTCTAGCTAACACGAAGAAGCGTTGGAGATGCTGGTCACTATAGAACTCTAACCGCACGATACACCATACACAAATAGACTATTATTGACTTAATAGAAATATGTCGCAATCGACGGTACAGTGCCAAACTCTGACAATTCAGTTATTAATTCACACGCGGTCTCAATGCTATTCTGGGGCCAAACAGGCCATACTTCACCGCACGTTGTATCGTGGGTGAGGCTTCAACTTAGTGGGTAACATAACTTCTGTATCCACCTGCGCCGTATTTATATGCACGGTGAACAAATAGTGCCACTCTCATTTCTGTCGCCGTATCCCTGGGCAGGGCCGGGGCAAGTACAGACATGTCGTGTCGGTGACTTTGAACTTGGCTCTGGAGGCCGGTCCCTGGCGCCGGTGGACCGCTGTCCAATAGGAGAATGAGATATTATGGGCTGGACTAAAGGGATATTCCGTGTATATGTACAAGGAATATACAAGGGATATCAAACGATATACAAATACTATGCAATATATATCAATAAATAAATATATATATTCGGTTTAATCTGATCCTTTGTAACAAGTAGCCTATTCTAATAATACGTTGGTCCAGTTAGGTTTCTTGATTCCATACATGGAGTTCTGTTCCCTTTGGCTGTCTTCCGGGGTGCTGTCTGTCCTTGCACAATGGGGGTTGGTGTCGGTGGCCCCCTCCTTTGGGGGTGGTCTGTGGCCTGTGTCTCCTCTGAATGAATCCAACACTTTAACATTCCTTCGTGTACTATTTTGATTTTCCAATGTACATGGTTCATGCAATGATCTATAGATCTCTAATATCACCCTAGTACAGTCATTGCTTCTAGGCTGATACCAAACATCATAGAAGACAGCACCAACCTTTATTTACCAGACTGACACTTGCATTTCAACTATGATTTAAAGGAAATAGCTTTATTACTTAATCAGTTTCGACATTCCTAAAATGGTATTCAAATATTCTTTGTAAGTTACCTTCTAATAGGTTACTATGATCTTGTTATTATTCCAATATTGTTTTTCATTCTAATCTAATATAATGTAATTATATTTTCTGTGACCTCTAATCTCTGTTAGACCAGCTGTCCCTCTGCTAGTAGAGTGAGTCACCATTTCATCTGTGGAGTGTGACTTATATTTACATAGTCTTTGTTGTCCCCTGATTACATCTGTTATCGTGGCGGCTGTTATGACCTGCAACTGTTCTTCTCTAATACAGTTGAGTAACCCATCTTACCCTGAGAGTCCATGTAATAATACAGTTCAATATTAAAGCATTATTTTGACTTAACTATTATAACAGATATTTTCAGTTTCAGGGTTGATCTAACAGTCTGCTCAAGTCAATATACCATAGTACAATTTACAGTCAGGTGTACGAGTTGTAGTGCAAATCCTTTATCTTTATCTGTACCGAAAACAATTACCACCAACCATTGTTGTGTGGCATTAAAGTATCTTGTATCTTGTTGTACATATGTACAATGTTCAATGCAGTAGAAGTAACTGAGTTACCATACAATATACTATACAATATACTAATATACAATATACTATATAGTGCAAAGCAGAAATGGGATGAGGTACCATTTAGGTACAATTTACAGTAAGGTGTAATGAGGTATGGGTTGTAGTGCAAATTCTTTACCAATAAATATGAAGTGTGTTTAGGTGTTCTAAAGTGTGTAAAGTGGGTGCTGCAGTGAGTTGTTTGTTTAAAGTAAGTGTGTGCGTGTGGATGTGTGTGCTGTGAGTGCATTTGATGGTTGTTACATAGTGTTATTGGTCGTTGAGCATCCTGATGGCCTGGGGATAGAAGCTTCTTCTGAATCTTTCTGTGCTTGCCATGAGACTCCGGTATCGCTTGCCTGACCGCAGCAGTTCAAAGAGGCAGTTGTTTGGGTGGCTGGAGTCTTTGATAATTCTCTTAGCCTTACCCATGCACCGCTTGTTGTAAATGTTCTGGAGAGTGGGAAGCCCCCCTCCAATTGTGCGTCCGGCTGAACGGGCCACTCTCTGTAGTCTGCTACGGTCTTGTGCAGTGCTATTCCCAAACCTGGAGGTGATATTGCCAGTCAGGATGCTCTCTATTGTACATGAGTAGAAGTTCTTAAGGATCTTCTGACTGACTTGGAACTTCCTTAGGCGCCTGAGGAAGTAGAGGCGTTGTCGTGCCTTCTTCACAGCACTGTCAATGTGTGTGGTCCATGTCAAGTCCTCGGATATGTGGACTCCGAGGTACTTACAACTGTTCACTCTCTCAACCGGTGCCCCGTCGATGCTGAGGGGGCTGTAGTCCCTGACCCCCGACCTCCTAAAGTCCACAATCATCTCCTTTGTTTTGCTGACTTTCAGGGAGAGGCTGTTCTCTTGACACCATCCCACTAGGACCTTGACCTCTTCCAGGTAGGCCCTCTCGTCGTTTGCCGAGATCAGGCCCACCACTACTGTGTCGTCAGCAAATTTGATGATTGTGTTGTTGTTCCGCTGTGCCACACAGTCATGTGTGTACAGGGAATAGAGGAGGGGACTCAGAACACAGCCCTAGGGGGCCCCTATGTTGAGAGTGATGGATGAGGAGGTGCAGTTGCCTGCTCTCACCACCTGGGGTCTGCCCGTCAGGAAGTCCAAGACCCACTGGCAGAGGTCATAGTTCAAGCCCAGGTCCCTGAGCTTGGCTATGAGTTTGGAGGGGACTATGGTATTGAATGCTGAGCTGTAGTCGATGACAGCATTCTCAGATAGTTCCCCTGCCTCTTGTCCAGGTGTGATGCTGCTGTGTGCAGCACATGGGCTATGGCGTCCTCCGTGGACCTGTTGGGGCGGTATGCAAATTGCAGGGGGTCCAGGTTGATGGGGAGGGAGGAGCAGATGTAGCCCTTTACTAGCTTTTCAAAGCACTTCATGGCTATGGAGGTGAGAGCTACAGGGCGGTAGTCATTGAGGCAAGCAGGCTTGGATTTTTTGGGTACAGGGATAATAGTGGACTTCTTCAGACAGGTGGGGATGACAGCCTGTTCCAGGACAGGTTAAATATGTCAGTGAATACCGGGGCCAGTTGGTCGGCACAGACTTTTAGGACGCGGCCGGGGATGCCGTCCGGTCCTGCTGCCTTCCTGATATTCACTTTCTTAAAGGTCCTCCTCACCTCATGTTCTGTTACCCTGAACACTGAGTCTCCATCAGCAGACCCCCCCCCTCCATTGCAGTGGCTTGTAGGCTGGTGTTGTTATTCCCAGCCTCAAACCTTGCATAGAAGGTATTGAGATCATTTGCTAAGTGTTAACAATTGTGTGTATTGAGCTGTACTGTATTGTACCGATTCTGCAATCTGTTAATACAATTTTCAATCAATCAATCTCTGTGGCTGGTCCCTGGTTCTCTGGGTCCCTGGGGTTTTGCCACTATTCCCAAATAAAATGAAAAAGGCAAAGGTCATCCCAGTCTACAAAGCAGGCAATAAACAACACTTCTCAAACGACAGACCCATTTCCTTGCTCTCACAGTTCTCAAAAGTACTGGAGAAATTATTTGTGGACAGGTCAGATCACTTTGTAGAAAATAATAACTTACTAACCGAGAACCAATACGGTTTTAGAGCCAACAGATCGCCCTCAATTGCATTGATTGAATTAACTGAATAAATAATAACAAACATAGATACAAAGTTGTACACAGTTGGAGTCTTTGTAGATTTAAAGAAAGCCTTTGACACAATAGATCACAACATCCTTATACGGAAAATAGTAAAATATGGCTTCAGAGGGGTTGTGTCAGATTGGCTTGAAAGCTACATAAAAAACAGAGAACAAATTGTACAACTTGGAGATTACAAATCTAGATGTATGAAAATAATGTGTGCAGTCCCTCAAGGCTCGGTTCTGGGACCCAAGCTGTTTAATCTGTATATTAATGATTTGTGCCCGGTGTCAAATGTATTGAAGTGTGTACTATTTGCTGATGATACAAACATGTTCTGTACAGGGGAGGACATCCAGCAGCTTATGACAGTCTTAACACATTGTCTGCCACACAGTTTGCCCATCGTATACCACTCTCTGCCAGTGCTGTAAGCCTATGGAGTCGCTCACCTTCTTTGCAGGGCTATAACTTTTTAAATATTATAGCTATATCGACATTACTATGGCCCATTCAACATCGGGTATCTATCGTTCCGGATGTAGGCACGTTATATTTTTCCATTCATACATTGTCGTGTTAGTACCGTCGTGAATATAAGTATGTTTTTAGAGTGTAGAGCAGTAATTCCTAGAACGCGAGTTATAGGCCCCGACGCATATTATACATAATCGATTGGCATTTAGTTCCTATACACGCTATATTAAAAAATTTAAATGCATATGATCGGTATACATTATGCTCCACCATGTGTGAAGGAAAGGGGGGGGTCGTTTATGATTCCTTGATTGTTAGTAACGGCTTTCTTTAGTACGACATCATAGGTTGATCAGATGGATTGCAATGAAATAAATGGACAATCGAGCTGGAATTAACATTAGATTACTCTTACCTGTGGCCGATGAGTCTGGAGAAAAAAGATTCCAATTATTTGATTTTGATCTGCTAGATCCATTTTCCGTTTGTACGACGCAATAAACAAAAGCATATTGATTCTTGCGTCTCGAAAGCGATCCAATGCACTAGAGTGTTTGTCTGGATCCACGTAACAAGATAGCTCTGCCAGATCATTTTCCCTGATGCACAGAGCGCCACATCCGGTTTAGAGTGGAGTGCAACTCGCCCGAAATCCACCAGGCGGCGGTATTAAGGCGTTGCAATATCAGACAGAGTCCAGAGGCTCCGACAGCCTTGCTGGATGAATTATGAATGCCAATAGCGAATAAAGGAAATAACGATCATAAAAACTAGTAAACTCGTTGTTGGCGTTATTAGATTGGCGGGCAATAATGAGTAAACTCGTTCTTGGCAAGGAATGTGTTAACAATAGAAATGAATTAATACAAACTCTGGTTTGATATAAATAAATTATCTTTAAATCTAAATAAAACAAAACGTATGGTGTTTGGAAACCACCAGATAAAAACAGACATTCAGTTGATAATAGATAATAATATAATAGAAAGAGTATATGGGCTCAGGGGTAGAGCGGGTCGTCCAATGATCGAAGGATTGGTGGTTTGAATCCCGCTCAAGCCCATGTCCATCCCACTGCCGTTGTGTCCTTGGGCAAGACACTTAACCTACTTGCCTCGTATGAATGTGTATGCATGTGAATGAATGTTGGTGGTGGTCGGAGGGGCCGTAGGCGATGATTATTCGCCACGCTTCCGTGAGTCTGCCTCAGGACAGCTCTGGCTGCAATTGTAGCTTACCACCACCGGTATGACTGTGTATGAACGAATAATGGACTCTGTGAAGCGCTCTGAGTCAGAGAAGAGCGCTATATAAATCCAATCCATTATTATTATTATTATTATTATTATGACAATAAATTCCTGGGAGTGATTTTAGACCATAAACTCTGCTGGAAACCCCATATAGAATATGTGTGTTAGGGATTGTGTTGGCAGAGGACCCAAACACAAACAGAGACGAGAGAGAGGTAGATGTAGATTGTCAAATATGAGCACTGCTCCTTTAATTCGAGACACTTGGAGCCAGGGGTGAAGTGTAACTAAAATAGCTCTACTTCAAAAAGGAGCAGTAGCAACAAACAAAGGATTATCCAAAGGACAAGAACAAAACTCAGCAAGGCTGGCTAGAAATTGATTGCAAAACCTAACTACAAAATAAACACTAACCAAAAAACCGAACTGTGAATGCAAAAACAAGGAAAGTAACAAAACAAACACTAACACTGGGAACACTTACTATGAGGCAAAAACTGGATCACAGGAGACGGGGTGAGACAGAGAGCAAAGCAAACAGCAAACAGGAATCTCAAACAATGAACCGACCCTGGAGGGTAGGGAACACACACCAGATATAGTGGGAACAATTAACACGAGAGACAGCAGGGCAATTAGCAAAACGAGACACACATGGGGACAGAAAACAGACTGAACACACAGGGGTACAGGACAAAAGATAACACAAGGCTAAAACACATTGGAGACAACACTAAAGCCAAGAATAAACCTCTAACAAAAGCACGGGAGCACACAGGGTAACAGACACAGCGGAAGGGTTAACACTAAGGGGAGAAAACACATAAATAGAGATAACCTGATGAAGTGCAAGTGAAGGAGGAGTAGTGACAACAAAGATCCAGCAGGGGGAGGTACAGAATGAGGGGCTGGGAAAAGTATGTGCAAAGGTGGGGGCTGTTGAGGAGTAGTGGAAAGTCTGTGCAAGGGTGGGGGCTGTTGAGGAGGATGGAAAGGGGAGAAAGGTCCAGGGACAGGTGGACCCTTACAATGTGAGGGCTAAGATGGCAAAGAGCATCTCAATCATAAGGTGAGACATGTACTCAATCCCAACTCATTGCACACTCTGTACTGTGCAATGATCTTGCCTTACCTGCATTACTGCACAGAGGTATGGGGTAAAACATGGAGGAGTATAAGGCTACAGTCTATACTCTGCGCAATGCTGTAAAACTTGCTAAGATGGAGGCACAAATGGCCCAGAACGACACACGAGGCTTATGGCGAGGACTACGGACGATAACTGACTACAAAATCAGCGCCCCCTCAATGGGGAGTGCCGACCCCTCTCTCGCGGACCAGCTCAACTCCTTTTATGCTCGGTTTGGTGCAGGCAGTAGCGACGCTAACGACGTCACTGGCGCACCGCCGTCGTGGAGGGGGTGGGGGGGGTGCATCCGCGGGGGGGGGCACTCCCTCATTGACGGAACACAGTGTGAGAAGAGCATTTATGCGGGTGAACACCAGAAAGGCAGCTGGCCCAGATGGGATAACAGGATGTATACTTAAGTCCTGTGCTAACCAGCTAGCCCCAGTGTTCGCCACCATATTTAATCTATCCCTGGCTGAGTCCGTGGTCCCGGCCTGTTTCAAGGTGTCCACTATAATACCGGTACCAAAGAAATCCTCCCCAACAGGTCTTAATGACTACAGACCGGTGGCATTCACCTCTGTGGTAATGAAATGTTTTGAGAGGCTGGTTAAGGATTACATTTGTGCCTCTCTCCCCAGTGATATGGACCCTATGCAATTTGCATACAGGCCAAATAGGTCCACTGACGATGCGGTCTCCCAAGTACTACACAGCACCCTCTCTCACCTAGACTGCCAGAAGGGGGGCTATGTGAGACTGTTGTTCATTGACTATAGCTCAGCGTTCAACACCATAGTCCCCACCAGACTGGTGGACAAGCTGATCGAGCTGGGTCTGAGCTCCGCTTTGAGCGCCTGGATACTGGACTTTCTGAGTGAGAGGCCCCCGGTGGTCAGGGTGGGGGGTCAGACCTCCAACACCATCACCCTGAGTATCGGGTCCCCCCAGGGCTGTGTTCTGAGCCCCCTGCTGTATTCACTATACACACATGATTGTGTGGCCAAGTTCAGCTCCAACTCCATAGTGAAGTTTGCGGACGACACAGTGGTGGTGGGGCTGATCTCGGACAACGACGAGAAGGCCTACCGGGAGAAGGTTGAGGTACTGGAACGCTGGTGTCCGGACAACAGACTGCTCCTGAACATTGGTAAAACCAAGGAGCTGATCGTGGATTTTAGGAGAACACAGCAGGAGACACACACACCACTGAGGATAAACAGGGCTACGTGGACAGGGTGAGCAGCTTCAAGTACCTGGGGGTCCACATCTCAGAGGACCTGACATGGACAACACACATAGACTCAGTTGTAAAGAAGGCGAAGCAGCGCCTCTACCACCTGAGACAGGTAAGGAAGTTCAGAGTATCTGGGAAGATACTCCAGTCCTTCTACTCCGGAGCTGTAGAGAGAATCTTGACTGGAAATATCACAGCCTAGTATGGAAACAGCACGGCACAGGACAAGAAGGCCCTACAGAGAGTGGTCCGCTCAGCTGAGCGTACTACGGGTATTGCACTACCACCCCTGCAGGTCTTATATAACAAGAGGTGCAAATCCAGATCCTGCAGAATAATGAAAGACCCTCACCACCCCAACAACAGCCTGTTCAAGCTGCTGCGGTCAGGCAGACGCCTGCGAACACCAGCAACTAGGACAGAGAGACTTCGGCTCAGCTTCTTCAGTCTTGAACACTGAACTCTCCACACACAAGCACACATGAGCACACACACAACACACACACTGTAAACGCTCACACACTAGCAGTCACTTTAGCATGAACACACACACACACATGCTGCACACGCCCATACTCAACGGTGACTTTACACAATGAAAAGGTCTCTTTAAAAACAAGAACGGGAATGGTTCTTGTATAGTAAACAGATGGATATAGCAAGCTAGCATAAGGACACATAGTATAACTGTATTGTATAGTATAGCATTGTATAGTAGTGTACATAAGACCCAGTGCCTCATCCGTAGCTAACAGTGTATTGCACTATTGCAGGACCTTAGCATGTCTACCATGCTTTTTGTAAACTTATGTACATATACCTGTTATGGCTTATTCTTATTATTTGTATTATTGCACAAATGTCTTATTCTAATCCTATTCTTATTACTGTATTACTGCACAATTGCTGCGGGCATGACCCCCCGCATTTCACTGTATGCCGTGACAAATAAAACTCTTTACTTGACTTGACTTTACAAAACAACCATAAATACAATGACTATCCTACAAAAAAGAGCAATAGGAGTAATAAACAATGCAGGATATCGGGACCACACATACACACTGTTTCTACAATCACACATTTTGAAGTTCATTGATATGGTAAACTTTAAAACTCTGCAAGTTATGTACAAAGCAAGAAATAATCAATTACCGGTGAATGTACAGTAGAAGCCCTCGAGAATCACGTCCCCACTGCCACTCATCTACCACTCCAATGTCACTTTAGAACTCACTCAGGTGTTAATTTTCGGGGGCTGGTACTTAATTTAAGTGCTTCCCCAGGGAGGGGGTCGGGGGCTACTGCCCTCAGACCCCCAAGATAATTTTTATATGGGCAGTCTGACTTGGCGTACTGACCATATATTAGTGTTGCAATGCATGATAAATAAACAGTGAAAAAATCTAAGAAATCGGATGGGGCTGGGACATTTGGGTCGAATAAAAATGTAAGATGAAAATCTCCCCAGCCGTGGAGGTGTGAAATCTGGCCCGGTCGAGAACAATAGGAGTCACAAAATCAGAGTGGTGAAGTAGTGGCAGAGTAGCAGTAAATGCCTGACTTCTAAGGGCTTCTACTGTAAGAAGCTAATTTCTGGATCAAGAGGGGGGGTACAACCTCAGAGGACCATTGAACTTCAAAAAACATGTTATGAAAACAAACCTGAAAATAATGTGTATCTCCTCTTACAGAGCCACCCTGTGGAATGGGCTACGCTAGAGGATGAACAAAAATATTGTGAAAACATAAATCGATTCAAATCTAGACAAAAAAACTATTTTCGATAGGTACAGAAGGGAAGAAGAGCTTTAATTGCATTGAAAAAATACATATGATACTGTATTGTACATTATGTCATATTACATTATATAATCATATTATAATTAATCTGCATATTATATTGAACTATATTTGCACTATATACTATTATATTATGGTACTATATTATATTGTATATATCATGTACTCTATATCTCATATCACATTATATATATATATATGTTGTATACACTATTATATACTGCAGGTATACTATACTATAATGTGTACTATATGTATGTACTGTAATGTGTACTATATGTATGTACTATGTATGTATGTAAATGAAAAAAAAATTGGACAATGCTGCAATAGCAGCTGGTAAAACATTGCTGGTTTATGGAATGACCATTGTTATGTGTCCAAAACTCCTGAACAATTTAAAACCATGCCCGAGTCGATCAGAGCTTCCTATGCTGAGATATGGTTACTTTTCCGCACCTACCCTTACCGGTGAATGCGTCATGCCTCTGCGGATTCCCGGAGGTCAAGTCAAGTCAAGAGTTTTTGTCACGGCATACAATGAAATGATACAATGAAATGCGGGTGGTCTTGCCCGCAACGATGTGCATAATACAATAGTAATAATATATAATAGAATCCAATAGAACGACATTGTGCAATAAAATAAGTAAACAGAGTAGGGCATATCGGTATATGTACATGAGTTATTTAAAGAGCATGGTAGGACATGCTAGGTCCTGTGGTAGTGCAATACACTGTTAGCTACGGATGAGGCACTGGGTCTTTATGTACATGCTATATTATACAATCTCAAGTTACACTATACTATTCTTAAAGTGACCTTTCCTTTTGTAAAGTGGCCATAAGTGTGAGCGTGTGAGGTATTATGTGGTGTGCAAAAGTTACCAAAGCGTAGGAAGCGACACTAAACGAACAATAATCACTATGCAACAACCATCAAATGCACACAGCACACACACCCACATGCACACACTCACTCAAACAAACAACACACTGCAGCACCCACTCTCCACACTTTAGATCACACAAACACACTTACACTTTATATTTATTGATAAAGGATTTGCACTACAACTCGTACACCTACTGTGAATTGTACCTAAACTGCACCTCGTCCATTTGTGCCTTGCACTATATAGTATTGTATATTAGTACACTGCACAGTATTGTATATTGTATGGTAACTACGTCTACGAACATTGTACATATGTCTAAACTGAACACTGTGACCTCTTTTTTTACTTCTAATTTTTACTATGTTTTTATTTCATACTTATCTTGTCATGCACAGTCTCTGGAGCGCAACAGTAAGAAGCATTTTGTACAAAAGTATTCTGTACTTCTGTATGACAACTATTAAAGAAACTTGAAACTTGAAACTTGAAGCTCTGATCGACTCAGGCATGGTTTTAAATTGTTCAGGAGTTTTGGACACATAACAATGGTCATTCCATAAACCGGCAAAGTTTTACCAGCTTCTATTGCAGCATTGTCCAATTGTCCGAAAAGGGCTAGGGAGAAGCACTAGGCTTGATTTTACGTGTTCGGGAGACTCATGTGCACAAAAACCTGATTATGATCATGTCTCGACTCTACAACAACGACAATAAAAAAAACTACAAACTTGAAACTTGTGAGATCTTATAACCATGCTCATGTTTCCAAAGACCAGCGATGGAGTGGACACCTGAGACTGAAAGTACTCAGCCCCTCCCCTACGACTGTAGTTCTTTAAACAGTGAGGGAAATTATACAGCCGGACAAGTTAACAATAATTAACACGTTTACAAGTCATATTACATTTTGCAAACAGATAGAGAACATTTCAAAGCACTAGAAATTGTGAATATAAAAATTGTGATCTATTTCTGAATCGCGCAACGTTTTCGGCATTTTTTTATATTTTTATATTTTTTCCAATATTAGTCATTATGCCAATTCCCAATCCCCTTCCTGGTCGCTGCGCACCTACCCCCTACAGTCGGTCTGGGAGAGTGGAGGCTATCACATGCTTCCTCCGACACATGTGTAGCCAATCAACCGCTTCTTTTCACCTGGCAGCGCGGACTCTCACTGAGAGGGTGTAACGTGTGGAAGGATCACACTACCCCCCTCAGATCCTTTCCTCGCTGAGCAGGCGCCCCGACCGAACTGTAGGAGTCGCTGTTTACAATGACCAGGACCCACCCACCGGCTTTCCCACCCTCTAACGCTGCCAATTGTGTTAGTACGACGGCCGGCCAAGCCGGAAGCAACGCAGAGAGCTGGGCTCGATACCAGTATATCCTGCGTTGGTGGCGAGCGCCTTGCCCACTGCGCCACCCAGCCGCCGTTTTCGGCATTTCTGAATAATCTTCTCCGCCGATATACGACGGCCTAGACCGTGCCACGGCACATACTGTAAACCTGCCTACGGGTTCGGCGACCTCTTAAATTAAGCATGGATAAAGAGGGACCAAGAGTGTCTGTTCCTATCTGAGTGAGCTTATGACTGCAGGGGTCATTTTAGTGAGTGTGTGCCTGTCTGTGTGGATAAGGAGAGATGTGATAGAAGTCGGGCCCCGACGGGCCGGTCTTTGCAGCTTGTTAATCAGACCTTCCTGGCTGGAGATAATCAAGCACAAAGGTGGCACAATAATCATAGCTAATGTGACATTCACAGTCAAATCATCTACATAGAGATTAAACCTATGTTGTGGTGTGATGCTGTCCAAATACTGTTGAAGCTACATGTAACTGTATCTTATATCTGTCATTGCAGCACAACAGATATGTGACCTGAAGACTGAGGTTCTGACACAGAGGAGGAGATCATCAGCCCACAAGACCGGTCAGTTTTAATTTTGTATTAAATGAATTAATTTCAGGAGGAAGCCAGCAACATGACAGTCGCACAACTCTTTATCCCGGCCACTAGGCACTATGTTCCAGCCATCGTTCTGCCTTCCCAGCCTCAGATAATTGAACCCGAAGGCATTTTCCGACCACGCCTCGTTCAGGTTTGATTATCTCGGTGGCCCTTTTAGCTGTCGGGGAGACCAGTGCGGAGGCGAAGGGGGTGCCCGGCCCAAAATGGCAGAACAATGGCAGTGTTCAGTGTTTTTCACCCCCTCCCCCCCTCACCCATGCATGCGTGGTGGCACGTTTGGGGAAACCTTGGATTCGGCCATACTACAAGCCAGTGGGTTGTCCCAGTTTTTGCGGTATGCTTGTTTTAAAGAGTTGAGAGAGCAGTTGATCATTGCATTCAGGAATGGGAGGATGTCTGGTGTGATGGTCTGGAGCAGTGGGGAGCATGTCTGGTGTGATGGTCTGGAGGAGTGGGGAGCATGTCTGGTGTGATGGTCTGGAGGAGTGGGGAGCATGTCTGGTGTGATGGTCTGGAGGAGCGGGGAGCATGTCTGGTGTGATGGTCTGGAGGAGTGGGGAGCATGTCTGGTGTGATGGTCTGGAGGAGCATGTCTGGTGTGATGGTCTGGAGCAGTGGGGAGCATGTCTGGTGTGATGGTCTGGAGGAGTGGGGAGCATGTCTGGTGTGATGGTCTGGAGGAGTGGGGAGCATGTCTGGTGTGATGGTCTGGAGGAGTGGGGAGCATGTCTGGTGTGATGGTCTGGAGGAGTGGGGAGCATGTCTGGTGTGATGGTCTGGAGGAGTGGGGAGCATGTCTGGTGTGATGGTCTGGAGGAGTGGGGAGCATGTCTGGTGTGATGGTCTGGAGGAGTGGGGAGCATGTCTGGTGTGATGGTCTGGAGGAGTGGGGAGCATGTCTGGTGTGATGGTCTGGAGGAGTGGGGAGCATGTCTGGTGTGATGGTGTGGAGGAGTGGGGAGCATGTCTGGTGTGATGGTCTGGAGGAGCATGTCTGGTGTGATGGTCTGGAGGAGTGGGGAGCATGTCTGGTGTGATGGTCTGGAGGAGCATGTCTGGTGTGATGGTCTGGAGGAGCATGTCTGGTGTGATGGTCTGGAGGAGTGGGGAGGATGTTTGGTGTGATGGTCTGGAGAAGTGGGGAGGTTATCACGCCCACCTAGCCAAGCGTGCTGTGCACTCACTCCCTACTCATCCCACCTAGCCACCTTCATTCTCATAGTGCCAATGAATACCTTCTACCTCCTTCTTATGTTGTCATTGGTGCTGAACTCAGTGGCGGCTCGTGCATTTTTCTCCAGGTGGGTCGATACAAAAAATTACATGTAACAAGGTATCACAATCACACAGCACACAAACACGTGCGTGCGCACGCATCGCGAAACCACACACTGAGTAGCCTACTGTGTGCGTCAGTGAAACAAGTGTTTAAGTAGGTACAGTTACAGTACAACTATCACCATTGCCATCAATCAATATGATCAGCAGCCAGGTTTCCAAACACGCACATCCCGAGATCTCCCAATCTCTCTCTCTCTCTCTCTCTCTCTCACTCTCTCTTTCACTCTCTCTCTCTCCCGATCTCTCTCTCTCTCTCTCTTTCTCTCAGTACAGCATATTTTGCATATTGTTAAACAGAGCATCGCTCTGAGAGAGAGAGAGAGAGAGAGAGAGAGAGAGAGAGAGAGAGAGAGAGAGAGAGAGAGAGACTGCAACTCACTTTGTTTAGTTGAAACGCGGTCCAGGAGGGCTTGATAGTTGATGTATATATCCAATGTCCAGACTGGTGATGTATATATCCAATGTCCAGACTGCATCCAGCTAGCCATTATAGCATGTTGTTGTTTGTTGTCGAACCAGCTAAGACCGAGTATAGCCTACCCTTCGAGAAGCTTTGTGGTCCAGACTCCAGGCTTGAACTTTCCATAAAAGTGTCCATATAAATCTATTTAGTTAGATCCAACACTGTCTGAATGTACAGTATCTTGTGATTATTATCAATTTCCGACAACTACTATTTCCTAGTAGCCCCTCGAATAGCATATATCTGCAGAGCCAGAGCCCAGAGCCCAACGTCTGGGGACACGATGTCACATGCCACTCTCAGCCAATAGTGACTACATCGAGCAAGCGCCCTCTGGTATCGTATTTGACAGCGCTATGTTGTACGTACGTATTTATTTATACGTATTTGCATTTTTCCCTGTGAGTTGCGCACTTACGGCGGAGCAGAAATGAGCGCCCATGAAAACGGAGTGGAGGGGGCTAGGCGCTGGGGGGATGAATAGGCTGCTTCCTCCTCACGCAAATAATTCTTTCTTCTTCTTCTTTTAACCAGGGAGGGCGGCGCTCTAGCGCCCTCTATCGGCCGGCCGCCACTGGCTGAACTAGTGAATAATCTATGAAACATCTCTTTTTGTTTCCGTCTTTGAATGATTCAGTGATGGATTGTGATGTTTGTATTTCAGAGAGTGGAGACATGTCTGAAACAGCTGGTGCCAAACCATCGATGACAAAGAGACACAGTGTGGGACCTCCTCCTTCATGTCAGTGAACTACAGGATATTTAAAACACCTTTATTTAAATACTCGTAAAATCACTGAGCGTTTAACCATCAAGTCTTGTGTTTCAGCGAGTGGAGAGACTACAGATGCAGACTCTACACTATCACTGTGGAGGAGAAAAAGTCTGCCATGGATTCCTCCGTATAGTGAGACCACATCTCTTTCATTATATGTTACTGATGTTTTATATATACAGTACTTTGACACATTTTAATATCATCATCTATATAGTTTAATATGTGTTTCAATACCATATATACCATATATATACTGTATCCTTTAATAAGTGGAGGTGATCATTTTAATATCATATATATATTGTTTAATAAGAGGAGGCGATCATTTTAATATATAGCCTATATCCTTTAATGAGTGGAGGTGATCATTTTAATACCATCATCTATTTTTTGTTTAATAATTGGAGGTGCTCATTTTAATATCATCTATATATTTTTTAATAAGTGGAGGTGATAATTTACTATCATATTATTGTTAATGGTAACACATGATGACTCACGGGTGATAATGGTTAGTAAAGATGCAAACAAGTTTAAAAGTAATGTCACCTTGTATTTAATCTTATTTTGACTGAAGTGAATAACATCTGCCAGTGTACTAATTTCATGTCTGAATACAAATTAAGATGTTGAAACAAAATTATGAAATAAGACAGAACAGTCCCTGTTTCAACATGTTGGTAGTTTTCAGAAAATCCATGAAACCAGATGAATTATATTATTATACAAGTGACCCACCTCCCCACACCTATTGGTTGATGTTTCTCCTTGTTTCACACATAATACAAGATTATTATGTTACACTGACAAAATTTGTACAGTGTAGGTGACATTTCACAAACTGTTTTTCTAAAGGACCACTGTGCTTAAAATTTGAAGAGAATCCCATGTGAAGTTTACTACCATTCACAATCAATCACATTAGAACATCACTGACAAACAGTTATTCTTTAATACATTATTATGTTTTTCTTTAAATTCAACAGAAAACTTTAAACTCATCACTGAAGGCGCTGTGAAGGGAGTTTTAGGCTATAATGTCGTCCTGTCCTGTCACCTCTCTCCTGAGACCAGTGCTGTTGCCATGACAATCAAGTGGTTTAAGGAGACAGAGTGCATTTACCTGTATAAGAATGGCCAGGTGATACATGGGAGGGGCTACATGAACAGACTAAGACAGACCAATCAGGATCTGGAGAAAGGCAATGTGTCTCTGACCCTGAAAGACTTCAGAGAGGATCATGATGAAGGAGTTTACATCTGTCAGGTTGTCTATGGATACCAGCAGGAGGAGACTGTTGTGGGGTTAAGCTATGGTAAGTATTCTACAGTTACAGTCCATGATTATCAAACTTGACATGAACAATGATATCATTCCATGCATGTCCTTTTTACATATTAATTACACTGTTATTATACATAAGTAGTTATTTCCAGACTCTGAATCAGGGGGACCCAAGCCTTTCTCTATGAGAGACACATAACTGTGCCTCTGTGACTACTGTTATTATTGTGGTGATACAGTACATGTTTATCCCAAGACATTTATTATAATTATATATTTGTTTATTATGCTATCTATTATGCTCTGCTAGATTATTTATTATTTAGTTATACACTGTACTAAGATGTGTATTACCTTTCAAGAGAGATATGTAACATATTTACTAGGGTTATTACTCCAATTTCATAATTATAGTTTTCAGCAGTTTCATGTGTGAAAAGGTTTGCTCACAGTCACAGATATAAGTGCCAAAAAGTGTGGAGATCAATGAGACTGATGGCTGGAATGCATCATTCAGAAAATTGGTTGGCCAACTCAAACTGATAAGAAGGCAGGGCCAACAAAAGGTTCTGTTAAAGACACATTTCTTTCAGGCGGACATGTAGTTCATGGCATCGCACATCAAACTTCATAATTTCCAGGGCTTCCAGTACTTCTTGACGACGAAACATTAAGTCGTTTGCGGACCTGTGCTCTGAATCGTCATTATGTTTGACATGATCACTACTACAGATGAACCACTCTCACATTGATATTATAATAATAAACTAGTTTAATCTCTGTCAAATAAACCACTCTCACATTGATATTATAATAATAAACTAGTTTAATCACTGTCAAATAAACAACTCTCACTTTGATATTATAATAATAAACTAGTTTAATCACTGTCAAATAAACAACTCTCACTTTGATATTATAATAATAAACTAGTTTAATCACTGTCAAATAAACAACTCTCACTTTGATATTATAATAATAAACTAGTTGAATATTTATCAAATAAACCACCAGTACATTTTGTTATGCTATCTGAAGTTATTTGTTTATTTTCTTTTTCTTTTACAGGGGGTGTGTTGGGTGAGTAGACCTCTTTTTTTGTCTTAAACTCCCAATATGGTTTTATTCAAGTTATTCAAATATTAAATCAAACTGAATTGATTGAACTTATATGTATCTTTTGCTTTGTTATTATATTAGTGTTTGTATATGCAAGACTAAAGGTAACACGGATAATTTCTTGTTCTGAGAACATTCCTTTTATAAATGAGATGTGTTTGTTGTTTTTACAGGGTTAAGACAGGGTGAGTATTTATGTCTGTTTTTTCTCTCAACGTCCAAGATGTTTAAAATGTACTAACGTTAAAATATCAAGTTAAACTAAAGTAAACTTCTAGGTATCTTTTGCTTTGGGATTCTTTGAATATCCTAGTTTGTACATTCAAGACTTAAAGCTGACTAAAAACTAAAACTACTAAAATACTATGTTCTTCTATGAGCAAAACATTTACTTTATAACTGACATTTTAGTTTTTTGTTTTTTCTTCTACAGCGTTTACAAAGGGTAAGTAAATCTAGATCTGTTTTGCTTCTTGAAATCATTTGTTTCTAATGTTGTCTTTGTACATTCAAGACTTTTTTCACGTTATGTAACATTTTCTGTGATCCTCTTGTCAACTGCCACTAGTTTATAGTGACACATCATTGACTAAACAATCTGAGATAATGACATTATAATTAGTTTTTTAACTATTATTTGCTGTTCCAATCCATTTGAAATAGCCCTTCCTGTTTTAATGTATTATGTGCATTAGGTGTAGGTGTACCATAAAACATGCTTGGTAGGCAGGGACTACAGATGAAAACTAGCTCCTTAGCTAATTCTGGCACATTTACACTGATGTGGAAACTGAAGATGTTGATTAATGTGCACCACTGTCCCTGGGTAAAAAATAAATACATAAACGTAAACTTAGGGTTTGAATTCAAGTTAGCAGGGATCTGAAATGGTAGGGTTGAGGTTATAGCTATTGGAGACACTTGGGATCACCAGCATGTGGTTTCTGAACAGTAGGAACACACACACATACACACACACACACACACATACACACACACACACACACACACACACACACGCACACACGCACGCACACACGCACACACGCACACACAAACACACTGACCAGACTGCGCTGCCTGGTGGAGATCACTTTATGCCCATATTAAATGAATGTGATGCTTTGAAGGCACAGCGATTGCATTGCCGATCAATATTAGGTTAGAAAGTACAACATCTGCCGGATTTAACGTGCCTTCATTTAATCTAAGGTTCATTTGAAAAAAAGTTGTCCAGTATAAACCACACACAATACAGAGACAGAGACAGATACTTGTATTGGTTGAACAGAGACTGATACCTTGTGGTCTCTGGTTAAGCTGAGGAAAGGGATCAGGAACAGCACATATTCTGAAGGGTTCAGTCTGACTAAATCAACACATGGAGCATAGTGGATCTTCTCTGCTAATCTTGTTTTGGTAAAGATTCCAATGTAATGATCAGATCCAGGTGATTTTCAGTCATGATAACAAATTAAATATTACTCTTCTTTGGAGGCAGTGGTCTTAGATTTTCTTAATGTGTCTATACTCACATTTGATTTGTACTTTTTAATGGTTTGATTTTGTACTTAATAATATGTCAATGTGATGAAGTATTATAACATATAACGAACCTCTTTGTTTGTAAACAGTGAGAGCTGAACGGTACCTAGAGAAAGAGACAGTGGAGGAGAAGCAGAGCAGATCAGAATCAGCTATTCAGCTTGGTAAGAGAGAGGATCTGGAGGAGAAAGTGAAATACAGTGGTTTTTCAAATAAATCACTCAATTACTGATTCAAATCAATATCACCTGTTTGTTTCGAAATGATCTTCAACTCTACTAATGAAAATGACATGTATGTTCATGAAGCAATCACCCATAAATGTATTCACTCTCTTCCCATTCTAGAAGCCAAGTTGGATAAAATAGAACATATTAAACAACTAGAGGAGATGAATGAGACTTTGAGAGAATCTGAAAAAAGACTAAATGAAATAAATACAACGTTGGAGGATCAACTAGATGAAGTGACCCAACAAAACACAGAGAAGGACAGACAACTGGATGAAATAAGCACTCGGTTTGGTGAGATGACATTTTTACCATGTTAAAGGCTGGCTTTAAGCTAGCTTAGTTTAGCACAAATGAATGGAAGCAGATACGGACCAGCTAGTCTAATTGTCTAGCTATAGCCTAGAGGGGCCAAAAACACCCATCCCTAAGATAGGGTAACACATTTCCCATAATGTTGGCGTGTTCCTTTAATATTTATATTTTTACTGTGCAGTTCATTATTTATGTTCTAATTGTGTTGATATCAACCTCTCAGATGTCAAAAGTTGCACAGTGTACAGATGACAAAACACAAGTGTCTCTGCTGTGATTGATCCAAACAGACCAAGTAATAGAGAAAAGGCTGTAGTTCTTAAACTGTTAATCTGACATGGTGCACTCATATGGCAGTTGAGTTATAAACTCATAGTCATCACTAATGTGACATTCACAGTAACAACTACATATACAGGAAATATCAAAGATGTGATGTTGTCCAAATACTGTTGAAGCTACATGTAACCGTATCCTCTATCTGAAGCTACTGTACATGTAACTGTATCTTCTATCTGTCATTACAGCACAACAGATATGTGGCCTGAAGACTGAAATAGAGACACTGGGGATTAGATTATCAGTCCAACAGACCAGTATGTTTTTATTAATCTACAAAATATCTCTTTTTGTTACTATGATTCAGTGATGGAAACAGATGTTTGTATTTCAGAGAGTGGAGACATGTCTGAAACAGGTGCCAGACTACCAATCACAAAGAGACACAGTGTGGGACCTCCTCCTTCATGTCAGTGAACTACAGGATATTTAAAACACCTTTATTTAAATACTCGTAAAATCACTGAGCGTTTAACCATCAAGTCTTGTGTTTCAGCGAGTGGAGAGACTACAGATGCAGACTCTACACTACCACCAAGGAGAAAAAGTCTGCCATGGATTGCTCCATATAGTGAGACCACATCTCTTTCTTTATATGTTACTGATGTTTTGTTTATACTATGACACATTTGAATTAGTGCTGTCAAGCGATTAAAAAAATGTATCTAATTAATTACAGGATTTGTAATTAATTAATCTAATCTTAATTTTAATCGCATAACCATTTTAGGCCTGATATTCTATATTCTATAATCATATTTCAATTTCATGTGTCCGGATGGCAGAATTCAGTACTGTATCTACAAAACCTTCTGTTTAATCATCTTCCATTTATTCATTTGCTTCGTTTTTTCAGGTCTGGTAAATTTTAGCATGGTGTTATTCACAGTTAAAGCTACATTTTTTTATTGCTATTCTCATTTGGTTCATTACAATTGACTCAAGCCTAGTAACAGACACAGTATTTCTGACACTGGGAATACATTCCCGGAGATCCATAGAAGTCCCTAGAATCAGATACCAAGAACATGCAAATGGACCATATAAAAAAAAATCTGTAAATGTGTATTCTACATCCTTATGGAATGAATGAGATAAAAACATATTTAAATTAAAAAAAATATATATATTTTTCTTAATTCATTTTGAGTTAATTTTCATAACGCTATAATTTGCTGTGTAATTAATTCATGTAATTAACGCGATAAACTGACAGCCCTACTTTTAATATATTTCTTAAAACGATATTATTTGTTTACTAACCTTGTGGATACTAGTATAGCTTGTTCCAGTTGAATATGACTATAGTGCACTGGATTTTTTATTATTAGTCCTACAGGTGGAGGAAGTACCAGGTCGCCACTTAGTGCCTCCTCTGGTGAAATGACTGACTGTTTTAAAAATAATCTAATTGATCAGTAAAAAATATAGGATTCCTTGAGGATAATACATTTCTGAAAATTTTGAGAAGTCTTACATACAAGGAGTCTGCATTCAACTGTCAGCCATTCGTTTATGCATTCAAGTTACATTTGTTCTATTTGTGACTGAGTCCAGCAGTTTATGGCCCATGTCTCTCTCAGTCATATACATTTTTATTTTTTTTACAGATTACGAAAGTACAGAATGTAAACTATTTGATGAAGATATGCTTATTTGAATCTTAACCTCAGAGCTGAGAAAAGCCAATGTAAAGTTTGGCTGCATTTCTTACACCTTGGCAATCAGGTACTAGGTGTGAACAATAGCTCTTATGTCCACCCCTAACCTTCTTCTGTATATCTGCTTGATTATGAATAATAGTAAAGTTATTATTTCATACATGTACATACGTTTTTCTTAAAATCCAACAGAAAACTTTAAACTCATCACTAAAGGTTATGTGGAAGGTGTTGAAGGCCTTGATGTCCTCCTTTCCTGTCGCCTCCTTCCTGAGACCAGTGCTGTTGCCATGACAATCAGGTGGTTTAAGGAGACAGAGTGTATTTACCTGTATAAGAATGGCCAGGCAATAGAGGGGAGGGGCTACGAGGACAGACTGAGTCTGACCAATCTGCTGGAGAGAGGCAGCGTGTCTCTGACACTAAGAGGCTTCAGAGAAGATCATGATGAAGGAGTTTACATCTGTCAGGTCCTGCTTGAAGACCAGCACGTGGAGACTATTGTAGGGTTAAGCTATGGTAAGTATCAATGTAAACGTTCACATTGATATTATAATAATAAACTAGTTTAACCCTCTAAAGCCCAGTGTCGTGCCCATGCAACACGAGACATGTTTTGCAAAACGTTAGATATCTTTGGAACTGTTTGTGATAAAGACTTGCTGTATTGTATCTGAATCCGGAGATTCTCTTCTCTCCATCAAAATCTATCTATCTATGGCGGCTAGGTGGCGCAGTAGGCAAGGCGCTCGCCACCAACACAGGAGATGCTGGGTTTGAGCCCAGCTATCGGCGTTGCTACCAGCTTGGCTGGTCGTTCATACTAATACAATTGGCAGTATTAGGGGGTGGGAAGCTGGTGGGTGGGGATCGGACGTTGTGGACAGCGACTCCTACAGGTCGGTTGGTGCGCCTGCGCAGTAGAATCAGGAAGCGACGAGGGCGGCGTGTCCCTCCCACGCAGACCCTCGCCGCTGAGAGATCGCGCTGTGCAGGTGAAAAGATGCAACGGCTGCTTCCTCGAGTACCGGAGGGGACACATGAGGCAAGGCTTTGTCCACATTGCCGCCGGCTTGTGGGAGGCATGGCCTAACAGCGATAGAGACAGGGGAGGGTAGAATTGGACGATACAAAATTGGGGACGGGAGAAAAAGTAGATAAAAAAAAAATCTATCTATCTATCTATCTATCTATCTATCTATCTATCTATCTATCTATCTATCTATCTATCTATCTATCTATCTATCTATCTATCTATCTATCTATCTATCTATCTATCTATCTATCTATCTATCTATCTATCTATCTATCTATCTATCTATCTATCTATCTATCTATCTATCTATCTATCTATCTATCTATCTATCTATCTATCTATCTATCTATCTATCTATCTATCTATCTATCTATCTATCTATCTATCTATCTATCTATCTATCTATCTATCTATCTATCTATCTATCTATCTATCTATCTGTCACTGACCTTGTAGCCTATTGCCAATGGAAATTCGAGAAATGGTCACATGGGCTGGGAGAACCAATGGAACATTCCTATTGTTTCTCTAGTAATGTAGGATGGTGACTTTACACTGCACCAGAAATAAAGGGTAGGTTCCTCTGAATCATAAAAGGTATAATACTTAATACCGACTCAAAGATTAGGGCTAGATCCACAAAGAATGGATTGCACGGTGCTAGTTGCACCCTACTTGCAATTCATTATGAATTGAAAATGGGGGACCCTGATGTAAACAAGACAAAAGTCTTTCTCTGGTCTGCATCCCCTTAACAATTGTGTGTATTGAGCCGTACTGTACTGTACCCATTCTGCAATCTGTTAATAAAATGTTCATTCAATCACCGCGCAAAATATGTCCGGGCGAACCTTTGTCTATGTAGGGTTTAGAGGGTTAATCTCTCTCAAATAAACCACTAGCACACTTTTGTTATGAGGAACACATTCAGTTGCTATCTGAAATTATTTGTTTATTTTCTTTTTATTTTACAGGGGGTGTATTGGGTGAGTCTAGAGCTCTTTTCTTCTTAAACTCAATATGTGTCAAATGTACTATGTTATTAAAATATCAAAAGTCAAACTATGAATATCTTAAAGGGTTTGCACTATTTTGTTCAATGACCAACACATACATTTTATAAGTGAGATGTGTTTATAATTTTTTACAGGGTTACGACAGGGTGAGTATATGCATATTTATTTTTCTTACAATATTAAATATCAAATGTACTAAGTTATTAAAATATCAAACGTCAAACTAAAGTAATCTAGGTATCTTTCACTTTGTTATTCTGTGAATATCTTATGGTGTGTGTACATTCAAGACTAAAAGCTGACTAATTGTATAACTTGTTTTTCTATTACAGTGTTTACAAAGGGTGAGTATATCTAGATCTCTTTTTGCATTAAACTCCAATTATGGTTTAAAATTTAAATGTACTAAGTTATTAAAATATCAAACTGAAGTGATGTATCTTTTGCTTTGTTATTCTATGAATATGTCATAGTGTTTGTAAATTCAGGACTATTACTTTTTCACGTTATGTACAATTTGCTGTGGTCCTTTTGACTCTTGTTTCTCCCACCAGTTTATTACACATTGCTTGATTTGAGCTACCTGTGTTATTAATATATACAGTATGGTCGATGCAAACACATTAGTCTGGTTTACACGTTACTAATAAGTTACTATACAGCTGTGTATATATATATATATATATATTAGTGCTGTCAAACGATTAAAATATTTAACTCGATTAATCGCATGATTGTCCATAGTTAACTCGCGATTAATCGCAAATTAATCGCATTTTTATTTTTTAAAATTTTTTACCTTAAACGGATCTTTTTCAAGTTCCAAGTTTTAATACTCTTATCAACATGCAAGTCAACAAATGCTTGCTTTATGCAGCCATTTAACACAAAAGGATGACCCTCATGCATTGCAAATTTGCATCAAATTCAAAACAGAGTGATGCACAAAATAACTTAAAAGAAAATAATAATTTAAAACAATGAATAAAGTGTGCATGAAATAATAGGGGAAAGAAAACGTTAGGAACTTGTTACATTCACACACACAAGGGCTGATTAATCACACACCCCCCTCTCTCCCTCACACACACACTCTCCCAGTTCTCTTTCTCTCTTGCCCCTTCCTCGTCTCTCTCACCCCCCTCTCTCTGTATATCTCACACACACACACACACACACACACACACACACACACGCACACACACACACACACACACACACACACACACACACACACACACACACACACACACACACACACACACACACACACACACACACACACACACTTCAGAAACAAACATAGTATCAATGAGAGCATCAATAATACACCTGAGTGAAGTCTAGTAAAAAAAAATAAATAAAAAAAATTTAGTTAATCTTGAGTTAAAAAAATTAGTGGCATTAATAGAATCGGGAGTTAACGCGTTAATATCGCGTTAACTTTGACAGCCTTAATATATATATATATATATATATATTAGTGCTGTCAGTGCTGCATAACCATTTTAGGCCTGATATTCTATATTCTATAATCATATTTCAAATGGCATGTGTCCGGATCAAATCAAATCAAATCAAATCAAATTTATTTATAGGGCCCGACAACACACGTTAATGTCCCCATGGGCCGTACAGGTCTTCTTTAAACAAGTCAAGAAGACAACATAACAATAAGTCAAGAACAGAACAAGAACACCATAGGGTCCAAACATTTTTTAGATGAATGCAAATAAATGAAAGAATGCAAGCACTCCCAGACATACCCCACACGAAGGTAAGGAAAAACTCACTAAAACCTAACAATAGGGAAAAAAAGCTCCACAGGCAATGTGGAGGAGAGAAACCTTAGAAGGGCCGTTCAAGGGGGGATCTCCCTTCTTAGATGTCGGTGATAGTAGTGTTGCAGACGGACAGTTGGTAAGCATGCACTCATGTGTGTAGTGAAACACAGATGAGTGCATGCAATAGCAACTGTACATTTTGAAAAATTAAAGATAGAGTTGATAGCGGATCTATTTGAAGCACAGGGGCGGCGCAAGAGGGTCACGTCCTCCCCGTCTTAGTCACGGGACATTCAGCACTCCGGTCGTTGCTCAGGGACAGCCGGAGACAGGGGGAAGGGGGGGTGGCACAGAGAGGGTCGCGAACTCCCGGCATCATCGCGGGACATCCGGCACTCCGGTCACCACTACGAAACCTCCGAAGACAGGGGGGCACGCAGAGGGGGTCGCAGTCTCCCGGCCTTCGTCACGGGACGTCCAACACTCCGGTCAACACTCCAGGACAGCAAGTCATAGGAAGACAGGGAGACGGGACAGGCGTTAGACAGCTCATGAGATTGTAGTAGGCGGACATAGCAATAGATACAAGTGGTAGGCATATATGTGAATGGAGTAGATATATGAAGTAAGCGTATTATGTGAATAGAATAGAAGTACTTAACCCAGCAATGAAACCGCGTTGACTGTTAATCTGTTAACAGTCTGTTAATCAGTTGACAGGACCACGGACAGACGGCGGTGAATAACTGATCCAATGCCTCGGAGGTGCATGTAGAGCAGTCACTACAAGCTTGGCCAAGACCCCGAGGCATCCATCACCTTGGTCAGCGCCAGGAGACGGGTACTCAGAGAGAAGGGGGAGGGAGAGGGGGGGGGGGGGAGAGGGGGGGGGGGGGGAAGAGTTAGAGAGTTCCCAAGTTTGTGGTGCTGCAAAGGAGCAGACATGTAGTACCCTGTAGTGCCATGTAGTACCCCGTAGTGCCATGTAGTACCCTATAGTACCCCATAGTGCCATGTAGTACCCCGTAGTATCCTGTAGTACCCTGTAGTGCCATGTAGTACCCTGTGGTGCCATGTAGTACCCTGTAGTGCCATGTAGAGCTGTGTAAGCCATGTAGTACCCTGTAATGCCATGCAGTACCAAGTAGTACTCTGTGGTACCATGTAGTACCCTGTACCCTAACTAAACTACCCTATAGTAAACTACCCAGTGGTACCATGTAGTACCCTGTACCATAACTAAACTACACAGATTAATCTAAAGGTCAGTCCCCGACCAGGTGAGATCAAGGTAGGTTGAAGGAGAGAGAGAAAAGATGAGTCTTAAGCAGGGATTTAAAAGCTTCGACAGAGCAGGCGCCCCTGATGACGGCAGGTAATTTGTTCCACAGGTAGGGAGCGCGGTAGACAAAGGCTCTGTGGCCGGCGGATTTCTTTTTAACCCTAGGGGTCGATAGAAGCCCCGCATTTTGTGAGCGCAGAGCACGACCGGGCGAGTATCGGGAGATGAGATCAGATAGATAGAGCGGTGCAAGCCCATTTAAAATTTTGTAGGTGAGGAGTAGCACTTTAAAGTCAGAGCGGGCTTGGATAGGAAGCCAATGTAGGGCGGACAAAACTGGTGTGATGTGATCAAATTTTCTAGTTCTAGTTAGTATCCGTGCAGCCGCATTTTGCACGAGTTGAAGATTTTTGATGCTTGAATTAGGTAAGCCTGAAAAAAGTGCATTACAGTAGTCCAGACGTGATGAGACAAAAGCATGAATCAGGGTTTCAGCATCAGCCAGAGTTAAAATGGGGCGTATTTTTGCGATATTACGAAGATGGAAGAATGCAATTTTGGTGACGTTTTTTATATGTGCATTAAATGAGAGGGAGGAATCAAAAATGACTCCGAGGTTTTTTATGGTGGAGCTCTGGGATACATGACAGGTATCAAAGTTAAGGGAGATGTCCTGAAACAGGCCTCTGTGGTTTGGGGGGCCAACAATTAACATCTCAGTTTTATCTGCATTAAGGAGTAGAAAGTTTTGCGACATCCATTTTTTGACGGCAAGCAAGCAGGCCTCAAGGTTTTGTAGTTGGGAGGAATCATTTGGCTTAATAGGTATATATAATTGGGTGTCATCAGCGTAAAAATGAAAGTTTATGCCAAATTTGCGTATGATATCGCCGAGGGGTAGCATGTAAATCGAAAATAGCAAAGGGCCCAGGACAGAGCCTTGTGGGACACCACATTGCACTGGGAGGGTCTCAGATGTTAAATCATTATAGACCACGCAGTGTGTTCTATCAGTTAAATAGGATTTAAACCAAGCTAGTGCGAGACCCCGAATGCCAACATGGTTCTCAAGCCGACCTAGAAGAATCGAGTGATCGATAGTGTCAAAGGCTGCACTGAGATCAAGTAATAAGAGCACAGAGGTGAGGTTTGAGTCAAGAGAGAGCAGTAAGTCATTTGTGACTTTGGTAACCGCCGTTTCGGTGGAGTGTAAGGCTCTAAAGCCAGATTGAAATGATTCATTAAGATTATTGTTTGATAAATGGTCAGTAAGTTGCGTTGCGACGATCCGTTCTAACACTTTGGATAGGAATGGGAGATTGGAGATAGGTCTGTAATTTTTCAAGATTAGAGGGTCGAGGTTCGGTTTTTTAAGTAATGGTTTAATGACGGCTGATTTAAAGGCCAGGGGCACCACGCCAGTAGACAAAGAGGTGTTGAAGATATTGAGTAGGGCAGGGCCTAGAGTTGGGAAGAGTTTTTTGATGAGAGTTGCTGGGAGAGGGTCAAACAGACAGGTTGAAGGTTTAGCCGCGCCAACCAGTTTAGAGAGGGCACTAAGTGAGACGTTTTCAAGGCAGCATAGCGTATGACTGGAATCAAAGTCAGGGGGAATGCCCGTCAAAGGTTGGGAGGGACTCTGATTGTTGAGTAAAGCAACAATTTCATCTCTAATGAGGTCAATTTTCTTGGTAAAAAATGTCATGAATTCGTTAGCCGAGAACGCATGGTTTAGGGCACTTGGTTGTTTCTGCGTAAGTTTTGCAACTGTGTCAAACAGAAACTTTGAGTTGTTTTTGTTTTCATTTATGAGCCTGGAAAAATAAGAGGTTTTGGCAAGTGAGAGTGCCTTTTTGTAGTTACGTAAACTATCATTCCAGGCGAGGCGGAATACTTCGAGTTTGGTCGAACGCCATTTATGTTCAAGTTTGCGACAAGCCTTTTTAAAGGAGCGCGTTTCCTCCGTAAACCAGGGAGTTAGTTTTTGCGGAGCACGTTTAATTTTAGGTTTAAGGGGAGCGACAATGTCGAGGGTGCTACGAAGGGCGGCATTAAGTTTGTCTGTAAAGAGATCAAGGGGGCCAGAGTAAGAGAGGAAGGGAGAGAGGGTGTCTGGTAGGCAGTTAACTAGAATTGGGACAGTTGAGGCGTTAATACGACGGCTCATGTAGGATTCTACACTGTCTGGGCGAGAAACCGTCAGATCAATTTGAAATTTGATGAGGTAGTGGTCTGAGAGAGCAGGAACATAGGGGGAGACGGTCAAATTTGACACAGTGAGACCGCGGGCTAGGACTAGGTCAAGGGTGTTCCCACCACTGTGAGTGGGTTGGTCAACGATTTGAATGAGACCGACAGAGTCAATGATGTCGGTAAAAGCCTTATTTAGGGGATCTAGAGTTTTATTGGAATGAATGTTAAAATCACCAACAATTAAAATGTTATCTGAGCGCATAACAAGCTCAGAGATGAAAGTTGAAAATTCATCTAGGAAGAGGGTGTAAGGGCCTGGGGGGCGGTATAGGACAGCCATTACAAAGGATGCAGTGGAGGTAGGAATCAGACCGCCACACTTTCTGTTGGGTGGAGAGGGATGCAACAGGAGCACCTCAAACGAGGAAAACTTACAGTTTGCGTCGGATGTAAAGTTGTGCTTAGAGTCATAAATTAGAGCAACTCCGCCTCCTTTCTTGGAGGTGCGTGCGATGTGGGAGCTACTAAAATTAGGGGGTGAGGCCTCGTTTAAGGGCAGAAAATCATTAGGTTTAAGCCATGTCTCAGTGAGGCCAAATAGGTCGAGACTATGGTCTGTTATCAGTTCATTTACCAAAAGAGCTTTGGTTGGCAGAGAGCGGATGTTGATAAGGCCAACCTTCACACTCTCTGTATACTTAGCAGCGCGGTTTTCAGCCATGCGGGTAGGTTTAATCGCAATTAAGTTGGCATGGTTTATCGCACAAGGACGAGCTGGGTAAAGCGGAGCGTAACGGGATATTCTAGTTTTGATTGGGTATACAGGTTTAGGGGTAGAGATAGAAAGAGAGGAGTGGGGAGCCTGGTGGAGGAGGGACCGAGCAAGAAAGGTATAAGGATTGGCAGGGTCCATCAGTTTAGCATGACTAGCAGGCTCGCTAAGAGCCTGCACCCTGGCATGCTTGTGGGGTGGCTGTCAGCCCGAAGCTATAATCTTGTCTATATTGCGAGATAAGAGAGAGGCGCCTTGCATGTTAGGATGCACGCCGTCCTTTCTCAGCAAGCCAGGGTGCCCCCAGAAAGAGGACCAATTATCCACGAACCCTAAGCCCTGTTCTTTACAGTATTTTTCCAGCCATCGGTGTAGAGAAGCTGTCCTACTCACGAACTCATCATCATGCCGGTTTACAGGCAGGGGGCCAGAGAAGATTACTCGATGCCGACTCATCTTTCTGGCGAGGTCAGAAAGCCTAACTATGTTGATCTTTGTGACCTCAGAGACTTTCATCCTACAGTCATTATTTCCGACGTGTATAACAATATGGTCGAATTTATCTTCAGTGGGTGTGATACGTGGGTTACCTTTTGCCTTGACTATGCTATTCGCCAGAAATCTCAGGTTGGCTTCAATGTCGGTAGCTCTGGCTCCCCCATAACATTTGATCTCGGCTGGCTTGTCTAGCAAAATATGCCGGGTGATGGAGTCGCCAATCACAAGGACGGAACGACGGGGTTGCAGTGGAACCGGCTGCGTACTGGGACCGGAACCCGCAACACGTGTAAAATCATGTTGCGGAGCAGGTGCTGTTGAGGCCGAGGCCGGGCGGTTACACTGCCGCTTCGTAGTGGGCGCAAAGGCCTTGTCCTGAGCACTATGTCTGGGACTCTCCAGACGAGAAGACCCCGCTAGAGGCTCCTCAGAAAAGCCTATAGTGTCCAAGACGTCTAAAGCTGACTGTTTTCCTGACTCAAGTTCAAGGACACGACTCTCTAACAGAGTTAACCTTTCTAGGAGAGAGGGACAGACAGGACAGACAGAACACATAGCCATGCTTACACCAGGTAGAGCAGGAACAAATAAAGATACGATGGCAGATTTCAGTACCGTATCTACAAAACCTTCTGTTTAATCATCTTCCATTTATTTATTTGTTTCGATTTTTCATGTCTGGTCAATTTTAGCATGGTGTTATTCACAGTCAAAGATAAAAAAAATGTAATTGATATTCTCATTTGGTTCATTACAATTTACTCAAGCCTAGTAACAGACACAGTATTTCGTACACTGGGAATACATTCCCTGACATCCATAGATGTCCCTAGAATCAGATACCAAGAACATGCCAATGGACCATATTAAAAAAAAGTCTGTAAATAAATGTGTATTCTACGTTCTTATGGAAGAACCTGGGTTCCATCCTAGAGGCAAATCTTTCCTGTGACAAAATGGCATCCAATGTAATAAAAAAAGTCAACCAACGAACTAGATTCTTGTACCGGATCTCCTCTCTGGTAAACAAGAATACCCTGAAGACTCTGGCAGGAGCACTCATTCAAGGGTACTACGACTATGCTTGCACCTCATGGTACCAAAGCACCTCAAAGGCGCTTAAAACAAAATTACAAACATCACAAAACAAGCTAGTCAGACTACTACTTGACCTGAACCCCAGAACCCACCTCACCCCTGCCCACTTTGACAACCTAGGATGGCTTAGAGTAGACGACAGAGTACAGCAACTTGCAATGGGCCTGGTTTTCAAGATACACTATACGACCGGGGTGCCCATGTACATGTCAAAATACTTCCCAAAGGTCAGTGAATACCACAACCACTACACCAGAGGTAGCTCAACAAATCATGTTAAACCCAGATTCGGCTCAAACAAGGGACTAAACACGTTTCGCAATTATGCCACAACAATGTGCAACGCCCTACCCAAAGCTGTAAAGGAATGTGAATCCCGGCCCACATTCAAAACCGCTCTTAAAGAGCACCTACGGGAGGCTGCAATTCGAAACTGGCCACCGTAAATGCCCAAAACCCCCACCACCTCCTAATATACAGTCTCCTCCCCACCGCATGTATATATTCCCTCCCCGCCGTATGTATATTTCCCTCCCACCCACCCACCCCCTCCTAATGTACAGTCCCCTCCCCATCATATGTATATACTCTGTCAGGATCTAGGGGTAACAGTACTGTATATTTGAATACCGTTTATGTCACAAATGTATCAGTACTAAATACCTATATGTCCCTATGCCATAAATGTCATGTATGTTGTGTATGTCATAAATGTCTATATGAAATGAAAATGGGGGACCCTGATGGAAACAAGACAAAAGTCTTTCTCAGGTCTGCATCCCCTTAACAATTGTGTGTATTGAGCCGTACTGTATTGTACCGATTCTGCAATCTGTTAAATAAAGTTTTCATTCATTCATTCATTCAGGAATGAGATAATTTTTTTTTTGTATTATTAATTTTGAGTTCATTTTCATAACGCGATCATTTTCTGTGTAATTAATTAATCTAATTAACGCGATAAACTGACAGCCCTAATATATATATATTGCTCTATAGTAACTTATTATAAAATTCTCCAGACTAGGGTTGCAAGTTGTAAGCATGTTCATGAATCGATCATTGATAACATTAAAGTCCAATGCACACGGCGGGCGATTTTTGCCAGGCGACCGATTTTTTAAGCCAGGCGACCGATAGAATGTTCCATTGTTATGAATGAGAGAACCCAAACAGCAGGAGATTTTCGAGTGATAATTGTGCAGCAAGTTCTGTCGCCTGGCTAAATATCACCTCAGTCCTATTTTCTTTAGGCAGACAGACGACACAGCAAAGACAATGAGGAAATATCACGACTTCAATACATTCATTGATCAATAACCTATGTATTATTACCATGCTATTTATGTTAATTATTCATTAATTAAGTTAGTTATTCATTTATATGTGCTGCTTAATATAGCCTACATGAACGAATTTGTCTATTTATCGATACTTCCATCAATAACTTCCATCGCTGTACGAATAGGAAGAGCCATACCGTGTCACGCTAACCCTTCCAGATTATTTGTGGTCCGGCCTTGAACTTTCCATAAATCCATTTAGTTAGATCCAGCACTAAATGCATTTAGTTGATTATGATACATTTTCAACAACAATTAGCGTTAGTTATTTCCTGGTTGATTCAGGACATGATGTCACACGAATGCCAGGTTCGCTCAGCCAATAGACAATTTGTTTTATTAGTGTGAACGTATACTTTTATCCAGTGCGCATTTGGAAAGTAAACGGTCCTGAGCGGTCGTGTGTGGTGTGGGGTGCTAAGCGATTGTTGTTGAGCGACACCTGATCGCCAGGCGATGTCGCTCGCCTTCCATCTGCTTTGGACTTAACGATCAATGAATTAATTAACTGTTAGTAAAATACCAAATTTACCAAACAATAACAAATGTGTTTGTTTCCTTAATCAAAATATATATGTCCACAGCAGCAGCATATTGTATAGCATATGAAACATAAAAATGTAGAGGCCTAGACATATTAAGACATTTGTGTCTCCTCTAAACGGGCGGGTGCTGCATATGTGGCTA
Organism: Notolepis coatsorum; assembly: GCF_963971535.1. Classification (NCBI taxonomy): domain Eukaryota; kingdom Metazoa; phylum Chordata; class Actinopteri; order Aulopiformes; family Paralepididae; genus Notolepis; species Notolepis coatsorum. Next base: position 129,491 of record NW_028172863.1, on the reverse strand, counting down.
TAACTATAATAAAAATAAATCTCACCTCTCAAGAGCATGTATTCAACAAACTCAAAAATGTTCCAAACACTGTTTGATATTAACTTAATAAATAAACAAAATGTCGACGGAAATGAACTGAATAACAGATTAGGCACATAAGACGCTGAAAACAACCAACTGTACTAACGAAGCAACAGGATTCATTTTTTATTAGACTATTGTTATTATTATTATTCATATTTTGCAACAAGATAGCCTACATCAGCATATCGACATGGTCAGGTGTCAGACGGGAGCGCATGCAGCCTGGTCACAATCAGTCCAAAAACACTTGCTCAGATGGTACTGATGTCGTGGGTATACAGAGATACTGTCAGCTTTACTTTTTGTTAATGTGATGAAGTATTAAAACATAGAACTAACCTCTGTGCTTGTAAACAGTGAAAGCTGAACGGTACCTGGAGAAAGAGACAGATGAGCAGAGGCAGAGACGATCACAATCAGCTTTTCAGCTTGGTAAGAGAGAGAGGAACCGGAGGAGGAAGTGAAGACACTGTTTAAATGAAATAATACTGAGCCAGAATGAATACAGTGGTTTACCAATAAATCTGTGAATCACTGAAGATCAATATCACCAGTTTTATAATTATTTTCTGTCGATGAAGCAATCACCCATAAATGTATCCCCTCTCATCCTATTCTAGAAACCAAGATGGTTAAACAAGAACAGACTAAACAACTAGAGGATGTTATTGTGACTTTGAGAGAATCTGAAAAAGGACTACAATTGATCAATTCAACATTGGAGGATCAACTACAGGACTCGGAGGAAAGACTGAAGAAAACCACACAGGAACTGGATGAGAGGATCAGAGTCCTTCAGGACAAAGAAACACAACTGAGCCAACAACTGCAGAACACTGTCAAGCAAATGGAGGATTGTAAGAGACAGCTGGATGAAATGACCCAACAGAACAGAGAGAAAGAAAGACAACTAGCGATGGGAGAAAATAGATTGCAGGAGAAACACGACGACCTGGAGACACTTAGAAAAGACCTTCAGGACCAGAACAACCAAGCAGAGAAGCTCAAATTCCAACTGAGGGAGAGAGAGAGTGAACTAGAGCAGAAGAACCACAGACTGGTAGAGAGAGACAAGCAGCTAGAAGAGAAGAACAAACGACTGGAGGGAAGAGAGAGTGAACTAGAGGAGAGGAACCACAGAATGATAGAGAGAGACATGCAGCTTGTAGAGAAGAACAAACTACTGGAGGAAAGAAACAGAGAATTGGATGAAAAAGATGAAGAACTGGAGAGAAAGGATGAAGAACTGATGGAGAAGAAGATGGAAGGAGAAGAGAAAGACCAACAGGTAGACGACACAAAGAAAGTACTGGAGGGGAAAGATGAACTGATGGGGAAGAAGGAGGAGTGGAAAGATGTCAACATTGAAAATACTCAGTTTGGTAAGATTATATTTTACTGTGATGATAATATTAATATTTTTAATGTGTTAATACATATGTTCTTATTGCGTTAATATCTACCTATCAGATTATCACAAAATACAACTGTTTCTGCTGTGATTGATCGAAAAAGACCATGAAGAGAAAAGGCTGTAGTTCTTAATTAAACTGTTAATCCGACATGGATGTAAATACACTCATAACAGTTGAGTTATAAACTCATAGTCATCACTAATGTGACATTCACAGTAACAACTACATAGAGAGGAAATCTCAAAGATGTGATGTTGTCAAAATACTGTTGAAGTATTGTAACTGTATCTTCTATCTGTCATTGCAGTACAGATATGTGGCATGAAGACTGAAATGAAGACAATGAGGATTAGATTTTCAGCCCAACAGACCGGTCAGTCTTTAAAGAGACATTTATCCATTAAAATGAATAGACCTTTGTTATATGGAGTTGTGTACTTAGATTATCCCATAGACCTTTGTTATATATGTAATAGATAGTACCGCGAGGCACAGTCATGATGGACTTCAAGCGTTGTGAAGTGACTGTGGCAAGTAGCGGTACTGCGAGTTAAACTCACTCCCCCTTAAAAGACACAGACACGTTACCAATAAGTGAATTCACCTCTTAGTATAGCGGTCTGTGATGTCGCCCGTGGTGCGGCAGACCCGAGTTCGAAACTCCCTTGGGCCGTCGACGTTTAACAATGCAAAAAGGTGACGTATCAGCTCCGTTACATATATATGGAGTTGTGTTCTTACATTATCCCACAGACCTCTTTTTTTATATATGGAGTTGTGTTCTTACATTATCCCACAGACTTTTTTTTTGTTTTATATATATGGAGTTGTGTTCTTATATTATCCCACAGACTTCTTTTTTTATATATGGAGTTGTGTTCTTCTTACATTATCCCATAGACCTTTGTTATGGAGTTGTGTTCTTCTTACATTATCCCATAGACCTTTGTTATAATAATGTAGTTGTGTTCTTTCATTATCCCATAGACATTTGGTATATACTGTATATGGAGTTGTGTTCTTACATTATCCCAAATGCTTCCAACAATGTTCAAAGCCTGAGAAATATGTGTGCACTCTGTTAGCTGTGTTAACACTCTGTTAGCTGTGTTAACACTCTGTTAGCTGTGTTGACACTCTGTTAGCTGTGTTGACACTCTGTTAGCTGTGTTAACACTCTGTTAGCTGTGTTGACACTCTGTTAGCTGTGTTGACACTCTGTTAGCTGTGTTGACACTCTGTTAGCTGTGTAGCTAACACTCTGTTAGCTGTGTTGACACTCTGTTAGCTGTGTTGACACTCTGTTAGCTGTGTTGACACTGTGTTGACACTCTGTTAGCTGTGTTGACAACTCTGTTAGCTGTGTTAACACTCTGTTAGCTGTGTTAACACTCTGATAGCTGTGTTAACACTCTGTTAGCTGTGTTAACACTCTGATAGCTGTGTTAACACTCTGTTAGCTGTGTTAACACTCTGTTAGCTGTGTTAACACTCTGTTAGCTGTATTGACACTCTGTTAGCTGTGTTGACACTCTGTTAGGCATGTTAACACTCTGTTAGCTGTGTTAACACTCTGTTAGCTGTATTGACACTCTGATAGCTGTGTTGACACTCTGTTAGCTGTATTGACACTCTGATAGCTGTGTTAACACTCTGTTAGCTGTATTGACACTCTGATAGCTGTGTTAACACTCTGTTAGATGTGCTAACACTCCATTAGCTGTGTTAACACTCTGTTAGCTGTGTTGACACTCTGTTTGCTGTGTAGCTAACACTCTGTTAGCTGTGTTAACACTCTGTTAGCTGTGTTAACACTCTGATAGCTGTGTTAACACTCTGTTAGCTGTGTTAACACTCTGTTAGCTGTGTTAACACTCTGTTAGCTGTGTTAACACTCTGTTAGCTGTGTTAACACTCTGATAGCTGTGTTAACACTCTGTTAGCTGTGTTAACACTCTGTTAGCTGTGTTAACACTCTGTTAGCTGTGTTAACACTCTGTTAGCTGTATTGACACTCTGTTAGCTGTGTTGACACTCTGTTAGGCATGTTAACACTCTGGTTAGCTGTGTTAACACTCTGTTAGCTGTGTTAACACTCTGTTAGCTGTGTTAACACTCTGGTAGCTGTATTGACACTCTGATAGCTGTGTTGACACTCTGTTAGCTGTATTGACACTCTGATAGCTGTGTTAACACTCTGTTAGCTGTATTGACACTCTGTTAGCTGTGTTAACACTCTGTTAGCTGTGCTAACACTCCATTAGCTGTGTTAACACTCTGTTAGCTGTGCTACACTTTTTAGCTATTTAGCTACTCTCTGATTAATACAGAGATTTGGGTGATGTACCCCAGTCTGCTAGTAGATTTCAAACCACGTCAGGCTAATTTTAATTCTCAATCTAGCTAAAAGCAAAGAAAAGTGCATTTTAACAATGAAGACAACAACTCCCATGATCCCACACTCCTTCATAACGTCATCAAATGCAGTCTTTCATTATTGTTTTGAGTGAGAAAACCCATATGTGAGAAAACCCATATTGGCAGAAAATAACATTGTTTAAATGATACTGTGATGGAAATTGATGTTTGTCTTTCAGAGAGTGAAGACATGTCTGACACACTACCAATCAGAAAGAGACACAGCATGTCACGTCAGTATATATATAACTATATTTATATATTATTATCAGTGTTTCCCCTAGAATTGTCTTCAGGCCTGGTGGTACCAGGGCTCGAAACTAACTTTTTTCACCACTACCAAAACCGTCTCAAGAAATTATGTATACAATCGTCCTTTTTTTATATTATCAAAAGTCAAATATAGACATCATCTATGGTCATATTCTGATACTCAGTAAAGATAAGAAAGATTTAAATAAGTATGAAATGATGTCTTCCTAAATAGCTAATTTAGGGTAAAATATCCAAACAGTTAGTTAGTAGTTAGTTAGTCAGTAGTTAGCTCGTTAGACTGTGTGCTTGTTGATTTCCAAGTGTGTTGAAGGCAGCTGTGTTTGTTGTCAGACTCAGTTACAAGCTAAATAGCCAATCTAAGGTCTCCACTCCATCATGTCTCTGGTCCATCATGTCTCTGGTCCATCATGTCTCTGGTCCTCTGGTCCATCATGTCTCTGGTCCATCATGTCTCTGGTCCTCTGGTCCATCATGTCTCTGGTCCATCATGTCTCTGGTCCTCTGGTCCATCATGTCTCTGGTCCATCATGTCTCTGGTCCTCTGGTCCATCATGTCTCTGGTCCTTCATGTCTCTGGTCCTCTGGTCCATCATGTCTCTGGTCCATCAGGTCTCTGGTCCATCATGTCTCTGGTCCATCATGTCTCTGGTCCTCTGGTCCATCATGTCTCTGGTCCTCTGGTCCATCATGTCTCTGGTCCATCATGTGTCTGGTCCTTTGGTCCATCATGTCTCTGGTCCTTCATGTCTCTGGTCCTCTGGTCCATCATGTCTCTGGTCCTCTGGTCCATCATGTCTCTGGTCCATCATGTCTCTGGTCCTATGGTCCATCATGTCTCTGGTCCATCATGTCTCTGGTCCTCTGGTCCATCATGTCTCTGGTCCATCATGTCTCTGGTCCTCTGGTCCATCATGTCTCTGGTCCATCATGTCTCTAGTCCATCATGTCTCTGGTCCATCATGACTCTGGTCCTCTGGTCCATCATGTCTCTGGTCCTCTGGTCCATCATGTCTCTGGTCCATCATGTCTCTGGTCCATCATGTCTCTGGTCCTCTGGTCCATCATGTCTCTGGTCCATCATGTCTCTGGTCCTCTGGTCCATCATGTCTCTGGTCCATCATGTCTCTGGTCCATCATGTCTCTGGTCCTCTGGTCCATCATGTCTCTGGTCCTCTGGTCCATCATGTCTCTGGTCCATCATGTCTCTGGTCCTCTGGTCCATCATGTCTCTGGTCCATCATGTCTCTGGTCCTCTGGTCCATCATGTCTCTGGTCCATCATCTCTCTGGTCCATCATGTCTCTGGTCCATCATGTCTCTGGTCCATCATGTCTCTGGTCCTCTGGTCCATCATGTCTCTGGTCCTCTGGTCCATCATGTCTCTGGTCCATCATGTCTCTGGTCCATCATGTCTCTGGTCCATCATGTCTCTGGTCCATCATGTATCTGGTCCATCATGTCTCTGGTCCTCTGGTCCATCATGTCTCTGGTCCTCTGGTCCATCATGTCTCTGGTCCATCATGTCTCTGGTCCTCTGGTCCATCATGTCTCTGGTCCATCATGTCTCTGGTCCTCTGGTCCATCATGTCTCTGGTCCTCTGGTCCATCATGTCTCTGGTCCTCTGGTCCATCATGTCTCTGGTCCTCTGGTCCATCATGTCTCTGGTCCTCTGGTCCATCATGTCTCTGGTCCATCATGTCTCTGGTTCTCTGGTCCATCATGTCTCTGGTCCATCATGTCTCTGGTCCTCTGGTCCATCATGTCTCTGGTCCTCTGGTCCATCATGTCTCTGGTCCATCATGTCTCTGGTCCATCATGTCTCTGGTACATCATGTCTCTGGTCCTCTGGTCCATCATGTCTCTGGTCCATCATGTCTCTGGTCCATCATGTCTCTGGTCCATCATGTCTCTGGTCCATCATGTCTCTGGTCCTCTGGTCCATCATGTCTCTGGTCCTCTGGTACATCATGTCTCTGGTCCATCATGTCTCTGGTCCATCATGTCTCTGGTCCATCATGTCTCTGGTCCTCTGGTCTATCATGTCTCTGGTCCATCATGTCTCTGGTCCATCATGTCTCTGGTCCATCATGTCTCTGGTCCATCATGTCTCTGGTCCATCATGTCTCTGGTCCTCTGGTACATCATGTCTCTGGTCCTCTGGTCCATCATGTCTCTGGTCCATCATGTCTCTGGTCCATCATGTCTCTGGTCCATCATGTCTCTGGTCCTCTGGTCCATCATGTCTCTGGTCCATCATGTCTCTGGTCCTCTGGTCCATCATGTCTCTGGTCCTCTGGTCCATCATGTCTCTGGTCCATCATGTCTCTGGTCCTCTGGTCCATCATGTCTCTGGTCCATCATGTCTCTGGTCCATCATGTCTCTGGTCCTCTGGTCCATCATGTCTCTGGTCCTCTGGTCCATCATGTCTCTGGTCCATCATGTCTCTGGTCCTCTGGTCCATCATGTCTCTGGTCCATCATGTCTCTGGTCCATCATGTCTCTGGTCCATCATGTCTCTGGTCCATCATGTCTCTGGTCCTCTGGTCCATCATGTCTCTGGTCCTCTGGTCCATCATGTCTCTGGTCCATCATGTCTCTGGTCCTTTGGTCCATCATGTCTCTGGTCCTTCATGTCTCTGGTCCTCTGGTCCATCATGTCTCTGGTCCTCTGGTCCATCATGTCTCTGGTCCATCATGTCTCTGGTCCTATGGTCCATCATGTCTCTGGTCCATCATGTCTCTGGTCCTCTGGTCCATCATGTCTCTGGTCCATCATGTCTCTGGTCCTCTGGTCCATCATGTCTCTGGTCCATCATGTCTCTAGTCCATCATGACTCTGGTCCTCTGGTCCATCATGTCTCTGGTCCTCTGGTCCATCATGTCTCTGGTCCATCATGTCTCTGGTCCATCATGTCTCTGGTCCTCTGGTCCATCATGTCTCTGGTCCATCATGTCTCTGGTCCTCTGGTCCATCATGTCTCTGGTCCATCATGTCTCTGGTCCATCATGTCTCTGGTCCTCTGGTCCATCATGTCTCTGGTCCTCTGGTCCATCATGTCTCTGGTCCATCATGTCTCTGGTCCTCTGGTCCATCATGTCTCTGGTCCATCATGTCTCTGGTCCTCTGGTCCATCATGTCTCTGGTCCATCATCTCTCTGGTCCATCATGTCTCTGGTCCATCATGTCTCTGGTCCATCATGTCTCTGGTCCTCTGGTCCATCATGTCTCTGGTCCTCTGGTCCATCATGTCTCTGGTCCATCATGTCTCTGGTCCATCATGTCTCTGGTCCATCATGTATCTGGTCCATCATGTCTCTGGTCCTCTGGTCCATCATGTCTCTGGTCCTCTGGTCCATCATGTCTCTGGTCCATCATGTCTCTGGTCCTCTGGTCCATCATGTCTCTGGTCCATCATGTCTCTGGTCCTCTGGTCCATCATGTCTCTGGTCCTCTGGTCCATCATGTCTCTGGTCCTCTGGTCCATCATGTCTCTGGTCCATCATGTCTCTGGTCCATCATGTCTCTGGTCCTCTGGTCCATCATGTCTCTGGTCCATCATGTCTCTGGTCCTCTGGTCCATCATGTCTCTGGTCCTCTGGTCCATCATGTCTCTGGTCCATCATGTCTCTGGTCCATCATGTCTCTGGTACATCATGTCTCTGGTCCTCTGGTCCATCATGTCTCTGGTCCATCATGTCTCTGGTCCATCATGTCTCTGGTCCATCATGTCTCTGGTCCTCTGGTCCATCATGTCTCTGGTCCTCTGGTACATCATGTCTCTGGTCCATCATGTCTCTGGTCCATCATGTCTCTGGTCCATCATGTCTCTGGTCCTCTGGTCCATCATGTCTCTGGTCCATCATGTCTCTGGTCCATCATGTCTCTGGTCCATCATGTCTCTGGTCCATCATGTCTCTGGTCCATCATGTCTCTGGTCCTCTGGTACATCATGTCTCTGGTCCTCTGGTCCATCATGTCTCTGGTCCATCATGTCTCTGGTCCATCATGTCTCTGGTCCATCATGTCTCTGGTCCTCTGGTCCATCATGTCTCTGGTCCATCATGTCTCTGGTCCTCTGGTCCATCATGTCTCTGGTCCTCTGGTCCATCATGTCTCTGGTCCATCATGTCTCTGGTCCTCTGGTCCATCATGTCTCTGGTCCATCATGTCTCTGGTCCATCATGTCTCTGGTCCTCTGGTCCATCATGTCTCTGGTCCTCTGGTCCATCATGTCTCTGGTCCATCATGTCTCTGGTCCTCTGGTCCATCATGTCTCTGGTCCATCATGTCTCTGGTCCATCATGTCTCTGGTCCATCATGACTCTGGTCCATCATGTCTCTGGTCCTCTGGTCCATCATGTCTCTGGTCCATCATGTCTCTGGTCCTCTGGTCCATCATGTATCTGGTCCTCTGGTCCATCATGTCTCTGGTCCATCATGTCTCTGGTCCTCTGGTCCATCATGTCTCTGGTCCATCATGTCTCTGGTCCATCATGTATCTGGTCCTCTGGTCCATTATGTCTCTGGTCCATCATGTCTCTGGTACATCATGTCTCTGGTCCATCATGTCTCTGGTCCATCATGTCTCTGGTCCATCATGTCTCTGGTCCTCTGGTCCATCATGTCTCTGGTCCTCTGGTCCATCATGTCTCTGGTCCATCATGTCTCTGGTCCTCTGGTCCATCATGTCTCTGGTCCTCTGGTCCATCATGTCTTTGGTACATCATGTCTCTGGTCCATCATGTCTCTGGTCCATCATGTCTCTGGTCCATCATGTCTCTGGTCCTCTGGTCCATCATGTCTCTGGTCCATCATGTCTCTGGTCCATCATGTCTCTGGTCCATCATGTCTCTGGTCCTCTGGTCCATCATGTCTCTGGTCCTCTGGTCCATCATGTCTCTGGTCCATCATGTCTCTGGTCCATCATGTCTCTGGTCCATCATGTCTCTGGTCCTCTGGTCCATCATGTCTCTGGTCCTCTGGTCCATCATGTCTCTGGTCCATCATGTCTCTGGTCCTCTGGTCCATCATGTCTCTGGTCCATCATGTCTCTGGTCCTCTGGTCCATCATGTCTCTGGTCCTCTGGTCCATCATGTCTCTGGTCCATCATGTCTCTGGTCCATCATGTCTCTGGTCCATCATGTCTCTGGTCCATCATGTCTCTGGTCCATCATGTCTCTGGTCCATCATGTCTCTGGTCCTCTGGTCCATCATGTCTCTGGTCCATCATGTCTCTGGTCCATCATGTCTCTGGTCCTCTGGTCCATCATGTCTCTGGTCCTCTGGTCCATCATGTCTCTGGTCCTCTGGTCCATCATGTCTCTGGTCCTCTGGTCCATCATGTCTCTGGTCCATCATGTCTCTGGTCCTCTGGTCCATCATGTCTCTGGTCCATCATGTCTCTGGTCCTCTGGTCCATCATGTCTCTGGTCCATCATGTCTCTGGTCCTCTGGTCCATCATGTCTCTGGTCCTCTGGTCCATCATGTCTCTGGTCCATCATGTCTCTGGTCCATCATGTCTCTGGTCCATCATGTCTCTGGTCCATCATGTCTCTGGTCCATCATGTCTCTGGTCCATCATGTCTCTGGTCCTCTGGTCCATCATGTCTCTGGTCCATCATGTCTCTGGTCCATCATGTCTCTGGTCCATCATGTCTCTGGTCCTCTGGTCCATCATGTCTCTGGTCCTCTGGTCCATCATGTCTCTGGTCCTCTGGTCCATCATGTCTCTGGTCCTCTGGTCCATCATGTCTCTGGTCCATCATGTCTCTGGTCCTCTGGTCCATCATGTCTCTGGTCCTCTGGTCCATCATGTCTCTGGTCCTCTGGTCCATCATGTCTCTGGTCCATCATGTCTCTGGTCCTCTGGTCCATCATGTCTCTGGTCCTCTGGTCCATCATGTCTCTGGTCCTCTGGTCCATCATGTCTTTGGTCCACACTCTATCATTACCTGCATCCATACACTCTCTCTGCAGTAATTTAAAGTCATTATAAAGTCATTTAAAATAATCTCAGTTGCACTCTCATTGTTTCAAAAGGTTCCCTGGAAGCGGCACAGAGGTGGACTCACGTTTCTGAACAGCGCCTCACAGAGACGCCCAAATGCAAATGATTATTGATTTCCAAATAAATTACATTTGGCGTTATTTTTGGCATACAAATATGTTTATTTGGCCTAGCGGGGTTTCATTGTCTCATCTCATCACTTACAGGGGAAACACTGATTATAAAGATTATTTTACTGTTTACTGTTTACGGTTTTGCATAAAAAAAAATTTTAACCATCAGGTTTTGTGTTTCAGTGAGTGAAGAGACAGATGCAGCCTCCACACTATCACTGTTGAGGAGAAAAACCATGCCATGGATTCCTCCACATAGTGAGACCATATCTTTTTCTCTACATGTTATTGATGTTTTGTTTATACTATGACACATTTTAATTGCATCGTCTATATATTGTTCAGTGTGTTTTATATATATATATATATATATATATATATATATATATATATATATATATATATATATATATATATATATATATATATATATATATATATATATATATATATAAATGTGTGTTTTAATATATATAAAAATGTCCAATAATAACAAGTTACAGATAAAATTAATAAAACAAGATTAAAAGCACAGATACAAACAAGCTAAAAATCATCTAAAACACAAGATAAAAATGAAGATAAAACAAATAAAATCAGCTAAAACTATTACAAACTGATACACATCACCAGCCAGGCACTAGAACGGGTTCCATAGGTTCCAAAATTCCAGTCCAATAATGATGTAGTATAAGGAGGTAGCTTACCAATAATGATGTAGTATAAGAAGGTAGCTTACCAATAATTATGTAGTATAAGGAGGTAGCTTATCAATAATTATGTAGTATGAGGAGGTAGCTTACCAATAATGATGTAGTATAAGGAGGTAGCTTACCAATAATGATGTAGTATAAGTATGAAGCTTAGCAATAATGATGTAGTATAAGGAGGTAGCTTACCAATAATGATGTAGTATAAGGAGGTAGCTTACCAATAATGATGTAGTATAAGGAGGTAGCTTACCAATAATGATGTAGTATAAGGAGGTAACTTATCAATAATGATGTAGTATAAGGAGGTAGCTTATCAATAATGATGTAGTATAAAGAGGAGGTAGCTTACCAATAATGATGTAGTATAAGGAGGTAGCTTACCAATAATGATGTAGTATAAGGAGGTAGCTTACCAATAATGATGTAGTATAAGGAGGTAGCTTACCAATAATGATGTAGTATAAGGAGGTAGCTTACCAATAATGATGTAGTATAAGGAGGTAGATTACCAATAATGATGTAGTATAAGGAGGTAGCTTACCAATAATGATGTAGTATAAAGAGGTAGCTTACCAATAATGATGTAGTATAAGGAGGTAGCTTACTAATAATGATGTAGTATAAGGAGGTAGCTTACCAATAATGATGTAGTATAAAGAGGTAGCTTACCAATAATGATGTAGTATACGGAGGTAGCTTACCAATAATGATGTAGTATAAGGAGGTAGCTTACCAATAATGATGTAGTATAAAGAGGAGGCAGCTTACCAATAATGATGTAGTATAAAGAGGTAGCTTACCAATAATGATGTAGTATAAGGAGGTAGCTTACCAATAATTATGTAGTATAAGGAGGTAGCTTATCAATAATGATGTAGTATAAGGAGGTAGATTACCAATAATTATGTAGTATAAGGAGGTAGCTTACCAATAATGATGTAGTATAAGGAGGTAGATTACCAATAATGATGTAGTATAAGGAGGTAGATTACCAATAATGATGTAGTATAAGGAGGTAGCTTACCAATAATGATGTAGTATAAGTGTAGCGGCAACATGCCGGTGCCGCTTCCTGGTGTAGACGGGGAGTGAATCCATACGCACTCAACGTTCAAAGAAATAGTCTTCCACACATTAAGCTCCGTTATCAGACACCGATGTGGTGATCCGATTTAATTAGAATAAGTAGGTTACATGGGAGGGTTGATCACAGCGATCCTAAGCGTCATATAACCTGGTCTAATTGCTTAAAGTGTTTCCTAAATAAGACTAATCTAAAAACGTTCCCGAAGCATCCTGAAGCGCTGAAGCGTTCTAAGCGTTCTAAAGCGTTAAGCTTCCTAAGCGGTAAGAAAATCATATGCCTTCCCCATCGGCTACCGCCCACAGCTGATTCCTATCACCTATTTAATGATCTCCGCCGCGCCGTGGCCGATCACCTGACAGGTGCAGGTGATCCACCCACAGCGCAACAGAGTCCACCCAACAGGTTACACAGAGTCATAACATTCCCATAAATCATTACATTCCCATAAATCATTACATTCCCATAAATTGTAACATTCCCATAAATTGTAACCTTCTAATAATGATAATAATAATAGTAATAATGATAATATTAATACTAATAATAATAATAATAATAATCAATAACAAAAAACACTCATTCAGCCTTTACAATAAGGAGGTAGATTACCAATAATGATGTAGTATAAAGAGGAGGCAGCTTACAAATAAGGGCTTTAAAAATGAACAAATACCAGTGTTTGTTGCGCCTCTCCATCAGAGAGGACCAACCAACCATCTCATAAATGAGACAGTGATGAGTGTTGTATCTGTCATTAGTGATCAATCTGAAGGCAGAGTGATATACAGAGTCCAAGGATTTAAGGGTTGAGGCCGCAGCCTATACATTACATCACCATAGTCCAGGACTGATGAGAAAACTGCTTTGACAACTCTCTTCCTACTTCAAAGGAAAGCTGGTTCTGTTTCTCTATAGGAAGCCAATTTTCTGTCGCAACTTGGAGAATCAGCATTACAATAGATACAGATACAAGATACTTTAATGCCACACAACGATGGTTGGTGGTAATTGTTTTCGGTACAGATGTTGAGCACTGGTTATATCAAACATGAAACAGACATCAAACATCAAAAACGTCAAAACATATATACATAAATACATTTAGGACAGTCACGGTAACAGTGTCAGTCGGTGACAGATGCTTGCCCGTTTGTGCAAAGGGGGGCGGGCCAGGGTGTTCAGTGTTCGGACTGCTGTGGGGAAAAAACTGTTTGTGAAGCGTGTGTGTCTGGTTAGGATGGACCTGTAGCGACCTGAGGGCATGTGCTGAAATAAGTGGTGTGCTGGGTCGTTGACTATTTTAACAGAGCGGGTGACTGTGCGTGAGGTGTAGATGGATGTGATGGATGAGGTGAGGATACTTTGAATTATGGCAGTGTAAAATTCAATAAAACAATACTATGCATAAAGATGAGCTTTATTTTTATAGTGTAACGTTTGGCTACTTAAAATCATGGACGGAGAGAGAGAGAGATCAGCCCCTCCCATTCCTCACTATTGGAGCACCGTGAGAAACTAAACTAATCTTGCACAGAGTATTTCTCCACTGTGAGCATTTCCAGGCGTAGTTTTGGGACCAGTTTAATTGACGTTAGCAGCAGACGTTAGTTTAGGATTTTACCGCAACGTGGGCATACAGGTATGGTGAGGATGCAACGCATGTTGGACGCATTGGACCCGTTGCTTGTGGAATTTTCACTGCACATAGAAACAGCTAGACTCGTGAGAGGAGTTGTCACAGGGCTAAAGAGCTAGATGTCACAGCTTCTAAAATTGAAGGTCCGTGTTGGTCTGTGTCTTTTATGAAATGAAAATCGCACACCATTGGAATTCAGATTATTTTCTACCTGGGCGGGTCTTAATCTACCTGCTCTCAAGGTACCAACATGTGGCACCGGTTGATCTCACGTGAATCAGTACTCTGTATCACCGACGTAATTCGGTCGGTACACTTAAAAGTACTGAGTTCGGTACTCAACCCTAGTGGTTTTTAGAAAATCCATGAAACCAGATGAAACCAATCTTGCGTTGATCTGATATTTCTTTCTCCCGCGATCGAAGCTTTGTGTGTGGACTGTGTGTGTGCTGTTTACCGTTGACTGCGGTGGGGGGGGGCAAGCGCCCCGCTACAAGCCCTGTTCCAACTTGCACGAGGAGACATAATAATGATAATCTAGCGTTGATTTCAGGAAGATTCGATAATCAGGCGAAAAATTACAACGTGATAAGTGCATTCCACTAAAACGCTATTATCGCGTCTTTTCCTGGTATTACTAAGAATGACCAAAACTATACTCATATTCAAAACGGTATAAAACGGAAATGTACAGATGAAAAACAATCAGTTTTTTGCATGTTGACCAGAAGCAACTCACTGACAATCGACGGTGTTATTACACCCATAGCTATAATATAAGATATATTTTAAGCACTCGCAAATTTTCACAGTCTCCCCATTGATTAAAGCGATGGCGTTCTAGCGTGTTCTAGCGCCCCGCCCCCTGGCACTGAATGAGTTAAGGCCTCTACATGCTACAGCAACTTCAAAGCAACTGCACCACAACATCGACAAAGCAACAGTGTTTTAGACACTCTGCCTTTATGCTTCTGCAACATCGACACGCAAAGTTAGTTTAGGTTCGTGTTAACGTTAGATAATGTACAAAATAAACGTATTTCCGGTGCTTTTAGACGTCGCTCTTTTATTTTGAAATCCCCCGACCGGAAGTATTTGTGATGTATTTTGCTTGTGTAACTTTAGGTTAGTTTTAACGTTAGCTGGCAGCTACAGGCACTCGAGGTCGAGGAAGAGCTGCTGAATTTAATCGGCAGGAGGAGAGAGAGCTCGTCAAAGCTGGATATATCCCTGTGGCTGTGGTTGTAGGCACGAAAATGCAGCTCGAACTACCTGTTATATTAAATTAATTGATTGCTGTTTAACAACTTGTCCGTGTCCAGTCCTTTCGAACTGCCCCACCGTCCGTTCATTGTAAACAATGATGCATGTAATTATATTAACGTTACTGTGTGTTGTTGTAGCTATGTTAATACATTCTGAATGGCATTAACGTTAGTTGGGTATGATAGAGCATTGAATAGCATCAAGTTCAACGCTAGCTGGCTGGCTACAACAATGGCGGATGGTATTCTCTGCGGGACCAATATTATTCTATGACAGCCCCGCCCCCATTCGCTAACCAACCAATCACTGCTACGCAATATCAACGCAACGGTTGTTTAGGTTAGATTTTGGAGACAGGTACGCAACATCCTCACAACACAGTCTACAAGACCCTCTAAAACAACCGCGCTGAAATCGTGCTGATGTTAATAATAATAATAACTAGACAATTCCGCGTGGGGGAAATTGTGAAAGTGTGGGTGACGCCTGTGCACCGCCGGCCAACGGGGGAGAGGGTCTCTCGCGAGTCTCTATGACAAACGGTTCAAAGGATACAAAAAGGGGGCGCGGCCTTAGGATCGGGGGAGTGGTCAACATAGACCATTTGAAGATCGGACTTTTCCGAGTTTTAATTTATTTTCGGACTTTTCCGAGTTTTTGGGGTTTTCGGACTTTTCCGAGTTTTTGAACTTTTTCGGATTTTTGATGTTTCCGAGTTTTCGGAATTTTCAGAGTTTTTGGATTTTTCCGGGTTTTCGGGTTTTCGGACTTTTCCAAGTTTTTGAACTTTTTCGGATTTTTGATGTTTCCGAGTTTTCGGAATTTTCCGAGTTTTTGGATTTTTCCGAGTTTTCGGGTTTTCGGACTTTTCCGAGTTTTTGAACTTTTTCGGATTTTTGATGTTTCCGAGTTTTCGGATTTTTCCGAGTTTTGGGATATTTCCGAGTTTTAGAACTTTTTCGATTTTTCCGAGTTTTCGGATTTTCGGATTTTTCGGATTTTTCCGGGTTTTTGAAAGGGGGTGTGGCCTAAGGGGGCGTTGTCTAAGGATCGGGGGAGTGGTCAACATCGACCAATGAAAGGTGGTCAACATCGACCAATGGCACAATCCGCAAGTCTCTACGACAAACGGTTCAAGAGATACACTGAGGGGGTGTGGCCTAAGGGGGCGTGGTCTAAGGATCGGGGGAGTGGTCAACATCGACCAATGAAAGGGGGTCAACATGGACCAATGAAAAATGAAAGAGGATATCCCTACTGAGTACAATGGCACAATCCGCAAGTCTCTGCGACAAACGGTTCAAGAGATACACTGAGGGGGTGTGGCCTAAGGGGGCGTGGTCTAATGATCGGGGGAGTGGTCAACATCGACCAATGAAAGGTGGTCAACATCGACCAATGGCACAATCCGCAAGTCTCTACGACAAACGGTTCAAGAGATACACGGAGGGGGTGTGGCCTAAGGGGGCGTGGTCTAAGGATCGGGGGAGTGGTCAACATCGACCAATGAAAGGTGGTCAACATCGACCAATGAAAAATGAAAGAGGATATCCCTACTGAGTACAATGACACAACCCGCAAGACAGATGGCGCTGTCCAGCAATTCAGTACTGCAACACAGTGATGGGCAATGATGGGTTAAGTGGATGAGGTCATTGGCAGCTCAGCCACGAGCCACACAGCTGTTACCAATCATGAGTGAGCCACGAGCCACACAGGTGATCACTATGACTTGCATTTTCTATCCAATGCATTTCTATGGAGGCAGATGCATGACTGCATTGTCACGTTGATTAAAAGAAAACTATAAGAGATGAAGCGTTGTGACTCGCACAAGAGCACTACAACGAGTAGGCGAAGGGTTGTGTGCGATATTGTGGCATTCGTGCGATATTGTGGCACTCCTTCGGCGATCGGAACAGAAGGCTAAAACATTTTGTGAAAAAAGACATTCCTAGAGTGCGATTGCATGGCGGTCAATGGAGAGGAGAACCTTCAAACAAATGGTCGTCAGTTGAGATAGCAATGTCCAATTCCATTTATTTTCCTTTTGTGAGCGGACTGACAGCCGTGTCATCGTTTTGATGTGTTTGTTTAATTTCTACGTCCAAAATTGAGATCACACTCGCAATTCACCCAAGGTAGGGGAAAAAAGATTATTTCAGCTGCTACACTCTAAATTGCAATGCATTTCCAATGGGGCCGAAATGTTACCGTTTAAAGTCGATTCGTAGCCAGATGGTGCGGTGAAACTTTTACGAGTTCGAAGACCGCTGTTGCCATAGGCAAGCCGCTTGTTTTGATACCTTTCACGTGTATGGGGCGCGAACGCTCTGACACGAGTGGTGTTGGCAAAATCGGTGGAATAAAGAAGAAATAAAAAGAGTATAGATATCTATAGTGTGGGTGGCAACCTGGCTTCGCCAGGTCACCCACACTAATAATAATAGATCAAATTTATAATAGCGCCTTTCATAGAACCCAAGGTCGCTTTACAATCAGGACAAAAAATAGGACAAGGAAAGTAGGGGGGGGAGGGGGAAAAGGGGATGAGGGAAAGTAGGGGATAATGGACCTAATTTTATCTAAAACTAACTGATGGGGAAAGCCTTGGTGAAGAGGTGTGTTTTTAGAGCGGATTTGAAGGTGTCCAGGGTTGGGGCGTTGCGGATTTCGGGGGGGAGAGAGTTCCAGAGGGTAGGGGATGCCACGCTGAAGGCTCTGTCCCCAAAAGTCCGTAACCTGGTGCAAGGGATGGAGAGGAGACCTAGATCAGAGGATCGTAGGTTCCGGGATGGAGTGTACTGGTGGAGGAGATCAGACAGGTACCGGGGGGCGAGGGCATGGAGGGATTTGTAGGTGAGGAGCAGGAGTTTGAAGGTGATGCGGAACCTGACTGGAAGCCAGTGGAGATGGATGAGGGTGGGGGTGATGTGCTGCCAGGGCTTGGTGTGAGTTAAAGAAACTTGAAACTTGAGTGAGAACCCTGGCAGCTGAGTTCTGGACATACTGGAGCCTGTCCAGGGCTTTGCTGGGTACCCCCAACAGGATTCCATTACAGTAGTCCAACCGGGAGGGGTACAAATGAGCGGATCAGGGTCTCAGCCACAGAGTCTGAGAGTGAGGGTCGGAGACAAGAGATGTTCAATGTTGTGTTGAAGTTGCTTTGAAGTTGCTGTAGCATGTAGAGGCCTTTAAGGCACAAGCATCTTGTGTTTTATTATAAATCACATGTGTTATGTTGGGGATTATTTTGCAGTGTATGTTACATTTCACAAACAGTTTTTCTAAAGGAATGCTATGTGTTTAAAACAAAGTGGGAAAATACTTTGTTTACTATTATTCACAATCAAGCAGATATACATTAGAACATCACTGACAAACAGTTATTGTTTAATTCATTATTATGTTTTTCTTTAAATCCAACAGAAAACTTTAAACTCATCACTAAAGGCTATGTGGAAGGTGTTGAAGGCCACGATGTCATCCTCGCCTGTCGCCTCCTTCCTGAGACCAGTGCTGTTGCCATGGCAATCAGGTGGTTTAAGGAGACAGATTGTATTTACCTGTATAAGAATGGTCAGATGATAGAGGGGAGGGGCTACAAGGACAGACTGATTCTGACCAATTGGGAGCTGGAGAGAGGTAACGTGTCTCTGACACTCAGAGGCTTCAGAGAAGATCATGATGAAGGAGTTTACATCTGTCAGGTCTGTCATGGATACCAGCAGGAGGAGACTATTGTGGGGTTAAGCTATGGTAAGTATTCTACAGTTACAGTCTTATTATATTATACATACGTAGTTATTTCCAGACTCTGAATCTTCATTATATTAGACTTGATCACTACCACATAAACTAGTTTAACCTCTTAACTCATTGACCGCCATGCTGTTTTCCCATCTCTACTCAATGGCGCCAGAGTTATTGACCATTTTAGCAATGTTTGTGGACCCATCGTGTGTTCTGTATTATAGCTATGGAGACAATAGTATGGCTCATTTGACAGGCATTGTTCATAATCCAACACTGACTAACCAGTTCATCTCTACATACTTTAGTTTGTGCACTATTCCATGCTAAACATCGCCCCTTTCCAAAATAATCCAGTATATTTTAATAGATCGCGAGATATGACGCGTTATATGCATTATGCCAAAATCGTTCGGGTTGATCGCCTGAAACCCCAAATACTTCCAAATCAAAGGTATATACCATTATACATATGTGTCTTCCCAAAATCATCAAGGGGGGGGGGGGGGGGGGGTCGTCTTACCCCAAAACTGCGATCGTTACCAAAAGCATGTTTTAGGTCTGGTAAAATACGACACTGTGATCGGTACAAAAACATGTTTTCATTAAAAAATATATACCAGCAGGTTACCTAAAATAGACCTTACCTCAGTCAGAAGGTACTCCAAAATGAATAAATCCCAGTCGTCCCATGGCGATTGCAATTACTCGTGTCATATTGGGCATGGCTATCATGGCTATTCTTTTTTCATCTTTGACTGTGAATAACACCATGCTAACTTTGACCAGACGTAAAAAAATCCCACTGAGCTCATTCAGTACCTTCTTGAGATCAAGTGTACAAAAACTCTAAGCAAATTAATAAAGGGCAGATGATTTACAGGTTTTTTTGTAGATACGCTACTGAATTTTGCCATCGAACACATGCAATTTGAAATATGAATATAGAATATCAGGCCTATATAAACAACCTTATTATGGCCACGTCACACATCTATGGATCGGGCCAAATCTCCCCTTTCCAATGACAGAGTTCAATCTGGATTTAGTATCACCAGGCGCCTCTGACAGGGCTGCAAAAACCGTGAATGAAATCGACTGTAAGTTTAAGTAAAGTTACTTTTTTATAATGTTTTTTAGAATGTTTTATCATCAGATTGTAACATAGTTTTTTGCTTGACATTCACAGAAAGGTAAATCAATTAACTACGTAATTTTTTTTGGCAATTACATTCCGGTTTGTTCGACCAGTGAGATATGGGTTAAAAAAAACTCACGCTGGAAGTCAGATGATTGACAGGCGCTGGCGTGAGCTGGGAAGTGTAGTTTTATGAAATTCGAAAGCCATGGGTCTCTTCTTTCAAAAGACTACACACACGTATGCCAGGCTGGCATTGCCAGCTTCTTTTATTTCTGTCCAATTAATCAGGTTTTCACCGGGATGTGACAAGATATTTATCAACTCATAATTTCACTAATAACACTTAAAATCATTGGTAAACAAACGTAGTGCTGAAAATATACACTTTGACTGCTGTTTTGACATTTGAAAAAGAAATGCAACATTAATTAATACGTTCTGTATTCATCTATTTATGGCGTGATATCAATCTCGTACCGGTACCTGACCGCTCTGGGATGTTAATCTGGGAAATAATCCACTCTCACATTGATATTAAAATAATAAACTAATTCAATCTCTGTCAAATAAACCACTCTCACATTGATATTACAATAATAAACTAGTTTAATTGATCAAATACACCACATTCACATTGATATTATAATAATAGTATAATAATCTCTATCAAATCTCTGTCAAATAAACCACTCATATTCTTTTGTTTATTTTCTTTTTATTTTACAGGGAGTGTTATGGGTGAGTCTAAAGCTCTCTGTACTATGTTATAAAATTATCAAAAGTTAAACTGAAGTGATCTAGGTATATCTGTTGCTTTGTGACCCTATGCATATGTGACCGCGACCAGCGATTGTGACCACATGTCTCCATCGTCATTTTCCAGATTTGTCCAGATTGTGAAAGGGCAGAATGTAAGCTTTCAAATGATGTGTCATACATTGAAATCTGAAAATGTTTGAAGAATATGTGCTAATTTGAATCTTGTGAAACCTCTACATTTTTTAGTCCAGCAAGCAGAGATAACGGCTCTCAAAAATAGTCTAGAATGTAACACCTTTGCAGGTCTGTACTAGGTGTGAACAATATTCCCCTACAACCCGCCCAGCCACTCCTTCACATGAATAGCATTAACATAATCTGTCACTAAATCACAGGAGTGCAATTACTTGTGAAAATAGCTGTTATACAAGCTTAACTAAAAGCTACCAAAAAGTTACATATAACCTTGCAGCCAATATAGATATTCTATATATTTGTATAAAGTAGAAGAATCAAATAGAATATAATAGAGTCTTTATTGTCATTATACTTCATACAATGAGATAAAGAACTCACAACTTAAAGGTGCTACACAATAAATCACACTATCACACAAATGCAGTTATCACAGCAAACAAATTAGCTTGCAGTCAGTATATCCATAGGATGAATAAGTATAAATATATTGCACTTAGTGGATATAGGAGTATGAAATTCACAGTTATCACAGTAGAAATAAAGTTGCTGTCAAGTCAGTGTATCAATAGGATGAGTAGTATAAATCTATTGCAATATTTAGAGCTACTGAACTCAAGTTCAAGTCATTTTAGAGGAAACATGTCAAGCTTTAATAGTATTACCACCTCTGACTGGAGTGGTTCCCTAACCCTAACCCTATACGCTATAGTATTACCACCTCTGACTGGAGTGGTTCTCTAACCCTAACCCTAACCCTATAGTATTACCACCTCTGACTGGAGTGGTTCTCCAGGCTTTAACCTTAACCCTAACCCTATAGTATGACCACCTCTGACTGGAGTGGTTCTCCAGGCTTTAAGTCTGTTGCTCCGGTCAGTCTCATTCTCCAAGGATTTACGACAAAAAAGGGCTTTCTCTTAGGGCCATTTGAGACCTTTTCGGGCCGATTTTGGGATTCACCAACCGTCCCAATAAAACATATATAATTAATATTATATTATAATATATTTGGTCTCATTCTTGAACGAATTTACAACCAAAAATGTCCTCTTAGGCAGATTTCTGCCCATTTAAGACATATTAGGGCTGGTAGCGCGAGTCCCCAAATTTTCCTGGGATCAGATTTGAGCGTGGCTGAGAGCAGATTTAAGAGTGCTGAGGAGCACTCTAATGATTGATTGACTAATTGACATTTTTATTAACTTGACAGACTGTGTTCTCATAGTGATTCCTTCATGTTAACGCTACAGGCCTCCTTGGAATTAATTACTTAATCATAATTAAAATAAATATGACAATATTTGTACGATAAGAAATTACGCATTTGATGTCGGAAAAATAAATAATATGGATTCATCTGATCACAGGGCAGCTGCTTAAACATATCTGAACCAGCTATTTTGGACAAATGTATAATTACTTTAATTACTCAGATATTCAAACACAATTATGCAATTACCTTCTGTGATTAATTATATACATTTGAAAGAATGCAGGTCAACATGCAATGTATCCCATTGATTGGTATACAATGGGATAGACCTTTGTTTGATTGATTGATTGATTGATTGAAAACTTTATTAACAGATTGCAGAATGGGTACAGTACAGCTCAATTACATACAATTGTTAAGGGGATGCAGACCAGAGAAAGACTTTCGTCTTGTTTACATCAGGGTCCCCCATTTTCAATTCATCATAACATATATGACACACACAACATACAGATAGACAGTACTGCTACATCTATACATTTATGACATACCAGATTTGCAAATACAGTACTGTTTGTGATACAAAAAGAGTCCAGAAAAGAGAGTACATTTGACGTAGAAACTGTTGGAGGAGGTTGGGTAGGAGGGGTGGGTGGGGGACACAAGCAAAGCAAAACTGTACATTGGAATATTGACAAAACCATACTTGGTCATCTACTGTACATTGGAGGGGGTTGATATAGCTATAAACCTGCATTCCTTCGAATATATCATTAATCAATTAAACTTATATTGAAATACACCATATATACACCAACACTGAAATGACAGTGAATAAATAAATAAATAAGCACTAAAGCTAATTGGTGGAAATAGACTGCATTAATATTCCATAACAAGTCTTGTGTGTGCCTACGTGTCTAATGAATGAACAGTATAGGCTTAATATATTCCAGTTACCTGTTTCATTAGGATTGAATTGAATTGAATTGAATACTTTATTTTGACACAAATCGTATGACAAAAAAAACATTTTAAAAGACAAGACAATAACAGTGTCAATAACGCAGGTCAAAAATGGATAAAACACAATAAAGCCAAGGCTTGTTTCCATTGTGGTCCATACATGGAACATAAAAAGGCACAGAAACACAAATGGACATGTACACTGACAGGACACATTCTAATTTTTTTTTATAAAAACACCTAACCTGACAACTCATACAGTTAACTAATGTTAAAAGATCCAGCACTATACACATGCTCTGCCCCACGCACAGTACAAGCACAGTCCGCATGTATACAGACTGTACCTATACTGTACGTAGGGCAGAGCACACATACAGCATCTACCAAATCCTAATGAAACAAGTCATTAATGGAATAACAAGCAATACTGCGTTCATTCATTACGCCGTAGGCTATATTATATTTCATTCATCCATTCATATACAGTACTGCGCATGCGTGTGTGTGTGTGTGTGCGCGAGTGCTGCGGCAGGTGTACGAGCTGTATATGATGCCAATACATTAATCTAATCTAGTTTTGATGGGTCGCAAGACTCGCAAAGCACTTCCGCTATTCCATTTTCACACAGCTGCGTCACTAGTTGCCTTATAAGGAGCTCTGGAGGCGTTGTTTTGTATGCAAATGACCTGAACGGGAACGAGCTTTCTTTTTTTTTTTTTTTTTTTTTTTGGTCTTTTTTCCCCCTCCATTTTTCCTCAGATTTTCTCCCATCCCAATGTTAGTCGTATGCCAATTCCCAGTCCCTTCCTGGTCGCTGCGCACTTACCCCCCACAGTCAGATCATCTGGGAGAGTGGAGGCTACCACGTGCTTCCTCCGACACACGTCCAGCCAATCACCGCTTCTTTTCACCTGGCAGCGCGGATTCTCATCGAGAGGGCGTAGCGTGTGGGAGGATCACACTATCCCCCTCAAGTCCTATCCGCGCTTAGCAGGCGCCCCGACCGAACTGTAGGAGTCGCTGTTTACAACGACCCGGACCCACCCCGCCAGCTTCTCCCACCCTCTAATACAGCCAATTGTATTAGTGCAGACGGCCAGCCAAGCTGGTGACAACCCCGGAGCTGTGAGCTGGATTCGAACAGGCGAATCCAGCTCACAGCTCCGGGGTTGGTGACGAACGCAATCTCCGCTCGGCCACCTAACCGCCCTAAGAGGGGGAACGAGCTTTTGAGTTTAAGACAGAATCACATTCGCCAAGCAGGTACCAGATCTTGTCACAGGTGCGACCGTTTCAGCCACTTAATACATATTCCCAGCACGTTCAGGACTCAGAGTGAACTTGTCATTGATTCTGTCTTCCAAAATAACTCTTTGGAAAATTTTCGAGAATGAGACCCAATGTCTATATTCATGTATTGCCTTTCTCTAAGAGAAAGCCCTTTTTGTCATAAGTCCGTTGGAGAATGAGACCCGAGAGGCAAAACCGAAAGTGGAAACTTTTTTTAAACTGATGCTCGTTGGCTGTTTGGTCGAGATTGAAAGCACATAATAGGTCAAGCAGGGTGTCAATCAAACGGCGGCCATTTTAGCTTTCAAACTATGTGCTGCTTCAGAGGCGTGATTTTTTTTCATAGCCGTAGTTTGTGAAGACGCTCTCTGATTGGCTAGCCCGCGTACAGCAAAGACCCTCTCTGATTGGTTTAGCTCTGAAGGGCTCTTCCGCCTTGTACATATATATTCTCTGCTTTGAAGTGGTTATGCTTTGGCCCTCTTTCGAAGTGGGTTATGCTTATAGTTTATCTTTAGAGCAGGGCGATGGACCACCAGCCCTAATTCCAAACTTTAAGCATAACCCACTTCGAAAGATGGCCAAAGCATAACCACTTCCAAGCAGAGAATATATATGTACAAGGCGGACATTTCTATCCCAGAGCCCTTCGGAGCTAAACCAATCAGAGGGTCTTCGCTGTACGCGGGCTAGCCAATCAGAGAGCGTCTTCGCAAACATTTCGGATATGAATAAAAATCACGCGCTTCAGAGATATACAAGGGGACGCCATTGATTCATCATTCATCTTGATTCGCCTGCAAATTTATCTCTGCACCCACACAATGAGAAAAACAGCCTATCTTAAACAAACTATTAGATATACTCAGTGGTGCAGTCGTAATATGGGAACTGACCGGACGCCACGTGCAGCGCGCGCGCATGCGCACATAACAGATGATTATTATGCAGAATAAATAGTAGGAAACATGTTTGTATAGGAAATTACTAGTTTTAGTTTAGATTTTGTAAATATTGCCTTGAAATAGAGAAGCTGAAAAAGGTAGCAGGATGTAGCCTTCAATATATAAAGAAATTATATTGTCAACAGATATGGTTGAAAAACAAACAATGGTTTAAATATAATTGTAGTTACAATTTCTTTAATTGAATTAACTTAAACTAGAAAAGTAAATACAAACTAAATTAACAATGTACCTTAGTTTACATATGACCAATGCAGTGAATCCTCCTTAAATCAGAAAGTGCAAAACTTCTACAGCACCTTGTCAACAGTGTTAGATACTGTTGCCCCTCTGAAGGTTAAAAAGGTAAAAACTGATAGAATCTCTCCATGGTTAAATAAAACCAATGTTAAAGATAACAAGAGAAAATGTAGGATAGCCGAGCGAAAATGGAGGAAATTCAAACTCACAGCTCACTTTAATTTATACAAAGACGCCATGGGCGCATACAATAAGGCAATACAACTTGCGAGAAAAGAATATTTTTCCAAAATGATCTCAGAAAATATGGGTAACTCCAGGGTACTTTTTTCCACCATCGACCGGCTGATTAACATACCACCCCCCCATATACCGCAGCAATCAGCCACAAAATGTGAAGAGTTCGCAGTTTTCTTTAATGAAAAAATGTCATTGATTAGAGCAAGCATTACCGCGGATATAGATCTGGCTGTGAGTGAAAACCCACCTGAGATAACTATGGGGGAATTCACATGTATTACATTACCTGACCTCTGTAAGATTGTCTCTGAGTGTAATTCCGCCACCTCCTGCCTCGATCCTATACCAACAGCATTTCTCAAGCGGGTGTTCGATAGTGTCTCAAATCATGTCCTTGAAATCATAAATATGTCTCTTCAAACAGGCACTTTTCCAGATGCATTTAAAACGGCTGTAGTAAAACCACTACTAAAGAAAACAAACTTAGATGTAAACGAACTAAAAAGCTATAGGCCAATATCGAACCTTCCATTTATCAGCAAGATATTAGAAAAGATAGTCTCAGTACAAATAAACTCCTTTCTCAAAGATAATAACATCATGGAGGAATTACAATCAGGTTTCAGAACAAATCACAGCACTGAAACTGCCCTTACCAAAATAGTTAGCGACCTCAGGCTAAACTCCGATGCTGGCAAAGTCTCAATTCTTGTCCTATTGGACCTTAGTGCAGCGTTCGATACGATTGACCATAATATCTTGATCAGTCGTCTTGAAAGACTGGTTGGCTTTTCCGATCATGTACTAAATTGGCTCATAACATACATTAAGGGGAGAAGGTTCTATGTTAAGCTTGGAGACAATGTATCCGAGGAACATGACAGCAGCTTTGGAGTTGCACAAGGAAGCTGCCTTGGTCCATTACTCTTCTCACTATATATGCTGCCCCTCGGGGACATCATTCGAGACCACAATGTATGCTTCCATAGTTATGCTGATGATACACAACTATATATCTCCGCAGAACCAAATAACACTACAGCCATACAGTCCATTACAAATTGTCTGTTGGCAATAAACAGGTGGATGAACAATAACTTCCTAAAATTTAACGAAAGCAAGACCGAAATCCTATTGATCGGCCCAAAAGCGAAAAGGGAAGTGCTGTGTGAAAACCTGGGGAGTCTGTCATCCTATGTAAAGACTGAGGTTACAAGCCTAGGTGTCATCTTGGACTCAGACCTGACCTTTAAGTCTCATATAAATAAGGCCATGAAAACGTCATTCTTCCACCTAAGAAACATAGCGAAAGTAAGACCTTTCGTAAATAAAAAGGATGCAGAGAAACTTATTCATGCTTTTGTATCAAGTCGGCTTGACTATTGTAATGCACTGTTCACTGGTCTTCCCAAAGCAACCATTGGGAGGCTTCAGCTTATCCAAAACTCTGCAGCTCGATTACTAACTCATACAAGGAGAAGAGAACATATCACTCCAGTCCTAGCCACTCTGCACTGGCTTCCAATAACTCATAGAATTGATTTTAAGGTCCTTTTCCTAACATATAAAGCTCTTAATGAGCAAGGCCCAAAATACATAGCAAATTCCCTAGTTAGTTATCTGCCCTCAAGAACGCTACGGTCATCCACTGCAGGTTTACTAGACACGCCCAGAAACCAAAAGAGGATAGGAAGTATGGCATTTGCCAACTATGCCCCAAAATTATGGAACACACTACCAACACACATCAGAAACGCCAGCTCCATACACATTTTTAAAGGAAAATTAAAAACGTACCTATACAGTCTAGCTTACAAATAGTTATGGCTTGGAAAAACCTGATGGATCCATGAGGCTAGGATAAGCCTTGTGGACCCAACTTTTTAGATGAAGGAACGGATACATACGCACACAATACACGACCACTGATGGATCCGTAGGGCTTGGAAAAGTCTTGTGGACCCAACTCTTTAGATGAGGGAACGGGTACATACGCACACAATACGCGGCCACTGATGGGTCCATGGGGCTTGGATAAGTCCTGTGGACCCAACTCTGGCCACTGACCACATGAGGGAACGGGTACATACGCACACAATACACGGCCACTGATGGATCCATGGGACTTGGAAAAGCACTGTGGACCCAACTATGACCACTGATAAAAACGTAACTACACTAGCGTTATAAGAGCTAAACATTGCTACCTACCATACAAGTGCATTGGTTTAGTGCACTTCCGGTTGCTACTGAGCGGACATGTTTGTGCGGACCTGTTCTCCCAAACTGGTAAGCAAATGACTGTTTTTACGTTATTTTCATTTTTACGTTATTATTATTATTATTATTATTATTATTATTATTATTATTATTATTATTATTATTATTATTATTATTATTATTATTATTATTATTATTATTATTATTATTATTATTATTATTATTATTATTATTATTATTATTATTATTATTATTATTATTATTATTATTATTATTATTATTATTATTATTATTATTATTATTATTGTTTTTTTTTTTTTTTTTTTTTTTTTTTATTATTATTATTATTATTTTTAAACATTGATCTTAACTGATCACTGTGACTTTATTGCTTTTATCGTTATATATGCCTATATTTGTGTACAGCACTTTGAGCTACATGACATGTATGAAAGGTGCTTTATAAATACTTACTTACTTACTTACTTACTTACTTACTTACTTACTTACTTACTTACTTACTTACTTACTTACTTACTTACTTACTTACTTACTTACTTACTTACTTACTTACTTACTTACTTACAGAAGGACAGTTTCCTTCTGAAGCACAACTTAATGTCTCATCCTTCCAGTCGGGACCACAGATCAAGCAAACCCCCACCAATTGGTACAGGGCTTGTATTTTGGTTTGGCTCTTCTCGTTCTTTGTTATGCTATCGGATATCGGATATGCTATGCATATCCTATTATTATGCAAAGTCTAGGTGATAGATAAGTGCCGGCCGGGTAGCGTGAATATTAAAGGCAACCAACTTGTGTTCGGCTTTTCTCTGATTGGCCGCGCCCCCCCGCCCCCACGCGCAGGCAAGCGCAGCCGTCCCACGTCCCAAATTAAATCCAAAGAGCAAGCGCGGCAGCGCGGCAGCGCGGGCAACCAACTTTGTGTAGTGTTGGGCTGCTGTTCCAACGCACTTGTGTTGGGCTGCGGTAGCAGTGGAGCGCTGCTGACTGATTATTATGTTTCGCGTTTTTAACAACCAACGGTAGATTCACTCGTCACTGTACATGTATAAACAAAGCCCATACAGTTATGAAATAATAAACACTGTTGTGTTGGGCTGCGGTAGCAGTGGAGCGCTGCTGACTGATTATTATGTTTTGCGTTTTTAACAACCAACGGTAGATTCACTCGTCACTGTACATGTATAAACAAAGCCCATACAGTTATGAAATAATAAACACTGTTGTGTTGGGCTGCGGTAGCAGTGGAGCGCTGCTGACTGATTATTATGTTTCGCGTTTTTAACAACCAACGGTAGATTCACTCGTCACTGTACATGTATAAACAAAGCCCATACAGTTATGAAATAATAAACACTGTTGTGTTGGGCTGCGGTAGCAGTGGAGCGCTGCTGACTGATTATTATGTTTCGCGTTTTTAACAACCAACGGTAGATTCACTCGTCACTGTACATGTATAAACAAAGCCCATACAGTTATGAAATAATAAACACTGTTAGGACTCGCAATAATAAACACTGTTACGACTATCTGACTCTTAATAATAAACACTAGTTGTAACTGAGGGGTACAATTCCCTGACTGTATTACTAGATATGATACTTACTACCACTACCTTTGTACTTAATATTCGGCCACCCAGTACTCGGCATAAATATATTATGATGAACACTGTCACGTAGATGAAACGGATCCAACACAAATGTACGAATTAGAAATAGGTCTTTATTTCTACACAGCGATGGTGTGTAGAGCAAGCACTTAATCAAATCAATCACATTTATGAATGGGAATTAGTATGCACTTTTATGGCAAGAGTATTCGTCGGTATATCAATAGAGAATGTCCAATCTCTGAAGGCGCAGGTGGTACATATACGACCTGGAATAGTTAAGGAATAACAGCAATGATACTTTAATGATTATAGACTGGATACACTAGGGGGGTTAATCCGGTCGCTTGTAAGCCGACAGGAGTAGGAAGGGGGGGGGGTAGAGTCCGGCTGCCTCATCCGGCCAAGGGTATCCCAGGTGAACCCACTGTAGTGCCGTTCAATGCGCCGGCGATCCTTGGACCGCAGATGAAAGCAGATGGACTCTTTGTGGGCCGGCGTCCTCCGGTCCACGGAGGAGAGACGTGAAGCGACCTCGTCTTGCAGAGCGTCTCCTCACCTTGCGTCCTCTCCAGGGGGGGGGGTTCCAACACACGGCAGTGTCGGGGGTCTTTATCCATGGAATAATCAACGTATACAAAGCATAATCCGTGCCTGGGAAGGCGGGCTGTCGTCGGTAGAATAATCCGGTATACAGGTCCACTCGCTCGTCGGCTCTGGGGCTCCTCGGGTGCAATCTCACATGGGGTCGATCATCCTGGATAAGCAGCCAGTTTTCTGCCCGAAACGATGGGGTGCTGACTACGGTAGTATTCTCACCGCACGAAGCACTATATATTAACAGACTATTATTAGCTTAATAGACTACGTCCAACTCGACGATATAGTGCCAAATATGACTATTCAAATATTAATATACACGATGTCTCAATACCGATGGTAGGCCGAACTTGGCCTTACTCCCACACGTGGCGTCGCGGGGAGGCTTTACATCTGTCACTCTATTGGAGGGTAAGAAACTGGACTGAAAAGGAAGTCCTACTTTAGTAGCGCAGTATATATACGCACTATGAACAAATAGTCCCATTAGTGGTGCGGTAGCCAGATTCCTACGCGGAACTAGGACTTGTTCGTACATGTTGAGCGGTACGTTTGAACTGGGTCTGGGGGGTATGGCAGCCTGGCACCAAGGTCTCGACCAATAGTAGAATGGAGACTATTATGGGATGTTCAGTAGGCTAGAATGGATATTCAATGCATATTGTACAAGGAATATACAAGGGATATCAGGGAATATTAGAGAATATACAAATACAATTAAATATATATATATAAATAAATATATATATTCGGTTTAATCTGGCCCTTCACAACAGCCACCCCCTGATTGGTCCCAGACCTAATCAGTTAAGCAGAGACAGATTAATCGCGTTGTCTATTTACACATAAGGGTTTGCTGTAGGGGTCAGTCAACTTCACAAAGTCATAGGGTTATAGGGTCATGGTCATCATCGATTGTGTCTGGGAGTCGGGGCAGTTCTATGAGCCTCGCCACGGGACGGGTGTAAGTGCGACCCTGGACAAGCACTTCAGCTGCTCGGACCTTGCCGTCGGCACCGGTGATCACTTTGCTTACGCGGCCGGCCGGCCACATAGCTCTGGGCAGTGATTGATCAATAATCATGACGACTGTTCCTTCTGTCAAATTGTCTCTCTCCTTTACCCACTTCTGGCGGGTCTGTAGAGACGGTAGGTAGTGCAGTAGGAAACTGCTCCAAAACTTGTCGGCTAATACTTGGCTGTACCTCCACATTCGTCGGCCGTTCGCTTCTTCAGGCCGGTACATTGTCTGGGGTAATGCAGGATCTAGCCGCCCCATCAGGAGTGTGTCGGGGTCTGCGGAGATAACAGTGCTCAATCCACAGAACACAGGCTTCTTATTCTCAGCCTCCTCCTGACTGGCTTCCCTCGGGATAGGCGTGGGCCACTCTCCTTCCGGGAGCTTTAGGAATGCTGGGCCGTCACTGTAGACATTGCGACGGGTGAGGTCATCCAGGGGCATCCCCCGGGTGATGACGTCAG
The DNA here is from genome assembly GCF_963971535.1 of Notolepis coatsorum. NCBI lineage: Eukaryota > Metazoa > Chordata > Actinopteri > Aulopiformes > Paralepididae > Notolepis > Notolepis coatsorum. The sequence goes on along the minus strand of NW_028172863.1, from coordinate 97,783 downwards.
CTGGGTTCTGTTTTGTATCAACGTAGCGCCACTCTGTTTCTCCGGTTAACTCTTCGGTTAAGTCTTGAATCTCGGTGACTCTGACTCCCACGAAGACTTTGTACTTGCATGAGTCCGATTTGATCCAGGCGAGTACTGTCGTGGAATCTGACCACAGGATTGTTCTAGACACCGGTATGGTGAGCTCACGTTGGATGAGCGTGGCTAGGTGCGCTCCGGCTAGGGCTGCGCAGAGCTCTAGGCGTGGGATAGATTGTTGCTTGCGTGCTATTCTCGAGCGGGCGAGGACAAATGCTGTGTAGATCTCTCCCCCCTTTTCTTGGGCCCGCAAGTAGGCTACTGATCCGTATGCGACCTCTGAGGCGTCACTGAAGACGTGTAAGTCCATTTTACATGTCTCTGGCCTCACCGTGGGTGGGAAGTAGCTTCGGCGCATATTAACGCCTGGGAGTGAGTGGAGCTCCATCTCCCACTCTCTCCAGGTGGATGCAAGGTGTGCGGGAATGGGGTCGTCCCAGCCCTGGTCCTTGTCCCACAATGCTCGTACAATCATTTTTGCCCTGGTGGTGTACGGTAGAATACATCCTAGCGGGTCATATTGTCGGGCGAGTGTTGTGTACACACTCCGTCTGGTGGTCGGCGCCGCCGCCGGCCTTCCCTGCTCCGTAGTCAGGGGCTTGTGTCTGTAGTGAAGCGAATCTGTTTTGAATCGCCACACCAATCCCAGGGTCATCTCCTGGGCTTCTCCCGGGATTGTAGCCATCCAGGTCTCGCTGCTGGCTGCCTTGTCCTCGGAGGAGAGGCTGCGCAGTACTTGCGGATCGCTGCTGGCCCACTGCCTGAGATCAAAGCCGCCTTTGATCAATGAGGCGCGGAGTTTAATCAGGAGAGCCTCGGCTTCTTCCTGGGTTGAAAGGCTTTGTAGATAGTTGTCTACGTAGAAGCTGTTCTTTACGCTGTGTCGGACCTCTTCGTCCGCTGCTGGGTCCTCTGCTACATGTTTCTGTAGTGCAAATGTAGCACAGCAGGGGCTGCACGTCGTTCCGAAGGGGAGGACTTCCCATTGGTAGATGGCTGGGTGCTCATCTCCTGGCTTCTCTCTCCATAGGAACCGTAACAGGGGCTTGTCCTCCTCTACTAATCTCACCTGCAGGAACATTCCTTTAATGTCCCCGCTGATGGCCACCTTTTCTTGGCGGAAGCGGAGTAGAACGCCGAGTAGGGAGGGGCCGAGTGTGGGACCGGGCAGTAACTCTTTATTCAGATTTTGGGATCCGATCTGGTAGCTGCAGTTAAATACTATGCGGCCTTTACCGTTGTGATGGACCTTGTGGTGAGGCACGTACCACGATTCAGTGGTCTGGTCAGCCTCTTTAATGTCCATCTTTGTGACGTGTCCCGCTGTGATGAGCTTCTCAATCTCAGCGCGGTATACACTCTCTTGGGCGGGGTTCTTGGCTAAGCGCCGCTCCGTGTTCAGCAGGTACCGTTCTGTGGCGTCTGTCTTGGCGTGGAAAGTAGGCATTCCTTCTCGCCGCAGGAGTGGCGTGGCGTATCTCAACACGCCGTTGACCGGGACTCTCTTGGTCCCTGTCTCGAGGAGGTGAATGGCGTAAATGTCATCTTTAGAGCGAATGTCTTTCTTTCCGTTCTTAAAGGGCATTTGTTCCAAGGTCCATAGCCGCTCTACGTGTTGCAGGAGTGCGGTTTCTCCCTCCGTGACTCGGGAGTGGAGACATCTAGTGGCTGTAATTCGGTTGAGAGATTTGGCGAGCGGGCCTTGGAGAGTCCATCCCAAACGGGTCTCGACTGCTGCAGGACAGCCTCGGGGTCCGGTATGAACCCGGTCTATCGGGACAATGAGGTCTGCATGGTCGGAGCCTATCAACAGGGTCGGCATAGCATTGTCTATGAGCGGGATCGGTAACCTGCGCAGATGTGCATATTTCTCCATCAGCTTGGCGACGGGGTATGTGTACCGCGACAGTCCTATTTCTTGGCTGGTGAAAGCGTCTGTAATCTGGTACCGTCGCTCAGGCTGGCCGCTTGCTGCGATAGAGAATGAGACATTCTCGCCCTTTATCGTCTTCAAATCTCGTCTTATTGTCCGAATTGTCATTTGGGTTTCGCTTCCCCGCAGCCCTAGCTGGGCCGCAGCGGAGGCGAGCAGAAGGGTCTTCTCTGACCCGTCATCGAGGACGGCGTAAGTGTCCAGGACTTTATTCTGGTAGCTTAGTGTCACACGCACTACTTTTAGGAGTACTCGGGCTCCACTGCTGCTGGCGGGATCGATGTACATGACGCTCGCTTTGCTGCTGGATGGTGCGGGTGAAGGGCGCCGTCTGTTACTGTCGTGAAGTATGTCCAGATGGGCTCCATCGCACTTGGTGCACCTTTTCTTTAAGCGGCATTCGGCTGCCATGTGTGAGCGCGCACAGCGAAAACAGCGCTTGTTGGACTTTATCTATTGACTTGCTTCCTCCGCGTTCAGCTTGGGGAAGGAGTCACATTGCGCTAGCCAGTGTTCTTTCTCACAGTAGGGGCACACTATCTTCCACTTCTCCGTTCTGGAGGGGGTACTGTGGCTCCTGCTGCTCGGTACTGACTCCGATTGGTGCATCACAGTCACCGATCTTCTTCCATCATTTAGTCATCTGGTTCCTTCTCTGGAGCCAGGGGTGCTCCGTCCGAATGTATCTAGCCGTAGGCTGCTGACTTCTCTCGCCAGGAAGTCTGCTAGATCGAGGAGGTTCGGTTCGGGGCCATTCGGGTCTCGTGGTCTCTCTGCCGCCTAAAACGCTCCTGTCGAGCGGGCGGCAGCTTCTCCAAGATCCTTTCCACATTTGAGTTGGCGTAAAGTTCATGCCTCCCTTTCTCTCTCTGCGCTCCCAACATCCCTACCAGGGACTGCACTCTGATGGACAGGTCGTCCAGTGCTCGATTGTCTATTGCTGGGGGTAAGCGGTCGATGTGTCGGATCTCCTGGATCACGTAATCCCATATGCGCCCATACCTCTGGTCCAATGCTACCAGCGCTGCTGTGTATGGGGTGGTGGAAGTCGCGTAGGCGAGCGCTATATTATGTGCGCGGGGTACCTTTAAGTGCTTCAGTAGGATGGCGTATTTATGGCGTTCAACCAATACATCCACCAACATGGTCTCCAGACACATGCGGAGTTCTGTATACTGGGCCCGGTTCTCTTGGGTGAAGTCGGGTACCATAGGCGTGCCAATGTATGACGCTGACTGTGGATACATCGGCGAGCGTTGGGGGAGAGGCCTCCTAGGCGAGTCTCCTCCCGCTCCTTGGTATGGGCTGGTACCGGCAGTGTACCATGGCCCGCTTGTCCAGGTGCTGTTCCTCGGTGCGGGTCGTGCGTCGTGCTCACCCGTGTATAGAGTCGGGGGTCTGTAGCGCAGCTCCGCGGGAGTATAGCCTGGGCTGTACCGGACCTCCTGGTCCGGTAGAGTACTGTGCTGTCGTCGGGCGTGGTTCTCCTCCTCTTCCTCTTCGTCTTCAGTTAGGTCATCCAGTGCTTGTAGTCTCTGGTTTAGCCTCTCCACAGGATATGCTGCTCCTTCCCGGTTGCTAGGTCTCGCTTGGACCGGTGGGGGGAGGTGGTCTGTGGGGGGTATAGACCTCGTCTGTTGGTCAAGTTCAGGGTTGTTTACTCGGCTAGGGGATGCCGCACTGGAGGTGTGTCTAGACGAGTTCCTGGAGCCTCTGGCGGAGGGAGAGGGTGTTGTCCGTCTGATCAGCTGTTCTATTAGTTGCGCTTGCTGTCTGTCGCGCTCTGCGTCCCGTAGAGCACCAGCAGCTGCTCGCTGGCTGTCTGCTCGGTCTCGGGCCACATTCTCTTCCCTCTGAATGCGTCTTATTTCTAGACGTATATGCTCTTCTTCGCTCCGCTGCTGGATCTGCAGTCGGTCGCGTTCAGCAGCGGCGTTCAGGCTGATGAGGAAGGCCTGCTGTAGGGTCCTCTCTGCCTCGCTGGGAGAAGGCGGTTGTATAGGGGAGCCTTCCCTCGGGGTACTCCTTGCGGAGCCTTGGAGCTCTATCTCCACGGTGCTCTCCCCGTCTTCTTCCGTGCCGAGTTCTCTCTCGGTAGCGTTGTATTCCTCCCGGGACTCATCGGGGACTACTTCTTCAGTACTGGCGGGGTGTGAAGTCATGTCTGGTTCCCACTGGTCCCCACCGTGAACTTGGTCAGTTACATTAGAACCCGTAGGGGCCTCTATGGTCGGGGTAGTCTGGGCGTTGGGGTTAGACATACTTTTACTTTCTAGTTTTACCGCGTTTACTGTTAGTAGAAGACTAGGTTGTTGACTGACAGCGTAAGCCTCTAAGTACTGAGGGAGCCGTCGTTCGCGCTGCGGGTGTTGGTTAGGAGGATCGTTTCGTGGAGTGTTCATCATAGGCCATTTCAATATTAATAACACTATATTAATATTACACTAATTACCCTCCGGCTCGAAGGACCAATTGTAACTGAGGGGTACAATTCCCTGACTGTATTACTAGATATGATACTTACTACCACTACCTTTGTACTTAATATTCGGCCACCCAGTACTCGGCATAAATATATTATGATGAACACTGTCACGTAGATGAAACGGATCCAACACAAATGTACGAATTAGAAATAGGTCTTTATTTCTACACAGCGATGGTGTGTAGAGCAAGCACTTAATCAAATCAATCACATTTATGAATGGGAATTAGTATGCACTTTTATGGCAAGAGTATTCGTCGGTATATCAATAGAGAATGTCCAATCTCTGAAGGCGCAGGTGGTACATATACGACCTGGAATAGTTAAGGAATAACAGCAATGATACTTTAATGATTATAGACTGGATACACTAGGGGGGGTTAATCCGGTCGCTTGTAAGCCGACAGGAGTAGGAAGGGGGGGGGGGGTAGAGTCCGGCTGCCTCATCCGGCCAAGGGTATCCCAGGTGAACCCACTGTAGTGCCGTTCAATGCGCCGGCGATCCTTGGACCGCAGATGAAAGCAGATGGACTCTTTGTGGGCCGGCGTCCTCCGGTCCACGGAGGAGAGACGTGAAGCGACCTCGTCTTGCAGAGCGTCTCCTCACCTTGCGTCCTCTCCAGGGGGGGGGGTTCCAACACACGGCAGTGTCGGGGGTCTTTATCCATGGAATAATCAACGTATACAAAGCATAATCCGTGCCTGGGAAGGCGGGCTGTCGTCGGTAGAATAATCCGGTATACAGGTCCACTCGCTCGTCGGCTCTGGGGCTCCTCGGGTGCAATCTCACATGGGGTCGATCATCCTGGATAAGCAGCCAGTTTTCTGCCCGAAACGATGGGGTGCTGACTACGGTAGTATTCTCACCGCACGAAGCACTATATATTAACAGACTATTATTAGCTTAATAGACTACGTCCAACTCGACGATATAGTGCCAAATATGACTATTCAAATATTAATATACACGATGTCTCAATACCGATGGTAGGCCGAACTTGGCCTTACTCCCACACGTGGCGTCGCGGGGAGGCTTTACGTCTGTCACTCTATTGGAGGGTAAGAAACTGGACTGAAAAGGAAGTCCTACTTTAGTAGCGCAGTATATATACGCACTATGAACAAATAGTCCCATTAGTGGTGCGGTAGCCAGATTCCTACGCGGAACTAGGACTTGTTCGTACATGTTGAGCGGTACGTTTGAACTGGGTCTGGGGGGTATGGCAGCCTGGCACCAAGGTCTCGACCAATAGTAGAATGGAGACTATTATGGGATGTTCAGTAGGCTAGAATGGATATTCAATGCATATTGTACAAGGAATATACAAGGGATATCAGGGAATATTAGAGAATATACAAATACAATTAAATATATATATATAAATAAATATATATATTCGGTTTAATCTGGCCCTTCACAACACTAGTGTTAGGACTATCTGACTCTTACTAATAAACACTGTGTTAGGACTATAAACACTGTTAGGACTATCTGACTCTTAATAATAAACACTGTTACAGTGTTAGGACTATCTCGAGTCACGCGTCACTACTGTAACTAGAAACTCTGGGTGTCACTGTACATCAGTAACGTTATTTCGCGTTTTTAACGTCAGCGGGGCGATGCGGTGGTTTGTCGCCGGCTTCCGTGCACCGCCGCCGGCTCTACTCGGTCCAGCTCCAGCAGCAGCGGCCGTTCCTCCGTTGTAGAACGAAGCCCTTCAATGACAGAGCTCTCATATTTTGCGAATGCATAAACTATGTCTTAAATTATGGCTATGTGTCTAATATGGCTGTCGCTTATCGGTGGCAGCTTACTAACAGTAGCGATTTTTATTGTTTTGTCATGACCAAACATAATCCCAACATAGATAGGAGGTGTGCTGTATGTCAAATGTCGGTCATGTGGTGGAAGTGTTTAGTACAGTCACACAACAGAACACCGCTGGTTCGACCAGCGCTTTTGCCGCGTCTCTCTTTGCGCGAGGGCGTGTGCTAGTGGATTGATTGATTGGCCGTGTGGCCAATCAGAGAAACGCTGAACGAAAAGCTGAACACAAGTTGGTTGCCTTTAATATTCACGCGGCCGGGTACTTGGCGCACGGCGCGACGAGTCCAGTGAAAATTGTGAACGCATTTTTGTGTGCGTGCGTGCGCGACTGCGCGTACACATCCGTGCACGATTGTGCGTACTTCTGCTCAGTGAACTACTAGGACGCATCCCTGGATATACTATAACTGTTAGCTTTTATAGTGAATAAGTTCTTAAAGATTCAAACTGTGATAATATGATAAAAAAAACTTCTGGTTTGATTTGCGTGATTTGACTGGCCGGTCACAAGCGATGGACGTGGTCACATATATTAAAGTCTTAAAGTGAACTATTTTGTTCAATGAGCAACACATTCATTTTATAAGTGAGATTTTGTTTTTCTTTTTACAGGGTTCCGACAGGGTGGGTATATTTTTATCTATTTTTCCTTTTAACCTCCAATATCTTACAAATGTACTAAGTTATTAAACTATCAAATGTCAATTGAAAGTATATTTTGTTATTCTGTGAATATCTTATAATGTTTATACATTCAAGACTAAAAGCTGAATAAACTAAAACTGACTCATTATTTTGTTCTATGAGCAACACATTCATTTTATACCTTAATTTTTGTTTTTATATTACAGTGTTTACAAAGGGTGAGTATATCTAGATCTCTTTTTCTTCTTAAACTCCAATATTTAATGTACTATGTTATTAAAATATCAAACTGAAGTTATCTTCTATGTATCATTTGCTTTGATATTCTATGAATATCTCAGTACATTAGAAAAAGATTTCATGTTGTGTAAAATTGGCTGTGCTCTTCTACGGTCTCCTCCCACCAGTTTATGGTGACATATCTATGTCTGAGGTCATCATTTCCCCCCCTTTTTGTATTTTAGCTTAGACTTCTACACTACCCAGCCAGTGCTTAGACCTCTACACTACCCAGCCACTCCAGTGCTTAGACCTCTACACTACCCAACCAGTGCTTAGACCTCTCCACTACCCAGCCACTCCAGTGCTTAGACCTCTACACTACCCAGCCAGTGCTTAGACCGCTCCACTACCCAGCCACTCCAGTGCTTAGACCTCTACACTACCCAGCCACACCAGTGCTTAGACTTCTACACTACCCAGCCAGTCCAGTGCTTAGACCTCTACACTACCCAGCCAGTGCTTAGACTTCTACACTACCCAGCCACTCCAGTGCTTAGACCTCTACACTACCCAACCAGTGCTTAGACCTCTCCACTACCCAGCCACACCAGTGCTTAGACCTCTACACTACCCAGCCAGTGCTTAGACCTCTCCACTACCCAGCCACTCCAGTGCTTAGACCCCTCCACTACCCAGCCAGTCCAGTGCTTAGACCTCTCCACTACCCAGCCAGTCCAGTGCTTATACCTCTCCACTACCCAGCCACTCCAGTGCTTAGACCTCTACACTACCCAGCCAGTGCTTAGACTTCTACACTACCCAGCCAGTGCTTAGACCTCTACACTACCCAGCCACCCCAGTGCTTATACCTCTACACTACCCAGCCACCCCAGTGCTTAGACCTCTACACTACCCAGCCACTCCAGTGCTTATACCTCTCCACTACCTTTTTTGTGCAAGTCAATTTTGGTGAGTTGTTTCTATATACAATTCACTTATGACAAGTCATAATGCTGCGTGAGTCTTGGAACGTGAGAGAGAGAGAGAGAGAGAGAGAGAGAGAGAGAGAGAGAGAGAGAGAGAGAGAGAGAGAGAGAGAGAGAGAGAGAGAGAGAGAGAGAGAGAGAGAGAGAGAGAGAGAGAGAGAGAGAGAGAGAGAGAATCGACAATGTATAAAACAACAGCTTAGAGGCTTTTAAATACAACAAGGTCAAATACAGATATTTCACAGACACCAAGCAATGCTGTTCACAGTTTCACACCAAACAGTTGAGGGGAGGGGTGCCATGTATTTGAGCACACCTGACGACATGGGCTGTTGTTATGCAAACTGACAGGTGGCCAGATCGGTACTTAGCGTGTGCACACAAAAATGTGACTCGTCCCTCGCCATGTGCTCACCTGGCTACTTGTCTTTGCATGACAATGTCTCAGGTCGTCAGAGACCTGAGCTCAGAGATGGAACAAGCAGCTGTTTTCCGTGTGGTCCTATAGTGCTGTGTCGTATCGTATAACATTGTTTTGGATGGTAAAAAAGTGCAGGGGACAATAACTGCCTTCTGAAAATATGCATGGGGAATGGGAAAATGTGGGAAAATGTTTACCTCAAGACTTTGCCATTTTGGATTTCCTGCAATTTAGATTTCTTTGAAAAACTGTTTTTCCTTTTTTTGTTCTTGCACCAATTTCAACCAAACCTGCAGCATATCTTTTATCATAGTTATGCATTTGTTGTCGGTTGAAAACCATGGGTGCTGTGAACTAAGTTTGTGGAGATACAGAGATACAATACAGACATTTTGAGGTAATGTCTGTCAATGAAGAATGGAGCTAGCTGCGAGAACGAATGTGAATTGATCATCGACACTTCTAATGCACCTCAATATGAATTGTATGGTTTGACTTTGTACATAAAATGTTAATGTAATGAAGTATTAAAACATAGAACTAACTTCTTTGTTTGTAAACAGTGAAAGCTGAACGGTACCTAATGAAAGAGACAGTGGAGGAGAAGCAGAGAAGATCAGAATCAGCTCTTCAGCTTGGTAAGAGAGAGGATCTGGAGGATAAAGTGAAACAGTGAAGACACTGTTTTAAATTATACTGTAACAGATTGAATACAGTGGTTTACCAATAAATCTGTGAATCATTGAAGATCAATATCACCAGTTTGTTTCGTAATTATTTTCAACTCTGCTAATGAATATGACAGCTCTGTTAATGCAGCAATCACCCATACATCAGTCCTCTCATCCTATTCTAGATACCAACATGGTTAAACGAGAACAGACTAAACAACTAGAGGACACAAATGAGACTTTGAGAAAATCTGAAAAAAGACTAAAAGAAAGAAATTCTACATTGGAGGATCAACTACAGGACTCAGAGGAAAGACTGAAGAAAACCAGACAGGAACTGGATGAGAGGATCAGAGTCCTTCAGGACAAAGAAACACAACTGACCCAACAAGTGAAACAGAACGAGACTCGACTCCAGAACACTGTCAAAGAGATGGAGGAGAGTGAGAGACAGTTAGATGAAATGACACAACGAAACACAGAGAAAGAAAGACAACTGGATGAAATGACCCAACGAAACAGAGAGAAACAGAGACAACTGGAGGAGGGAGAAAATAGATTGCAGGAGAGAGATGACAAATTGGAGACACTTAGAAAGGACCTTCAGGACCTGAAAAACCAAGTAGAGAAGCTCAAAGTCCAACTGAAGAAAAGAGAGAGTGAACTAGAGGAGAGGAACTACAGACTGATAGAGAGAGATAACCAGCTAGAAGAGAAGAAGAAACTACTGGAGGAAAGAAACACACAATTGGAAGAAATAGACAAACTGGAGAGAACAGGTGAAGAACTGATGGAGAGGAGGATGGACCTAGAAGAGAAAGAACAACAGCTAGAAGAGAAGAACAAACTACTGGAGGAAAGAAGCAGACAGCTGGAGGAAAGACACAAACAACTGGAGAGAAAAGATGAAGAACTGATGGAGAGGAAGGAGGAGTGGAAAAATATCAACACTGACCACACTCAGCTTGGTGGGTTGCTGTTTACGGCAGATTCTGCCTTCACATTACATTTATATTTACATTTAGTCATTTAGCTGATGCTTTTATCCAAAGCGACTTACAAGTTCTGTATGACAAGCCATCAGGAAGGGCACAACTCTATCAACTGAGCAACAATGTTCATCAAAGTGTTGAGTGCTACAGTGTAGGTTAGTTTATTAGGACAAGTGCATGACAGTACGGTTAGTTAGGGTTAGATCTTTTTTTTCTTTTCTTTTTTAATTCAGATAATGGTTGAAGAAGTGCGTCTTTAGTCGACGGCGAAAGATTGGATGTGTTTCGGCTGTCCTAACTGGGGTGGGTAGTTCATTCCACCATTGTGGGGCAAGGACTGAGAATAGGCGACTTCTCTTTGATGACCCTCCCGGAGCTTGGATAGGAGTAGGTCTGAGGCGGCCAGAAGATGCAGAGCGTAGGGGTCTTGCGGGTGTGTAGTTAGAGACCATTGTCCGGAGGTAGGCGGGAGCGGTTCCCTTTGCCACACGGCATGCTAGGTCGAGGGCCTTGAAGCGGATTTGTGCAGCAATGGGGAGCCAGTGCAGGTCCCTAAGAAGTGGGGTGACATGGGCCAACTTCGGTAGGTTTGAGATCAGGCGGGCTGCTGCGTTCTGAATGAGTTGAAGAGGCTTAGTGGCAGTGGCCGGGAGGCCAGCGAGCAGTGCGTTGCAGTAGTCGAGGCGGGAGATGACTGTTGATTGGACGCGGAGTTGGGTGGCTTCTTTTGTCAGGAAGGGGTGGATCCTTCTGACGTTGTTCAGGAGGAATCTGCAGATTCTGGTTGTCGCTGTGATGTGAGCAGAAAAGTTCAATTGGTCGTCGAGGACAACACCAAGGTTCTTGGCGGTCGGGGACGCGGTCACAGCTGCATTCTCGACTGTGATGGAAAGGTTGGTCAGGGGGGAGGATTTGGCCGGCAGGTGGAGCAATTCTGTTTTGCTTAGGTTCAGTTTGAGGTGGTTGGTCATCATCCAGGCGGAGATGTCGGACAGACAGGCCGAGATCCGCTCAGAGACGTGGATATCTGAGGGAGGGAAGGAGAGGAAGAGTTGAGTATCGTCGGCATAACAATGGTAGGAGAAGCCATGAGACGTGATAATGTTACCCAGTGATTTAGTGTAGAGGGAGAAGAGAAGGGGTCCTAAAACCGAGCCCTGGGGGACACCCGTCCGCAGGGGGCAGGTGGCCGACAGGGTCCCTCTCCATGACACTTGGTAGGAGCGGTCATTGAGGTATGATGACAGCCATGTCAGCGCAGAGCCAGCCACTCCCATTCCTGCGAGGGCCGTGAGGAGGATCTGGTGGTTGACTGTGTCGAAGGCTGCAGATAGATCTAGGAGAATCAGGACAGAGGAGAGGCCTTTCGCTTTTGCTAAGTGAAGTGCCTCTGTGACCGCAATGAGGGCTGTCTCTGTGGAGTGACCAGTCCTGAAGCCTGACTGATTAGGGTCTAGGAGGTCATTCTGTAAGAGATAAGCAGTAAGTTGGTTGGATACAGCACGTTCAAGTGTTTTAGAAAGATAGGAGAGAAGAGAGACAGGACGGTAGTTGCCTATGACGGTAGGGTTCAGGGTTGGTTTTTTTATGAGCGGCATGACTCTGGCTTGTTTTAGGGAGGTGGGGACCACCCCCAGAGTTGAGTGAGGAGTTGATGGTTGCAGTTAGGAATGGGAAGATGTCTGGTGCTATGGTCTGGAGGAGTGGGGAGGGTAGCTGGTCCAGCTGGCATGTAGTCGGACGGTTCGACGTTACCAGTGTCAGGGTCTCGGCTTCTGTAATGGGAGAGAAAGTTGACAGAGTGAAGGATGAGGTTCTCGATTCAGCATTTGGAATGGGTGGGGGTTGGGAGAAGGATGTTCTCCACTTTTTCCTCAAAGAAGATCGCAAAGTCTTCGGCAGAGAAGGATGAGGGAGGGGGGGGTGGGGGGGGAGTGAGGAGGGAGGACATGGTAGCATGCAGTTTGCGAAGATTCTTGGCAGAGGCCTCAATCCTATGGTGAAAGAAAGAAGCTTTGGCATTAGTAATGGTTTTGGAGAATGTTAACAAGAGGTTGTGATATGTGTCGATGTCAGAAGTGAGGCGTGACTTTCTATACTTCCTTTCAGCTGCTCTCAGGACCTGTCTTTGTTCTCTCACTGGATCTGTCAGCCATGGACTGGGTGGGGAACGGCGGGCAGGTTTCTCAACGAGGCGACAGAGCTTGTCGAAGGAGGTTGCAAGGGCTGAGAGGAGGGTGGAGGTTGCCATCTCTGTGGAGAGAGCAGAGAAGGTGTCACTCAAAGGTAGAGCGGATAGTATGTCAGAGGAGAGGGTGGAGGGGGATAGGGAGGGCAGGTTGCGTCTGAGTGAGACGGTTTGAGTTGGGGTGAAGACCTTTCGGTTAAGCATGAGAGTTAGTGAGAAGGATATGAAGGAATATGTCAGATACATGTAGGGGAGTTACCGTGGTGTTAATGATGCTGGAGTTACGGGAAAATATGAGATCCAAGGAGTTGCCTGCTTTGTGGGTGGGAGGCATGGCAGTGGGAGTCAGGTCAAATGATTGTAGGAGGGAGACTACTATGACTGACTGAGATGAGTCAGGCAGGTTGAAGTCGCCCAATAGAAGGAGTGGCACCATCTTCCGGTAAGGAGCTTAGAAGCATGTCCAGCTCATCTGTGAAGTGATCGAGCGGACCTGGAGGGCGGTAGAGTGTAACAATGGTGAGATTGAAAGGATTAGAGACAGATACTGCATGATATTCGAGAGAGGAGAGTGACAGTTCTGGGAGTGGAGTTAAGTTTGTAGCCCATGAAGGAGATGTCATGAGGCCAGTGCCTCCACCCCGTCTGGAAGGTCGAGGTGTGTGAGTGAAGTTATAGTTTGTAGATAATGCTGCAGGTGTTGATGAGTTATTGGGGGTTATCCAGGTCTCAGTTAGAGCCAGGAGCTGCAGATTTAGACTATGGGCGTAGGCAGTAATGAAGTCAGTTTTCTTGACTGCTGATTATCAATTCCATAAGCCTCCCCGTACTGTGACAGGTGTATTAGTGGCTGTAGAAGGGTAGGAGAGATTAGCCGGGTTGCTAGCAAACTGCCGTGGGTGGGTTGAATCTGTTCTGGAGGAGCAGATTGTGGATATAGGTATGAGACACATTGTGGTGTCATGAGTGGCAGGGAGGAAGTAGAGAAATAGCAGAGTGGGAGGGAAAGGGAGATTATTTTAGAGTGGAGTGTAAGATAGGACTAGGGTGTACTTAGCACTAGGTGGATCGGTGGATCCCTCGGCGGAAAACTCCTCCTCTTTGTCCCTCTTCGTTTCTCGACGCTTCGCTGACGCTAAGCCAGCAAGCCTTTAAATCTCTATAACTAATTAGTGCTGTCTTAACACCTGGCCCTTAATGGGGGCACTTAACAAAACAAAATGGCAGTTTTAAACACACGCCTTTAATCAAGTCAGCTGGTTAAGATTCACTAATAAACTTAAAATGGCTTACGCTAGGTTTCAGTATAAAGCAATGTTTCTCAGTGAGTGTGTCCTGTCCTTCCTTAACAGATCTCAGTACAGAGTGATTTCAACACAGACTGGACTTCTGCTTTTAAACAGGACAGGCTCTTAATGGCTCACTTAGCAAATCAGTTGCTGCTAGTAAACAGGAAACAGTCCCTTAATGGGGGCACTTAACTAAACAAAATGGCAGTTTTAAACACGCCCCTCTAATCAAGTCAGCTGGTTCCTCACTTTTAAGATTCACTAATAAACTTAAAATGGCTTACCCTAGGTTTCAGTATAAAGCAATGTTTCTCAGTGAGTGTGTCCTGTCCTTCCTTAACAGAGCTCAGTACAGACACATTAGTTGCAAAGCAGTCAAATGTATAAAACATAATTACAAATGTTTGTACTTCCAGTGCTTGGCAGTCCCTCACATTTGAACTGTCTTCTCTAGCTTCCTGGCTAAGCTGCATGAGGAATGGGGATTGGGGAACTGTGACTTTGTTTTTCACATTCTGAACCTTAGAAGTGTTGAGTCTGAAGAAATTAATTCATGAATCATGGGTGATTTTCTCTGCTAATCTTAATTTGATTTAAATGTTTTAGTAAAGATTTGAATGTAATGATCTGATCCAGATGATTTTCAGTCATGATAACAAATAAAATTATACTAGTCTTTGGAAGCAGTGGTCTTGGATAGTGTGTCTCTCTAAACTGATATTTGATCTCTATGTGAACTACATGGTTTGACTTTGTACATAAAAGCATAAAACAAACCTCTCTTTTTGTAAACAGTGAGAGCTGAACAGTACCTAGAGAAAGAGACAGTGGAGGAGAAGGAAATAAGATCAGAATCAACGCTTCATCTTGGTAAGTGAGAGGATCTGGAGAAAGTGAAAACACTGTTTTAATAATCAATACTGTGACAGATTGAATACAATGGTTTACCAATACACCAGTGACCCATTGAAGATCAATATCACCAGTTTTTTTCAAAATTATTTTCAACTTAGTAAATGGAAATGACAGATCTGTTGATGAAGCGATTACCCATAAATATATCCTCATTGTATTCTAGAAACCGAGGTGGTTAAACAAGAACAGACTAAACGACTAGAGGACATGAATGAGACTTTGAGAGAATCTGAAAGAAGACTAAAAGAAAGAAATTCAACATTGGAGGATCAACTACAGGACTCAGAGGAAAGACTGAAGAAAACCACACAGGAACTGGATGAGAGGATCAGAGTCCTTCAGGATAAAGAAACACAACTGACCCAACAAGTGAAACAGAACGAGACACGACTCCAGAACACTGTCAAAGAGATGGAGGAGAGTAAGAGACAGCTAGATGAAATTACACAACTAAATAGAAAGAAAGACAGACAACTGGATGAAATTACTCAACGAAACAGAGAGAAAGAAAGACAACTAGATGAAATGACCCAACGAAGCAGAATGAAAGAAAGACAACTGGATGAAATTACCCAACGAAATAGCGAGAAAGAAAGACAACTAAAGGAGGGAGAATATAGACTGCATGAGAGAGACGACAAACTGGAGATACGTGGAAAGGACCTCCAGGACCAGAACAACCATGTAGTGAAGCTCAAACTCAAGCTGAATGAAATAGAGAGTGAACTAGAGGAGAGGAACCACAGACTGATGGAGAGAGAAAAGCAGATAGAAGAGAAAAAACAACTACTGGAGGAAAGAGAGAGTGAACTAGAACAGAGGAACCACAGACTGGTAGAGAGAGACATGCAGCTCGAAGAGAATAACAAACTACTGAAGGAAAGAGAGAGTGAACTAGAGGAGATTAACCACAGCCTGGTAGAGAGAGACATGCAGCTAGAAGAGAAGAACAAACTACTGGAGGAAAGAAACAGACAGTTGGAAGAAATAAACAAAGTGGAGAGAACAGATGAACTGATGGAGAGGAGGATGGACCTAGAAGAGAAAGACCAACAGCTAGAGGAGATGAACAAACTACTGGAGGAAAGAAGCAGACAACTGGAAGAAAGACACAAACAACTGGAGAGAAAAGATGAAGAACTGATGGAGAGGAGGATGGACCTAGAAGAGAAAGACCAACAGCTAGAGGAGAAGAACAAACTACTGGAGGAAAGAAGCAGACAGCTGGAAGAAAGACACAAACAACTGGAGAGAAAAGATGAAGAACTGATGGATAGGAAGGAGGAGTGGAAAAACGTCAACACTGAAAACACACAGATTGGTATGTTGCTGTTTGACAGCATTATAGATTCTACCTTTAAATTAGCTGTAAAGCAGTCAATTGTATAAAAGTGTGCTGTACCTCAGGTGCTTGGCAGTCCCTCTTGTTTGACCTGTCACCTATAGCTCTCTAGATAAGCTGAGGAAAGGGATTGCCTAACTGTGACTTAGTTTATCACATATTCTGAACCTTAGAAGTGTCCAATCTGACTAAATCAACTCATGAACCATGGTGCATTTTCTATGCTAATCTTAATTTGATTTTAAATGTTTTGGTAACGATTCTAATGTAATGTTTTCAGCCTTCATCGCCTCCGTCCGTGTCACCTGTCTCTCTGCGATGTGTTGTGGTTGTTGTTCCATGAGGCAATTCCTCCCACTCTAAGGCTGAGATACCCTTATCTCTACCCGGTGCATTTAAACGTATTAATATAATTTCCCGTCAGACGGCTCAAAGTTTGACAGGGGCTGGCGTGAGCTGTGTAGTGTAGTTTTTCGAAATTATAAAGCCCATCAAAAGCCCTGGGTATCTTCTTTCAAAAGACTACACTCACTCACTTCCTTGCGTCAATATGCGCCGGATTCCGACTCAATGCACTGAGATTTCTATGAACTCATATTTCACTAATAACACTTAAAATTAGGGATGTCCCGATCCGATCGCGTGATCGGAATCGGCGTCGATCACGTGCTTTTCAGAGTATCGGGGATCGGGAAAAAATAATAATAAAAATCGGCAGTCAAAAAAATAAAATTTTTATTCAACAAACATGACCATGTCCACGTCTTAAACTCATACGGAGGCCTTAGTTTTGGTTTTAAATTACATATAATATATCATCATTAATGTATTTATTGTCACACAGAGCAGAATAATTATCCACAACAAACACATTCCCCTTTAATTTTCACCGTTGCAACAAACATTCCCTTTAATTTAGACGCTACACGGTACACGCGAGTCGCGACCACATCACAACAACAACACGTCGCTCCCGAAACACGGTTAATATCCACTGACTTGAGCAGCTAGACTTAATGTCAGAGGTTTGGAACTAAGCATTTTAAAATAGAAAGTCAATCCAGTTGCAATGTTTGCAAGGAGGAGATTCCGCGTGGAGGAAAAACTCATGAAGCAGCAGGCTGGAGGCGAAATTTTCAGACTAACTTTTCAACTGGAGGATAACGTTACGTGACTGAGGATTATCGTCGGCGTTTGAGACCAGAATGGACCATTACGTAAGTCGAACACTGAATGTATACTAATGTGCAAACATATATTGAAACTTTTAATATTTCTCATATGAAGCAGAAGCACATTTCTCAGGGTGAATGTAATAACAAAAGCCTCCGCTCTCGCGCCCTATTATAGGCAACAGATGGGCTTGTCTCACTCTGCCAGTTTCTGACAAAAATGCGTCAAAATTGATTACTAATGTGAAAGATCGGATCGGAAACGATCGGATCGATAGATATTTAAAATCATATGATCGGGATCGGATCGGAAGCAAAAAAAGGCGATCGGGACATCCCTACTTAAAATCATTGGTAAACAAATGTAGTGCTGAAAATATTCACTTTGACTGCTGTTTTGACAGGGTTAGGGTATTTACTCTTGGCTACATTTGAAAAAGAAATGCAACATTAATTAATACGTTCGGTATTGATCGATTTATGGCGTGATATGAATCTCTGCCCTGTACCGGGCCCATCGGGCTTAAGGGGTTAACTTCTCACCTCAAGATATCTGAATGAAAATGGGCTCAATAGAAACACACAAGACTCATCTTAACAGTCAGGCTACCACCTTAACATGTATGCTAGTCACATCCAGAATTAGGCGCGAACCAGGCAATATAGCAACTTTAATGAATGAAATGCTGTTTAGGTGACAGATAAAGCCCAGGGCAGGCTGCTGGTCTTATAGGTCTGGTGATTCATGTGTCACCTCTGGCAGGCTAGAGTTTCAGAATCCTGCTGACAGTCGGAGTCCAGGGCAGTTCATGAGTAAATGTATGTTATATTTCATATCTGGCTTATCGCGTCCCGCTCTTAAGCCTATTGAGATACCCCTTATCTCTGTACCTATTGTACTCCTATCACGAAAACAACTTGTACACCCACACCTGACCGGGTCCCGCCTCTATGGAGGCGTAGCCTATAAGACCATGGCCATGGTCACCAACACACCCTTCCTCTATTTTCGTTCCATCATATTGAATGCAATGCACCTTATGTAACTAGTAGTATGAAAAAGATTGGAGGAATTGCGTAATGTTGAAAGCTTACTGTTTGCTGGCCCCTGGCATCTTCGAAGCATGTTTTCAGTGACACGACGGGCCTATGTTGATGTTTCCTCGTCTGACGACAGCAGATCGAGGGGCAGCGTACATGGTTTGGCTATCGGGCCGGCTTGTACAACGGTGAGCCCTGTGTCATAAGGCACGGGTATTAGTGTTAGTAATGCTGGGTTGTTGTTACACAACCATGTTGTGTGTCGGCGCCAGGGGGGGATGGTTTGGTGAACGTTCACTGCGGTGAACGGGTTCCAAACGGTCCTGCAAGCGTGCTGTTAAACAACTAATGCTAGCTAAATGCTAATACTAATGCTACATGCTGAACACTACTGCTACGCTGTTCTAATGTCTCCGCCGTGAGATGTTGTCACTTCTCCCTCCTCTTGCCCGGTTCATCAATGAAGGTCAGTCGGTAGCTGTTGTGGGGGTTTTGCTGAGTCCTATTTACCTTTTTACGGGTAAATGGGTTGACAACAGGGTAGGCCGTGGCTAGGTAGCCTAGCCAGGTACGTTACCTTTGTGTTCCGGCGGGGTATGTTGAACGGTGTCCCCATCTGGGAGCCGATGCGTGAGCTCGGACGTGTAGCAGTAGAGCTATACTACTGCAGGATGGGACTTAACGGCGGGTTATGGCTCAGCTGGCTAGTTCCTATCCACATTGGCGTCGGGTAGTGGGGCTATGGGTCCAGCCGACATTGTAAACATGTTGCGTGTTTGTGCGCAGGCGGTTGTTGATCTGGGTTCCACATCGCCTCACGCTAGGCTGTAGTAGTGTAGTGGGCTACTGTTTTGTTCTGTCACTCTGCTATGAGAAGGTCTGTCTATGCTACAGCTTTCTCTCCTCTCAACCATTCATGCTGACGGTCAATCGTGTCTATTGGGGGAGTATGCGGGGGGGGCTTTGTTTACCTTTTTTGGTAAATGGGCTAAGCTAGGGCTGGTGTGCTGTTGTGAATATTTTGAATGAAGGCGGGACTAGTTCGCTCTGGTCCGCCTCCCCTTAACGTGTGTATATGGGCTTGCTCATTCTACAGTATTTTGTGGTTTAGTTCTTTTATTCATTTAACCCTTTCATGGTGCACACCACAGTGGAGGTTGCTGTTTGCAACCACCAATGGTGCTCCGTGTTAACATCAGTCCTTTGTTTTTGACATATTGAAACAGTGCCCTGCCTGGCCGACGCCATGGGTGGGTCGGCCTGGCGAGTGGCTGGTGGGCTGCTAAAGCCTGTCCACGGTATGGAATTGGCAGCGATTAGAACTGTGTTCGAATTGCTGTTTTTTCTATCAAAAAAATTGTGTCTGTTGGCGGGGCCTTGAGGGCCAGCCGACGTCGACACATCGCGCGAGGTTGTTAACGTTATTAGCTTTGACCTAGCCGCAAGCTATAACCACTCAGGGTTCCCCTCTCCGCAGGGGATTTTGGTCTTCTGCTGGAGCGCGGGCGGTATTGTCCTAGGCCCCACACCGTCTCACACCGCGCAGCCAGAAGAAGAGAGAGCACGGCCTCGTCAGCGGCGATGACAAGGCCCTCGACAGGCGGCCATGTTTTCCACCACCAGAGGTATCCTGGGCGTTGAATCGACAGGTGTCCACAAGGCCGACAGCCTTGGCGGCCGAGGGATCGGCCATGTTGGATGGTTTCGGCTTGAACAACAAGCCGTCACCGTCCTGCCGCGAGCAGCCCGCTCTCCGATCACTCCCTTCCCCAACACCAGCGGAAAAAGTGGGCTCTGATTGTTTCCTTTGGCTGCGGGCCGCGTGCCTTCATTGAAGCGCGGGCGGCCCCACTTTTCGCTTCTCATGGGGACAGGGGCTGACACCCAGTTGATGGCTGAGCCTGGGTCTGTCCGTGAGAATGTTGTGCTGTCAAGCGGCTCCCACACCATAAGCTGTGTTGGTTGAGCCTGGTGTTACGTCTGTCAACTATAAGTGTTGTCAGCACTAGGACGGTTACGGCGCTATCTCACGTCACGTTTTTCACCGACGCCTCCCTCGCTGGCCTTTGCCAGGCCAGGTATCATGTTGGTGCCTCCCACTCCTGAAAGATTGGCAGTGGTCTCGCAGGCACGCGTGATTTGGGTAGTAGTAATATCACTGCAGGGCTACGGTGTGTAGGAACCCATGGGGTCCTTACACCTTGCATGTCCGGCTGCAGAACAACTCCTCAGCATGTTCTGGAGGGGTGTTCAGTGGGGGGGCTTTTTTCACCTAGAAAGCCCCCCGTATCAAACCGGCCCTTTCTGTCGGGGTCCCCCCTTGGGTGCGATTGCCTCATGGGTGGTGTCAGGGCCCGACACGGAACGCTCTGCTCGCACGGTTCCAGGGTTGGCTACGCACAGCGGGTGGGACCGGGCCAACTATCTACAGTTCCTGGCGGACCTGCGCCACATGGCGGCGGGTGCGTTGGGAGTTTCATCACATATGACTACGGCAGTACCATATGTCGAGGTGGATGGAGAGAACGCTGAGGCGGGGACTTGTGTTTACACAACCCCACACGTTTTTGGGTTTGGTACAGACCCTATTGTCAGGGTCTCCAGCAGTGACAGCTCTGGTCAACGAGATCCAATCTCTGTGGACGAAGCAAGCCATCGTTGTGGCGTTCTCCTCCCGGTGTTCTCTGGTGCCTGAGAAATCGGGAGGGGGGGGTGTCAGACCCAGGCTGGACCTGTCCCATGGGAAGGGCAGATGACGTATGTTCCAAGTGTGGTGTAAGGCGGGGGGCCGAGACCCAGTCTCCTGCCCCCTGGATGCTGTCCTTAGTTACCTCCAGTCTCTCCTTGATAGACTGTCGGGTTCGACGGTGAGGGTATTTGCAGCAGCTATATCCTCCTATCATGAGGGATTTGAGGGGATGTCTTGTTCAGCCACCCTCTCTTGTAGCGTTTCCTGCTTGGCGCTCGACGCGTTAAGCCGGTGCAACGCTCCTTGGCTCGGACTTGGGATCTTCAATTGGTCCTCGGTCGGTTGTCCTTGGCCCCGTTTGAGCCGGTCGAGCAGGCGCCGTTGGAACAGCTGTCGTTCAAGACCGCGTTCTTGCTGGCCGTCACCTCCGCTGAACGCGTGGGTGTGCTTTGTGCTCTCTCTGTACGTCCAGAGTGCCTGTCTTTCGTCCGATTGCGGTGCCACTCTGCGGCCTAATCCTGCCTTCGTGCCTGTAAATATCCGGAGTTCTTCCGCTCCAGGGATATTGTGGTTCAGGCGTTTCATCCGCCTCCTCACGCTAGTGAGTTAGATGCGGGCCTTCACCTGTCATGTCCGGTCCGTGCTTTGGGATTTACCTCAGCCGTACTCAGGACCTCGGGGTCACCGTTCAGCTTTTTGTCGGTCACGGTGGTTCTCATGCCGGTAAGGCACTATCGAACAACGCCTGTCCCATTGGTTGTGCGAGGGCATTGCCTTCTGCTACACGTTGGCTGGGCAGCATCCCCCTGGGGGCGTCAGGGCGCACTCCACTCGTGGGGTGGCTGCCTCTGCCGCTCTCCTGGGTGGGGCCTCGGTGGATGACATCTGTGCTGCAGCTTCATGGTCCTCCCCGGGCCCCTTTGTAAGGTTTTACCTCATGGACATGACCGGGGGTTCTGTCTCCCAGGCGGTTCTGGGGTCTGTGGCCTTTCCTGCTTCCTGTCCTTTGGTAGGGTAGCAGGAGTGTGTGGGTATGGGCCACAGTGTGTTAGGTCACACGTGGCCCAAGGGGTTCTAGTTCCCTCTTGCTCGCACTCAGGTGGAGTTGACTGTGCCCCCCCTTCATTAGGAAGGATGGGGTGACAGGGCTCCCCGAAACCCTTGATGTGGGCTTACGGGTCCTCAGGGGGTACATCTGTCGGGGTCTTGCGTCCGCTCTAACCCATATCTCAATAGGCTTAAGAGCGGGACGCGATAAGCCAGATACGAAATATAACGATAGGTTATGTATATAACCTAGTTATATGAGTATTGGCTGAGCGTCCCGCTCTTAAGCGGCCCTGAGTTCCCTTTTGAGGGATCTTTTACTGGAACGGGATTTTGGCGAGGAAGGGTGTGTTGGTGACCATGGCCATGGTCTTATAGGCTACGCCTCCATAGAGGCGGGACCCGGTCAGGTGTGGGTGTACAAGTTGTTTTCGTGATAGGAGTACAATAGGTACAGAGATAAGGGGTATCTCAATAGGCTTAAGAGCGGGACGCTCAGCCAATACTCTTATAACTAGGTTATATACATAACCTATCGTTAATGTATTAAAACATTAACAGTAAGAGCAGACCGGTGCTTTATGAAAGAGACTAGATCTGGAGGAGAACGTGAAGAAACCTGCACCAGTTTATTTCAGAATTATTTTAAACTCTGCAAATTAAAATGACAGGTCTGTTAACACATTGAGCGCCATAAGTTTCCCCCATCCTTCACTGTCTAGCGCCAGCTTTTCATGACATCGTTCTTCCATCTCAGAAATATAGCAAAAGACGACCATTTATTAATCAAAACGATGCTGAGAAGCTAATTCATGCATTCATATCTAGCCGGTTAGACTACTGTAATGCACTTTTCACGGGTCTCCCTAAGAAAACCACAGGGAGGCTTCAGCTTATCCAAAACTCTGCAGCCTGACTGCTAACTAGAACCAAAAGGAGAGAGCACATTAGCCCAGTCTTATCTGCTTTACACTGGCTTCCTGTAACATTCAGAATTTACTTTAAGGTCCTTCTCCTTAAATACAAAGCTCTAAATGGACAGGGATCTAGCTACATCACCAACACTCTAATAAATTACAGGCCAGCAAGAACACTGCGATCATCAACTGCTGGACTACTAGAGGCTCCCAGAAACAGTCAAAAAAGGATCGGTAATGCAGCCTTTATCAACTATGCCCCAAAACTATGGAATAAACTACCCCAAAACATCAGAGAAGCAAACTCACTAGATATCTTCAAAAAACAGCTTAAAACCTACTTCTTTGCTCAGGCATTTAAATGAAAATTCCTATCAAACTCATGTGTCGATTCTATGCACATTTTATCTCGCTATAAAAATTTAAAAAAATAATAATAATAAAAAAATATCTCCTCCCTCCTCTCTGCCGAGACAACTCACGTCTCCACTCCCCAGACTGTCGAGGTCGTCCTCACCCCCCCCCCCCACTCTCAAGTGTGCTGGAGATAAGAACAGTACACAAAATACCATGTTGTCTGCTCCATTTTATAATTCAAAATGTAACTATTTTATCACACTTTTTACTTCTATTTTCAAACCGAATCATTTTAAACTATTTGTATTACTGAATGACACTGTAAACAGAGAGCCTATTGGGATGCTAGATCCTAATGTGAAACACTGTGATTTACCTCTCTATCTTTTTCATGCTCGCTTATGCCTGTATTTTTTACTGTTGTGAAGCACTTTGAACTGCAACTTCTGTATGAAAAGTGCTATACAAATAAAGTTATTATTATTATTATTAAAGCTGGTGGGTGGGGATTGGACGTTGTAGACAGCGACTCCTACAGGTTGGTTGGTGCGCCTGTACAGCAGAATCAGGAATTACTCCTCGCCACTGAGAGATTGCGCAGCAATGGTACAGGTGAAAAGATGCGACAGCTGCCTCCTCGTGTACCGGCGGGGACACGTGATGCAAGGCTTGGTCCTCACTGCAGCCGACCAGTGGGAGGCATAGTCTAGCAACGTTCGAGACAGGCGAGGGGAGAATTGAAGGGAGAATTGGCGAGGCGAAATTGGGATCGGAGAAAAATAGAAAAATAAGGAGAAAAAGTGGATTAAAAAAAGGTAGGCGATACTGCCACCTGGTGAGATTTGATCGGCATTGCAATTCCAACGTAGGTAGCTGTGTCAGGGTGATTCAGAGGGCTCCACTCGAGTGTGTAGAACGGGGATCAAAGGAAAAAGATCAAAGGACCAAAACATTTATTATTACGTGTTTGGCGCTCAAGCATTGGCGGTGACACACATAATATTACGTGTTTGGCCCTGAATGAGTTAATGAAGCAATCACCCAAAAATGTATTCACTCTCATCCTATTCTAGAAACCCAGATGGTTAAACAAGA
The DNA here is from genome assembly GCF_963971535.1 of Notolepis coatsorum. Taxonomy (NCBI): domain Eukaryota; kingdom Metazoa; phylum Chordata; class Actinopteri; order Aulopiformes; family Paralepididae; genus Notolepis; species Notolepis coatsorum. The sequence continues at coordinate 73,467 of NW_028172863.1, read as the reverse complement.
ACTGACTAAACGAGTAGAGGACATGAATGAGACTTTGAGAGTATCTGAAAAACGACTAAAAGAAAGAAATTCAACATTGGAGGATCAACTACAGGACTCAGAGAAAAGACTGAAGAAAACCACACAGGAACTGGATGAGAGGATCAGAGTCCTTCAAGACAAAGAAACACAACTGACCCAACAAGTGAAACAGAATGAGACTCGACTCCAGAACACTGTCAAAGAGATGGATGAGAGTAAGAGACAGCTAGATAAAATGACCCAACGAAACACAGAGAAAGACAGAGAATTGGATGAAATGACCCAACGAAACAGAGAGAAAGAACGACAACTAGACGAAATGACCCAACGAAACAGAATGAAAGAAAGACAACTGGATGAAGTGACCCAACAAAACACAGAGAAAGAGAGACAATTGGATGCAATTACCCAACGAAACAGAGAGAAAGAAAGACAACTGGATGAAATGACCCAACGAAATAGAGAGAAAGACAGACAACTGGATGAAATGACCCAACAAAACACAGAGAAAGAAAGACAACTAGATGAAATGACCCAACGATACAGAGAGAAAGAAAGACAACTGGGTGAAATGACCCAACGGAACAGAGAGAAAGAAAGACAACTGGATGAAATGACCCAACAAAAGACAGAGAAGGAAAGTCAACTGGATGAAATGAACCAACGGAACACAGAGAAAGGAAGACAACTGGATGAAATGAGTCAACAAAACACAGAGAAAGAAACACAACTGGATGAAATGAGCCAACGATACAGAGAGAAAGAAAGACAACTGGGTGAAATTACCCAAAGATACAGAGAGAAAGAAAGCCAACTACAGGAGGGAGAAACTAGATTGCAGGAGAGAGACGACAAACTGGAGACGCGTAGAAAGGACCTTCAGGACCTGAAAAACCAAGCAGAGAAACTCAAAGTCCAACTGAAGAAAAGAGAGAGTGAACTAGAGGAGAGGAACTACAGACTGATAGAGAGAGACACGCAGCTAGAAGAGAAGAACAAACTACTGGAGGAAAGAAACAGACAATTGGAAGAAAAAGATAAACAACTGGAGAGAAAAGACGAAGAATTGATGGAGAGGAAGAAGAAACTAGAAGAGAAAGACCAACAGGTAGAAGAGATGAAGAAACTTCTGGAGGAAAGAAGAAGACAGCTAGAAGAAAAAGACAAAGAACTGGAGAGAAAAGATGAAATACTGATGGAGAAGAAGGAGGGATTAAAATATGTCAACACTGAAATTGGTGAGATTATATTTTATTATGATGATATTCACATTTTTACTGTGTTAATATTTATCTTCTAATTGTGTTAATTTCAACCTCTTACATGTCACAATATACAAGCTTTTCTGATGTAATTGATAAAAAAAGGCTATAGTTCTTGACGATCTGGAGTAGAAAGTGAAAAGACTATCAATATTTGTTTCAAAATTACTTTCAACTTGATGAATGAAAATGACCGGTCTGTTGATGATGCAATCACCCTCTCATCCTATTCTAGGAACCCAGATGGTTAAACGAGAACTGACTAAACCACTAGAGGAGATGGATGAGACTTTGACAGAATCTGAAAAAAGACTAAAAAGAAATTCAACATTGGAGGATCAACTAGAGGAAATGACCCAACAAAACAGAGAGAAAGAACAACAACTGGATGAAATCACCACTCAGTTTGGTGAGATGTTACTATGTTCATGTTTATATTTTGACCGTGTTAATGTGTATTATCTTAATATCAACCTCTCAGAAAGTGTTTCTGCTGTGATTGATCCAAACAGACCATGTAGAGAAAAGGCTGTAGTTCTTAAACTGTTAATGTCTCAGATCCAGTTCTTAGACTCCCAACACAGTAACACAGCAGGACAACAGATGCAGGTGTAACCGGTACATTTATATTTGCAAATGTGTGAAATAAGTGTGAAGACACAACAAGATATGTGGGTAGGAATCCCCCCCCCCGCTGAACCCTGCATGGCCGGAGCAGAGTGGTTGGGCATTAGTACTGGGATGCCAAAATGGTGGCACACATAACAATAGAAAATTGCTACAACAAGATAAAAAACTGTCCACACACAACAATGGCCACACAGGTAAAAATTCAAAGTGGAAAAACATGGATATTATGTTGATATTTATGCTCTTCATTTATGAGCCCTCAAGCTTGACACACTAGTTACAAGGCTTGTAGAAGAAGAGTATGCACACATACTATTGGAGACTTCCGCCCAGGAATGGTCTGCCATCTTGACTGTTGGCTCCCATTATACAGCCCAGGTGTATCTCCATGCCCTCATGACATACTGTACCTATGGGAAACTGTGGAAGGTAACTGGGGGGTTGGTTGTCAGCCAATCCCCAGGTCCTCTTCTGACACATATCAATTAGTCAATACTGTCCAAATGTTCTGGGTACAGCTGTGGGAGAGACCTTATGCAACACATAGTTCAAGGGATTCATAGTTACGTCTCTGTTATGCCGTATTCCAAGGCATATATTCAAGTTACTCCGACAGTACTTAATAATCCATGGGCGTATATTCCAACAGTCCTTACCATCTTTAGATGTAGTAGCCACCAGAAAAACATGGTGTTGCATGGGGAGCACCGTCCTGTCACCCTGTGACCCTAATCTGACAGGGATCTAACCCTAACCATGGGGAGCACTGTCCTGTCACCCTGTGACACTAATCTGACAGGGATGTAACCCTAACCATGGGGAGCACTGTCCTGTCACCCTGTGACACTAATCTGACAGGGATCTAACCCTAACCATGGGGAGCACCGTCCTGTCACCCTGTGACACTAATCTGACAGGGATCTAACCCTAACCATGGGGAGCACCGTCCTGTCACCCTGTGACACTAATCTGACAGGGATGTAACCCTAACCATGGGGAGCACCGTCCTGTCACCCTGTGACACTAATCTGACAGGGATCTAACCCTAACCATGGGGAGCACCGTCCTGTCACCCTGTGACACTAATCTGACAGGGATGTAACCCTAACCATGGGGAGCACTGTCCTGTCACCCTGTGACACTAATCTGACAGGGATCTAACCCTAACCATGGGGAGCACCGTCCTGTCACCCTATGACACTAATCTGACAGGGATCTAACCCTAACCATGGGGAGCACCGTCCTGTCACCCTGTGACACTAATCTGACAGGGATGTAACCCTAACCATGGGGAGCACCGTCCTGTCACCCTGTGACACTAATCTGACAGGGATCTAACCCTAACCATGGGGAGCACCGTCCTGTCACCCTGTGACACTAATCTGACAGGGATCTAACCCTAACCATGGGGAGCACCGTCCTGTCACCCTGTGACCCTAATCTGACAGGGATCTAACCCTAACCATGGGGAGCACTGTCCTGTCACCCTGTGACACTAATCTGACAGGGATCTAACCCTAACCATGGGGAGCACTGTCCTGTCACCCTGTGACA